>NC_052156.1:25371838-26007077 GCF_902713615.1 Scyliorhinus canicula | reverse complement strand
CTCACTCTCGCTGCTTGCTCCATTAACCTGTTCGTCACTCCCCTGCTGCTCCATTACTCACTGTTCATCACTCTCCACCCCTGCTGCTGCTCCATTACTCGCTGTTCCTCACTCCCCTGCTGCTCCATTACTCACTGTTCCTCACTCCTCTCCTGCTGCTCCATTACTCACTGTTCCTCACTCTCCTGCTGCTCCATTACTCACTGTTCGTCACTCCCCTGCTGCTCCATTACTCACCGTTCCTCGTCCACACCCCTGCGCTTCCATTACTCACTGTTCCTCACTCCTCTCCTGCGCTCCATTACTCACTGTTCCTCACACTCCCTGCTGCTCCATTACTCACTGTTCGTCACTCCCCTGCTGCTCTATTACTCACTGTTCCTCACTCTCCTGCTGCTCCATTACTCACTGTTCGTCACTCCCCTGCTGCTCCATTACTCACTGTTCCTCTTTCCCCTGCTACTCCATTACTCACTGTTCCTCACTCGCCTGCTGCTCCATTACTCACTGTTCCTCACTCCCCTACTGCTCCATTACTCACTGTTCCTCACTCCCCTGCTGCTCCATTACTCACTGTTCCTCACTCCGCTGCTGCTCCTTTACTCACTGTTCCTCACTCTCCTGCTGCTCCATCACTCACTGTTCCTCACTCCCCTGCTGCTCCATTACTCACTGTTCCTCACTCCCCTGCTGCTCCATTACTCACTGTTCCTCACTCCCCTACTGCTCCATTAATCACTGTTCCTCACTCCTCCTCTGCTATAAATGTTTTCAAGTGGCTGGTTTCCAATGACTCTCTATGTTCCTTTAGGAATTTCTGGCCTCTCCTCAGTATCTCGTCTCGGCGGACAGCTGAGGTTATAAAGGGCAACAATTTTAATTATACAGAGACACAAGTGTGATTTTTTGATACTTTTGTGGGATGCAATTGTCATTCATTTCCATTTCTAACTGCCTTGAAACGGTGGTGGTGAGCTGCCTTCTTGAACTGCTGCTGTCCATGTGTTATAAGTTGTGCTATTAGGGAGGGAGCGCAAGGCTTTCGACTCGCTGACAGTGAAGGAACGGTATCATTGTTCCAGCTGACAATGGTGTGTGGCTTGTAGGGGAACGTGTGAGGGTGGTGTTCCCATGTATCTGCTACCCTTGTCCGTCCAGGAGTTAGACATTGCAGCTTTGGAGGGTGCAGGTAAGGAAGGCTTGGGAAATTGCTGCAGTGAATCCTGATAAAGATATACTCTGCTGCTGCTCTGCAGTAATGTTGAAGGCAGTGATTGTTTATGGTGGGGGGGGGGGGGGGGGGGGGGGGGGGGTTGACATGCTGATTCAGTGGGTTGCTTGATCCGGGATAGTGTTGAGTGTTCAGTGTTGTTGGAGCCTCACTCATTCAGGCAAGTGGAAAATATTCCATCACGCCCTTCATTTGTGTTTTGCGGACAGGCTTTGGGGAGTGTGTAGTTGAGTTTCTCGGCGGAGAATGCCCAGCCTCTGCACAGCTCTTTTAGCCACTGTATTTATGTGACTGGTCCAGTTCAGTTTCTGATCAATGGTAACCGACCCATCCCAGCATGTTGATAGTGGGGGATTCAGCAATGGTAATGCCATTGAATGCCAAGAGAAGGTTCTCTCTTATCAGAGGATGCTTAATGCTTGCCACTTATTTGGCATGATTGTTACTTGTCACTTATCAGACCAAACCTGAACATTGTCCAGGTCTTGCTGCATATGGACACCGATAGTTTCAGTGGATTTGTGAATGGTGCTGAACATTGTACAATCCGTGAATATCCTCATTTCTGACCTCATTATGGAACAAAGATTATTGTTGAAGCAAGTGAAGATAGTTGGGCCGAGGACACTAGCACTGAGGAACTCCTGCAGCAATGTCCAGAGGCTGTGATGATTGAGGGCCAATAATCACAACTATTTTCCTTTGGAGGATGAGGTAGGGCGAAGAAGTATGTGAAAACCTTGATGATATGTGGGGTTAGTTTCCACATTGAAGTATGTTGATGGTCCGTATGAACAGCAAATTCCATTTCATAATTGGAATGAGACAGGTCAGTTCCCGTTATGGAGGGGTATAAAATGAGGGAGGGCGGAGATATAATATTATTTCTAAGAGATTGAGGACAGGCACAGGATGTTGTGAGTGTCTGTAATGTGCTACTCGTGTTAGTAACTGAAGCAAAGGCCAGGTCAACATTTAAAACTAGGTTTGACAGGTGACTGAAGAAAAGTGAGATAAAGGGATATGAGAACAATGCAGACAAATGGATTTGGTTTGTTGCTTGCATGGAAGTTAAACACCGAGGTGGACTGCCTGGGCGAATGGCCCATTTCTGTGTTCTAACCTCGGTATAACAATCGCTGGCCTTCAAAGAATTCTGATAAAATCTTGTGTGGCGACTTTCCTAAATATCCTGCTTGAGGTGTACAAATCTAAGGTGAGTTTGTTGTCATAGCATTTTACATCAACTGAAAACATGACAGAGTGAATACATTTCACAACTGAAAGCATCTGAAGTACCGTTTTATGACTTTCATGAAAGAGCAACTGTAATGCTGCAAATCAGTCAGAAAATTCAATGTTAGATCATTTCCCAAATCAACGTAAATGCTTTGTGCATCTACACAGCCCAATGACCTTGATAAGTCTCGATGTTATTTCCAGTCTGCATTAATAGTTTTTTTTAACTCCGTATTAATCAAACCGTTCTACATAAGCCCATTGGAAAATGTTTTCTCACCCAGCTTACTTCTCCCATTTTCTGAAGTGTTATTTGAAGATATCAGTGAGACACCAATGTCAGAATGATTGATAGGTTTATTGTTTAACAATTCCAGAAACCTATCAAATTAATTTATTTCTGTAACATTCAGCAGTTTATAATGGCCCTGCTTTCTGTTGCAATAGATTCTTTTGAGGATTGCGTCTATATCCTACAAATACCATTTTCTGCAGAAATTATAATACCATGCATCATTTATTAGAATTCCATGAAAATACAAATGTTAATGAGAAGCACTGAAAGAAAATGAGAAATTTGATGGTGCAAATTGCTGTGTGAGAATTGCTAACAATATGGACAATAGGTTTATAGATTCTGAAAAGAGTGGGAAGCCATTTTGCTCTGTGTCAGCTCTTTTCAGGCATTCCGTTAGTCCCACACTAAGCAGGCTAGCCAATGTTGAAAGTCATTTTTGGCGTTGTCTGATTGTGGATCCAGCTGCAGGCGATCCGGCTTGATGCGGAGATCCATCTTCTGAAAAATTTGGTGTATTAAATTAATGCACGATCAATTACACAAAGACGAGAGTTGAATGCAATCGAGGCTGTATTACACTAAGATGTGTGGCCTCCTACAGCAGCTGGTGAAATGGCTGCTGTACGGGGAGCCATATTTTTAGCCATATCCCTGCAATTGATTCTCCTTCAAGTATTTATGCAGTTCCTTTTTCAACGCTGCTACTAAAATGGGTGGCACAGTGGTTAGTCCTGTTGCTTCACAGCGCCCGGGACCCGGGTTCGATTCCCGGCTTGGGCCACTGTCTGTGCGGAGTCTGCACGTACTCCCGCGTGTCTGAATGAAGAAAATAGGTTCTACATATAACAAAAATACAGAAGCAATCACCTTTAAACAATTGTTTTGTGGGATCATGTATTAATTAGGCAAAGTAGTTAAATACAATCCTAAATTATTTATAGGCAAAAGCAAAATACTGTGGATGCTGGAAATCTGAACTAAAAATGGGAAATGCTGAAAAGATTCAACTGGAGTCGCAGCATCCGTGGAGAGAGAAAAACAGAGAGTTTCAAGTCAAGTATGACTGTGGTAGTCACCACCGACGTATATATTAGGTGATTTATGGTAAGGCCCTGTACTACAGGTACAGGAGTAGTTCCCTGCCTGCTGGTTCCGCCCAGTAGGCGGAGTATAAATATGTGTGCTCCCCGTACAGCAGCCATTTCACCAGCTGCTGTAGGAGGCCACACATCTTAGTGTAATACAGCCTCGATTGCATTCAACTCTCGTCTTTGTGTAATTGATCGTGCATTAATTTAATACACCAAATTTTTCAGAAGATGGATCTCCGCATCAAGCCGGATCGCCTGCAGCTGGATCCACAATCAGACAACGCCAAAAATGACTTTCAACATTGGCTAGCCTGGTTCGAAGCTTACACCAGGTCTGCGCCAGACCCAATTCCTGAAGCTCAGAAGATTCAGATCCTCTACACGTGGCTGAGCTCCAACGTCTTCCGCTTATCCAGGACGAGCCGACGTACGCAGAAGCCATGGAGCTACTGAAAGAAAACTATGCCAAGCAGACTAACACGCTCTAAGCCACGCACATCCTCTCCACTCGTCGTCAACTTTCAACTGAGTCAGTGGAAGATTTCTGGCGTGCCCTGATTGCCCTAGTTAGAGACTGTGACTGCCAGGCCGTCATGGCCACGGAACACTCAAACTTACTCATGAGAGACGCTTTTGTCACAGGGATAGGGTCCGATTACATCTGAGAAGAGGCCACACTCGACCTAGCTGAGACGAAAAAGCTAGCGCTCTCACTTACGGTCGCTTCGCGCAACATCCAGGGCCCCCCCCCCCCCCCCCCCCCCCCCCCCCCCCGGCAGCGTGGCCCACCCCTCCTGCGCATCGTGGACTCCGCAGACAGCTCCCCATCGTGGACCTCACCAACGACCCCCCTCAGCCAACCCCACGCCTGTGCCGCGCGGCAGCCAACCAACCCCGGGGGTCCCAAATGTTACTTCTATGGTCAGCCTAAACACCCCCGACAGCGCTGCCCGGCCTGGAGCGCCCTTTGCAAGACAAAAAGGGACACTTTGCTGCAGTGTGCCAGGCCCGCACAGTCGCCGCTATTGTTCTGACTCCCCCCAAGAACGACCAGTGCGCGCCACCATCTTCCCCTCCTCGGACCACGTGCAATCAGTGGGCACCGCCATCTTCCCCTCCTCGGACCACAGGATCATCGGGTGTAGCCATCTTGTCTTCCTCACAACACGTGCGGCTCGTGAACGCCGCCATCTTAGCAGGACTCGTGCCCCCCAGGCAACTCATCGCCTGCCACCATCGATGACCAGCCGCGCCCACACAACCTATCAATTGCTTCCACCAACGTGAAGATCGATGGGCACGAGATCTCCTGTCTGCTGGACTCCGGGAGCACCGAGAGCTTCATTCATCTCGATACGGTAAAGCGCTGCTCCCTTGCGGTACACCCCACCAACCAGAGAATCTCCCTGGACTCCGGGTCCCACTCCGCGATCCGGGGGTACTGCATACTCACTGTCCAGGGCGTGGATGTTCAGCGGCTTCCGCCTCTACTTCCTCCCCAACCTCTGCGCTGCCCTGCTACTCGGCCTGGACTTCCAGTGCAACCTCCAGAGCCTAACACTGATTGCAAACCCGTCGCCACCAGGAGCTAACGGTACAGCGCCCAAGACGGGACCTTCATCAGGTCTGTGGTCCAGCGGCTGCTTCAGGAAGGCATCATCAAGGCCAGCAACAGCCCCTGGAGAGCCCAAGTGGTAGTGGTGAAACTGGGGAGAAACACAGGATGGTCATGGACTACAGCCGGACCATCAACAGGTACACGCAGCTCAACGCGTACCCCCTCCCACGAATATCTGATATGGTCAATCAGATTGCACAGTACCGGGCCTTCTCAACTGTGGACCTGAAATCCGCCTACCAGCAGCTCCCCATCTGTAAGGTGGACCGTCCCTACACTGCCTTCGAGGAGATGGCCGCCGTTACCACTTCCTCAGGGTTCCCTTTGGCGTCACCAACAAGGGTCTCGGTTTTCCAACGGGAAATGGACTGAATGGTTGACCGGTACAGACTGCGGGCCACCTTCCTGTACCTGGATAACGTCACCATCTGCGCCCACGATCAGCAGGACCACGACGCCAACCTTGCCAAATGTTCTCCACACAGCCACTCTCCTCAACTTAACTTACAACGAGGAGAAGTGCGTATTTAGCACGAACCGCTTAGCCATCCTCGGCTGTGTGGTCCAGAACGGAGTTCTGGGGCCCGATCCCGACCGCAAGCGCCCTCTCATGGAACTCCCCCTCCCCCACTGCCCCAAGGCCCTCAAACGATGCCTGGGGTTCTTTTCTTACTACGCCCAGTGGGTCCCAAACTATGCGGACAAGGCCCGTCCACTCATTCAATCCACTCTGTTTCCCCTGACGGCCGAGGGTCACCAGGCCTTCAACCATATCAAAGCCGACATCGCCAAGGCCGCGATGCACACAGTCGACGAGACATTACCATTCCAAGTCAAGAGTGACGCTTCAGACGTCGCTCTAGCCGCCACCCTCAACCAGGCAGGCAGGCCTGTGGCAATCTTTTCACGAACACTTCATGCCTCCGAAATTCGGTACTCCTCTGTCGAAAAAGAGGCCCAAGCCATCATTGAAGCTGTACGGCATTGGAGACATTACCTGGCCGGCAGGAGATTCACTCTCCTCACTGACCAATGGTCAGTAGCCTTCATATTTAACAGCACACAGCGGGGCAAGATCAAAAACATTAAAATCTTGAGGTGGAGGATCGAGCTCTCTACCTACAACTACGAGATTTTGTATCGCCCCGGTAAGCTCAACGAGCCTCTGATGCCCTATCCCGAGGTACATGTGCCAGCGCACAGATGGATCGACTACGGACTCTGCACGACAATCTTTTTCACCCGGGAGTCACACGTTTGTACCACTTCATCAAGGCTCGCAATCTGCCCTACTCCATCGAGGAAGTCAGGGCAATCACCAGAGACTACCAGGTCTGCACGGAGTGCAATCCGCTCTTCGACCAGCCAGACCGTGCGTGCCTGGTGAAGGCCTCCCGCCCCTTTGAATGCCTCAGAGTTGACTTCAAATGGCCCCTCCCCTCCACCGACCGTAACACGTACTTCCTCAGTGTGGTCGATGAGTACTCCAGATTCCTCTTCGCCATCCCATGCCCTGATAGGATGTCTACAACCGTCATCAAAGCCCTCAACACCTTCTCGCTCTGTTCGGTTTCCCCGCCTACGTCCACAGTGACAGGGGATCCTCATTCATGAGCGATGAGCTGCGTCAGTTCCTGCTCAACAGGGGCATTGTCTCAAGCAGGACGACCAGCTATAACCCCTGGGGAAACGGGTAGGTGGAGAGGGAGAATGGGACGTTCTGGAGGGCCGTCCAACTGGCCCTACGGTCAAGAAATCTCCCGGCTTCCCGCTAGCAGGAAGTCCTCCCCGACGCACGGCACTCCATTCGGTCGCTCCTATGCACTGCGACTAATGACACACCCTATGAACATCTCTTTGCCTTCCCCAGGAAGTCCACCTCCGGGGTGTCGCTCCCGACTTGGCTTGCAGTTCCAAGACACATACTCCTCTGTAAGCACGTTCGACTCCACAAGGCGGACCCCTTGGTTGAAAGGGTATAGCTACTCCACGCCAACCCACAGTATGCCTACGTAGTGCACCCCGACAGCCGCCAAGATACTGTCACCCTCAGGGACCTGGCACCAGCAGGTTCCACACACACACCCCTCCGGCCCGGCACCACCCTCCCCTTCCCCAGCGCACCCAGCTGCAACTCCCAGGACAATCCCCCTTCCCCATGCCCACGCCCGAGGATGACGAGGATTTCGGCATGCTCCTGGAGTCACCGAGGACCAGACCGACACCGGAATTGCCGCCACCGCTGCGGCGCTCCCAGCGGCAGATCAAGGCTCTGGACCGACTGAACCTGTAACATGATCGGGACTCTTGAAACATCATCCTTCTGTATAATTCTCCTCCACCCCACTGGACTCAATTTTTTTTTCTCTCTGTATTTTAAATCATGTACTTGTATATAGTTCTCCACCACCCCCGCCGGACTCAATTTTAACAGGGGGTGAATGTGGTAGTCACCACTGATGTATATATTAGGTGATTTGTGGTAAGGCCCTGTACTACAGGTACAGGGGTAGTCCCCTGACTGCTGGCTCCGCCCAGTAGGCGGAGTATAAATATGTGTGCTCTTTGTACAGCAGCCATTTCACCAGCTGCTGGAGGGGGCCACACATCTTAGTGTATTAAAGCCTCGATTGTATCCAACTTTCGTCTTTGTGCAATTGATCGTGCATCAATGACCCTTCTGTTTTTTGTTCAAAGACAACATTAGAAAAAAAATTAGGAATGACTGGTTTAACAACTTTAAATGCTGTAATATATGCAGCACGGTGGCACAGTGGTTAGCACTGCTGCCTCATGGCACCAGGTACCCGGGGTCAATTCCGACCCTGGGTAACTGTGTGGGAGTTTGCACGTTCTCCCCATGTCTGTGCAGGTTTCCTCCGGTTGCTCCAGTTTCCTCCCACAGTCCAGGGATGCGCAGGTGAGGTGGATTGGCCATGATAAAATTCCCCCTAGCGTCGAACGGTTAGGTGGAGTTAGGGGGTTGCAGGGATCTGGTGGAGGGAGTGGGCCTAGGTAGGGTGCTCTTTCGGAGGGTCAGTGGAGACTCGATGGGCTCCTTCTGCACTGTGGGGATTCGATTTGCAAATTAAATGGCAGCAAGCAGCAAATTTCATAATTCCGAACTTCGGCATGAATGGTGCTCGTGACCATTTTATGAAGATTTTCTGAACCTCGGGATTATAACAACACAATCACTCCCAGATATTTTAGCACTACAGCAGAGGGATTCTATTCAATCCATGCCACCGGTGCTGGCTCTTTCCTGGAATTCATGTGAATGAAGAAAGTGCATCTGTGCTGGTTATTTGATTTCTGAGAAAACACTGAAACCTAATCCTGTCCTCAGACAATTTGTTAACCCAATTCCAGTGGGCATTGTTGGTTAGACAGGCAGTTATCATCTCTCCATCACCCCCCCCCCCACCATCCCTCCCCCCCCCCCCCACATCCCCCCCCCCACATTCTCCCCCCCCCCCGCCCCCCACCCCCCGCCTCAATAAAACAGCAACACTGGAGACAACTGTATGTGCATCTACAACAGTTTAACTTAAGACATACTGGGGGTTGTACTCATTGGATAAACTATTGAAAGACCCTCTTCTTCATTTTTAAGGTATTATCTCTATCATTGCTTTCTTTGACTACTCTGTGAGGGGATATGGTCCCGGGATAATTTTCCAACTGATTTTCTCTTCCAATGTTCAACCTCGGAGCTGGACCTCTCCCCCAGCTGGGCATGGAAAGGCAGCTTGTGAGAGACAGGTGTTCTCATCTGTCCCAATGTTCTCCATCACCAAACCACCCCGCTCTCCTTATTAACACAAATCAAATTGGTTATTTACTTTGGCTATTGTGGAAACAAATCATTACGAATTGAGAACAATCTAACAGTCACATTCAATGTTTCTGGGTCATGCGAGGCCCATAGGCAATCTTTTAACTCTATGTTTTTATGCTTCATGTTGGCTCGTTACTTTACCTCATTTGAATAATTATATTGTTCTTGACCATTCCTAAAAGAATATTCTTCAATTGAAAAACTGCATCTACTTATTCTGGTTTGGCTCGTGAAGAGTAAACTGACCTGATAAATGCCTCGAAAATTATAAAGGGTTCCAACTGGATGTATGTAAAGATTTTGACAGCAGTCTCAAACTAGGGACCCTATATTTAAGGGGCGGGATTCTACGACCTCCCCCCCCCCCCCCTCTCTCTCTTCCCCCCCCCCCCCCCCCCCCCCCCCACCAGGCCGGAGAATCGCCAGGTGGATGGCATGAATCCCGCTCCACCGCCGGCTGCCGGCGCGGATTTTTGGCATGGACAGGAATCGCATTGCACTGGTCAGGGGCCATTGGCAGTGTTCCCCTCCGGCAATTCTCCGCTCCGAGGTGGGCTGAGCGGCCGCCCGTTTTCGGTCAGTCCCGCCAACGTAAATTACACAAGGTTTGTACAGGCGGGACCTGGCTCTGCGGGCAGCCGGCGGAGTCCTCAGGGGGGGCACGGGGGTATGTGGCCCCAAGGGGTGGGGGGGGCCCACAGTGGCCTGGCCCGCTATCGGGGCCCACCGATCTCCAGCCGGGCCTGTGCCATGGGGGCACTCTTTCCCTCCGCACCGGCCGCTGTAAGGCTCCGCCATGACGTGGAGAAGAAACCCACTGCGCATGCGCAGGAATCACGCCAGTGGTCTGGGAACTCGCTGGGGCTCCTGCGCATGCACCAACTCGTGCCAGCAAGCGCCGGTTGGCACGCGCCATTCACTTCAGCGCCGGCCTAGCCCGCGAAGGTGCGGAGGATTACACACCTTCTGGGCGGCCCAACGTCGGAGTGGTTTATGCCACTCATTGGTTGGCGCTGGTACATCCTGTCCGCCCGAAACGGGAGAATCCCGCCCAAGACATTTATTAATAGATCCAAAGCGGAATTCAGGAGAAATTCCTTTACTCAGGAGAGTGATCGCAATGTGGAGCTTCATGCTGCCACACAAAGTGGTTAAAGTGGGTAGCATGGATGTTTTTAAAGGGAAACTAGATAAGTACATGAGGAAGTAACCAAAATATTGGGAAGACCAAAGCCATTGGGCTGGATTCTCCGGTCCCCCAGCTGCGTGTTTCTCAGCACCATGCCGTTTGCTTTCAACAGGATTCTCCCCCCCACCCTCGTTGGTGTCAATAGGATTCCCCATTGAAGCCATCCCACTGCTGCCTGGAAACCCGTGGGTGGGAGTGTATTGCTGGCGAGAACAGAGAACCCCAACAGTCTGAGAATTCTAGTCTGTTATCGAGCCATCAACTCCATCTTGACAGGGTAGAGGTTGAAGCTCTTTCCCTTGTGGGAGAGTCCAGGGCCAGAGGGCACAATCTCAGCGTAAGGGATCGCCCATTCATGACAGAGGTGAGGAGGAACTTCCTTTCCCAGAGGCGAGTGAATCTGTGGAATTCTTTATCGCAGAGGGCTGTAGAGGCTGGCTCGTTGAATATGTTCAAGGTTGAGATCGACAGATTTTTAATCAGGAAGGGATTCAAGGACTCTGGCGGGAAAGTGGTGTTGAGGATTATATCAGATCAGTCATGATCTCATTGAATTGTGAAGCATACCCGATGGGTGATTGGCCTACTTCTGCTCCTATGTCTTATGGCCTTACCCCTCTCCCTGGCAACTTCCTGAGGCTGAAGCAGACTGTTTAAAACGTTTGCACCATGTTTGACCCTGAGGTGAACTATTGATCATATATCTGCACCACGGGCAGCACGGTAGCTCAGTGGTTAGCACTGTTGCTTCACAGCTCCAGGTTCCCAGGTTCGATTCCCGGCTTGGGTCACTGTTTGTGCAGAGTCTGCACGTTCTCTCCGTGTCTTCGTGGGTTTCCTCCGGGTGCTCCGGTTTCCTCCCACAGTCCAAAAATGTGCAGGTTAGGTGGATTGGCCATGCTAAATTGCCTTTAGTATCCAAAAAGGTTAAGTGGGGTTACTGGGTTACGGGGATAGGTTGGAAATGTGGGCTGAAATGGGGTGCTCTTTCCTAGGATCAGTGCAGACTCGATGGGTTGAATGGCCTCCTTCTGCGCTGTAATTTCTATAATTCTACTATTCTATGATCCCTAATGCTGACTTACTTAATCTCTGTAACACTGCCCAAATCCACCCCTATTTCAGCTCGCTTGCTGATGATACCCTCCCCCATCCCTCTGATACCTCTCAATTTGGCGATTATAGCGCGCTCCTGGCTAGTCTCCATCTGCCACCTTCCACAAACTTCACCCAAAACTCTTCTGCTGCTCATACTAAACCCTGTTCACCATCACCCCCTGTGCTAATTGGTCCGTATTAGCTCCTGATTAAACCACACCTCAATTTAAAATCCTCATCCTTGTTTTCCGTTCCCTCTGTTGCTTTGTACCTCCATATTTCTGGCATCTCTTCCAGTCCTGTACCTCTCCAAGTTCCCTGCACTCCTCCAATCCTGGCCTCTTACTCATCCCTGGTTTTAATTGCCCCACTGTTGGCAGCCATGAGGCTCAGAGTTCTGGGACTCCCTTCTGAAACTCTCCACCTCTCCTTTTTTTCCTATAAGTCATCCTTAAAACTTAAAGCCTTGATAATCTGCCCTCCCAGCTCATTCTGTGACTCATTGACAAATTCTGTTTGGTAAGGCTCATGTGAAGCACCTTCGGGGCTTTTGCTGTATTATCAATGCTATAAAATTTAAGTTGTTGTTAGTTTGTTGATAAGAAGAAATTAGGGAAGGTGGCAGGAGCAGCATATTAAGCACGAACACCTCCCAGAATAGAATCTTGCTCTAATTTCTCGCCAGTCTCCCCTTATGTCCTCTCCAAGCTTCTTTTGTCCATGCAAGACCCAGCGCCTGCTCCTTCGAAGCTATTCCCACTAAATTACTACTACCCACCTTCCTTTCACACTCCTCATGTTCGCCAACATGGTTAGTGGTTCCATCTCTTCAGTTAAGGGGCCCCTGTTCTGTAAACCTACTGTCAATGCCCCTCGGCTCAAAAAACCCACCCCTGATCCCACCATCCTTGAAAGCTAGCACCCCATCCCCAATCTCGCTTTCATGCTCCCCAAGATCCAGAACTCTATGTTTGAATGCTGACACAGTGCTGAAACTGCTCTTACCAAAGTCACAACTTACATCCTGTGTGATGGTGACCGCTCTTTGTCCTTCTTGGCCAATCTTCAGCCTTCCACATGGCTGATGACACCGCCATCCTCCAATGTTGTTCCACTGCTTTCTCGCTGGTGGGACTGCATTGGTTTGGTCCCATTCTTATCTGTCTAATCGTCGCCAGAATATCTGCTTGACTGCAGCCCATGCAGTCAAAGCCACCTCCGCCTTTTACAGCCACTTGTAAAATTGTGGCAGGGTAGGATGAGGCCCTTACATGGCCATTAGTTGGATTTTAAAAATTGGCAAAAGATCTTTGCGCAGTGAGCCGTTACAATCTGAAATGCACTGCCTGGGAGTTTGATGGAGGCTGATTCAATCACAGCTTTCAAAAGGGAATTGGATCAACTTGTAGAATCACAGAATAATACAGCACAAAAGAGGCCCTTTGGCCCATCAACACATGAAAAACACCTGACCTGCCTACCTAATCCCATTTGCCAGCACTTGGCCCATAGCCTTGAATGTTATCACGTGCCAAGGGCTCATCCAGGTACTTTTTATAGAATGTGAGGCAACCTGCCTTGACCATCCTCCCAGGCCGTGCATTCCAGACCGTCACCGCCCTCTGTGTAAAAAGGGTTTTCCTCAAATCCACCCTAAACCTCCTGCCCCGACCTTAAACTTGTGTCCCCTCGTAACTGACCCTTCAACTAAGAGGAACAGCTGCTCGCTATCCACCATGTCCATGCCCCTCATAATCTTGTACACCTCGATCAGGTCGCTCCTCAATTTTCTCTGCTCTGGCGAACACACCCTAAGCCTATCCAACCTCTCTTCATAACTTAACTGTTCCATCCCAGGCAACGTCCTGCTGAATCACCTCTGCACCCTCTCCAGTGCAATCACATCCTTCCTACAATGTGACGACCAGAATTGCACACAGTACTCCAGCTGACATGACCTCCCTGCTTTTGTAATGTATGCCTCGATTAATAAAGGCAAGTTTCGCATTTGCCATTTTCACCACCCTATTAACCTGCCCTTCTGCCTTCAGAGATCTATGGACAAACACGTCAAGGTCCCTTTGTTCCTTGGGACTTCCCATTGTCAGGCCATTCATTGAATACTTTCTTGTCACATTACTTGTTCCAAAGTGTATCCTCTGATCCCACCAAAGACAATGGGGATTTAAATAGATTAGTGCATCCGCCATGGGAAAACACGGCACAGGAAAACTTTTTTAAAAATTCGTCCATGGAATGTAGGCAACGCTGGCTGGGCCAGCACGTTGCCCATCCAGAGGGCATTTCATAGAATGTACAGTGCAGAAGGAGGCCATTCGGCCTATCGAGTCTGCACCGACCCACTTAATCCCTCACTTCCACCCTATCCCCGTAACCCAATAACCCCTCCTAACCTTTTTGGACACTAAGGGCAATTTAGCATTGCCAACCCACCTAACCTGCACGTCTTTGGACTGTGGGAGGAAACCCACGCAGACACGGGGAGAACATGCAGACTCCGCACAGTGACCCAGCGGGGAATTGAACCTTGGACCCTGGCGTTGTGAAGCCACAGTGCTAACCACTATGCTACCGTGCAGTCAACCACATTGCTGTGGGTCTGGAGTCACATGTAAGGACAACAGATTTCCTTCACTAAAGGACATTAGTGAACTAGGTGGGTTTTTACAACAATCAACAAAGCAATCATGTTTACCGTTAGACTTTTAATTCCACATTTATATGGAATTCAAATTTCACCATCTGCCCAAGGTGGGATTCGAACTCAGGACCCCGGAGCAGTACTGTGGGTTTCTGGAGTACTAGTTCATTAACAATACCACTACACCACTGCCTCACCACAGCAGGGCCAGAAAGTCTTGGCGTAAATCTCTGTTGCCCCTGTCTTTACTCACATCACCCCTTCTCCCGTTACCCTTGTGCCTGTTGACCGATATTGGCTGCCAGTCGAGCAATGTCTCAATTTTAAAACTCTCATCCTTTGTTTTCAAGTCCTTCCAAGCCTCACCCCTCCCCATCTCTGTAATATCCACCACCACCCCCATCCAGCCACGATAACTGTGCTCATTTCATTATGAACTCTTGAGCAGCCACCATTATAATTGCCCCACCATCAGTGGTCATGCCTTCAGCTGCCTAGGCTCTCAGCCTGTGAACTCTATCCTTAAACCACTCGACTCTCCACCTCTCTTTTCCCCTTTAAGGTAATCTTTAAGGTGGATCAGCTTTGCTTTATAATACTCCTATGCAGTGCCTTGGGATGCCGTGTCATGTCAAAGGTGCTAGATAAATACAGGTTGTTGTAGTGGACCTGTTGGGATGAATGGCCTGTTTCTGTTCTGCAAATTCTATGAGTCACCCGTCAAAATTAATATTTTAATTTGCCAGCTGCTTGTGTGAACCTCAGTCACCTTTTCAAGGTGAGATATTCAGATGGCTGATATTTTTCAAACATATGGCCGATTAAAAAAAAAACATTTTTATGAGCCTGTCAATTCCACCACACAAGAACCCCTTTGCACAGGTAAACCATCTAAACAGGTGGAAACACTAAACTGTAGATCGCACAGAAAACACATCAGTGTCATGTTTCCGCCAGCGCTCAAATTCATCACGACCAACTGAATCTTGCACATTACGTAAACATACCTCATGGCAAACATGGTCAGGTTACTCTGATCCTAAACCATTCAACAGGCTAAGAACCAGAGCTTTTGCCGCATTTAATTTCTGCTCTTAGCTGCATTTTTAACCATTGAATAGGATCCACTTGTCTTTTAACAACAAGCTTCAAATCCTTCATGTCAAATTGAACAGCAGAGACTTCCGATGCCTGACCTATTTTTAGTTGTTCGCTAGTTTGTGTAATAGAAACATGTATTATTAATTGCCTCTCTAAACCTCCTTTTCTTGGGATCTTAACATTTAATTGATTGAGCATATCTCTGACCAAGAATATTCCAACCTGGTATTTCCATCCTGCATGCATATTGTACTCTCTTAAAATATAAAACTGTCTCCATAATCCCTGACGTGCCTGCATTGTTTGATTGTGCAAAAAGGTGCTTTGCATTAGGATAGGATGACCTTTAGCCACCAGGAGAAATAGGTGTGTGAAATTAAATTGGATGATATGATAACTCAGCAGATTTTAACAATGTATGGGCTGTGACATTGAGAGAAGATCCCTTCTACAAAATATAATTAAGCCAGACGGCTTTGATGCAAGATGTTGTCACTGAACCTTGAAAAATACCTTTTGCTTTTTCTGAAGGTAGATTGTTGCTGATCGAAGGCAATGGTGATGGAAATGTTCAAATATTTGGACAAAATTATGGAATTTAATTAATGTTTCCAAAGGGCACTGACCTTATTGACATTTCAAGTGTAATGAATGCATATGCAGTTGCCATACCGTCTGTCAGAAAGA
Source organism: Scyliorhinus canicula (assembly GCF_902713615.1). Taxonomy (NCBI): domain Eukaryota; kingdom Metazoa; phylum Chordata; class Chondrichthyes; order Carcharhiniformes; family Scyliorhinidae; genus Scyliorhinus; species Scyliorhinus canicula. The sequence continues at coordinate 25,991,022 of NC_052156.1, read as the reverse complement.
ACAAAAGAGTCCACTTTGTGACTGTCTCATTTTTATTGCAACATTAAGCCATAAGAAATCAGCTCAATTCTAGACAAAGATGGGTTGGCAAGATCCAATCGGAAATTATCTCAGCATGTTTTTGGATTTCATTTGAAAGAAATCAGCTTTCATCGAATCATTTGGCAGTGGGAAAGAAAAAAGCAGTGTCTGCGGGGCGGCCTATAGGAATCAGGGAGACCAATTCTACGACACATCACACAGTCAGTCAGCTGTCAATATCTTATGTTGTCAAGGAGCGGTTGGAAAGTGGCAGAGCTGACATCAGTGGCAGACAATGAGATGAAAGCTGTATCATGTGGCGCACAGGAAGTTATACATTAATGCATGAGACAACCCTTTGTTAGCAGATATGGGAACAAGCCTACAGATGTCTGCAAAAGAACACAATGTATATTCCTTTCTCCAGCTAATCTGTCCTTCCATAATTAAGGTTTCTCCCGGTGTAGTATTCTGTCACAAGTTCCATGATTCTTTTCGTAACCGACTGAGTGGTTTGGTCCCCGAGCAGAGCACATTTAAAAATATTTTTCCTCTATTATAATGCACTATATTGGTCAAGAGAGAGCGTCACATGTCAGCTCAACTACTTTACATTCTCAAATGTAGCTGCGATCTGACACGGATTACAGGGGATCCTGCAAGCAATTCTTGTGCTCAAGTTTATTTTGTACTGTTTTAAAAGGCACATTTTAACAAGTCACTTCATCCAATTTACAGTGCAGAAGGAGGCCATTTCGGCCCATCGAGTCTGCACCGGCTCTGGGAAAGAGCACCCTACTCAAGCCCACACCTCCACCCTACCCCCATAACCCAGTAACCCCACCGAACACTAAGGGCAATTTTGGACACTAAGAGCAATTTAGCATGGCCAATCCACCAAACCTGCACATCTTTAGACTATGGGAGGAAACCGGAGCACCCGGAGGAAACCCACGCAGACACCGGGAGAACGTGCAGACTCCGCACAGACAGTGACCCAAGCCGGGAATTGAACCTGCGACCCTGGAGCTGTGAAGCAATTGGGCTAACCACAATGCTACCGTGCTGCCCTAAATCACACTCCTTGCATTTAAATCTCTGATTTTTTAAAAGGTTTCAATTTGATAACCAGATTTGCTGAGGGGAGCATTTTTTTTTCTTTTAAATTCAATGTTAGATTTCCCCCAGAATCTTAACATTCTTAAATCAGCAGGGATTTTTTTTTTGATTAATGTGGCGGAAAGACGAGTGGGGGTAAAGGTGATGAGAAGAAAGAAAAGATGACAGGATTCACTCTAATTCCTGCCACTGGTGAACTCTGTGGTTTCACCAAATGTTGACGGAGTGGACTCGATGGGCCGAATGGCCTTACTTCCACTCCTATGTCTTATGGTCTTATGGTTGACATTATCATTCTGTGTCCACTGCCTGACATCCACTTTCCAAAGCCCCAGCTCCCTTCGCCACTTCTGTTGCCCGGGAGAAGGTCGCAACCCCTCGCTACTCCCTCACCATTCTCTTCACCGCTTCCACGCACCCACCCCCTCCCCCCCTTAGGAAGGGAGCGGCAGGGGGGAGTGGTGAGGGAAATGGGGAGAGAATCAAGCCTGCCATGAAGAGTCAGGGAGGGGGAGCAGGGGAATATGAGAGGCGACAAACAAAGTGGCGAGAGGTTGCATGAGGGAATGGGGGAAGGCGGCAAAGGAAATGGGAGGGAGCAGGGAGGGGAAGCGAGCCAGTGGGGAAGGAACCAGTGGGACACAAGGGTGCGTCAAAGGAATCGGCAAAGAAAGTAACAAGGTGCCATGAAATGAAGTGGGGGGGGGGGGCAGTGAGGGGATGTGGTGAGGGGCCGAGGGACGGGGGGGCAGCAAGGGTATGTGGTGAGGGGGTGAGGGAGAGAAGGGGGCCCTCCTCTGCCTCCAGGGAAGGAAACCAGTGAGGGAAGTGAGTGGGAGCGGCAAAGGGAAGCAACCAGGGCCGGGGTGGGGAGCGAGGGAACTGGGGAAAGTGGCGAAGGGAGCTGGGGAGCAATGGGGCAGGAAAGGTGAAGTGAGTGGGGCCAAGCAGGAGGAAATCGGAACAGAGTTTCCTTTCCTGAGTTTGTTCAATGTTTGCCATCTTTTTTTTTAAGAAAACATTTTATTGAGGTATTTGTGATTGTGTAACAATAACAGAAGAAACAGTGTACAAATATAAACATAGTGCAAAGGCCGTCTTCCTCCCTCACAGGTCCCACCTTTCTTACACACTAATCTAAGCTAACCACGCCCCTTCTCTCTGATGACAGTTAATTTTCTCTAAAGAAGTTGACGAATGGCTGCCACCTCCGGGCGAACCCTAACATTGACCCTCTCAAGGCGAACTTGATTTTCTCCAGACAGAGAAAGCTAGCCATGTCAGTAAGCCAGGTCTCCGACTTCGGGGGCTTTGAGTCCCTCCAAGCTAATAATATCCATCTCCGGGCTACCAGGGAGGCAAAGGCCAGAACGTCTGCCTCTTTCTCCTCCTGGATTCCCGGATCTTCCGACACTCCGAAAATCGCCACCTCTGGACTCGGTGCCATCCTTGTTTTTAACACCTTGGACATGACATCCGCAAACCCCTGCCAGAATCCCCTAAGCTTCGGGCATGCCCAGAACATATGAACATGGTTCGCTGGTCCTCCCGCACACCTTGCCCACCTGTCTTCTACCCCAAAGAACCTGCTCGTCAGGGCCACTGTCATGTGGGCCCGGTGAACAACCTTAAATTGTATCAGGCTTAGCCTGGCACATGTTGTGGACACGTTGACTCTACTCAACGCATCCGCCCAGAGACCATCCTCTATCTCTCCTCCTAACTCCTCTTCCCATTTGTGTTTCAGCTCCTCGGTCTGCGTTTCCTCTGACCTCATGAGTTCTTTATAGATGTCCGAAACCCTCCCTTCTCCGACCCATACTCTGGAAAATACCCTGTCCTGTATCCCCCTTGGTGGTAGGAGTGGGAAGGTTGAGACCTGCCTGCGTAGGAAGTCCCACGCATGCAGGTACCTAAACTCATTCCCTCCCATCAATTCAAATTTCTCCTCTAACTCCCTCAGGCTGGGAAAGCTCCCCTCTATAAACATATCTCCGATCCTCTCGATCCCTGCTCTTTGTCATCTCCGAAACCCTCCATCTAACCTCCGTGGGGCAAACCGGTGATTATTGCAAATTGGGGACCAGACCGATGCTCCCTCTGCTCCCACATGTTTCCTCCATTGCCCCCAGACTCTCAGGGCCTGCCGGCGGGAACGGCAGAGGCGCCGTTACCAATGCCCCCAAACCCGTGCCCTTACATGATGCCTCCTCTACTCGCTCCCACACCGACCCCCCCTTCCCCTCTCTCTCTCTCTCTCTCTCTCTCTCTCTCTCTCTCTCTCCCCCCCCCCCCCCCCCCCCCCCCCCGCACACCACCCACTTCCTAATTATGGCTATACTTGCCGCCCAATAGTAATTGCTAAAGTTCGGCAGCACCAGCCCACCCTCCCCCCGGCTACGCTCCAGCATCCCCTTTTTTACTCGCGGGGTCTTGCCCGCCCATACAAAGCCAGAGATCACCTTGTTTACCCGTTTAAAAAAAGGCCCATGGAATAAGAAGAGGAGACACTGAAAAACAAACAGGAATCTCGGGAGGACCGTAATGTTTGCCATCTTTAACACATGAGCTGCCTTGGATGTCGCTGTCAGTGATGTCGAAGGCTTCTGCACATGTGCAGGACGTGCTTCCCCCTCCTGCCTGTCGCCACACAGGGAAAGACAGCCAAGAATTATTGGGCCTTTGTGTCTGATTTTGTTCGCATAATGATTCACAACGTCAGGCATAACCTCCACTGATCCTAGGGATGATCCCACTGAAAGGAGAGGAAAATTGAATGTGGCTAATTTAAAGTGATGGGAACAATTAAATAAAGTCACAAATATGGGCCGGAATTTTCCGGCCGTTGGGATTCATAGTTCTCGCCGGCAGTGCACCCTCGCCTGCATGTTTCCCACCGGTGTGGGGTGGTTTAAATGGGGAATCCAATTGACAAGCTGCGGGAGTAGGGAATGCCAACCCCCGTGAATGGTGCACCACCGAGAAAGCGGAGAATCCAGCACATTAAGATTGCTTTTGAAGTATTAATCAACCTTTGTCAAGGCCGAAGGGGCATGGGATTAAGCAGTAACAAGCCAGACTGAGGGAAGGAAATATATGAATTCAGATAATCGGCCCAGCCTCTTCTTCATGGCTACTAATGTCAATATTTTGAAAAGATGCCTGCGAGGAGGTCTCGCAGCCACTCTACAGCTCCATGCGTCCATACGACGTTGGAGCAGAAGTAGCCTATTCGGCCCATCAAGCCTGCTCCGCCATTCAAAGAGATCATGGCTGATCTCATATAATCCTCAAGACCACTTTGCCCTCTTATCCCCATAAACTTTGATTCCCTTACTGGTTAGAAATCCACAGAATCACTACCTTGCAGATGGAGGCCATATAGCCCATCGGGTCTGCACCGATACTCTGAAAGAGCACCCGATCTAGGCCCACTCAGCCACCTACCCGGCAATCCCTTAACCCCCATGATCATGCACATCATGGGACACTAAGGAGCAATTTAGCCTGGCCAATCCACGTAACCTGCACATCCTTGGACTGTGGGAGGAAACCGGAGCACTTGGAGGAAACCCACGCAGACACGGGGAGATCATGAAAACACCACACAGTCACCCAAGCCTGGGGCTGTGAGGCCGCAGTGCTAACCACTGTGCCACCATGCCTCCCGAATGTCTATCCAAACCGTTAACATACTTAACGATCATCTCAGAGCTCACCACAGTAAGAACATGCAGCCAAGTTTCAGACCACTCAAGCTTGCTTGGTCGCCACTCTCCTTAAAAAAACACCCAGTACTCCACCAAGCCAGTGTGGCATGCCTGGCCAGATCTGGCCGGAACTAGATGGAGGCTGCAAGTTTTTTATCACTTCACAAAAACTTAGCCATTAAAGAGGGAAAGCTTTTATCGTATTAGATCTGGGTCATAATCATGATCCAGGATAGAGAGCTGCAAAATGAATAGACTAACACACTGCGCAACACAGTGCCAAACCCTTATTTATTAATTTTGGAGCTTTCAATAGTTTAAATATTGCATCTCTATGTAATGCAAACATTTCCAACCATAGCATTTCATCCCTCAAGGTTTTGATGAATTATTTGTGTTAGTTGGCTGAGAAGACTTTTAAAAACATACTGGATCCTTGGTTTAATAAATAGAGGGCATGATGTGCCATTGGAATCGGGACGGGATGCTGCCGGTGGATTGTGGGAGAGGCCTTCCCCGGACTCCTGGTGGCCAATACGTCTTGCGAGATCTAACCAAATGTCATGAGATGTTGCAATCTGGATCCCACCCACCCAGTCTCGCACAGTTAAGTGAATTTAAGAACCCACTTGGCTTTGCTAATGCCATATCGAACGGCCATCCGGCATCTATCGACCTTGCCGAGAAGACCGCAGCCGAGCACCGATTAGTCCCCACAAGCGGTATCCAGACAAACCGACACTTGAAGAGATCTCCCAGGCAACTAGAGACCCCAGGGTGGTCGACCTCCAGGCAAGGTTGCGCCCTGCCACCTGGGCGCCTTGGCCCTGCCAGATAGGCACCCTGGCAATGCCACCTGGACACCCTGGCAATGCCACCCAGGTGCCAATCTGCCACAGCCAGGGTGCACTTCAAGGTTGGCAAAGGCACTGTCAAGGTGCCAGGGTGGCAGTGCCAAATTGCCAGGCTGGCATTTTGCCCACGCTGGGGATTGGGTCTGGGGGTGTCCTGCCTGTGTGAGGTGGGGTGAGTCTGTGTGTGTGTCCCCCGAGGACCCCCTTATCGGTGAGTTGGGGCATTTGTGGGGTTGGGGGGGGCCGTGTTGGGTGATTGGGAGATTGGGGTTCCACATTTACATGGCATCCCAATCTCTTCCTGCACGGTGGAGTTTCATTCTCCGGAGGGCCTCAGTGCAGGAAGTGACGCTAAGTGCAGCCTCGGGGGAGGGGGGGGGATCCTCGCCGTAGCCCAAAATAGCAACAGAGTTCTGTTAGATAGTGGGGTCATTGGCGGCACGACGAGCGCTGGGAACAAACCCGCTAATCCTGCCCAGATCGGACTCTGATTTCTTTTGGTTAGAACATGTCCAGAAGCATCGTACAAAAGGAAAGAAGTTATACAAAGATCTTTATATTTGTTCGGCGCCAACCAGAGTGCTGGAGCCAGTTCTGGTCACCGCACCTAAGAAATTATGTGAAAGCCTAAGAGATGGTACAGAGGAGATTTACTGGAATTATACGTGGGATAAAAATGTAATTATTTAAGGGAACTATGGTTGGAATTTCCTGTCCCCAACATATTTTTCTGCAATGGAGGCTGCCTGCCATATCTTCCAGTCCAAAGCCAGGCGGATCTTCCAGTCTCACTGAAATCTGTAATGTTTTGCATGGCCTGACAGCCCCACTGTGAACGGGGGGGGGGGGGGGGGGGACTGGGGGTCAACTTCACCTTTGGAAGATTCTGCCGATGGGTAGGGCTGGAAAATCCTGCCCAATAGGACATTGGATTGTCAAAGGTTCACAGGAATTTTGATAGAGGCGGTCAAAGTTATGAAGGGTTTTGCTAAGGTGTTAAAGAAAAGTCTGTTCTTGCGACAGAATGGTCTGTACCCCGAGGACATGAATTTAAATGAACTGGCAAAAGGGTCAAAGCTGACCTGAGGCCAGGTACGATGGTTTGGACTGCACTGCTTGAAAGGCTGACGGAAGGAGGCTCAATAACAACTTTCAAAGGGGAATTGGACAAATACCTGAAGAGGAAAGGTTTGCAAGGCTGTGCAGGGAAACTGGACAGCTCCATCAAAGAGCTGCCAACAGGCAGAACCATTTGCTGTCTGATACCATGGGTAGGCAGTTCTTCTGTTAGTGCCTGCTGAGATTGTACCTTCGGGAACCTGATTTTCTATTGGTCAAGGTTTTCCTAGGCTCTTTCCCAGAGTAACAGCATTAGCATCCCATCTGTGGAACCTGGCCAATTTGGGAGGACACGCAGGATGAGATGGCCATTCTGTCAAAAGAAGAATATCTACTTGTAGGAGCCACAGTGTGGGTGCCATTGTCTCACCAACATTTGGATTGCTGAGGTTGCAGCAACCACAGGAATAGAGAGGACACCCAGGCTAGCTGCTCCCTTTGTCCACCTCTCTTATCTGAAAGCCCTGTTGTGGTATCTGGAGGGCTGCAGTGACGGGAGCACTCTCCGGGAAGGAAGGAAGATGACAAACCCAGCCACCAAGTAGGTGTGGATGGGAGTGGTTGAGGAAGTCAGCAGCAGGCACGTGCTCCCTCCAAGCTGGGGACAGTGCACTAAGAGGATGCAGGACCTCAGGAGGGCGTGGTGAGTGAGTAGCAAAGCACATTCAGGTGTCATCCCTCACTCTCTAACTTGCCCATCATTATTTTAAAATATAAATTTAGAGTATCCAATTTTTTTCCCCCCAAATTAAGGGGCTATTTAGCGTGGCCAATCCACCTACCATGCACACTTTTTTGGGTTGGGGCGGCGAGACCCACGCAGACACGGGGATAATGTGCAAATTCCACATGGACAGTGACCTGGGACGGGATCGAATCCGGTGGGACGGGATCGAATCCGGCTCCTCGGTCTCATGAGGCAGCAGTGCTAACCACTGCGGCACCGTGTTGCCCTACTTGCCCGCGATTTTACTGCACAGCATGCCTCGGGTCAACACACACTGCAACTCCAGTCATTCCTCTCTGGCAAAGGCAACCACAGGCCTTCCCACCCTGGGTTCAATTCTGGCTGAGGCATGGAGGCTGTGACGGACTCGCACACCACTCTCCGGCCTGATTAAATACCACCCTTGCCTCCAAACACGCCACAAGCAGGGGCATTACTGCCTAGGTGTCTATTGTCATGTTGTTTCCTTGCTATTATTGTGTACAGAATCAACAGTCATCATATTTAATCCCATGCATTTGAAGTGTTTTGAAATGTTTCGGGCTTGAATAGGTTAGAAACCTGTCAAAAAATAATCTCTCAATGGATCAGTGTGCAACACAATAGTGTGCATTTTGTGTCCCTCCTTTTATCGGCTATTTACGTAGCAGCAACATTCATTAGAATGGAAGAAGTCATTAAAGGTGGCAACTCAGAATCATGATGCTTACATCATATAATTCTGTAGAGGCAGGACCCAGATGCCCACGGCCACCAGCGTACCTGCATACACTAATGTGTCACTTGGGAGAAGGTGAATGCTGTATCATTCTGCAGGATTTTAAAAAAATGCTATATAAAGTGCATAACATTGTACATTACCCAAAGCTGCAAAGGTGATATTTTCCCTGCAGTACTGATTAATCTTTCTGCGAAAGGCTCGACTGAATTTCAAATCTATTTCTGTCTGCTGCACATTCTGATCAACAGCAGTATTTCTACGTACTTCTGCTGCATTTGTCAGCAATAACCTTCATGCAACCTTCATCTCTTACTGACTGCTTCGAATAGAGACATACTTGCTTTATTCACACACTTCCGCCTTGGTATACTGAAATGTGAGCACAGATCTCACAGTAGATTCTTTCACAATTTAACAAATTAATGTTTCGAAAGGAAGTGTACAGTAGAGATGGATTCACACCCTTTCTCAGCAGAGTTATACAAAAATAGCTATTTTGTTAATTTTTATCAGTGGGGTTATATTTTGATACATCTTTTTAAAAATACAAATCTCTTCATCGGGCTCGTCACAGCACTTGGACATCTTAGACTGTATCGAGGTTAGCTGCGCTTGCTATTACCCTCTTAAAGAACATGCCATCTGCCTCTTAAACCTTCATTTTTGTGCATTGCATTTCTCCTGCATTTCATTAACACCCTACATAACATAAAAGTGACAATACTTACTGTGCTGCAAGGTGCTAATTCTAGAGCTGGTCAGCTAAAACTCATTTGATTTCGGGGAATATATACTTTCAAGCTCACATATGGTCTACTTCCGATCATTGTGGCACAGTGGGTAGCGCTGCTGCCTCACAGCGCCAGGGGCCCGGGTTCAATTCCGGCCTTGGGTGACTGTGTGGAGTTGCAAATTCTCCTCGTGTCTGTGTGGGTTTTCTTGGGGTGCTCCGGTTTGCTCCCACAGTCCAAAGGTGTGCAGGTGAGGTGGATTGACCATGCTAAATTGCCCCTTAGTGTCCAAAGATGTGCAGGTTGGGCGGGGAAGGGGATTGAATCTATTTGGATGCTCTTTCAGAGGGTCGGTGCAGACTCAATGGGCCGAATGGCCTCTTTCTGCACTGTAGGAATTCTATGGTTCTATAGCGGAAGAGCATTCTTTAATACATGGACCAACATCCCAGTATCTTTCCAGCATTACTGGCATCAATTACCCTGCCAAATCTCTCCCATACTGTGGGCACGAAAAGGTTTCCAAGGGCCATTTGTGGCGGGTTTTGTTGGGAGTTTCCCTCTGACTCTGTCGGCGAGTTCCCTACCGCTATCTAGCCACATCTAGCCTTGGTCCTAGGTTCGATTCCCGGCTTGGGTCACTGTCTGTGCGGAGTCTGCACGTTCTCCCCATGTGTGCGTGGGTTTCCTCTGGGTGCTCTGGCTTCCTCCCACAGTCCAAAGATGCGCAGGTTAGGTGGATTGGCCATGATAAATTGCCCTTAGTGTTGGGTGGGGTTACTGGGTTATGGGAATAGGGTGGGGTTGTGGGCTTGGGTAGGATGCTCTTTCCAAGAGCCGGTGCAGACTCGATGGGCTGAATGATCACCTTCTGTACTGTAAATTCCATCTATCTATCTATTAGTCACTTTTGTGGGCCCTGGGAAGCTTCTCCCTGGTCAAACCCTCACTTGGAATTATTTTCTTCACTGAGGAGTTGAACCCGTTGGCCAGACCAGCTGTTCAGGGATCGGGCATCATTTTGAAAGGGTTCCCCGATCTCCAAGAGGGCTTGTGGGTCCCCCCAAAACCCTCCCATGAGCAATGTCACCTCCACAAGCATGAGCATTACCCCACACGCCCCCCCCCAAGTGATGATACACCGCTATAGGGTCGGGAGGCCCCCCCTTTCCACGCCTTCCCACACCCCCTTGGGCCTCTGCCCCTTCCAGGTTCCCTACCTTTCACCCCCCCAAACTTCCAAAGGTCCCTTCATACCTTCCCTGCACCCCACCCTTCATATCCCCTCCATCCTCCTATCATGGGCATGGCTTCCCCAGGTCCTGACCCTTGGCTGTCCCACCCTGGCACCTGGGCACCTACCAGCTTTGCAATGCCACCTGGAGACTTCCCGGGTGCTGTTCCACCAATACTGAACGATGCCCAGCTGGGGACTTCCTGGGTTGACCGTTAGATGACAGAAACATGTTAGATCCTGGGTGAGTTCATCGAAACAGGTTTAAAACCTACATAGGCGCTCGAGGCTTGGTCACGTCCATTGTGGGCGGGATCCTGATCACGACACCTCGCAAGGTCTGGACAGATGTGTGAGGCTTCTCACGGCATCTACCGACCACGTTGACACACCCATTCGGTAATGATGCGGCTGGTAGATTGCGCCCTGTATGACCAGTTAGTCATGCGAGTGTCTTCTGTTATAATTAGATTTTTAGATTTTCAGGTCTTACGACTTTTAATAAACACTCTTGTTGCATATTTTTAAAATGCACCCCGATCTCAAATTGACAGTAAAAGCACACCCCAACATTGCCGGTATCTGGGCTTCAATGCCCCCTTCCCAAGCACCATCGTTGCTGGCATCAATCCCAAACCCCCACCCCCATGGATCACTGGTATCAGGGCCCTCCCAATGAGACTCCCTTCAGGCATCTCCCCTTCTCGCCGGCATCAGCCACCCCCCCCCCACCCAGTCGCCGGTCTCCCCCCCCCCCCCCCCCCCCCCCCACCAGGTGAGCGACACCTCATAATGGGGTCACCAAATGACCCCCTTTATACGAGGGTGTTATTCGGAAATTGGGTCCAGAAATTAGACTCCAATGTAACAGGTAATTGAGGGGTTAAACCGACTGAGGGAAAATACTGCTAGCATGCAGTCACAGGAATATGCTCACACCTGGCCGAGTTACGTTGTCCCAGTCAGATTTAAACTTGCTAATGGGAATACACAAGATGCCCCAGGTCCATTGGACTGGATTCTCCGCACCCGCAACCCAAAATCGGGGTCAGCACCACGGGCGGAGAATCCATTTCCCCGCATGGAATCGGGACCAGCGCTGGTTCCCCGATTCTGCGGGCCCCGAAAAGCAGCGTACGCGCCACACAGCACCTACCTGGGGCCATTTCTGATGGCCTGCCTCGCCATTCTCCCGGCCCCGAGCGGCCGAAGTCCCGACGGCGTGGACCACTCATGGTCCTGCCAGTTGGGAAACTAGCGTGGCGGCTGCGGACTCAGTCTGCGGCCTCCCTGATTGGGTGTGGGCCAAACGGAGGACGGGGGGGGGGGCTTTATACGCAGCCGGGAAATGTTTGCTGCTAGATTTACGCCAGGTCCCTGCTAGCCCCTTGCAGGGCTCGGAATATGTGGCCCTTTCACGGCAGTTTTTCTGGTGTGAAAGTCCACAGTCTTTACGACAGCGTGAGGACATAGACCCAATAACAGAGAATCCAGCCCATTGTCTTTGGGGACACACCTGCCAGACCCGCCATTAGCCCATTACACAGTCTAATGGTCTCTTTGTCCATCAATGGGAAGTTAGTTGCAGATCAATAGCATGGCTGTGTTCTTTTGTATAAACAGGAGTGGGCCATCAAATAGCCAAGATAACTATGATAGGTTCATGTCTAGAAACCACAGAGAACCTTTGTTTGAGGGGCTGGGCAAAGCTCAGAGAGAGAAAAAGAATCCTGAGTGGGATTCTTTGTCCCTCCCACCCGTTTTCTGGTGTGGCACGCCCCTGCCAGCAGCAGGATGCTCCATCCCGGCAGCCGTCATCAGAAAATCCGCGGGCGTGAGTGCGCTGCCGGCGGAGTAGAGGATCCCGCCGATAGAGAATCTTGCCCCCTGTTTGGAACAGATAGATAAGAAGGCTTTGGAAATCCACCCAGAAAGGTCATGAAAGGTGCCATTGAGACAGGCCTTGAATAAGAGTTCTGAACAAATCCCCCTAACAGAAGAAAAATTGATTTGGAAATGCAAGTATTGCCTTTTCTGCCTGTGTTAGCGGCATGAGTGCCGCATGTTTATTTAGATTGCTGTTTAATGGGAACTAGTTTGTTAAGATTAAGAAACTGCATGTGGTGTAATCTGTTACTGTTAGGATTGAAGTTTTAAAATTATTTTTTTTCTTTTGTTTTAATAAAGTTTGTTTTATAAAATAACCTTGCCCTATTTCTCATATTATTACTCCTGGAACAAATGGTAGTGGTCACGAGTTTAGAAGTTCCACCTAAGGAACCTTGGTGAGTTCCTGCAGTGCATCTTGTAGATGGTACGCATGGTTGCCACTGTTCGTCGGTGGTGGAGGGATTTAATGTTTGTGGAAGGGGTACCATCAAACAGGCTGCTTTGTCCTAGATGGCGTCGAGCCTCTTGAGTATTGTTCATTCAGGTAAGTGGAGAGTATTCCATTACACACCTGACTTGTGCTTTATAGGTGGTGGACGGATTTTGGGGAGACAGGTGGTGAGTTACTCGCCACAGGATTCGTAGATTTGACCTGCTTTGGCAGCCACAGTTTTTATATGAAAAATTAAAATCGCTTATTGTCACAAGTAGGCTTCAATGAAGTTACTGTGAAAAGCCCTAGTCGCTACATTCCGGCGCCTGTTCGGGGAGGCTGTTACGGGAATCGAACCGTGCTGCTGGCTTGCCTTGGTCTGCTTTCAAAGCCAGCAATTTAGCCCAGTGAGCTCAACAGCCCCTTTATATGGCTAGTCCAGCTTCTGATCAATAGTAACCCCCAGGATCTTGATAATGAGGGATTCAGCAACGGTAATGCCACTAAATGTCAAGGGGCGACGATTAGATCCTCTCTTATTGGAATGATCATTGCCTGGCACTTGTGCGGCGCAAACGTTACTTGCCACTTGTCAGCCCAAGGGAATTGTCCCGGTCTTGCCGCATTTGGACATGGTACACATAGTAGGTCTCAAGTTCCGGCCCTCATGCGAAGCATGGAACTAAACCCCAGGTAAGTTACTGCCTTACGGTGCCAAAGGGAAAAGGAAATTATCATTAGCAATCGCTGCAGCTAAACGATTGTTCAGATTGTTTCTATTGATTGCATTTCAATAGAGAGACACATGTTGCAAGATAATCATGACACACTGCTCAGACATCCTATTTGCATTGTTATTTTAATTGACAAGAAGGAAAAATAAACATGCAGCACTTTGCAGAGGCACCAACAACTCTTAATTACGGTACAGTGACAAGTAGTGACTGGCTGGCATATCAATAAAAGTGCATTTTCATTTTCCACCAATAAACACGCTATACAGACTGTTAAAAGGCCAACAGTTAGCCACCTTCAATTATTGACCAAAGCCTGAAGAAGCAAAAACATCAATTACTTAAAAAAGAAAATCAGCAACAGATCACAAGATGTCACTGAATTACTTGCATGCAACACCGTTGTAACAAAAAGAATGCATGCCCCACCTGGTGACTAGGCAATCCCCATACAGAATCAATTCTATCTTATTCGGTGAATCAGAGCCAAATTATTGAAAATTAACTATAATAAAGCGGGTTTGTAATAGCAGTACTCATTACAATTTGAAACAAATGTTCCTATATATATATAAAACCGTGCTTGTAAACAGAACACAGTTCATGACCATGATACAGAGTGTCAAACTGAGATTCCACCACTATTTAAAGCATTACCCCTTTGATGTACATTTGGAATGACAACTAAAGTGACAACAGGGCCCTGTGTTTGTAATGCTACTCATTTTGATTGGATATAAAAGAACATTACATGGACTTCCAACACAGAAACCCTATTAGACCCCTCAATAATTAAATACTTCCTTTTCTGCTCGCATCTATTTCAAGGTCAAATTTAGAAGAGATCTGATGGCAGCGACTTCTGTTCCCAAAATAAATGTTAAATGGAGCCATCTATCATGTCTTGCTCTTACTTCCAGGTGAATGGAGGACAGCATGCCATACTTCCTCCACCTTTTGTGTGCTTGAATTTTTGTTTTTTGGGAAGGGGGTGGGGATATGTCAGGGTATCACTTAAATCAAATATATTGCAGATGGTATCTTTAATCCATCAAGGGAAAACAAAACTTCTGTTATACATTCAAAAGCTGCTCATTAAAGAACTGGCATAACCTGGGTACATTATGTCCTTCTTCAGTATGGGAACATATTTCATGAAATGTGTGTATACCAGTTTTAAAGGAATTATTATTGTAATCCAGGCCATGATCATTGCATTTATCACTGCGAATTTTAATTAAAAAAAAGATGAATACAAATCATATAAACTGTTGCCATTATAGTCTAACCTTATCTAAAAGCAGGGTTCATTTATCGTTTGGTTACCAAATATTTATTTTGTGTTACGTGCAAACTTTAGTTCGTTGGAAAGACTCGAAAAGCCAGGGTTGTTCTCCTTAGAGCAAAGAAGGGCAAGGAGAGATTTTTATGTGTCAAGAGACATTTTAAAAGAACAAGACGAGGACAAGTATGTTTTATGTAACGAGATCTGGAATGCGCTGCCTGATAAGTTGATAGAAACAGATTTATTAACTTCACAAAAGAGATCAGGCCAATTCCTGAAGAGGGAAAATTTGTCAGGTTGGGGGAAAGACAGGGGAGGGGAATGTAGTGAAGAGGACTCTCAAATAGCTATTACAGCTTGATAGGTTGAATGGGCTCCTTAAGTGCCATATCATTCCATGATTAAATGAAATATTTACTACAATTATAGAAATGAACACAAGGGTTTTACCCATTTAAGCTGTTATTAAGAGAAGATTATCAAGTGAGGTTATTTCCTGATCACTTCATTTCCTATGTAAAGTATGCTCACTGCATTTATTAGTCTGAGTTACATTATCTTTCTCCAATATATTGTCCCAGGTTCCTTGTTTCGTTTATTTCCATTGAAATACTGGCAGAACATGTTTGCAACTCTCAAATAATTGCTGCCAGCTTTGGCTAAGTGGTACCACTCTAGCCTCCGAGTCAAAAGCTTGTGCATTCAAGGCCCACTGCATAGGCTGACATTTGACACTAAATCAGGAGCTTGCATTTTCAATCAGATGGAGGGGGAAAAGTTGCAGGGTAATTCAAGGATATATCTCACAATATGCCGAATAATAGACTATCTGGTCATCTATTTTACTGTATATATGACCTGGTTCTGTCCAAACTGGCAGTATCATTGCCAACATAAGACCATAAGACATAGGAGCAGAATTAGGCCACTCGGTCCATCGAGTGTGCTCCGCCATTCAATCATGGCTGACATTGTACTCGCTACACTTCAAAAATACTTCATTGGCTGTGAATCATTTTCGGGATGTCCTGAGGGAAGGAAAAGGGTTGCATGTCTGCAAGTGCTTTCTCTTTTTGATTTGCTACACTTAAGCCATTTCAGTTATATATCTATTGTGACGCACAAAGCTCAGAATTCTCTGAAGTTATTGGAATATCCCAATGTGAGTACCACATAAAACTTGACATGTCCCCAGTAAGAACTTCATGATCATTGACCTGTGCAGAGAACAGGTCAAAAGGCGTGGCTCTGAAAAAGTAATTTGATTTAAAGTAGGCCGCTTACTGTGGACATTGACACCAAGGGATGGTCTCCTTCCGACTTTTCAATCTACAAAAGGGATGAGAGGTCCATATTGGCCAAATTGTTTTTGTTAGAGCTCAGTTTAAGGAGCTAATTGAGGAAAGACTGCAAAGTAAGATTGGTGGGATGTCACATTTTTAAACAGTTTGTGATTCTGCTAATCTGTTCCACAGTTACTATCAGCTTCCAAAGTGAAAGGTTTAAGAGATGCCAAAAAGCCTCGAGCACAGATTAAGAACTCCTCAGTTAGCAAGCTGTTCCTCTCAAGAAGCAAGCTATCCGTTAGATGTTCCAAGAGTAGTCATGCCACATTTAACAACTCTCGCCCAGAAGATCTAACTGGTGTCCAAACCCAACAGATATAAGAAACTAGGCCTTATTGACTTGCATAGAGTATAACATTAATGTTCGTTCAGACTACAATTTCTGGAAAATTCATCCGGAATGTTGGCGAAGGGAACACACACAAAAAAATTAAATCTCATGATTCCATTTTGAAACCCTTCATGGCTCCTCCCCAGTTTTAACCTCCGCCAATTTTATAACCATCCACCACACCCCATTCCCAAGATCTCTGTGTACTTCCTTTTCTGGCCTCATGTGTATCCCTAATTTTCATCATTCTACGATTAGTGGCTGTGTCTTCAGTAGCCTATGCCCTAAGCTCTGGGATTCCATCCCTAAATCTCTTTGCCTCTCTTTGCTCCCATAAAACCTAGCTCTTGGACAAAGCTATTGGTCACCAGTTCTTGTGTTGGTGTCAACGTTCATGTGAAACGCCTTGGGACGTTTAACCACGTTAACGGCGCTATATAAATGCAAGTTGTTGTTCTCAGAAACAGTGGCCGCAATTTACTAGCCACATCCTGCCGGAATCAGGATGGACGCAGCCGGTAGATTCTGGAAGAGACCTCTTCCGGATCCCAGATGATCGCTACGCCTCGCGAGAGCTAACCAGATCTCGCAAGATGTCGCGATCTGAATCCCGCCCACAATGGGTGGTACCCAGAATCGCATCATTAAAACAGCTTAAAAGTCCAGTTAAGTGAGTCTTCGCTCGATCGACTGGCAACCTGGTATCGACGGGCCTCGCTGAGGAGACGCCAGCGGGGAGCCATTTAGTGCTGGTCCCCACAAATGGGGACCAGGTGAAATGGCACTTGGGGAAGTCTCCCAGTCAATTGTAGGCCCCCCGGGTGGTTGGCCTCTGGGCAGGCCGGTACCCTGGCACTACCAGTTTGGCACCCTGGCAGTACACCTGAGCACATTGGCTCTGCCACCCTGGTGCCACCATGGCAATGCCAGGGTGTCCAGGCAGCACTGCCAGGCTGATGGGCCATTGCTACAATGCCAAACAGGCAGTGCCAAGGTGCAAGCTGGTATTTTTCCTGTGCTGGGGATCGGGCCTTGGGGTGCCCTGCTTGTGTGAGATAGGATGCCGTGGGGCCTGAGGACCCCCTTATAGGTGAATTGGGACATTGGGGGTTCCAGGGTCACGTCAGGGGGCCAGTGGGGGAGGGGGGTGGGGGCTGGGGGGAAGCGGTCGAGAGATTGGGGCACCATTTAAAAATCTTGACCCGATCTCTTCCTGCACTGGAAAACTCCGCTCACAGAATCTCCACAGTGCAGGAAATGCGGCTGAGTGCAGCCTCGGTGTAAGATGGGGGGGGCGGGGGGCGTTCCCCGCTGGGAGCCAAAATAGCAACTAAGTGCCGTTAGTTGTCTGGGTCATTATCACAGGGACCAGGGACGACTCCGCTAATCCCGCCTTCAGCAGCTCTGATTTTTAAAAAATTTAGTCGTGCCCAGTGTATATTTTTTCTTCATCTGAAAGACGGCCAATGGATGTGGTTCTAAATAAACCATATCTATTGAAGGCTGCCTGTATGCAAAATCTTTACATGTGAGTGATCTTCATTGCCCAATAACAAAATTACCTCTCTCCTAATAAGTGCTGTGCAAATGAGAAAATAATCCATAGTGTTTTCATGTGAGAAAGAGGGAGAGAGAGTGGGCCTCGCCATATATGTTTTGTGATGTTCTGAATCATAGATTGATTTTCCTAATCCACCGTTCATTTTCACATTCTGCCGTAAGGAAGAGAGACGGAGGGACGAGAGAGAAAATGCTGACCTGGAATTTTTCTCATCTGATAAGAAGTTTATCCAAGACAGCCTGATCTGACTGGAGTGAGGTGATTTGTCTTTCTGAGATACAGCCAGGAAATGTGGGTTATCTAAATTGGGACAGACCACCAGAACATGCTGTAAATAATAAAAGGTTGCCAACATTGTAATTTTCAGACACTCTGAAGGTGCTAACATCAGGTCCAGAAGGGAGATTATTGAACTGAAAGATTTTTTCTTGTGTCAGCTGTGCATCAATGCAAAAGTCTGCATTTTTGAAATCGTCAACTGCCAGTCATTTTCCAGCAAATATGACATCGGAAAGCATTACCATCTTGAATTACTTCTGTGTAACTTAATTCTGGTAGAGGCTACAAACCTCTTTTGAAAGGATTTGGGAAGTGTATTGTTATAACCCGCCTGCTTACCATTGGTTGGGGACTAATGACAATCCCACAATCCTTTGGGAGTATGAGCTTCCCGAAAGAGGGGGGGCGGAGAAATCATTAGCAGATTCCCTGCATAAATAAAGCTGGCCAGTTTGGAACCGGCTACAGGAGAGTGAGCAGCAAAGGAGTTGTTGCTGCTGCTACTGGCGACGAGGGTTAAAGTGAATAGCTGTCTACGCTGCTGAAGCCACCTCCCTGGATTTTGGTTGGATACAGGTTGGAAGTTGTTTTCTATTATACCATGCCTCTGTATGGACGTTTGGATGTTTTTGATGCTGCGCTGGAAAGCTGGAACCAGTGCGCACAATGGATGTGTTACTATTTCCGGGAAAATAACATAACCGAAAACGAGCGCCAGGTGGTCATATTGCTCACCGCCTGTGGCCCGCATACATTTGGGGTGATTAGGAGTCTTATGTACCCAGCTGCGCGGACACCAAAACGTTTGATGAACTTGTGAACTTAGTGGGGCAACATTTTAACCCAACCACGTCCACGATAGTCCAATGTTACCGGTTTAATACCGCTGAGAGGACCTCAGGAGAATCCCTTGCAGAGTTTCTATCCAGGTTACGCAGGATTGCGGAGTACTGTGACAATGGCGACACCTTGTCAGAAATGTTATGCGACCGTTTGGTTTGTGGTATTAACAATGCGGCCAACCAGCGAAAGTTGTTAGCTGACCTAACATTGACTTTTCAACAGGCCATTCAAATAGTATTGTCCCGAGAGAGCGCAGAACGAGGAGTGCAGGAGCTACAGGGAATGGAGGTGCATGCCTTGGGGCGCAACCCCTTCCATCCGAAAACGTCCCCCCGCACCCCTGCGGTACCTTGGGTGAGACGACGTCCGATTGACGGCAGTGGTCATCTGACATTCCTCCCCGAAGGGAGCCTTCTCCAGAACCAATGGATGAGGATCCATGTCCGTATCAGACTTGTAGTCGTGGACGCCGGTCCTAGAGGCGCCATTGTTCCGACCGAAACTGGAGCCAGCCCAGGGGCCGTACCTTCCATCAGGATGAACCTGCGGCGACTACTCCCGAGGACGTGGAGACGGAGGAGGACTGCCTGCAGCTGCATTGTGTGGCAGCTCCCCGTGTGGCCCCCATTAAGGTGACAGTACGGGTCAATGGTCACCCGCTTGAGATGGAGTTGGACACTGCCGAAGCGGTCTCCGTGATCGCCCAGAAGACATTCGACCACATTAAGCAGGAGATACAGACCCTTGCATTAACCGACACACAGGCCAGGTTGGCCACCTACATGGGGGAACCATTGGACATTGCAGGAACTACGATGACCCCTGTTGTTTATGGATGCCAGGAGGAGCGTTTCCCACTTATTGTGGTGCGCAGCCACAGGCCCAGCCTGTTGGGGCGGGACTGGTTGCGCCATTTGCGGCTGCAGTGGCAGCACATCTGCCAAACAGGTTCTGGAGGGTTGACGGAGATACTAGGACGATACCCAGATGTATTCCATCCCGGTCTGGGGAAAATAAAAGGGGCCGTAGCCCGTATCCAAGTCGAACTAGGAGCCACGCCGCGCTATTTCCGGGCGCGGCCGGTGCCTTGCGCCTTGCTCGAGAAGGTAGAAGGGGAGCTCACTCATTTGGAGACTTTGGGTATTATCAGGCCCGTCCGTTTCGCTGACTGGGCAGCACCAATTGTACCTGTAATGAAGCCAGATGCCACAGTTCGCTTGTGCGGCGACTATAAACTTACAGTGAATACGGCTTCCCGGCTCGACCGATATCCAATGTCTCGCATAGAGGATCTCTACGCGAAGCTTGCAGGCGGACTCTCGTTCACAAAATTAGATATGAGTCACGCCTACCTACAGTTAGAGCTGGACCCTGCCTCCCGGCCAAATGTAACGATTAATACACACCGGGGCCTGTATAAATATACACGGTTGCCCTTTGGGGTATCCTCTGCCTGCGCTATCAACGCATCATGGAGGGCATTTTGAGAGGTGTACCGCGTGTCGCTGTCTAATTGGACGACATTTTAATTACAGGGACGTCGAAGCAGGAACATTTGGAAAATTTGGATGCTGCCCTCAGATATTTTTCGGAGGCTGGAGTCTGTTTACGTCGCACAAAGTGCAATCTCTGGAGGACTTTTTTTAAAAAGCACGGGTAAATTTGGAAATAGAAGAAACATTGACATTTCTCCCTGATCCTTCAGGAAGGCATGCATATACACTTGGATATCAATCTAAAAAGACAAAGAATAGAATCATAGAATGGTGACAGCCCAGAAGAAAGCCATTCAGCCCGTCAGGCCCCTGCCTGCCCTTTGCAAGAGTAATTCAGCTAGTTCCAATCCATGGCCTTTTCTCTGTGCAAAGTGATTTGCCTGAGAGCAAAAATGGTCTACTCCTGCTCCTATTATCTGTGTTCCAGTTACTCATAGAAGCCTCCCATTTTCAAATTCACGTTGTCTATTATCATCATTCTCTTGTTCCCTCTCGATGCCTTAAAGTGATGGCATGCTACTTCCCCTCAAAGGCATATTACAACAGTACATCCCTCTAATCTTCCTTCAGCAAGTTCTCGTGCCTTAGAAGATGGCCAATCCAAACCTGCTGCCTTCTAACAAGCTTTCTTCGTCCACCATCCTGAGAAGTTCTTAACTCCCCTTGTATTCTCTCGAACTGACCTGCTCCATCCTTCTCCAGCGCTGCATTTCACAACTTTCTCCAGTCTTTGGACGGCCATATTTCTCAAAGTCCACATTCCAGCCCCACACAACAAAACACTCCAAAGCACTATCTGAATAATTCTTTTCATAAGATCACCACTCATTCCTATGCTGAGAAACTCCTTGGGTGGGATTTTCCTGGCCGTTCCCACCAGCATGCTCCTCCGGTCCCACCGACAGTGGCCGCCCCTCCCCCTCTCCGCACCATGGGTTACCCAGTGGTGGAGGGTGCAAACAATAAGAAACCCCGTTGACACCGGTGGGGCCAGGAGGTCCTGCCACCGCCCTTTGGCAGGCTGCCTCTGCCACTACAAAACATGCTGCGAGGAGCATGGGGAGGGATTCCTGCCTTTTATATTTGTAGAATGCCTTCTGTGCCATTGTATTGAATGTTTTATGGTAATGACCATCTTCTGGCAAGATGCTTCCCAGATATTTCAATTGTGATACCTGTTCCAGCTGTTGACCACTTACCTTGATCACTGCTTTCCCGCTATTGGGATGGATTTACCGGCCACCCCGCCATGAGTTTTCAGCGGGTGAGGAGGCCCGCTGAACAGGATCTACCGTCTTGCCGTTGTCAACGAGATTTCCCATTGACGGCATCCCTCGTTGGCGGGAAACCGTGCACCAATGTGAGACCAGAATTTCCCCCCCCCCCACTGGCATGAACAGCCAAGAAATCCCACCCAATATTTTTTCCAGTCTTCGCACTTAAAAAAATCGCACAATTATTATACAGAGTCAACGTGGTTTTATGAAAGGGAAATCGCGTTTGGCAAATTGAACAAAAGTTTTTTGAGAATATAACTAGTAGGGTAGCTAAAGTGGAGCTGGTAGACACAATATACTGGGATTCGCAAAGGGCATTCGATGAGGTGCTACACACAAGGTCACCACACAAGATAAGGCTTGTGGAGCTGAGGGTAATACGTTAGCAAGGATGGAGGATTGGTTAAAAGGCAGGAAAGAAAGTAGATAATTAGGGCATTTTCAGGTTGGCAGGCTATAACAAATGGAGTGCAGAGGCCTCAACTATTTACAATCTATATAAAAGTCTTAAACTAAGAGATCAAGAGTAATGCATCCAAATTTGCTGCTGATACTAGGGAGAATGTAAACTACGAGGAGGACACAAAGAGGTTGCAAAGAGATACAGACAGGTTAAGTGAGTGGGTAACAAAGTAGCAGATGGAGTATAAATGAGGATAAGGTTATTCACTTTGGTCGCAAGAATGAAAAAGCAAAGGTTTTTTTAAGCTTGTAACTTGTAAATGATGTTCAGTTGTATAAGGAACACAGATTGTTTTTGGGTGCAATATTTCTTGTGTTTGCTCCTGTAAGACCATTTGGAATGAGAGCTGAAGGAGCCTCAGAGCAAACAAACTCCTAAAGTGCCTTTTTAAAGGCTGTTTATTTTGCAATATCCTTTGCAGTATAGTATTAGTCCTTTTCTATATTAATACTTGCTTTGCAAAAATATTCATGGATGGGCGGCATGTGGTGCAGTGGTTAGAACTGGGACTGCAGCGCTGAGGACCCGGGTTCGAATCCCGGGTCACTGTCCGTGTGGAGTTTGCACATTCTCCACCGTATCTGCGTGGGTTTCACCCCCACAACCCAAAGATGTGCAGGGTAGATGAATTGGCCACGCTAAATTGCCCCTTAATTGATTGGGTACTCTAAATTTATTTTTTAAAAATATATTCATGGATCACTTTGAGAACTTCTGACAAAGGTTTTGCCTGACTATTTTTGTTCAAACTCATTTAGCCTAAAAGGGGGACAAAACTGAATAATCCAACAGAATTAGACCGAGAAATTACAATATGCTGAAGCCAATTTTAAATCAGTGTTCAGGTTTGAAATGGGGAAACAAAATTAAATGATTTTATAATTAATAATTCTGGTCCAATTATTTTTGGTGTGATGCATGTCCATGAAAACCATGTGAGTATGCAGTTAGATAATCATAATCTCAAACAGAAGCATGGCCCAATTCATTCATTTAATCAGATTTTTACAATATGAGGAGATACCACAAGTATGCTTAGCATTTTAGTTAATGAATAAAGGAGCAGGTTTGTTTAGGATTATTAGAGCAATTTGGAAAATGAATTTTTTGGAAAAGGAAATTTTAATCTCTATGTATATATCATTTTTCTGCGTGTCATTTTACCTAATATTGTTCCAGGCAATATGCCACGGATAGTAAACTGTGTCTATGTCAGGCACTAGAAATGTTAAATTTATTGGGTACAAAGCGAATCATAATCTCTTGCAGTTTTCTCATTAAAGGAATAAAATGGCACTGACCCACATAGGTTTTTTTTACTAAATATAAAGGAAGTTACAACTTGTCCAAATAATTCAGTTTGTGTGATACTCTGCACCTTTGCATATAGCAGGTGATGGGCTTTTTGTGAAAAATATCATTGTTGGAAATGGAAGTAAATTACAAACAAGTATAAAAACAATGGCGGCTGTTCAGTAAACATTAGTTAGTGTAGGGCAATCAGACATCGTAAAAGGACCAATTGTACTTCATGTTGTTGGCGGTCTTATCTTTAATGCAGCGTTCTCTCATTCAGGGGTCCTGAGTGTTAACCAGTATAGCCATGTTAGTGTCATTAATGCCGGTTTTTCAAAAAGTATATTGACCATCTTCGATCATTTGCTATTTTTTCCCTCTCTCATGCTTCGAGTGACCCAGCCAAATCTGGCAATGGATGGTTAAATCAATTATGAGCCAAATGTGTTCAAATCTGTATTCAATGGACTTAAGGAAGTGAAGATGTATCCAATTAGGGTGAGTGAGAGAGATTATCAGTTCTTAATGGGGAGAGGACATTAAAGGTGATTGAGAGAGTGTGATGTAATAAATCAGAAGCTGCAAAAATATCAATGTGAATTGAAAGGCAAAGGCTAGGTAGTTGAGAATTTGGAAGTGCAGTTGTAAGGACTTGAGACAGAACTTTTTACAAGCTTAGACACAAAATGCTTGAAAGGGGAAAGGGAATAAGGGAAATGATCAGAAATTACTTTCTCAGTGATCGTGGCAAAGGGAGCAGCAAGGCCAAGGAAAGTCAAGAAGGTGGAGGCAGTGCAGGTGGGTAGCAAGTTTACACAGAGGGAGCAATTTAAAGAGGAAAGGGTGGCAATAAACTCAGGAGAATATGAAGGGTTAAGATGGAGATTGAAATTATTGAGGATGAGAAATCACTCGGAAACCTAGAGAGAAAGGATATCTTATTAAGAAACTTGGAGTGATGTTTGGATGGGTGAATGGAACAGGATTTTAAATGAGAGATTGAATAATAATCTTTATTAGTGCCACAAGTAGGCTTACATTAACACTGCAATGAAGTTACTGTGAAAATCCCCTAGTCGCCACACTACGGCACCTGTTCGGCATACTGAGGATGAATTCAGAATATCCAATTCGCCTAACCAGCACGTCTTTCATAACTTGTGGGAGGAAACCGCAGCACCAGGAGAAAACTCACATAGGTACGGGGAGAATATGCAAACTCCACAATGACAGTCACCCATGGCTGAAATCGAACCTGGGTCATTGGCACTGCGAGGCAGCAGTGTTAACCACTGGGTCACCGTGCCAACCCCATCAGAGGCTGAGTGTCCTCCTTCTCACGGTAGAACCATTATTCACCGATTATCAAAGTGACATTGAATTGCTGGGAGAAATTATTTGGACTAAGAGGAAACAATTTCCATATCAGAAATAAGATACATCAAGTTCAGGTTTAATCTAGTTTCTTCTCGGCCTATCCGCAACCCTAATACACCTAATTAAAATAAATTTCCCATTGGAATCAGGTCTCGCACTGATTAAAAACGTTTTTTTTTCAATGCGTCATTCTTTCATGTTTAAGAGCTAGAACCTTGTACTTGTTTAATGGAGGATATATGTTCGCTGATGTTATACGGCAGTTATTCCCTTGATTGGACCTTGAGATATTTATTGCACTGCGATACTAGCTTTAACATATTGTACTTTCAGCATTCAAATCATATCTTCAATTAATTAAAATTAATATTCTGGGAGCTTCTGACTCCTGAGAAAATCAGCTGAATCAGCTTTCAATGGGGGAGGAATTTTTACTTGCGTAACTATTCATTCACGGAAGTGTTTGAAATAGTAGGCAAGGAAATGATAAAAATTGGCAAGTGCCATCATTTCTCACTCAAAAACTTATAGGTATTTGCTTCAATTTCCCCAATGGAGAGAGGATCTTCTTCAGGAACATGGAGAGAAAGCATATTTTGTTGTGTCGAGTGGGCAGAGAATCTATTCTTTATTTCTGGTAGAATACACGCTAGATGTACTTTTTAAACATTTGCCGTTCACACTTACAATTCTCAGGCATTCAGTTACTTCCTGACTATCAAAGACTTCACAACATTCGAGGAAAGAGGGATGACAGCCTACCATTGCCCCACTGATCACTGGAATTTCATAGCAGAGTTTCTGCTGCTGTTTAATACCCTGCTCCATCTGCAGCAGTCATCCCAGAAAACTCCACAATAACAACATCGTCATTGCCACCGGGCAAAGTATGCACACTGGTTCAATGAAAAATGGAGACAAATGTGTCAGAATCAGCCCCAGGCATGCCTTAGAGTGGGCTACCAATCTAGTGAAGCTACAGCACAGAACTACCCAAATGTAATTACATAAAACAGGAAACCATGGGCAGAGCTAAGGTGTCCCACCACTGTTAGACAAAAGCAAAGGTTAGTGGCTCTACCACATCTAGTTAATAATGCTAGTTGGCAAACAGGATGTTCAGGAGAAGAGGGAGGTCTATCCTCAACTGTGGAGGAGCCAAGTGAGTATAAAAGTCAAGGCTGAAACATGAGAAGCATCGTTAGCCTAAAGCAGCAAGGAGACAATCCCCTTCGGCTGAATCCTAAGGTTCTCATCATCTTGGATGTTGCGGCTCATGTGATATTATCAATTCACGTGATATGAAGAAGTGAATGAGTAAAATGAACACAAAACGAAAGTCATTCATCCTCTTGGAAAACAAAATTGGTAAAGTGCAAATCAAGCAGCCAATCTGATCTGGTCAGCTGTCTGTGGTGGTAGATTGGGCTGAATGATCCGAAAGGCAATAGGACACAAGGACAGATTCTTGTAGCTATCAGAGCCCAATTAACAGAGCCACAAAGGTATTATTCAGATACTCTTCAGGATAATATTCTCAGCCCAGTCACCATCACTGCTTAATCAGTGACCTGCCCTCCATAAAATCAATAATAATAATCCTCTTTGTTGACAATTCTACAACATTTAACTCCATTCGCAACTCCCAGATAATGAAGCAGTCCATGTCAGCTTGCAACAGGGATTGGACAATGTTCAGACCTGAGTTGATAAGCTGCATTGAACATTTTGCTTGGCAATAACCATTTCCAACAGGAGAGAAATCCAGCCGCTTCTTGCTGACCTCCACTGGTATCATCATTACAATGTTCTCCAACCTTCAAAGTCTTTATGGTTATCTTTGATGAGAAACTTAACCATGAACATGCTATTCAGTGGAATGGCTACGGGAGTGAGAAAGTTGTGGAGTACGTTACAAGTAGTTCAACACTCGAGTCCTCAAATCTTTCCCATAATGCACAAGGCCGAGGTAAGGAGTGATGTAATATTCAACTTTCACCTTTACACAGGCAGCCGGAAACTCAACATCAGCCAGGACAGGTTGCTTGATGGGTGCCCCTACCATTGGACTCAAAACCTACCTCCTCCATCATCATTGCAATTTGGCTGGGATTATCTGTCCCCGTCTTTGATGTGGCCTGATGCGGGGGATGTGGCAGGCCAGCCAAAGGTCCATTAACCTTTGGCGAGACCGGATGATTCCAGTCGCCGGTGAGCCAGGAAACCCCGCCGTTTAGATCTAACATATACTATCTGCAAAGTCCAGGCCCATATGTAAGGTTTTTTTAAAAATAGAGATTTGAGAAAAGTATTGTTTCTTGCATGCTGTACATACAATGCATACCGTACATAGGGAAGGAAGGAGAGACTGCAGAATATAATGTTACAGTTATAGCAAGGTGTAGAGAAAAGATCAACTTATTACGAGGTAGGTCCATTCAAAAATCTGATGGCAGTAGGGAAGAAGCTGTTCTTGAGTCGGTTGGTATGTGACCTCAAACTTTGGTATCTTGTTCCTGACGGAAGAAGGTGGAAGAGAGTATGTCCGGGGTGCGTGGGGCCCTTAATTATGCTGGCTGCCTTTCTGAGGCAGCGGGAATTATAGATAGAGTCAATGGATGGGAGGCTGATTTGCGTGATGGACTGGGCTACATTCACAACCTTTTGTAATTTCCTGTGGCCTTGGGCAGAGCAGGCTCCATACTAAGCTGTGATACAACCAGAAAGAATGCTTTCCATGGTGCATCTGTATAAGTTGGTGAGGGTCATAGCTGACATGCCAAAATTCCTTAGGTTCCAGAGAGGTTGAAGATACGTGTTCAAATCAGATGAGCCCACTTATTGAATGTCATGGCTTCACAGTTTAGTATACATAGTGATTAAGCAGCTTTATGTTACTGACAGCAATCAAATGTACAAATTAACAGCTGTAATCAAATCCCTTCTTGATTCAACTAACAACAGAATTCTCCTCCATTTTCAATGGCGAGAGATTGTCCGACGATATGTAAGGCTTAGAACACCATTAAAAATGTACTTCTATTGGAATAAAGGAAGCCCTAACTTTACCTGTTAAGTTAAATGAGAACTCATTGCATAGGTACAGCAACTTCTCACCATTCTATTTATTTCAATGGGGAGTGTCCTGGCTTGATCCTGTTATTGTACAGTTTCTGAAAAGAGGGTAATCTCTGAAAGCAACTCCCTGATTTCCACATTTAACAGGGAATGTGATGGGTGACTGCTGAATTTGATGTCCAACTGACACCTCAATAATAATTGAGCGCTGAGCGGGTCAACATTATATTTGACAACAAGACTCTCAGAATGGGCAGCACACAATCCATCCGATTAGCTCAAATTTTAATTAAGCGTACATCTAAAATGCTTCCCTGAAACAATTGCTTGAAAGATGAAAAATTCACTGGTGTTGGTTGTCCAGTGTTTTGTAAGTTGATTACAAATGACAATTAAAGTACTTCTAAAAAAGTAAATGGATCTGCTGCAGTTCAGTGCTGTGGGTAAATGCACTGATACTGTGCTACATGGACCATTGAGTACCAGGCCAGGCAGGAACAGGGGTAAGTACAATTCATTTAAATGCCCCATGGCTATTAGCGGAAGGAGAAAAGCAGGAGAGGAGGAAAATTAATCTGCTGGGTATCTTGTTCTTGACGTCTATCCAATGATCTCTGTTGCAAAACATAGAGTTGACTGATCGAGCTCAGGAATGCTGCTCCACATTTGAATACAGTAAGAAGTCTTACAACACCAGGTTAAAGTCCAACAGGTTTGTTTCAAACACGAGCTTTCGGAGCACTGCTCCTTCCTCAGGTGATACAACACTGTGGTGTTGTAAGACTTCTTACTGTGTTCACCCCAGTCCAACGCCGGCATCTCCACACATTTGAATAGCCAGTCAATGGTAGCTGTTTATATTCACTCATAACATGCTCAGTTAAATAAGGTATTGCACCACTCAATGTGTCGCAAGAGTGATAACCCCTCCAGAGCCAAGGAAAAGAAAATTTGGATTAAATTGTCCGTCTGCACTATCAATTATAGAATTCCCTTCAGCTGCTGGATTGCCTCTTTATGGAGATAACCTCACTGTGCATTATATGCTTGGGCTAACAAATCTATTAAATGTAACAAAAACTTGCTAGTTTTAAGCACTTTTAACATAAGAGCAATTTTCACTTCATAGTGCCATCGCACTATTAAACGCAGAGTCCAAGAAGAAGGGATGAGGAAATATGACCAAAAACTTGGTCAAAGAGATGAACATTAAGGAGGGTCTCGAAGTAAGGAGTGGCAGGTATTCAAGATTCCGAAGGAGTTGGACAGGATAGGCACAGAGAGATTGAGTCCACTGACTGGAGAGTCTAGAACACGGGAGCACAATCTCAGGATAAGGGGTTGCTCATTTAGAGCTGAGACCAGGAGAAATTTCTTCATTCGAAAAGTTATGAATCTTTGGAATTTTCTAACTCAGGGGTTTGTGGATGCTCAATTGTGGAATATATGGACAGGTTTTTGCTCTCTCAGGAAATCAAGAGATATGAGGTGGTGGGAAAGTGGAATTGAAGCCAAATATCAGCCATGATGTAACTGAGACATACTTTATGATCTACTCCTCCCCCTATTTCTTATGTTCTTAGGTAGAGAGCCAAAGTGGCAAAGGGAAGGAAATCCAGAGGGTTAGAGCTAGGTAGCTAAAAGCATGGCCACCAATAATGGGGCAATGGACTGAAGGCGCATGAGGTCAAAGTTGATGGAGCATAGAGTGCAGGGGGAAAAGGTGGTTGTCGGGTTGATAAAGGTTGCAGAAGGGGCAAGAGCGTATAAATATTTAAACTTATAAATCAAAATTTTCAACTTGAGACTTTGTAGGAGTTGGAGCCAATCTGGGTCAGCAGAAATGGGTGTCATAAGCGAGCATGACTTGTAGCATAGAC
Organism: Scyliorhinus canicula; assembly: GCF_902713615.1. Classification (NCBI taxonomy): domain Eukaryota; kingdom Metazoa; phylum Chordata; class Chondrichthyes; order Carcharhiniformes; family Scyliorhinidae; genus Scyliorhinus; species Scyliorhinus canicula. Next base: position 25,961,217 of record NC_052156.1, on the reverse strand, counting down.
TAAAGACAGCAGAGATTTGGATGGGCTGAATTTTCCAGCGACCAATCAGCAGGGCACGAGTGCAATCAACTGCAGAAGCGATGCCTTTCACTCCTCTTTCAGGTGTAACCACATCCAACTTAAACAAGTAATCTGCACTTTCGCGAAAGGCTTGCATTTGATCGATCCAATAATAGCTCCATTTTTATGTCAGAAGCATTTTACTATCTCATTTGTTGTTGATCATCAATTCTCCTGCTAAGATGCCGCCCAAAAAATTAAAGCAAATTTTACACAATGGATTTTTATTTGTATGTCGATGAACCATGGCTCCTATCATTACACGTTAAAAGAATATCGGTATCAGTTAATATTTTGAAGTGCTTCAAAATTTGTCATTATGAACCAGTGCATAAGCATCACTGTGACAATATTAGAAAATGCTTTATTTATAGGATGTACAATTAAGTTTCCTTCATGTAGATCAGACTGCTCGCATTTTAGGATTACATATATTATGGGTATTCACAAAATAAAACCTTTGAGCTGTACGTAATTCCAACTCAAAATCCATCCTGTCCTGCTTTGCATATATGCTACGTTTATGATATAAATACATCGCTGTGGCAATAATGATCTGTTACTCTGCACACTGCACAAGAGCAGTTAAAGACAAAATTAAAAATTCATGTTCATAATGAAAGTGGCTGATTCTGCTGAATGAAAAAGAACTGCTGATTGTATTTTGATGTATGCATGCTGTGCATATCATTCATATAATTTACATTATTACTGAGAAATGCAGGATTCGCAACTATATATATCCCTGGCCAAAATAGGCACAATACACTTTCATGCATTATATTGACCAAACCCCATAAAGAAATTAGCAGCTACAATGAGCTATTGTTCTAAAGGTTAATGTGACATTGCGCAGATGCAAGTCACTGAGCGCACTAAAGGAATGTATTAACAGCTGAGATAGTCATGATTTTTAAAAATTAAAGAATGCCTCTTTTAGTGCCAGCATGTGCTTACGGTTTTCACCATAAAATAGCCCTTACCTTCTGTTGGCGAAGTTTTCAAACGTCTACAGAATCCATTCATATCACCATAGGTATCTTGTATCTTTTGCACTGCCTCTGATCCACGTAGCTCCATAAGGGAGCGAAGTTCATCGAGAGAACACCCAAATTCACCCGCATGGTTAGACTCGCCTCTTTGGTTCTTTGGATAGAAATCCACCGCACTGTTCGTCATGTCGCCCATTGTTTCCACAGTATTGCGTACAGCTTTATAAAGATATTGGTGGCAGGTATAATATCAGTGCAGACCGAAACCAAGTTTCTGTTCAATCAGGATGATCAAAATATCCACTATTTTTATTTTATTCTTGCACTGCAGATTGCTAATGTAGATTTGGTGCACTTCAGTCTGATCAAGGATGGGAAGCAAGAACCAGTGAATAGTCAAATGGATTGCAGCTGGCAAGGCTGAAGACCAGCACCACTCCATATAGAGTTTCCCATCGTGGTCCTCTCAAGTGTTCGGATTCTACATGGTCAGTTGGTTGAACAAACCTTTAGGAAGAGGAAAAGCAGAAGAAAGTGTTAGCAGACATTCTTCAACACAGATATCAAGGGCTCAATAGCCCTGCCTCTGCAAAATTAGATAACAACAGCTCAATCCTGTAAAGGTCAAAAAGTGCTTCAGTAAAATACAGTTCGTTGCTCGAGCAGCCTTGACTGGTTATGACACCGATGACTGTCACAGGCACAGAGCTTTCCTGCAGCGGCATTCTTTACTTTGATCAGTACCGAGTGCACCAGCCAAATTAGATGGCTCATGAATATTAAACAGTAAGCCTTTATGCCAGGATCTCAGATGTGTCTCCAGCATGTGCTGTTTGTTCAAGTGGTATTGTAAATCGTTATCGAAGGAGAAAGGGTAAAAGACAGACTTTCTAGAATTTAAAAAGAATGAAGGTTATTGCCTACCCTTCAATCTCGCGGAAAGAAAGAAACGTGTGTTTGATTTTTCACCAACTAACTGCCCATCTTTGGGTGCAGGAAATTTTCAAAGCCTGACAATATTCTCACCTCTGTTCCCTGCTGCTCTTTGGCATTCAACCCTCTTCTCATTCCATTGACTATTACACTGTGCAAGATGGCAGGGGTTGCTTTCTTTAATTATGCATGCTGCCCTGATGGCTGAAACTGTCAAAGGCTATTCTTGGAAATAAGTTCTCCTTGAGGATAAGAATTTGAACCTGAGAGTCAGGCAGCAGGATCTGCACCAATGAATTAAAATGAATGAATGCTTCTTGTTGCTCTCCTGAACGACAACTATTCATGCCAGATGAATGGTTTTCCAGACTCATGAAGGGCCAATTTTACTTAAAGAATTTATTTTCCTATTGAAATTCACACATGCACACACAATTACAATTGACATCAATTATTTGGGGAATATAACTAATGAGGATATTATTTCACCAGGCGTATTTTCTCCAGCTCTAATTGATTCCAAAAGCATTAGTATCAGTACTGATAAGTTTTACTTAATGGAGCAATTCAATAAGCTTGTTAATTTAATTTCCATCAGGGTGACTCAATAAACACCCTCTAATTGAAATATAACATTGTGCTTACAGAAAGAGTTGTCAAGGAAAGGGTTGAATGCAGCACTCACTCAATTCTTGGTTTAAGTAGTCTTGCAGGTATACAACTATTGATGAAGTATAACATTTTACAGTAACATTTTCAGCTGTCACATCGTCTTCTGTGGATAAGATATCAGCATATCACAGAAGGGGATATCTTTTTCCATATTCTTTTCCCAAGCTTATAGAAAAATCATGCCATCGCGCAAGAATTTAGAGATCATGAACGAGGTATATTGTACTCTTTTTCAGTTGTCACAGTGTTCGAGAAGGTCATCTAAAGGAAGTAGGAACAGCCGGGTGCCCAGCTTCGCACTCCGAGCAGGAGTGGCAGATGGTGCAACAGGGATCAGATTTTCCTCACACTTTAACTGTAAGTTCCATCCTTTGAAAAGCAATATCCACATTCTAATCGCCAATTTGGCATCAACTACTAAACATTCTGTCAGCTCCAGGTGAGGTCATTTAGTAAAGGCTTTTGCAAGCTGCTCCACGGCCCTCCCACAGTTTGCCAGCGTCATAAAATGCTTCGGTATATGGCAAGTGTTACATAAAACGTCCATTCACATTATTTTGGTCAGAGTGCTTTGTTTCAATTTTTAAAAAAGCGTTCTTGTCCCACCAGCAATCTTGCAAAGAAATGTGATATGAAGTAGAACCTAGCACATTGGCATTAGTGATGGTTTGTAGCATTAGTTGAAAGACACCTGATCCAGATGGCAAGACTCTGCGAAAAGAGACATACAAATATACTGATACAGGCTGCACACAATTACTTTCTCCATTGATTTCTCTGGGACTCGGTCTACTATTTTCTAAGCTTTATCATGTGTCCTTCTTTCTATATTCTCTGCCTGACCAAGTTAATTATTTGGCCTGATGTTGATCTGTGCTTCAGATTCTATTTTTGCTTGTGTGGAATGTCCTCTCTGTTATGTTTACATCCCAATTCATATCTTCCATTCACTTGCTGGATCGCTTAAAATCCACTTTCTCACCCTATATAGGAAATATCCATCAAGCGAATAAGGTTGCCCAACTGTCTGGCTGCCTGAAAAGAGCAATTGTTCATAATTTTTATCTTGGTTTCGGTTCCATGGAGCACAAATGAACTGAACATACTCTGAATATTTAAACCTGTCAGCAATGGTGCTAAAGCAGTTTGACCAGTTGTTAACCAGGACAGAGGACTTGTCACGGCTCAACCGCGCTGGTGTTTGCTTTTCTTTAGTGCAGGCGGTAGCGAGACAACCGTTGTACTCGGCTCTTCAATTTATAATCAACAGATCAAAACCTACTGGCAATATCAAATTGTGAAGCACAGCAAATTGAGAATGCATACGGGAGGCTGCAGAAGGATACACATTAGCGATGGGGATGAGGAGACGGGCAGCAAATACAGCTCACTGCAGATAAAACTGTGGTAGTCTGCCCTGGGAAAGATGGCAAACTAGGAATATATTCTGTGCAGTACTCAATTCAGCAAGGGAACTAAGTGTTCTCGGAAATCAGATATAAAGACTTTTTAAAGAGAAGGCCTCAATTTGGCAAATCTCTAAAGTCCGATAAACCATTAAAAAAATCTCTGCCCTGCCACCGATCCGTCCCACACGTTCACTGGATCTTCATTCCAAAGGAAACAATTCCATCATAATTTACCCTCCAACTGGCCTCTGGACTTCAGTTACCATCCACACCTGCCTCTGAAAGTGGACAACAGTTTGTCCATACTCCACCCTACCTTAAATTTAGCTCACCAAGGGAGCTCACTCACCTAGACTCCCTGCTATTGTCCCCTCTCTGCTCCATGTTTATTACCAGGATATATGTAACCTTATAATTATTCCATAACCACGCCGATGTAACTTGTATTTTCCCTGTGTCAATACGTACGTAACTTAGATGCCTCTCTGAAACTGGCACTATCACTTCTGTTTCCACTTTTTACTGCCCCTTTTTGTTTTACATTTGCTTTCATTACCCCTCCGAGTTCCTCTCTCCTGTCAGTATGCCTCTTATCATTTCCTCTTTCTCAGGTGCTGTGTCCTCCCAAATTCTACCCCAATCCGAACTTCCAAATCTGCCGCTGACCAAGGCATGACTCCTTCTCAAATAAGCTTCCTACCCCCTCAGATAAAACAAAACACAACATTGAGCCTCTTAAGGGGATTGTAGGTCAGAATAGCTTCATCAAAGAGGTAGATTTTAAGGGTAAAAGTAGGTCTTAAAGGAGGAAAGGGAAGTAGAGTGGGAGAGATGTTTAGGGAGGGAATCTCAGAACTTTCAAGATTTGGGAACTGAAGGCACGGCCGCCAATGCTAGTGAACAAAATAAAGGAGTCTTAAGAGGTCAAAATGAGATGAGTGCAGATATCATGTAGGCCTGGAGGAGATTGCAAAGATGGAGGAGGGGAAAAGTCATGGAGTGATTTTAAAACAAGGAGCAGAATTCTCTCATTTTTGCGGGGCAGGAATGTGGAACGTTTCCCGCTGTGGAGGCCAGCGGGAAAACACACACCAAAGCCTCCATCCCCCAATCTCATTAATGATGCACCTGGGTGTTTTACACCATATTCAGTGGCAGGGCAGGCCTAGATGGCATTTAGTCTGCCATTGTGTCAGGATGCCACATAGAAAAGCTGCCAACATCACTGACCCTCTATTGACGAAGGAAGGTGGACCACCTGATAATGAAGCTGGATCTCCAGGAGCAGTCTGAGCCCGGAAGAGGGACCTCCTGAGAACGAAGATGGATCTCTAGGAACATTCTGAGGCTGGAAGATGGATCCCCTCCAGGACGCCTAATATGGAAGGTTCATGTGTAGATGCTTTCCCCACCCACTGATGTGGTATTCCAGGGTCCAGGGTTCCCAGCCGCCTTCATCCTGAACTCCGGAAGCAGTCCCAGGCATCGTTCAGGTGAGTTCCTACATCTGCACACCACGATGTTCCGAACATGTTTCACACTGGCGTGTATTCCCACCAACATCGCAGACATTCTAGCATCTGGAATCTGGGGGGTTGGGCCTTCATCTGCATCCTATTAGTAGTTCACAGTGGCATCTGGTGGGTTTTCCAACCCATCATGGCAGGTCCCAGAGCAAGATCCCACTAAAAATTCATCCCAGTGTGAAACCAATTCCTGGGCCTCCTGCCATATTCTTTCCCACATACCCGCCATCAAACATGTCGGTGGGGGCTTAGGGGAATTGCGCCCAAGGGTGAAAATTTTAAAATCCAGACGTTGCTTGACTGGGCGACAATGTAAGTCAGTGAGCACAGGGATAATAGGTGATTGGCGTTTAGCACGAGTTAAGACATGGGAAGAAAAACTTTGGATTACCTCAAATTTACAGATAGTAGAAGGTAGGAAGGTGGCAGCCAGGGGTGCCTTGGAGTAAGTTTTCAAGTAAAAAGACATGAATAAAAGTTTCAGCAACAGAGAAGCTGAGGCAGCGAACAGGATGAAATTGGCCAATGTTGCGGAGATGGCCTTTGTGACAGTGAGAATGTGTGGTCGGAGTTCATTTGACACCAAGGTTGCAACCAGGTTGATTCAGTCTCTAGACTGTTGCCAGGGAGAGGAATGGAGTCAGTAGCAAGAGATTGAAGTTTGGAGCAGACAAAAGCAATGGCTTCCGTCTTCCCATTATTTAATTGAAGGAAATTTCAGCTCATCCAATAATGGATGTTGGCAAGCAGTCTGATAATCGAGCAACCATGAAGGAGTTAAGGGAGGTGGTGATGAGCTGGAGCTGGATCCCGTTATGTGGAAACCAACCCTGTTCTTTCAGATGATGTGTTTGAGGGCCAGTATGTACATGAGAATTAGGAGGGGGCCAAGGATAGATCTTATCCCACTCAGACTGCTGTAGCACTTGTGTGACTCTTATCACTAAGTCACACCTGGTTCTGTCCCCTGTACCTCTGACACTCTTATCTTTTGAGAAACACACCTTGCATCATCCTTCTTACCTCTCATTTAAAATCTTCACTCTCTACCGCTCACCTTCATACCTACAACTCATAAAGGAAGCTGTCGTGAACAAAGGTGAATTTATTTACATCTTTACAATTACAGGCTTAGTACAGTTTCTCACTCCCAGTGCGGACCGTGCTGAGAGGGTAGATGTGACCAGGCCCTGAGTTGGACCTGCATTTATCCCCTGCCGTAACGAGCCCCAGGTGGTTAGCCTCCGCCCCCTACCGAGGGAGCTCTTATTCCATGAGTCCCACAGGGAGATCAATGATTGTTTCCCCATGGTCCTCATGGGGGTTACAACACCCCTTCCCCCCCCCCACAGAGCCCAGAAGGCCCCATGAGCTGCCACTGGTGGAGGCCTTCTGCGCCGCTTCGCACATGGCTGAGCATCCAGTTCTGGTTGATATAGGTCGGGTGGAATGTAACTGCACACCGCTTCCTGCCTGATCGCCGAAGGGGAACCATAGGGGCCTTGATGTCAGACACACTCTTTTCTGCCGGCACCACTCCCGGGGGCTACAACACGTCATCGCCAAAATTCAGTACATGAGCGATATCCCTGGCACGGAATGTTCACCTCAATGTCCCGGAACTTCGGTGATTCTTCTGCGACCCCTGATGTCGCTCGACAATTGACCCAAAGTTTGGAAGAGTAAGACTCAATCGAGTCCGGAGTCGGCGTCCCATCAAGACTACAGTAGGAGCAATCCTGGTGGTCACATGCAACGTTGTACAATAATTGAATAAAAAGCGTGCCAACCGTGTCTCCATAGACCTGGTCGAAAGCTTTTTCAAACCTCGTTTAAATGTTTGGGCCACCCTCTCTGTCCGTCTACTAGAGGAAAGATGATATGGCACTGTATGGATGTGCCATGGTGGCATTATGCACAGGGCAGCACAGTGGTTAGCACTGCAGCCTCACAGCGCCAGGGACCCAGGTCCAATTCTGGGCTTGAATCACTGTCTGTGTGGAGTTTGTACGTTCTCCCCATGTCATCGTGGGTTTCCTCCGGGTGCTCCAGTTTCCTCCCCCAGTCCAAAGATGCAGGCTAGGTGGATTGGCCATGATAAATTTCCCCTTACTGTCCAGGGATGTTCAGGTCAGGTTATGGAGTTACGGGATAAAGGAGAGTGGGCATTGGTAGAGTGCTCTTTCGAAGGATCTGTGCAGACCTGATGGGCTGAATGGCTCCATCTGCACTGTCGGAATTCTAGCCTTGTGCCACAGTTAATGGATCCAAACGAAATATGAGCGCTGCATAAAAACAGCAAACTCCTTGCTGGTAAAGGGAGTCTTATTGTCTGTAACCATCACCTGCAGAAGTCCATGGGTAAAAGAAGATCCCTAAGCTTCTCAATAGTAGCCCTGGATGTTGTAGGAGACAGCCTGAAAAATTCCTACCACTTGGGAGTGGGCGGCCACAATTATTAAAAACATAGAGTCCAGGGGCAGCACGGTGGCTAGTGGTTAGCACAACCACCTCACGGCGCTGAGGTCCCAGGTTCGATCCCGGCTCTGGGTCACTGTCCGTGTGGAGTTTGCACATTCTCCCCGTGTCTGCGTGGGTTTCGCCCCCACAACCCAAAAATGTGCAGAGTAGGTGGATTGGCCATGCTAAATTGCCCCTTAATTGGAAAAAATAATTGGGTAATCTAAATTTAAAAAAAGGTAAAAAAAAACATAGAGTCCATGAATGGTCCAGCAAAATCCGCGAGGAAGCGAATTCACGGACCACCGTCCGTTCCCACGGGTGGAGAGGTGCGAACAAGGGTAGATTCTGCAGTTCTTGGCATGCTAGGCTGTTTTGTACCATTCACTCAATATCTGGGTTGATGCCCAGCCACCAAACGTAGCTGTCATGAGCAAAAGTGAATTTATTTACATCCTTTTAATTACAGGCTTAGTACAGTTCTCACTCCAAATGCAGACCATACTAAGAGGATAGATCTGATCAGGCCCTGACTTGGGCTGGCTTTTACACCATGCCTTAATGAGCCCCAGGTGGTTAGCCTCCGACCCCTACCGAGGGAACTCCTATTCTATGAGTCCCATAGGGAGATCAATGATTGTTTCCCCATGGTCCTCATGGGGGTTAAAACAATACCACAACAATATTTGCATTCATGCTCAGAGCTTGAAAACTCTATCTCAATTTATCATGCTCCCTATTCTGAGTTCACTGCCTACCCTCCCTGAGTCTCTCCATCCCTATTAACTAACTAATCTAAATTGGCAGCCACCCCCCTGACCTTACCATCTTGCATTGCCCTGCTGCTCTCGTCATGCTATCCGTGGTCACTTCCATGTGTCACAAAATAAATCACCCTTCCCCCTCGAAAAACTACACCCTCCTACGTCAGATCTCTCTGGACCACAAAGTGGTTTGGTCCTGCTCCCTTCTGCCAAAACTGCTCACTAATCTACAACCATTCTTGGATCCAAAGATAATGGGTTAGGTTCTTTCTTTCTCCTGACTTTTTAATCCTTTCTCCCCTGTCTCCTCCATCCTCATCTCCAACTATAGATAACGTAAAGAGCTCACTGACTTCTTTCGTCAAGCAGACTTTAAAAAAATTAATTTGCAGGATGTGGGTGTTACGCTAGGCCATTGCCTATCTGTAATTTCCCATGAATGGCTTGGCTTGGGACAACATTTCAGAGGGCATTGCTGTAGATTTGGAGTCACATGCAGGCCAGAACAGGCGAGGACAGGATTTCCTTCCCTAAAGGGCATTTCTGAACCAGATTAAGACAATCACAATGGTTCCTGGTCATCATTAGACTTCTTTTGTGATTGAATTCAAATTCAACCATCTGCCATGTTGGGATTCGAACCCAGATGCCCAGAGTATTACACTGGCTCTTCGGATTACTAGTCCAGTGACGATGCCACTGCGCCAGTGCCTGCTCTAATCAGCTGCCTCTGCCGATTCCCTCCCTGCTTAATCCAACAAGCCAAACGTCTTCAAAGATTCTCCTTGTCCCAGCCCGGAACTTGCATTTTAGGTTCTCTTCTCTCCTCTCTTCTCATGCCCTCTCCGGGTTCATCTTGTCCATGAAACTCACATCCTGTTCCCTTGAACCTATTCCCCCTGAACTCCTCACTACTGAATTTCCCTTCTCGGCTTCCATGTTAGCAGACATTGTTAACAGTTCTCCCTTGTCAGGTATTGGGTGGAAGTTTCCAAAAGGAACGGCAAAGTGTCAGGTTCTGACTAAAACCCACCGTGTTTCCCTCCAGAAACAAAGCCAAGTTTTCCAACCAGATCATCTGACTCTCTGTCAAAAAGGTGGCACTGCCAGGGTTCCAATGCCCCCTTAGGACCCTAACCCCCAGGGGTCTCCAGGCACCTCTGCTTCCTTGCGTGGTCATCACGACTGGTCTTCGGTTTCATAAACCAGTAGTGATTTGCCCTGGTATGACTCACGCTGGCGGGGGGAGGGGGGGTCGAGCATTTCACAGGACTGGACGCTACGGCGTAAAGCCATCTGATTTGATTCAATATTGATGTAACTTCATACAAATTAAGGGAGTGAACCTGATCACATCACCGGCGGGGCTGAGGAAGGTCTCAAACTGAGATCTCGCCGAAGCAAATCACGTTTTGACCCTCTCACGAGATTTAGAAGATATAAAGGCATTTTCCCCCATGGCTAATGGATAGCAAAACCAAGACAATTATCTCCCCGTCTCCTTCAAATCTGCCATCGTCAGCCCATTGCTCAAAAAAGAAACCCCAGCTGGCATAAGGAATCAGGCCTTGCACCTGTTCAGTCGAGCATCTTAAAACCGGGAATAGTCTCCAAGTAACCTGGACATTTTTAAATGCCCAGTCACCCAGTTTCTAACCAGAGTGTAAGGGTATGTACTGCAAAATACGCATTTGTTCCCAATTTGAGCACTGAGTAATTATGGACAACCAATCGAAAAAACAATAATGGAGTCATGGAAAATGAACAACATCGATTCTGAAGAATGAAAGCAGGGATAAAAGGATACAGTTTTGATAACTTGAAAATTAGGGCTTCATTCACTGAAATAAAATGGTTCAGGAAAAATCTACCAGAAGTGTTCAAAATCTTTGAAAGGGGAAAATTACTAGAATTGGTCAACAGAATGGTAATTAGCAAGTAATTTAGGATTGAAACGAGAAGCATAAAGGGTCAGCTTGCAAAATGTTTTTTTCATGGGAATGATTATGAGAATACAAAGGGAATTACCACAAGTGGCTATGGAAATAGAATCAATCATGACTTCTAGAGAAAGTTGGAAGAAAAAGGGCTGGGAAATTAGATGGGAATAGGAATATGTAGACCTCAGGACCAACTCGTATCACCACATGCCGTATGGAACGAATGGTCTCAGTGACATTGGGCAGGATTTTCTGGCCCCTCCTGCAGGGTATTTTCCATGGTCAGAGTGGCTCGCCATTGGCCGCCAGTGGGATTCTCCGGATCCGTCAATGTTTCTATAATATTCCCAGTTGAATCTGGAAGATCTTAAGGATATGGTATAGTATTCTCATCACACATTAGTTTAGAAATGAAGGCATTACCATGGAACCAATTAGAAATTTTATTACAAACAGAAAGAACATTATTCAATTGGTACTGCATGTTGCCTAGACCTATACTCCCCAGAACATCCATCTTCTGCTTAGTCCGACTGATCTAGCAGAAGCAATGCAGGGATAAAGTCATTTGTGGGAGTTGACCCTTTCAAAAGCAGAATTTATTAAGTATTTTCCATCATTTATAATGCCGCCTTTCACTCACTCTGTCCCAGGTCAAAGAAATGCGCAGTTAAATCCTCAAGAATGATGTGGGAGAGCAGCTAAACACAGCTCAAAGGATTGATATTGTAAATTCATATATGCGAAGGTTCACCTGCATCTGATACCATTACTCAGGGCAGACTGACTATAAGGGCATGGTGAACATCATTGCAAAAGCAGTCAAATGTTAACCAGAATAAATATCCACTGCTGAAATAATAAAAATGCAAATGTACAATCTAAGTGAGACAAAATTGGAAGAGACAGGTCTTAAAATGAAGTTATTTTTGTACGATTTCCAACTTCCAAAACACTTTAGGTACTCCGTACACGTTTGTTTGATGAAAACCTGGTTATGCTGGAACCTCAAGCCAGAATGCCAGTGAAATCAATCCAATTAGTCAATGCAAATTCAGAGAGAAAATGGGGAGGTACATTTGCCCACCGGCCTCCTTGCCTGATCCCACTGGCTACAATTGTAAGTTGCTGGAGACAAGAACAGCCACAAAAAACCAAGCGGGGTCCTTCTTTACACATGGACGTGTACATATGATTAGATCATTGGAATCCAACCGCATATTAATCTTGGCTCAGAGGGGTAGCTGCTCAGCTAGGCAGAGAATGCCCTACAGGAGCAGATACTTCAGTGTAAAAGATGGGCAGCATGGTAGCACAGTGGTTAGCATTGTTCCTTCACAGCGCCAGGGAACCGGGTTCGATTCCCAGCTTGGGTGACTGTCTGTGCGGAGTCTGCAGATTCTCCCCATGTCTGCGTGGGTTTCCTCCGAGTGCTCCGGTTTCTTCCCACAAAAATCCCGAAAGATGTGCTTGTTAGGTGAATTGGACAATCTGAATTCTCCCTCAGTGTACTGTAGCAACCAGGTGATTTTCACAGTAACTTCATAGCAATGTTAATGCAAGCCTACTTGTGACACGAATAATGATTATAATTATGAACATTTTTGTTATTTGTGTATCAGGACACCCAGATCCTTCTGTACCTCAGAGTTCTGAAATATGTCTCCATTTAGATAATATGCTGCATTTCTATACCTCCCTCCAAAGTGGACAAGTTCACATTTTTCCACATGACAAACTTTTGCCCATTCACTTAACCTTTCTATATCCCTTCGCAGACTTATGTCCTCTTCACAACTTACCTTCCTACCTATCTTTGTGTCATCGTTAAGCTGAACATCTATGCATTCAATACCTTCACCCAAATCATTGATATAAATTGTAAATAGTTGAGGCAGTAGCACTGATCCCTGTGGTACTCCACCTGTTACATCCTACCAATCTAAAAATGACCCACCTATGCCTATTCTTAGTTTCCTGTCAGCTAACTGATCCTTTATCCATGCTAATATATTACCCCTACACCATGAGCTCTTAGTTTGTATTTTAACCTTTGATGTGTATGGCACTTTGTCAAATGTCTCCTGGAATATTGGGTTAGGGTGGAGGCGTGAGCTTAAGTAGGGTGTTCTTTCCAAGTGCTGGTACAGACTTGATGGGCTGAATGGCCGCTTTCTGCACTGTATGTATGATTCAAATCTATGAACAATCAGATCTATTGGTTCCCATTTTATCCACTTTCGTAAGGGACAACGAAAGGAGTCCATGCCGTGTTGCAGAGAAAAACAATACTTAATTTATATAACACGTTAACTATTATGTACAGCTCCAGTAGTTCTCCACTGGGTCTGCTCTAGTCAGTGCCTGACTTGCCGACTCTATTTATATAAAGGCACCTGAACTTACTTAAAGGTCCCCCGCCCCCTTATCGGGGGAGCTCGTATTCTGCAAGCTGCTCAGGGTAGTGGATCTTCCCTACCCCGTGAGACCCGAGCGGGTTATAACATCTGTGTTGCTAGTTATTTTCTCAAAGAACTCCAATAAATTAATTAAACATGATTTCCCTTTCATTAAACCATGTTGACTCTGCCTGATTGCATTGAGATTTTGCAAGAGCCCTGCTATCAGCTTAATTAAAGATTCTAGCACTTTCCCAATGACAGATATTAAGCTAACTGACCTATAGTTTCTTGCTTTCTGTCTCCCCGTTTTCTATTTTCCAATCCAGAATCTAGGGAATTTTGGACATCAAAACAAAGGCATCTACTATCTCAGCTGCTACTTCTTTTAAGACCCTAGAATGAAATCCATCAGCACCTGGGGACTTGTCAGCTTTTAGTTCTAATAATTTTCTCAGTGCCCTTTCCCTTGTAATTGTTTTGAGTTCCTCCCTTCCTTTCACCTCTTTATTCATAATTCTTCCCGGGATGTTATTTGTATGATCTACAGTGAAGACAGACATGCAAGGAGCAGAGGAGGACAGAAGCAATGAGTGCACAACCAAAAGACGAGAATATGGCCACATCCATTTATGAGCTTAGTGCCAAAGAGATAGATGGTAATGAGGTATCACTCGAAAAATACAGGAGCTTGTCTGCATTATCACAAATGTGGCCTCCACATAAGTCAGTTATTTGCCCATTATTCCCAGTGCTATGAAAGCCAATCACAACACGAAAGACGAGACTCCATAGAACTAAAATCTTCAAATATTTACAGACAGCAGTTCTAGAAGCTAAGGAGGGCACACCATAGGAAAAGGCAAAGATCCGAAGACTGAACATTCTTCAGAACAATGTCGAGTTTGCCTGACCTCAGAGGCTGTAAAAGCCAAACAGAGTTAGATTCGGAATTGTTACTCAGGAATACAAGGATCAGGTGATCATCAAACAAAGGTAGAATTTTGACTGTTCTTGTACTCCAACTAACTGCTTTCTCCAGATACATCCCTTATCCTACCCAATTCCTGACAAACTGATAGCGCATTCCTTTACTCCTACAGGAGAACTCAAGTTGCATTTTAAAATGCTTATGGCCTAATTTTAGGGTGTTCAGCACAGGACATATCACCAGGGAACACAATGACGGTCAAATAACTAAGCATCAATGATGCACACACCAATAATATCCTGTGGCTGGCAAACTCTCATGAACTATGGAAATGATTTTTAATTCAAATCTCAGAGCAGACATTTCCTAAGTAAATCAGTTACTTCCATGTTACAGTTCAGAGGTAAAGTTCTACTTTCAGTGAAATTTGGGAGACTGTTTTCAAGACTTCTGAGATGTATTTCCTGTCGGGGAGCTTTTAATTGCAGAGCATATTTTGTTTTCATTATTTTACATTTGTTCTGTTCAGAGTAACAAACTCACTCCAAAGGCATGTTTCACTTACATCTGTTATCAAAGTGTTCCTCTCCTGGTTATTCTGCCTCGTTCTGCATCCTTTCCTATAGGTTTTATTTTTCATAACTCAGTATTTTCAGCTTTTGATCTTCTTTCCACATGATGCAACCCATCTGCTTTCCTTCAACTCTTTATTGCTACCTGATTCCCAGTTCTGACTTGCAACCTGAAACGGTAACTTTCCTCTCCAAAAGGTTGTCACCAAGGACTGGGACAAATAATTTGTCATACTACACTATCCTAGTGTGACGCATTATTTTCCAAACTCGGTAAGTACAGAGGTAATTTGCTCCTGAGTAGCGCAGGTTTGTGCATGAAGTCCCAGAGACAGTCAAAGTGCCAATTTCTGCTCGGGTGATCCACTTCACAGCAACAGATCCAAACGGGACTGACAAGTGCACATACCGCAGCTGCTCGAGCAGCAGCAGGCGAAAGGAACAGGTGAACAAAACCCTCAAAAGTCCTCAACAATCTCTGAGGTGAGTAGTAGACAAAATGGAGAATGGTCAGTGCAGGCAGCACAGACGGAGAACTATCAGCATTAAATGAGGAGAGATAAACAATGAATCCCCATACCATGTCCCAGCCTGAGAGACTCTTCTGTGAAGATCAGAACTGTTTCTGCTATTACCACTTTTTTGTTTTGCCTGAACAATACCTCATCCAGCCTTCAACAATCGTGGGAATTAATTTTCAGACATGACCTACATATGGCCCAGGATGTTTCCAAGAAGGAATAATAACAATGTGTGTGGCCTATCGGCCACACCCCGCTCGAACCGGGGTATGGCGCGGTCAGTAGATGCCGAGAGTGGACTCTTCCGGGATTTACCCGGCTCGCCATATCTCGTGAGGTCTAATGGGATCTCGCGATCTGGATCCCACCCGTTGAGGGGGGGATCTGTATTTGGAAAATCTGCATATGAGAGCGAACGGCTAGTCTCACTCTAATATGCTCTTTCTTGATGTACCTGAGGCTGTGGGGTCTAACCCCTTTGCCTCGGACTCCTGCGAGTGCCATTCAGTAGTGGTCCTTGTTTGTGGGGACCAGGTGGGATGGGATTTGGGAGATCGGAGGCCCCAGGGTGGTTGGCCTCTGGGAAGGGTGGCATCCTGGAACGGCTGATCCACGTGGCACCCTGGCATTGCCAGCCTGGCACTGCCAGCCTGGCACTTCCAGGTTGGAAGGGGCACTGCAAGGGTGCCAGGATGGCAGTGCTAAGGTGTGAGGCTGGTATTTTGCCCATGTCAGGAATCTGGCCCGGGGGTGCCCTGCTCATGTGAGGTTGGGTCTGGGGAGAGCCTGAGGACTCCCTTATAGGTGGGTTGGGCCATTGGGGAGGTCCAGGGTGTCGAGAGGTCAGGCACCATTCAAAAATGGTGTCTCAAGCTCCTCCTGCACTGAGGGGTTCCGGCAAGCGGAGCCCCACAGTGCAGGAAATGTGACTGAATGGGGCCTTGGGGGCGTGATCCCTGCTGGGCCACCAAACAAAAACAGAGTGCCATTAGACAGCAGGGTCATTCCCGCCACTTGTAACACTGGGAACGGCCCCTCAATTCTCGCCCAGAACAAACTCTGTTTTCTTTGATTAGATCGCGCCCAATGTTTCTCCACTTGCAGTGGCATAGAACATTCCAGCGCAGTACAGGCCCTTTGGCTCTCGATGTCCCTCAGCCTTTCCTCATAAGATCTTCCCTCCATACCAGGCAACATCTTGATAAATCTCCTCTGCACCCTTTCCAATGCTTCCACATCGTTCCTATAATGCGGCGACCAGAACTGCACGCAATACTCCAAAAGCGGCCGCACCAGAGTTTTGTACAGCTGCAACATGACCGTATGGCTCCGAAACTCAATCCCTCTACCAAAAAAAGCCAACACACCGTGCACCTTTGTAACAACCCTATCAACCTGGGTGGCAACTTTCAAGGGTCTATGTACATGGAGATCTCTCTGCTCATCCCCACTACCAGGAATCTTACCATTTGCTGCATTTATGTAACATTTCAGAAGTGGAAGAAAATCCCTGGCACAGTTAAGAAGCTAATTACTCCTTTTGGAAAGGCTGGCTGGGTTATCACTCCTGAATTCATCATCTCCTCTGAATCTGTACTGCATCTTTACTTTCAGAGCACAAGACAAAGGAATGTAATTTACAGAGTTACATTTAGACCTCACAATACATTGCACTAGCTAAAAGATTCATATGAAAATAGACCAGAATTCTCCGGCCGTTGGGCTTCCCTGTTGCCGTCGGCAGCGCAGCCCTGACTGTAGGTTTCCGGGCAGCATGGGGTGGTTTCAATGGGAAATCCCATTGACAAGCGGTGGGAGTAAAGAATCCGACGCCAGGGATCGGCGCACCGCCGAGAAACAAGCAGCTGGGGCACCGGAGAATCCAGCCCATAATATTAAAATAATTCTAATTTGAAACAGGTTGGAAGTTCATGAGGGTCAAAGGAACTATATCACAAGTAACTCAACCTCGACCACACGTGGTGAAGCCAAAAGTATTATTACAAATGCAAAATACTGCGAAGCTCAAATAATCTTGGGCGGAATTCTCTGCCGGCTCCAAAAATCGCAGAGACCATCGTGAACTCGGCTGAGGTTCACGACAGCCTCGGGGCCCGCTCCCCGCACCTAATTCACCCCCACCTGGGGGGCTAAGAGCGGGCCCCTATCGTTCCCGGTTGCGATATCGGCCGCCGGAAATGGCGCCCGAACGCGCTTCACGGATCTTGCCGGGCGGCGGAGGGGAAAGAGTGCGTCCGTTTTGGACGCAGGCCCGACGATCGGTGGGCACCGATCGCGGGCCTGTCCCCTCCGGAGCACAGTCGCGGTGCTCCCATCCCAATCGGGCCCCTGGATGCCCCAAATGGGCATCCGGCGCCCGTATCACGAATGCAGCGACCAGGTGTGGTTGCTGCCGTGGTGATAGGGGCGTGAAGGGCCGGCCGCTCGGCCCATCGGGCTCGGAGAATCACCGTTCGCCGTGAAAAACAGCGAGCGCCGATTTGTCCAGGGGGGGGGGAATCACGCCGGGGGGACGTAAAAAATGTCGGGAGGCCCTCCCACGATTCTCCCACACCGCGTGGGGAGCGGAGAATTCCGCCCCTCTTATTCATTTGGCAAAGTCCCACATAAGAGATTATTGTGCAAAATTAAAGCAATGGGATTGGGGGAAATGTATTGGGATGGATAGAAAACTGGTTGGCAGAGAGGAAACAAAGAATAGGGATTAATGGGTCCTTTTCAAATTGGCAGGCGGTAAGTAGTGGGATGCCACAGGGATCGGTGCTGGGACCCCAGCTATTCACAATATATATTAATGATTTGGCTGAGGGAACAAAATGTAACATCTCAAAGTTTGCAGGTGATACCAAGTTGGGTGGGAGGGTTAACTGTGATGAGGCTCATCACAGGGATCCTACATCAAGATCTGGACAGGTTGGACGAGTGGGCAAACCAATGGCAGATGCAGTATAACTTGGATAAGTGTGAGGTTAATCACTTTGGAAGCAAAAACAGGAAGGCAGATTACTACCTGACTGGTTGTAATTTGGGAAAGGGAAATGTGCAGTGGGACCTGGGTGTCCTTGTGCACCAGTCGCTGAAGGTAAGCATGCAGGGGCAGCAGGCGGTAAAGAAAGCTAATGATATGTTGGCCTTCATTGCAAGAGCTTTCGAGTACAAAAGCAGGGATGTGTTTCTGCAATTATACAGGGCTTTGGTGAGGCCACACCTAAAATATTGTGTGCAGTTTTGGTCTCCTTTTCTGAGGAAGGATGTTCTTCCTCTCGAGGGAGCAAAGGTTTACCAGACTGTCAGAAGAAGAGAGATTGACTAGGTTAAGATTGTTCTTGCTGGAGTTCAGAAGAATGAGGGGGGATCTCATAGAGACTTATAAAATTCTCACAAGACTAAACAGGGTAGATAGAGGGAAGATGTTCCCGATGGTGGGTGTGTCCAGAACCAGGGATCACAGTCTGAGGGTTCAGGGTAAACCATTTTAGACAGAGATGAGGAGACATTTCTTCATCCAAAGAGTGGTGAGCCTGTGGAATTAATTACCACAGGAAGTAGTTGATGCTAAAACATTGAATATATTCAAGAAGCGGCGAGATATAGCACTTGGAGAGAATGGGATCAAAGGCTATGGGGTGAAAGCAGGATTAGGCTATTGAGTTGGATAATCAGCCATGATTGTGATGAAAGGCGGAGCAGGCTCAAAGGGCCAAGAAGTCTCCTCCTGCTCCTATCTTCTATGTAAGTGCTCAGCAGGTCAGGCAGCATCTCTGGAGAGAAACAGAGATAACAATTCAGATTGATAATCTTTCATCAGAATGGTACTGATAAAAGGTCACTGACTCAAATGCTTTGCTGCACAAATGTGCCTGACCTGCGGAGTACTTCCAGCACATTTTTAATTTAACACAAGTGAACCTGATAGTTTAGCATTGACTTTTACATAAATTCAAACTGGGGATATGAGCAATCTATGAGGCCTGGTAAAATATTCCTAATTATGATTATATTCCTCCATCTGTAACCTCATCGCCCGGCATATCCCCAACTCTACCATTACTACGAAGCCTGTGGATTAACCCTTGTTCCATCAAGAGTGCAGGAGATCATGCCTGGCCAGCACCAGGCATACCTAAGAATGAGGTGCCAACCTGGTGAAACTACAACACAGGACTTGCACGTCAACCAGTGGAAGCAACATGCGACAGACAGAACTAAGCAATTCCACATCTAATGGATCAGATCTAAGCTCTGCAGTCCTGCCACACCCAGTTGTGAATTGTGGTGGGCAATTAAACAACTAACTACCGAAGGAGGTTCCAGAAATATCCCCATCTTCAATGATGGGGGAGCCCAGTATATCAGTGCAAAAGATGAGGCTGAAGCATTTGCAACCATCTTCAATCAGAAGTGGGTGATTCACCTTGACCTGCTCTAAAACACCCCAGCATCATAGATGCCTGTCTTCAGCTAATTCGATTCACTCCATGTGATATTAAGAAATGGACGATGGGACTGTGTACTGCAAAGGCGGTATAGCGTTCCAGTAATAGCACTAAAGACTTGTGCTCTAGAACTTGTGATGTCCCTAGCCAAACTGTTCCAGTACAGCTACAACACTGGCATGAGGCTGGTTTAGCTCAGGGGCTAGACAGCTGGTTTGTGATGCCAAACAAGGCCAGCAGCACGGGTTCAATTCCCGTACCAGCTGAAAATTCTGAATTCTCCCTCTGTGTACTTGAACAGGCGCTGGAATGTGGCAACTAGGGGCTTTTCACAGTAACTTCAATGTTAATGTAAGCCTACTTATGACAACAAAAGATTATTTATTTATTTATTTATTTATTTATTTATTTATCTAACCAGCAATGTGTAAATTGCCCAGTAATCCTGGACTCAAAAACAGGACAAATCCAACTCGACCAACTACCATTGCATCAGTCAACTCACAGCCATCAGTAGAGTGATGGAAGGGGTCATCAACAATGCTATTAAATGGCACTTGCTTTGCAATAACCTGATCAGTAACACTCAGGGCCACTCAGCTCCTGACCTCAGTACGGCCTTGGACATGGACAAAAGAGTTGAATTCAAGGGATGAGGTGAGAGTGACAGCTCGACAGCATTTGATCGAGGAACCCATGCAAAACTGGAGTCAATGGGAATCGGAGGCAAACTCTCCACTGATTGACATCATGTGTCGCAGAAAGAGAGATGGTTGTGGTTGTTGGCAATCAGTCATCTCAGTCCCAAAACATCACTGCAGGAGTTTCTCTGGGTAGTGGCCTAGGACCAACCATTTACTGCTGCTTCATCAAGGTCAGAAGTGGGAATATTCGCTTGATTACTTCATGGTCAGCACCATTTGTGTCTCCTCAGATACTGAAGCGGTCTGTAGCCTAATGCAGCAAGACCTTTCCAACATTTTGGCTTGGACTTATAAGTGGCATGTTACATTCACGCGACACAATCGCCAGGCAATGGCCAACTCCAACAAGAGAGAATCCAACCATCTCACCTTGACATTCAATGGCATTATGATCGCTGGATCCCCCACTATGCACATTCCAAGGGTTACCATTGACCAGGAACTGAACTGTGCCATCCATATAAATACTGTGGCTACAAGAGCCGGTGAGAGGCTAGGAATTCTGTGGCAGGTAAATCACCTCATGACTCCCCAAAGCCTGTTTACCATCTACAAGGCACAAGTCAGGAGTGTGGTGGAATGCTCTCCACTTGCCTGGATGAGTGAAGCTTCAACAATACTCAAGTGGCTTGACGCCCTCCTGGATAAAGCAGCCTACTTGATTGGCACCTTCAACATTTACTCCCTTGACCACCAAGGCACAATGGCAACAACCTACAAGAGGCACTGTAGCAACTCACCAACGCTCCTTCAACAGCACCTTCCAAACCCATCAACTCTACCAAGAAAGACAAGGGCAGCATCTGCATAAGAATACCACCACCTGCAAGCTCTTTTCCAAGCCACACCATCCTGACTTCGAACTATATCATCACTTCCTGACTCTTGTAGGGTCAAAATCCTGGTCCACCCTCCCCAACAGCTCTGTGAGTCTTTATGCACCATATGGACTGCTGTACTTTAATAAGTAAGAAGTCTTACAACACCAGGTTAAAGTCCAACAGGTTTGTTTCAAACACGAGCTTTCGGAGCACGGCTCCTTCTTCAGGTGAATGGAAAGGCTTGTTCCAGAAATGTTTATATAGACACAGTCAGAGATGCCCCGGAATGCGAGCACCTGCAGGCAATCAAATCATCAAAGATGCAGAGAGAGAGGTAACTCCAGGTTAAAGAGGTGTGAATTGTCCCAAGCCAGTTCAGTCGGTAGGCCTCTACAAGTCCAGGCTTGTTGGTGGGACTGCACCAACTGCAACTCATCCGTTTCATTCTAGACCACAACGTCTTCACCTTCGACAACAAATTCTTCATCCAGACGCACGGAACAGCCATGGGGACCAAATTTGCACCTCAATATGCCAACATCTTCATGCACAAGTTTGAACAGGACTTCCTCACCACACAGGACTTTCAACCGATGCTATACACCAGATACATCGATGACATTTTTTTCCTTTGGACCCACGGCGAGACATCACTGAAACGACTACACGATGACATCAATAAGTTCCATCCCACCATCAAACTCACCATGGACTATTCTCCAAATTCAGTTCCATTCTTGGACACACTCGTCTCCATCAAGGACGGTCACCTCAGCACCTCGCTTTACCGCAAGCCCACAGATAATCTCACGATGCTCCACTTCTCCAGCTTTCACCCGAAACACATTAAAGAAGCCATCCCCTATGGACAAGCCCTCCGTATACACAGGATCTGCTCAGACAAGGAGGAGCGCAACAGACACCTACAGATGCTGAAAGATGCCCTCGTACGAACGGGATATGGCGCTCGACTCATTGATCGACAGTTCCACCGCGCCACAGCAAAAAACCGCACCGACCTCCTCAGACGACAAACACGGGACACCACTGACAGAGTACCCTTCGTCGTCCAGTACTTTCCTGGGGCGGAGAAACTACGACATCTTCTTCGCAGCCTCCAACACATCATCAGCGAGGATGGACATCTTGCCAAGGTCATCCCCACACCCCCACTACTGGCCTTCAAACAACCGCGCAACCTCAAACAAACCATTGTTTGCAGCAAATTACCCAGCCTTCAGAACAGCAACCACAACACCACAAAACCCTGCCAGGGTAATCTCTGCAAGACATGCCAGATCATCGACATGGACACCACCATTACACATGGAAACACCACCCACCAGGTACGCGGCGCATACTCGTGCGACTCGACCAATGTAGTCTACCTCATACGCTGCAGGAAAGGATGTCCCGAAGCGTGGTACATTGGCGAGACCATGCAGACACTGCGACAACGAATAAACGGGCATCGTGCGACTATCAACAGGCAGGACTGTTCCCTTCCAGTTGGGGAACACTTCAGCAGTCAAGGACATTCAGCCTCTGATCTCCGGGTCAGCATTCTACAAGGAGGCCTTCAGGAGACGCGACAACGCAAAATTGCTGAGCAAAAACTTATAGCTAAGTTCCGCACGCATGAATGCGGACTCAACCGGGATCTGGGATTCATGTCGCATTACATTCGGCCCCCACCAACAAGCCTGGACTTGTAGAGGCCTACCGACTGAACTGGCTTGGGACAATTCACACCTCTTTAACCTGGAGTTACCTCTCTCTCTGCATCTTTGATGATTTGATTGCCTGCAGGTGCTCGCATTCCGGGGCATCTCTGACTGTGTCTATATAAACATTTCTGGAACAAGCCTTTCCATTCACCTGAAGAAGGAGCCGTGCTCCGAAAGCTCGTGTTTGAAACAAACCTGTTGGACTTTAACCTGGTGTTGTAAGACTTCTTACTGTGCTCACCCCAGTCCAACGCCGGCATCTCCACATCATGTACTTTAATAAGGTAGCTCATCATCACCCTCTCAGGGGTAATTAGGGATGGGCAGCAGCTCACAAACGGGGAAACAAATTCTGAACTGCTGGTTCATCTGACTAAATTGCAAAGGCCTGGGGAATTATACTCGGTACTTCAGACTTATTGATATATAAATCCTAAATGACCAAATCAAGATCTTTTAGCACCTGAGGCCCATGATACACAAAATTTAAATGGAACATGACTTCAACTTTATATGTGCCATGGTAGGCAGCTTAAAAAGACAAACACTCCCGCTTGTGGCATTAAAGACATCGGAACAGATTTTGCAGTAATAGCAACAGCAAAACTGTCAACATTCATTGTCCGTTTTCCTTTGAATCTGACCATTGAGACAGTGGTATTGCGGTAATGGATCACTGGACTGGTAATCCAAAGGCCCAGTCTATTGCTCTGGAGACATGGGTTCAAATCCCACCATGTCAGCTGGTGCAATCTAAATTCAATTAATAAAAATGGAATTGAAAGCTGCTCTTCATAATCATGACCATGAAACAATCATCGATTGTTGTAAAAACCTATCTCCTTCACTAATGCCCTTTAGGGAAGGTAATCTGCCATCCTGACCTGGACTACACATGACTCCAGACCAACAGCAATGTGGTTGACTCGTAAGTGACCTCTGAAATGACCTAACACCTCGATCAGTTTAAACACCAGCACCATCCAAACGGCACGAAAAAAATAAAGGAAAAAAATCTTCAGGCGCAGAATTCTCCCATGCCACTGAAATGGCCAAAAATAGGTTTCACGCCGGCGTGAATATCCCATGGGATAATCTGTCCCCAGAATGCCATCAATTAGAAATCATTGAACTGATGAAAACCCCGACTGAGTAGTTTCACTGTAAAGGTTCCTGAAGAAGTTACACCTTTTTGACTGAGGTGTAACTGGGACTTTAATGGCATACTAAGTTCATAGTTACTGCTGAACAGCCTCATCACCTCTAAAATGTAATTTTGTACTTGCTGAATGTCAATTTTTTCCATTCTGATCAAAAAATTCCTCATATTTAAATGTTAAGTTTATGATATTTTAGCTTTCCACAAGTACGATCCAATCATTTATTTCACTTACTTTTAAAATTAGAAGTGAAGCGATTCAGTGATCTTTCCTTCCTGGTTTTCTGTCTGTGAGAATATGTCAATGTGATTGGATGTTTATCCTGCTTGATGGCATCACTGCGGCTGCACACTTGGAGAGCCTCCTGACTTTATGCCAGGTTCAAACTGTTGCTTTGCTGCTTACTGGGGAAAATGCAACCTTTTGAAATAAGGGATACCGTGGGCTGCTTGTTCATTTATTTTAAGCTCCATGAAAAAATGGAATGGGGCCCATCATTGGGCCTGTCATGTCCATATACGTGTATTGGCCAATGGTGCTAACTGGCGGTTTTATAAATTACTTAATAATGTTGTATACATTACATTCTGCAGAAAACTAACGTGCCTTCATGTTTACCTGGATCTGTTCAGGGATTGCGAGCAAGTGGGACTTAATGGCAAAGTAGCCTAAAACCTAGAAAGTCAGAGTTTTGCTGACAGGGACAGTCTTCACGGAAGTCACAAATTGATTGATTTTGTGGTTGAATTTAAACCTGAACCATCTCATAATTCCTGCATGCTTAGAAACAAGCTTGTCTATAGTACAATCATTGTTGGTACAGTTTATGCTTATCTTAAGCCAAACACCAGTAGATCCAGCTCAGGCGTGGGAACGCAGAAAACTGACATTGAGCGCTTGGAATACCTTAATAATGACTGCTATGAGCTGGTGCAAAGGTCATGGAATGTAATGTAGTTGGAAAGATATAGGGGGCGCAATTCTCCGATCGCGGGACTGAGTGTCCGCGCCGCCGTCAATGCCATCGCGTTTCACAACGTCGCGAAATGGGTGTGGGCACTAGCAATTCTGGACCCACAGGGGGCACTGGAGCGATTCACGCCACTACAGCCTCACTTCCTGGCGCACACTAGGGGCGGTGCCAACCCGCGCATGTGCAGTGGCGATGCGCCAACCCGCGCATGCGCAGTGGCTTTACGCAATGCGCCACTCCCGACGCAACATGGCGCGGGCGTTCTGGGGCCGGAAGCGCAACAAAGTAGGCCCGGGGGGGAGGCCAGCCCGCTGATCGGTGGGCCCCGATCACGGGCCAGACCCCAGAGGCGCCCCCCCCCGAGGACCGAGCCCCCTACCGTCCCCCCCCCTCCCCTCCACCCCCCCAGATGCCGCTCCCTAACCCTTCGCTCAGAGTTGCCGCCGGCAGCGACCAGGTGTGGACGGTGCTGGCGCGATTCTGATTTTCCTGACTGGCCGCTCGCCCATTCGGGCCGGAGAATCGGCGGCCCGGCCTCGTACAGTGGCCCGCAACCGGTGCCGCGCCAAGCGCGCTCCCGCAAATGGCGCCGATTCTCCGCACCTCGGAGAATCGCGCGCCGGCATCGGGGCGGCCTGGCGCGGTTGCAGCGATTCTCCGGTCCGGCGCGTGGCTGGCAGAATCGCACCCAAGGTCCAGCCTAAACTCGTCGTCCGTTGGATCGGCGGATCGGGCGGAAAATCCGGTGAGAATCGGGAAATGTGATTCTCACTGGAGAGATGCCGTTTTCTGATTTTCCCCGGCTGGCGACATCACGGGTCTCATGCTCCCAAATGCATTGTAATGCATTTGCATTGCTTTAAATATTATTAGCAGTCCCCCAACCAAATGATTCCCCCCCTCACCAAATATTCATACCACCTCAGCGAGGTTGACAACACGTTTAGCCAGGCGTGAGGCAGACGAGGGAATGCCTCCGGAAAAGAGTTATACGATTGAGCTCAGTGACTGTAACTTGTAATCTTTTACATCAAAGCATTGTTGTGGGTTGGCTGAGGGTATGCTTCGTTACTCATCAAAAACTTCCAAGGGCGGCATTCCACGCCCTGCTCCGCTTATTTTGCGGATCTTCCAGTCTCGCCGCTGTCGATGGGGTTTCCTGATGTTTGCATCCTCCACCGTCAAGGAACCTGCAGCGATGGGACCAGAAAATCCCGGGAAAATGGTACCCATAATAAGTGTGTAACTCCTTCCGCCCGACTCTCATTTCTGAAATAGGAAAGACTGCACCCTGTCTATCCCGATATGCAAATACTACTGAATTAGTCTGTTTTCACCGATCATAAATTGACTCAATCAGATTCAGTTGAAAAAAAATCAGTCTCACCAACCGACCAAATGGTTTGTCCCATTGTGGGCAGCCCCATGCCGCCGGGAAATTCCCGGGCTGCCAGTGCAACAGAGAATCCCAACAGTGGAGAAACCAGCCCCAGAAGTATTATTAAGGTGATCCAATGGTTCTTTATTAAACCTGAAGATCCCCATTTGACCTTCAAGTTGCTACTCAATTGCGCCAGGTCCCATTCACCTCCTTCCCTGATGCCTGCTGACCTCTGTCCATTGGTGCTTCAAATTTAATAGTCTCATCCTGTGTTCAAGTAACACCAGGGCTTTGCACCACCCCACGGCCCCAACAGCACTGAAACCTCCTTGAACCCTACAATCCTCCGAAAACTCTGTGTTCCTCCAATTATGTCTTCTTATGCTTCCCAATTTCCCAACTTACCCTAGCTTTGGCAGCTATACCTTCAGTTGTCTCGGCCCCAAGCTCTAGGATTCTGTCCCTGAAGCTCTCAGCTATTCACCCGCTTATCCAAGCTTTTGGTGTCCAAATGTCTCTTCCTTTGGTTTGGAGTCAATGTCTGTCTGGATACCTTCCTGTGAGGCACCTTGGGTCATTTTACTGTGGTCATGGTGCCACACAAATGCAAGTTGTTGTTACTGACCTCCAGCCAGCTCCAGTTGATCGCAATTGGGACAGCAGAAGAGGTTCTAAAATGTACCTCTGTTGCCGTGAGTTAGGGAGAGCTTAACTCAGCCAGCTTTCCACGATAGATAATTATCTTGCTGGAAAGTCTGCAGTGTTGACATTTGCTCGGGACAGGATCAGGCTCAACTGTGACGGCATCCTTTACGGAATAGCTTGTGAAGCATATTGAGACCCATAGTCCCAGGATGATTGTCAGAAAATGTGAATCAGGCCCCAGCACTAATGTTTTTGAAAGGCTAAACCAAAAAATAAAATTGGGAAAACTTTACTACACATGTAAAATATTGACTTCAAAGTCCATAAATAATATTACGAATGATAATTTCAGTAAAAACTGTGCAAATTTAATTGATCAGTGGCTAATGAGTTTTGGAAAATCCTCTGTGGGTTTTTTTTCCACACAGGTTGGTGTGGCATCATCAGCTTAAATGCCATTGTATGGTGTCCTGATAATTCCCTGAAAATAGCCTTCAGCTGCCTCCACTGCAGACTAAATGACACCACCCGAGGATTGTAAGGACAGCAGCTGGAGCATCATGACCATGCGCATGACATTAACAGGTTAGGATTTGAAATAAATTGCCTCGTACGGTGGGGGTACATTTTCAGTAAGTAGTCTTCAAAAAGGAATCCAATAAATACTTGCAGGCACGGTGGCACAGTGATTAGCACTGTTGCCTCACAGTGCTTGGGACCCGGGTTGAATTCTGACCCTGGGTGACTGCCTGCGTTGAGTTTGCACTTTCTCCCTGTGTCTGCGTGGGTTTCCTCCGGGTGCTCCGCTTTTCTCCCATAGTCTAAAGATGTGCAGGTTAGGTGGATTGGCCATGATAAAATTGCCCCAGCGTGTCCAAAGATGTGCAGGTTGGGTTGGGTTTCGGGGATAGGGCGGGAAGATAGGCCTAGGTATGGTGCTCTTTCGGAGGGTTGGTGCAGACTCCATGGGCTGAATGGCCTCCTTCTGCACTGTAGGGATTTGTTTTCAATTTATTTTTTATTCATTTACGGGATGTGGGCTTCGCTGGTTCGGCCCATTAGCCACTGATCAATTTGTTGCCCATCCCTAGTTGCCCTTCAAAAGGTGGTGGTGAGTTGCCTTCTTGAACTGCTGCAGACCCTGAGGTATGGGTACACCCACTGTGCTGTTAGGGAGGGAGTTCCAGGATGTTGCCCCAGCTTCAGTGAAGGAACGGCGATATATTTCAAGTCAGGATGGTGAGTGACTTGGAGTGGAACCTCCAGGTGGTGGCGTTCCCAGATATCTGCTGCTCTTGTCCTTCTAGATGGTAGTGGTCATGGGTTTGGAAGGTGCTGTCTAAGGAACCTTGGTGAGTTACTGCAGTGCATCTTGTAGATGGTACACACTGTTCGTAGGTGGTGGAGCGTTTGAATGTTTATGGAAGGGGAGCAATCAAGCGGGCTGCTTTGTCCTGGATGCATCGTGTCAAGCTTCTTAAGTGTTGTTGGAGCTGCACTCATCCAGGCAAGTGGAGAGTATTCCATTGCACTCCTGGCTTGTGCCTTGTAGATGGTGGTCAGGCTTTGGGAGGGTGGTCAGTGTCAGGAGGTGAGTTATTGACCGTAGGATTCCTTTCATCTGCCTTGGTAGCCACAGTATTAATATGACTAGTCCAGTTCAGTTTCTGATCAATGGTAACCGCCAGGATGTTGATTGTGGGGGATCAGCGATGGTAATGCCATTGAATGTCAAGGGGCGGTTATTATGTGGTTAGATCATCTTTTGTAGGAGATGGTCATTGCCTGGCACTTGTGTGGCGCGAATGTAACTTGCCACTTGTCAGCCCAAGTCTGGATATTGCCCAGGTCTTGCTGCATTTGGACATAGACTGCTTCATTATCTGAGGGGTCACGAACAGTGCTGAATATTGTGCAGTCATCCGCAAACATCCCCATTTCTGACCTTATGATGGAAGACAGGTCAATGATGAAGCAGCTGAAGATAGTTGGGCCTGGAACACTGCGCTGAGGAACTCTTGCAGTGATGAGTTGGAGCTGAGATGATTGACTTCCAACCACTACAACCATCTTCCTTTGGGCCAGGTATGACTCTATGATTCAATAAAATAATTGCAGGGATGTGGGAAAATGTGGGAGGTTATAGCTAACTGGATTGCTATTTAAAAGAGCCATCGAAGACCAGATAAGCCAAATGGTCTCATTCTGTGCCGTATCCTTCTGAGACTCCAACTAGCCAGATGGCATAACATGACGATCAGTCTACCCAACATTAAAGGATGTTTTACAGTATACTTATGCAACTGCACATCTGGTCACACCATGCTTGTATTCATGTCAACGCATACCAGGAGCAAAGTGTTCTCTTCTACTTGCGCTGCACTGATGCCAGTGGGTCACAGCGCCATGGACCTGGGTTCAATTCCAAGCTTGGTTCACTGTCTGAGCAGAGTCTGTGCGTTCTCCCCGTTTCTGTGTGGGTTTCCTCCGGGTGCTCCAGTTTCCTCCCTCAAGATCCAAAAGATGTGCTTGTTAAGGTGGATTAGATATTCTGAATTCTCCCTCAATGTACCCAAACAGGCCATACCCAAACTCTCCTAATCCATGCTGCCTTTATGCTTGTACCTAACACAGATATTGCTCTCCAATCATGGATTCTCAGCTCTGTTCCCCCAACGGACTTTATATAGATTGCCAGAAATAGTGGGATTCATATATTACAGTCGTCTCCTGAAACTTACTTGATCAGCTTACTGAAATTTCCCAGATTCATTTCAGGGCTTTCTTTTGCATCTCCCAGGAGCATTTTTAACAAGAAATTGAATAAATGATATACATGGCTGCACCTTGTCTGCACCAGGTCGGTTTTGATGAATCAGATGGTTTTTTCCGTTCCATTCCATGCTTTCAAAATAAGATTATTAAATAAATACATTTAAATAGAATGGAAAAAGAATTGACCAAGACATGTAAAATGGTAAATACCGTTTCGAGGAATAATATAGAACTGGGCAGATATACTGAACAGAGCGCCCTAAAAATTGATGCTGAGCATTTACTGTCATTAATCTACCCAAGATGACTCAGTCACAATCTCCATGCACGTTGGTCAAATTCACAAACAATATTAAATTAGGCAGGGCAGGGGAGAAAGAACAGAGTCTATGAACAATCAGGAATTTAAAGAGATGTGAGAACTAGACATTGGACAACCAACGTGCCGTGAGTTTTTCGGCAGCGGAGTTGGCCAAGGTGAATTTCTGGTCCTATTGTTGACAATGGGATTTTCCGTTGACTGCACCCGTCATCGCTGGGAAAACCCGTGTGCCGTCGGTGGGAATGGAACATCCTGTCGGCGTGAACAGCCGGTAAATTCCGCCCATTGTTTCAAAGTGGACAGATCTACAGAGGGGAAATTCAAGCTCTTACATATTAAAAAGTTGAAAACCTGCTTATTTAGTGAAGGGATGTAAACTAGTAATAGAAGGATGCAGCAAAAGTAAAACTTTTTGTCCCAGGTGGATTGTTTATTATATTATTTTCTGTGATCAAAGCATACACACGTGGAAATTGATTGTTAGCTGTTTGTTAGCCTTAATGTCACATTTTCTCTCGAGATGAGCTTCGTCTTCATATTTTTGCCATCCCTCAGAATACCCGTTTCCATCTCCAAATTTCCCTCGACTTCACCCCGTGTCAGTTCATCTATGGCTGAAACCTTCATCCATGCCTTTGTTACCCCCTAACTTGACTATTCATCGGCTTTCCTGTTTGGT
Source organism: Scyliorhinus canicula (assembly GCF_902713615.1). NCBI lineage: Eukaryota > Metazoa > Chordata > Chondrichthyes > Carcharhiniformes > Scyliorhinidae > Scyliorhinus > Scyliorhinus canicula. Next base: position 25,930,394 of record NC_052156.1, on the reverse strand, counting down.
CTCCTACATTCTACCCTCTTTGAACCTGTGGACACCTAAACTCTGCTGCCCATGTCTTAACTCTCACAGCAAATCCCGTTTCGTCCCCCATCACACTTGTGCTCACTGACCTACACTGGCTTTTGATCGAGAAATGCCTCAATTTTAGAATGCTCACTCTTGTCTTCAAATCCTGCATGGCTTTGCCCCTACCTATCTCCATAATCTATTCCAATCCCACAACCCTCCAAGATGTCTACGCTTTTGTCTCTTGTGCATTCCTTAACATAATTGCTCCACCATTGGTAGCTGTGTCTTCAGTTATCTGGACCCCAAGTTCTGGAATTTCCTTCCCTACACCTCTCCTCCTCTCTTCTCTCCTTTAGGACACTTCTTAAAACCTACCTCTTTAACCAAGCTTTTGCTCATCTGACTTAACATCTTCTTTGGAGAATGGTGTCACACATTGTTTTCTCAAGCTCCTGTGAAGCACCTAAGGTGATATACAAATATAAGCTGCTGTTTCTTCAGCAAATTCCAAGCACCATCTATTCCCTGTCTTGTATGCGATGTATAAATGAACATCCAAAGACTGTTCCCATGGAAAAGAAAAGTTTAGTTAATGCCAATCTGCACAGGATGGGTTCTTGAAAGCTGGACAAATGATCAATTTCCTGTTTGATCAAGTAGTTGGAATATATCATGGATCACACGGGCGAGAGAAAGCGGATGGAGGGGGTGGAGTTGGAAGTCGTAAAGCAGATGAGGCAGCTAATCAGACATTGTTTGGCAGCTAAATCCACGTGAACATTGCAAATCCAGTAAATGTCTGCCTCCATATAGGCATGAGAATGGCCCGAGTTGATGCCTGTTATTTTGGGATTTCTTTAAAGAAACACATGTCTTCCAGCGTGTGAGAGGATGAGCTCTCACATATGCAACAGGGGATGGGGTTCCCTGGTGGAGTCAGCGTGGAGGATAGCTGGAGGAAATGACAAGGTGATCGGGATAGATTTACTAATTATTTTACTGATTTGAGTTTCTTTTTTATTTTTCCGACTGTTTATTATCTGATATATTGCAATGTTGGGTGGATGAGGAAGCAATATGGTCAGCAAAAGGAAGGGACCTCTATGGGAGATGTACTCCAAGGCAGTAACCTGAAGACAGTTGGCAAGTTACCTTTCTACAATGGATGGATGTGTGCAATTCAGATTTCTATGTGTACATAGACAGGCATATTTGACGTAATAGAAAATGAAGAGCACATCAAAGTATACAACATTTCCATCCAATGCTGTCTGCATTCAACACTGATGGCACAGAGGATTGAAAACCAGTTTCAATAAGAACCTGCAGGATTTGCAAACCCATTTTCTTTTTGATCTAGTTATACAATATGGTGAATTGATCAGCACCATATTTTCTTCCAAATGGCTAGTTTTATCACAATTTCTGTATATATACACACATCATTCCATATACTGTGCTTCTTCATGAGGACGGAAACTGCCCTGCGGTCAAACAAACATTTGCTATTCTTGCACCACAGAAAGATGTAATGAAGTATACATTACTGATTTAGAATAGAAAGATACGCTGCTGGTTTGCAGTCCAGCTCTCACAGTTCAATAATGAACTTGATTAAATCACATTAAAGAACAACTTACATGCACAATGTTCTGGGAGTCTTAAATGTACAACAGACTCTCAACCCACACTGTCTGCCACCTACCTTCTTTATACAAGTAAGAAATAAATTACTGACTAGCCTTCAGCACAGCTGATTTAATGAGGCTGAAGAACATTTGAATTTGTTCTTTGAAATAATGTTTGTTCTTGCAGATTCAGAGTTTTCAGGAAGGAACAGCTAATCCTTCCTTTCTTACAAAGTCACGTATAAATCATAGCACAGCAGAGAAAGGTAAATTAAACATTGAAACAGAGAATTTTGGAAACACCTGAGGACAGGCAGATCAATATTGTAGGCTGAGGTCGTCCCTCCAAACTGGAAAAGGAAGGTCGGCAAGAAACTTTAGGCAGTGAATGACGTGACCCTTTATTGCATTGGTCAGCGAGAGGCAAAAAGAGGAAGAGGTCATTAAGCCCCTTAAACACATCATTCAATGAGGTCATGCTACACTGAAGCTTAACTCCATTTACCCGCCTTGTTTCTGTATCCCTTGACACCATTACCAAATAAAAATCAAATTAACATCAACCTCGAGCGTTTCAACTTGCCCAACATCCACATCCTTTTGGGGGAATGCCAGATTTTTATCAGCCTTTGTGAGATGTGCTTGCTGATTTCACTGCTGAAGGCCGACCCTCTAATCTGGATCCCCCCTCGAGAGGAAGTTGCATTGGATTGGATTTGGGTTTATTGTCACGTGTACAGAGGTAGAGTGAAAAGTTTGTTCTGCATACAGTCCAGACAGATCGTTCCATACATGAAAAACATAGGACATACATAAATACACAATGTAAATGCATAAACATGGATATCATGCGAAGCATACGGAGTGCAATGCTATTCAGTAGAGACAATTATAGAATCATACAATGTACTGTGCAGAAGGAAGCCATTCGACCCTTCAGAAAGAGCACCCTTCTTAAACCCACACTTCCACCCTATCTCCGTAACCCACCTAACCTTTTTGGACACTAACGGCAATTCAGCATGGCTAATCCACCTAGCTTGCACATCTTTGGACTGTGGAAGGAAACCGGAGCACCCGGTGGAAACCCACGCAGACACGTGGAGAATGTCCCACACAGACAGGAATGAAACCTGGGACCCTGGAGCTGTGAAGCAACAGTGATAACCACTGTGCTACTGTGCCGCTCATGTGTGAAGAGCTCAGTTCAGTCCTTAAGATGTTCATTCATGAGTCTGGTAACAGTGGGAAAGAAGCTGTTTTGTTACTATTAGTGTGTGTGCTCAGACTTTTGTCTCTCCTGCCCCATGGAAGAGGTTGAAAGAGAGAATAACCCGGGTGGGAGGGGTCTTTGATTATGCTGCCCGCTTTTCCAAGGCAGCGGGAGTGTAGACAGAGTCAATAGGTGGGAGGCGGACGTGATGGACTGGGCTGTGTTCATGACTCTCTGTAGTTTCTCACGGTGTTGGGCCGAGCAGTTGAAATGAAAATGAAATGAAAATCGCTTATTGTCACGAGTAGGATTCAATGAAGTTACTGTGAAAAGCCCCTAGTCGCCACATTCCGGCGCCTGTCCGGGGAGGCTGGTACGGGAATCGAACCATACTGCTGGCCTGCTTGGTCTGCTTTAAAAGCCAGCGATTTAGCTCAGTGAGCTAATCCAGCCCTTACCAGTTGCCATTCCAGGCTGTGAGGCAGCCAGATAGAATGCATTCTATGGTACATCTGCAAAAATTGCTGAGAGTCAATGTGGACATGCCGAATTCCCTTTTCTCTGTATTCATCTTACGGTTGTGTTTTAATATTGACCAAGGCACAGATGGGAGGGGTGACAATAGTTAATGGACTTATAGTTGTTTCCGACAAATTTAATTGTGTTCTTTGAGTATATCAATATGAGAAAATGTGTATGTTTTATATATGGGTTTTCAAAATATAAGGTAGTGCATATGAGGTTTGTTGATGAAACGTGAACTGTGTGGAAGATGTAAAAAGGCTTTAAGGAGATTTAGACAGGCAAGAGTGTTAAGATCAGGGCAGATGAATACAATGCAGAAAAATGTGAAGGTACCCACTTTGATAGGAAAGAAATGCAGAGTATTTAAAAATGGTGAGAGATTGGGATGTGTTGATGCCCAAAGCGCCTGGGTCCCTATTCATAAGTAACTGAAAGCTAACATGCAGATGCAACAAGCAATTAAAAAGGTAAGTGGTATGACAGCCATTATTGCAAGAGGATTTGAGTATAAGAGTAAAGATGCCTTGCTGCAAATGTACAGAGCACTGGTGAGACCGCACCTGGAGTATCGTATATAGTTTTGGTCTCCTTACCTAAGGAACGATCTACTTGCCATAGAAGAAAAACAGCAGAAGTTCACCAGACTGATTACTGGGATGGCGGGATTGTCCGCTGAGGAGAAATGAAGGAGACTGGGCCGCTATTCTCCAGATTTTAGAAGAATGATGGCTGATCTCGTTGTAACATACAAAATTCTTACACGCATCGACAGTGTAGATGTCGGAAGGATGTTTCGCCTGGCGGAGGAGTGTAAAACCAGGGACACAGTCTCAGAATGAGAGACGAGGCCACTTAGGACTCAGAGGAGGAAGAATGTCTCCACTCAGAGGGTGGTGAATCTTTGGAACGACCTATCCCAGAGGGCTGTGGAGGCTCAGTCACTGATATATTCCAGACAGAGATCAATAGATTTCTAGATATTAAAGCTATCAAGGGAACTGGGGATGGCGGAGGAAAATGGCGTTGAGATAGAAGAATCAACCATGATCTAGTTGAATGGCGGAGCATAATTGAGGGGCCGAATGACCAACTCTAGTTCTTATTCCCAATGTTCCTAAAAGCAAGGCATGCAATGGTAATACGAATATGTCAGCATGGATAGGAAATGGTTTAACAAAAAGGAAACATGGTTAATGGATATTTTGGGGCTAGAGGGGTGTAAACAGTGATCTGTAAACAGTAACCAGCAAGGGGGAATTTTCATACTAATATAGAAAGGGGAAAAAAAACGAAAGACTGGGATTGCTATCGTGCCGTCCATTGTCTCAGGCCATCCCAAAGCACTTTACAGCCACCAAAATACTTTTGAAATACACTCTTGTATGAAATGCAGCAGCTGATCTGTGAACAGCAAGATCCCACAAATAACAATGAGGTAAAGGCCAGATAACCCCACTTTGTGATATTGATTCTGGGATAGGTATTGGCCAGGAAACTTGGGTAACTCGCCTGCTCTTCTTCGAAATAGTGCCATGGGATCTTTTATATCCACAGCAGAGACCAGACAGAGCCTCAGTTTAATATCTTAGCCAAAAGGATGAGCCTCTGATGATGCAGCACTCCTTCAGGAGTGACAGCCGAGAATCTGGTGCTCACAGCTATAATTTTGCGAAGGCGACAAAGGTTCGGCTGCTGGAGCCGAAGGCGGCGGGTTTGCGGGGGGGGGGTTGAGGAAACCTCGCTTTGATGCGTGGAGGGATCCGGGGTTAAATTTTGCCAATGGCAGCCAATTATCAGCTGCCCGGCCAGACCACCGACAACTCAGCAGCACCACCATCAGCAATGGCCATTGCTGGGTCAGCACCACCATCAGCAATGGCCATTGCTGGGTCAGCACCACCATCAGCAATGGCCATTGCTGGGTCAGCACCACCATCAGCAATGGCCATTGCTGGGTCAGCACCACCATCAGCAATGGCCATTGCTGGGTCAGCACCACCATCAGCAATGGCCATTGCTGGGTCAGCACCACCATCAGCAATGGCCATTGCTGGGTCAGCACCACCATCAGCAATGGCCATTGCTGGGTCAGCACCTGGAGGATAACAGCACATGAAGACAGATAAGTGAGTTCGGGGACACCAGGGTAAGTCAGGCAGGCCCCAGTGAGGGGGTTAGGAATTGTCATTAAACAAAATCACTGTCACACACACTGTCCAAAAAGGAAGGGCCCTTCCCTGTCAGAGCCTGCTGATAGGTGGCCACGGAGATAGGAAGTGAACTCTAAGTGATTTAGCTGGGCCTCTGGCATGCAGTTCATTTGCAATCATCCTCACTGCTAGTAGAATGGCAGGATTAGCTGGAAGATAGGCACCACCCCCTCCCCCTTCCCCCACCCTGCCTTGCCATGTCAATTACAATGTCAAGGTTTGTTAATGTCAATTACACTGTCAAAGTTAAAAATAATGTGTGGGAGGGTGGCATGTAGCGCAGTGGTTAGCACTGGGACTGTGGCGCTGAGGACCTGGGTTTGAATCCCCGGCCCTGGGTCACTGTCCGTGTGGAGTTTGTACATTCTCCCCATGCCTGCGTGGGTTTCACCCCCACAACCCAAAGATGTGCAGGTTAGGTGGATCGGCCACGCTAAATTGCCCCTTAATTGGAAAAAAAAAATTGGGTACTCTAAATTTATAAAAATTAAAAAAAACACATTTAAAAACAAAAAATTTTAAAAAATTATGCGTGGGTATTAGTTGTTTTTGAGCATATATAAAAAGCGGGATTTACCGACCACCCCACTGTGTGTTTTTGCCGAGGGAGGAGGCCTCCCAGCGGGATCTACCGGTCCTGCCGTTGTCAACTTACAGGCTCCTGGCTGGTCACACTGCTGAGTGCTGCCTGTGTCCTTTAAATACTCAGAAGACCCCTGATCATCGGGGAACCCACCCAAGCCACCCCTCTGGACACCCTCATACCCAGCTGTATCATCAAGGGAATGCGCATCATCAAGGTCAATCAAGAGCCCACCAGGTGTTGGCACTCCTTAGTAGCGCTGCCCCACTGTAGAGGAAGCTGGGGATCATCAGAGCTCACTCAAAGCAGAGGACACCTGCACTATGGCCTCCAGAACCCTCCCTTGGTGCTCTGCCCCTCTCAGGGCAGAGGACTCACCAGTGACTCCCGCCCCTCCAGATCACCAGCTGTCTCTGGTGGTACGGGCATCGCTGACTGCCTCTGCTACCACTTCCCAGGCGGTGTTCAGGAGGGCAAGCTTAAGTATGCGCCCTATTCTGGGGAAGATGGTGTCCCTACACGCCTCACAGGTATAAAGCTATGGATCCACCTCGGATTGCCAACACTGGGGGTATCTTGGTGGAGTGCAGTGAATGTGTGGTAAGTGAAGCACTTAAAAACACCTCCAGCTGCCGGGCTCTTTGCCGCCAAAAGTTAGAATGCCCACTGGGTCGGGAATTGCTTGGAATTCGCACAAGCAGTGTGCTGACCAATCAGCATGTCCTGAATTGCTCCAGAAATAGCGGCCCCAATGGGAACACAAACCACACATAATTCAATCCTGGCATCTAGAAATAGTCTCCCAAATGGAGAATTTCGCCCAAGGTTTGTAGAACATAGAACATAGAACAGTACAGCACAGAACAGGCCCTTCGGCCCTCGATGTTGTGCCGAGCAATGATCACCCTACTCAAACCCACGTATCCACCCTATACCCGTAACCCAACAACCTCCCCTTAACCTTACTTTTTTAGGACACTAGGGCAATTTAGCATGGCCAATCCACCTAACCCGCACATCTTTGGACTGTGGGAGGAAACCGGAGCACCCAGAGGAAACCCACGCACACACGGGGAGGACGTGCAGACTCCGCACAGACAGTGACCCAGCCGGGAACCGAACCTGGGACCCTGGAACTGTGAAGCATTTATGCTAACCACCATGCTACCGTGCTGCCCACTAAAGAACTGCCAAACTGTCAAGTTATTTAAATGTCCTGAACTTTAAATATTGAGAGAAAGAACTGCCTACTGGTGTCCGTGAGAGCAATTTCAATTAATGTTTGTTGACATTACTGTAAGTGCTATCATTATAGCATTATTACTGCTAGCCTGCTTCCACAACCAGTCCTGATTACAGTAGGGGGATTGTGTGGACTGCAAGTTCAGAGTTTGATTAACAGCTTCAATGGGTTTTAAATGATTACCTATCCTTGCTGTGGGGATATGAATACCGTTGTTTGCTTTTATAAGAGATTAAGTACTTGAGGGGTCTCAATTATATTGAATGGGCTTTCATGAATGAGAATGTTTTTTTCTATGGAAAAATTCTATAGATACTTTGAACTTTCATCTCAGCTTATCATAGAATCATAGAATTTGCAGTGCAGAAGGAGGCCATTCGACCCATCAAGTCTGCACCGGTCCTTGGAAAGAACACTCTACCCAAGCCCACACCATATCCCCGTAATCCAGTGACTCCACCCAACCTTCTTGGATACCAAGGGCAATTTAGCATGACCAATCCATCTAACCCGCACATCTTTGGACTGTGGGAGGAACCCGGAACACCTGGAGGAAACCCATGCAGATATTGGGAGAACATGCGGACTCCGCACAGACAGTGAGCCAAGTTGGGAATCAAACCTGGGACCCTGGAGATGTGAAACAACTGTGGTAACCACAGTGCTACCATGCTGTGGTGTTCAAAATTGGGAGGGTTTATGGTAAGGTAAATTGCGAAAAGTTATTGCATTTATCAGTCAATCAGTAATCAAAAAACTCGGGCGGGATTCTCCGACCCCGAGCCGGGATGGAAAATTGCTGGGGGGGGGGGGGGGTGATTCACACACTGCCACTCCAATACCGGTCCGCCGATTCAGCAGTGACAGAAGAATTGGCGCCAAGGTCGGCAATTCTCCACGCACGTTGGGCCGAGCGGCTGCAGAGATAGGCCGAGTCACACTGGCGCCGTTCACATGTGGTCCTACCTGCCGGGACCTCGCCATTCATCCTGCGAGGTCGGCCTGGAGAGGGCAGGGAGGATCCGACCCCGGGAGGGGGGCCTCCACCGTGGCCTGCCCGCAATCATGGCCTACCAATCAGCGGGCTGGCTTCTCCTGATGGGGGCCTCCGCGTTGGGCCCCTGCAGCTCTCCGTCATGTTGCATTGGGGCCTGCACGGAGAAGGAAACTAGCGCGCATGCGCGAGTCTGCGCCGATCGTTACACGCATGTTCGAATTCGCGCCGGCCATAGCGCACATGCGCAGACCCGCGGCGCCAGGTTGATGCCGGTATCGGCAGCTGGAGCTGCGTGGGTCGCTCCAGAGCTGTGCTGTCCCCCTGTAGGGCGCAGGAACGCCGCCCCTAGGGGCCTGTTGATGCCATCGTAAAATGCAACAGCGTTAATGACAGCGTCAACACTCAGCCTCAGGATCAGAGAATCCCGCCCCTTATCTTTAAACTATTTCCCAAGAGAGGATTAGAAATATGTTTTTACATAAATGCTTGTTAGGATATGGAACACCCTACAACAGTGATGAAAGTGAAATCCATTACAGAATATTTTTGAAAGGAAGTACGTAAACATAAAAATATAAATGTAAATGGTTCACACAGGACCTGCTTCTTCACTGTAAAATGTTCTGACTCTCTGAGTATTTTTGACCTGCATACCAGAAAAGGGGCAATCTATTCCATAGTTCTGACAAAGGTGGTCTTCATGAAACAGTGACTGTCTTTTCAAGTTCCACATGCTGGCAGATCTGCTGTGCACTTTCACCAATTTAGTTCAGATTTCTCCCCCTTATATACAAATTTAACAAATAGTAACAGGGCTGAACTTTACAGCCCTTCATTGTGCCTCAGTTATTCACTCAGTTCATGCTTGATCTTTGAACGCAATTCCACTTTCATGTCAAATCCCCATATGCCTTGATGTCATTCGAGTCCAAAAGTCTATCGATCTGCGTTTTGAATTTACTCAACGACTGAGTATCCACAACACCCCGTGGAAGAGATCCATTTTCACAATGAATCGTATGCATATGATCATTTTCTACAAATTAAATATTTCTCCAAACAATAGTTCTCTTATCAGCTATCTTATTGTAATGCAAACAATATAATCTAGTTTACTCACTGACAATAGTGTCATCAGTTTCCTCTCAAGCCAATAAAAATAGCACAATTTGTGTTTCGCACACGGGTCCTGACATTATGTTGCTGAAACATTTGTCAGAAACATGCATCAGTAAGAAATTTCTATGCCCTCTAATTTTTTTTTCAAAAACCCATTGCTTTTGTCAAATTACATAATTTGGTCTTTTCATTGGCTGCTGAAGCAGCGGCCAGAGGCTTTTCTGTCAGAAGGCCTTTAAAATATTGTTGCCATTTCCAAAATGGATGTTTCGAACAGTGGGTTGGTGAACAAGGCCAAAAGGAAAGTCAAAATGTGTTTAACAATTTATTAATTTGATCTCAAGTTGCGCTTTGGATAATTCATTTGGTAGTGATGGATTATTCCAGAAATAAAATGCTTCCAGAAGAATTCAAAGCATGATTAGAATGTGTAAGCTGAAATCATTTGGCCCAGGGAGATAGGAGATTCCCTGAACCTATCAGCAGCCTCGGGATTAAATTGCAGGCTGTTGTCTAAGGTGTTCCCTGAGCTGATTCAGTGTTGTTAAAGGACAGGTGGATGACTGCAGCAGCCTTTAATAAAACAAACACTGACTAATTGTTTGGGCAGAAGCATAAAACAGTTATCTCTCAACCAATAATGTCTTCAGCTTTTGGCTTTGCACAGCACAGCATGTATGTAATCCATTGTGTCCCTAAAGAGCATTCAGCATCCGCCCTGCTGCCTCCCTCAACAGCAGGCCCTTTGCATAATAACAAACAAAAGCACAGTTCATCACGTACCCAACAAATACACAACGCAAGTACCGCAAAGCAATCAATGCCAACGTTTCAGGTATCAGACACTGATTTGTGAAGCTAGTTTTCAATTAAAGAAATAATGCACCAACAGTCTTGCTGGCTTTTAGTTACTCATGAAACATTTGCCATTAATATTTGACTTTGATTTGAAAGACGATTTATTGTGCACGTGATGAACCATCAATCGAACGCGAGACGAGTTGCTGTACAAAAGTTAGGCTTTAATAAGCTAGACGTTAGCCCTGTGGTCGACTACAGTAAATGGACGACCGCCGGGCGTTCTGGGTATTTATACCTCGCTCTGGAGGCGGGGTTAACTCAGCCTCTCGACCAATCGGAGCCGTCACATGACTGGTCTCAACCAATCGGTCGAGAGGCACATGACCGACCAGGGCCAATGGTAAGCTAGTGTTCTGCACCAATGGCAGACAGCTATGCAAATCATACCACCACATTCACCCCTTGCGGAGAAAGAAGCCGGGGGGGGGGGGTATCAACAAGAGCGGGGGGGGGGAGGAGGAGAACTGGTGGTATGAGTAGCAGCCAGAGAAGGGAGAAAAAAAATGTTGCCTTCCCACTGGCCCAGACAATTAACAATAGTCCATATTGTCCCAACAAGGTCCATGGAGTAGTTGTAAATTAAATAGACTCGATCAGCCTTTTCGTGGCACGTGACGTCCTGGCAGACCGCCGCAGTGGAGTTGGTGACGTTGGTTCAGCCGATGGTGGTGGTTCCGCTGATGTCCTTTTGTCCGGGAGCGATGGTCCTGGAACAGTCTCCGTCACCCGGGCTGGTGGTGGAGACACCATGGATGGGGAAGGGGTGGCCAGGGTGGGGCGCTGGGGGAACAAAAACATGGGGGGGGGGTCTGTGGTGAAGGGGGGGAAGGCCGCACGCCGGCAGGTGCCAGGTCCCGGAGGGAGACCGTGTCCTGCCGAACGTCTGGGTACTCCACATACGCATACTGCGGGTTAGCGTGGAGTAACTGGACTTGTTCCACCAACGGGTCGGACTTGTGCACCCGCACATGTTTCCGGAGCAAGATGGGTCCAGGGGCGGCCAACCACATCGGGAGAGGGGATCCGGAGGACGACTTCCTGGGGAAAACAAGAAGACGTTCATGAGGTGTCTGATTTGTTGTGGTACAGAGGAATGAGAGGATAGAGTGTAGGGCATCGGGGATAACCTCTTGCCATTGGGAAATAGGGAGATCTCTGGACCGGAGGGCCAGTAGTATGGTATTCCAGATGGTACCATTCTCCCGCTCGACCTGTCCGTTAGCCCGAGGGTTATAACTGGTCGTCCTGCTAGAGGCAATGCCCCTGTTGAGCAGGAATTGACGCAGCTCGTCGCTCATAAATGAGGACCCCCGATCACTATGTATGTATGCGGGGTAGCGGAACAGGAAGAAGATGGAGAGGAGGGCCTTAATGACGGTCGATGTAGTCATGTCGGGGCAGGGAATGGCGAAGGGGAAGCGGGAGTATTCGTCGATTACTGCCAGGAAGTAAATGTTGCGGTTGTTAGAGGGAAGGGGCCCCTTAAGGTCAATGCTGAGACGTTCCAAGGGACGGGTTGCTTTGATCAGATGTGCGCTCGGGGCGGTAGAAGTGCGGTTTGCACTCTGCGCAGATGTGGCAGTCACGGGTTACTGTCCTGACTTCCTCGATGGAGAAAGGCAGGTTGCGGGCCTTTATGAAATGGTAGAAACGGGTCACCCTTGGATGGCAGAGGTCCGCGTTGAGGGAGCGGAGGCGGTCTATCTGCGCGCTGGCGCAGGTACCGCGGGACAGGGCATCAGGAGGCTCATTGAGCTTCCCAGGAAGATCTCATAGTTGTACGTGAACAACTCGATCCGCCACCGTAAGATCTTGTCATTCTTAATCTTGCCCCTTTGTGCATTATCAAACATGAAGGCCACTGACCGTTGGTCTGTGAGGAGGGTAAACTTCCTGCAGGCCAAATAGTGCCTCCAATGTCTCACAGCTTCGACTATGGCCTGGGCTTCCTTTTCCACAGAGGAGTGGCGGAGTTCGGAAGCCTGGAGGGTTCTGGAGAAGAAGGCCACGGGTCTGCCCGCTTGGTTCAGGGTGGCCGCCAGAGCTACTTCTGATGCATCGCTCACGACCTGGAAGGGGAGGGACTCGTCGATGGCGCGCATCGTGGCCTTTGCGATGTCCGCTTTGATGCGGCTAAAGGCCTAGCAGGCCTCTGTCGACGGCGGGAAGGTCGTGGTTTGAATGAGGGGACGGGCCTTGTCAGCGTAATTGGGAACCCATTGGGCGTAGTAAGTGAAGAAACCAGGCAGCGTTTGAGGGATTTGAGAGTATTGGGGAGAGGGAGTTCCATCAGGGGGCGCATGCGTTCGGGGTCGGGGCCTATCACTCCGTTACGCACTACGTAGCCGAGGATGGCTAGACGGTCGGTGCTAAACACGCACTTATCCTTATTGTATGTGAGATTAAGGAGTTTTGCAGTTTGGAGGAATTTCCGGAGGTTGGCGTCATGGTCCTGCTGGTCGTGGCCGCAGATGGTGACATTATCGAGATACGGGAAGGTAGCCCGTAATCCGTACTTGTCGACTATTCGGTCCATCTCCCGTTGGAAGACCGAGACCCCATTTGTGACACCAAATGGAACCCTAAGGAAGTGGTAGAGGCGCCCATCAGCCTCGAACGCGGTGTACTTGCGGTCACTCGCGCGGAGGGGGAGCTGGTGACAAGCGGACTTAAGGTCCACAATGGAGAAGACTTTGTATTTCGCGATATCGTTTGCCATGGCGGAAATACGGGGGAGAGGATACGCGTCCAGTTGCGTAAACCGGTTGATGGTCTGGCTATTGTCGATGACCATCCGGTTTTTTCTCCCCCGTCCGGACCACCAGCACTTGGGCTCGCCAGGGACTGTTGCTGCCCTCGATGACCCCTTCCTTCAGCAACCTCTGGACCTCGGACCTGATGAAGGTCCGGTCCTGGGCGCTGTACCGTCTGCTCCGTGTCGCAACGGATTTGCAATCGGGGCTGAGATTAGCAAACAAGGAGGGGGGGTCCACTTTGAGGGACGCGAGGCTGCAGACAGTGAGGGGGGGGGGGGGGTATAGGGCCACCAAATTGGAAGGTCAAGCTTTGCAGGTTGCACCGGAAGTCCAGTCCTAGGGGTGCCGGTGCGCAAAGGTCAGGGAGGACAAGGAGTTTGTAATTTTTAAAAACCAACCCTTGGACCGTGAGGTCCGCGATGCAGCAGCCGGTGATGCGGATGGAGTGCGAACCTGAGGCTAACCCGATTTTGTGTTTTATAGGATGGACAGGGAGCGCGCAGCATCTTACCGTGGCAGGGTGAACGAAGCTTTCCGTGCTCCCGGAATCCAGCAGGCAGCCCGTCTCGTGGCCGTTGAGGTGGATCAGCGTCGTTGTTTTGGCGAGCGTGCGTGGAGGTGACTGGTCGAGTTGAATGGCCGCGAGAGGTGGAGAAGAACCATCATCGCAGTCGTCGGCGGCCGAGTAGTAGCTGGCAGAACCTTGCATGCCAGTCCAGGATGGTGGTGCCCAGGATCCGCTCGTGGAGTCGGGGTCCCAAGATGGTGGTGCCCAGGACCCGCACGTGGAGTCGGCGCCCCAAGATGGCGGCGCCCACGACCCGCACGTGGCGTCCGGGGCCCAAGATGGCGGCGCCCGCGGGGCCCTCGTGGTTACAGGGTTAGCGGTGCCGGCGGGCCGACCGGAGCGTCTGAGAGCGGGGTCAGAGAGGCGCGCAGGCCAGGCGTAGGGGCCCGGGGGCGGCGAGGAGAGAGTTGCGTGGTGCGCTGGAAGGGCCCGGAAGGGCCCGGAGGAGGGGGATCCCCGGTCGCTGCACGGTACAGCAGCAACCGATTTGGCCTGGCAGACGGATGAAAAGTGGCCCTTCTTCCCGCAGCTCTTACAGAGGGCGGAGCGGGCTGGCAGCACGGGCGAGGGTGTTTAGCGAACCCACAGAAATAGCAGCGGGGCCCCGCGGACTTGTCGGGGCGTCCCGCGGCGCAGGCCGGAGGGAGGTCGGGAGCGGCGGATGGCGGTGGGGAAGCGTGCCAGGAGGTCCAGGATGGTGCTGCGCGGCTGGGGACATAGGCGCGGGCGTTTAAATCGGCGACCTCCAGGGAGGTGGAGAGAGTCCGTTCGTCAGTTAGGTTGAGGTCGTCTTTCTCCAGCATCCGCTGGCGGATAGCGGGCAGACTGCATCCCAGCCACGTAAGCATCTCTGATCAGCAGTTCCATATGCTCTGTGGCTGAAACTTGGAAGCAGGAGCAATTCCTCCCCAGGACAGCGAGGGCCTGGTAAAATTGGTCTAATGACTCACCGGGGAGCTGTTGTCTGGTAGCCAGCAGATGTCAGGTGAATGCTCTGTTCACCGGTTTAAGAAACTGTCCATTCAGCTTAAGCATGGCCGCATCGTAATCTTTCTCCTCCGCAATCACCACGTAGACTGCCGTGCCCACGCTGGAGTAGAGGATGTGAAGCTTCTGTGCCATGGTGGGGGGGCTGTTTGCGGACGCCAGGTATCCCTCGAGACATGCCAGCCAATGTTGAAAGATTTCTGAAGCGTTCTGAGTTTGCAGGCTGATGCGGAGGCATTCGGGCTTTATCCGGAGCTCCATCTTCAAAATACTACCTTATTAAATTGATGAACCATCAATCGAATGCGAGACGAGTTGCTGTACAAAAGTTAGGCTTTAATAAGCTGGAAGTTAGCCCTGCGGTCGACTACACTAAATGAACGCCCGCCGGGCGTTCTGGGTATTTATACCTCGCTCTGGAGGCGGGGTTAACTCAGCCTCTCGACCAATCGGAGAGCCGTCACATGACTGGTCTCAACCAATCGGTCGAGAGGCACATGACCGAGCAGGGCCAATGGTAAGCCAGTGTTCTGCACCAATGGCAGACAGCTATGCAAAGCATACCACCACAGCACGCAGCAACGTTTAAAACATCATGTTGGTCATTGTTCTGGTTATTTCTGTTTAAAATATAGGGTAGTGAACCAGCCAGGGTGTCTGTCCAGTCAGTAGCCTGATTTTAGCTGCAGCGATCAGGATTACTGTAGGTGCAGCTTAAAAAAAGGGTGCGGGTAGTTTATTGACCTCTTAACAGTAATGTTGGACCGAAATCAGGAAATTAGAGGTGCATGTAACGAGAGTAGTGCAATAATCATGGGGGTCTTTTATCTTCATATAAACTTGGCAAACCAAGTTGGCCAAAGTAGCTTACTGGGCAAGTTCACTGAATACATTCCAGGCAGTTTTCTAGGCAAATCTGTCAAGAAACCAGTAAGGGAACAGACTATTTTAGATCTATTAGTATGTAATGAGACAAGGTTAATTGTCATAAATAATCCTCCGGGGAAGAATGATCATAATATTGGGGAATATGATCTTAAATTTCAGAGTGGTGTGCTGAACTCTGAAACTGGGTCTTAAATTTAAACAAATCGATGACAGAAATACTGTATGAGGCGTTAGTTGGTTGAAATGAGCAGGGAAAATAGATTAAAATATAAAACGCACCATCAGCTGCTGGGGGGGGGGGGTTATCTGTTTGAAGAGTCCAGTGCAGTGGGTTGTTGAGTATTGATTGTGTTATTTTACATTGTATCTTTATGTATTGGTGGTGTAATTTGGTATTATTTTGTTATAATGAAAAATTTGTTCAATAAAAATATTTTTCAAAATGTTAAGACTGTAAACCAAGCAACGGCAAGTGTTCAAATAAATCATTCATGATTCTCAATGAATATACATACCTACAAGATTTATTGGAAAACGAATATCAAGAAGAGTCTTCCAATGTTGCCAAAAATATTAGTAAGCTTGTGGATAGGGAGGGTTTTATAAAAGATGATTAAAAAATTGGTTACGAACGAGAAAGTAGAATGGGAGTAGACTAGGGAAAAATATAAAAATAAATTGTGAAAGGAATAGATTAACAAAAGTAAACATGGATCCCTTAGAGACTGTGAAAGGGAAAATTATAATAGGGAATAAGGAAATGGGAAAGATGTTAAAGAAATATTATGAGGCTCCCTTCACAGAAAGCATAAAATCTAAAAGACACTGTTGGGAACCAAGAGTCTAATGAGAGGAAGGAAATTAAATTAATTAATATTAGTACAGAAAAAGTACTTGCGAAATTAATGGGATTAAAATCCAACAAATCACCTGGATCTGATGGTTAATGTCTTAGGTTTCTAAAAGAGATGCCTACAGAGGTGATTGATGATATATAATTATATTATATGATTTTTAAAATATATATACATATAAAAAGACGACAGATTTGGCCTAAATAGAATGGGAAGGAAGACTAAAAGATATGATAGCTGAGGAGCAGTGGCAGTTATTTAAGAAGATACTTAGGGTGGGATTCTCCGACCCCCCGCCGGGGTCCATTTCACACCGGCGGGACTAGCCGAAAATGGGCGGCCACTCGGCCCATGGGGCCCAGAGAATTGCCCGGGGATGCACTGCCAACGGCCCCCGACCATCGCGGTGTGAACCCCGCCCCCGCCCGAAAACCGCCGCCAGAGAATTCGGCAGCCGGCATCGGAGCAGTGGGGCAGGATTCACGCCGCCCCCGGTGATTCTCCGACCCGGCGGGGTGTCGGAGAATCCCGCCCAGTAAGTGGGGTAAAAAACATCCATGGCTGAACAAGGAGGTCAAGGACAATATAAAGATGAAACCTAAGGTATATCACATTGCAAAGGTCAGTGGCAGGCTGGAAGATTGGGAAACTTTCAAACATAAACAAAGGGATACGAAAAAAGTAATAAAAAAAGCTTAGGTAAATTACGAAAGGAAGCTTGTGAAAAATATCAAAAAGGACAGCAAAAGCTTCCATAAGTATATAAAAGGGAAAAGAGTCGCTGAAGTGGATGTTGGTCCCTTGGAAGATGAAACCGAAGAGTTAATAGTGGGGAACACAGAAATGGCAAAGATGCTGAATCAATACTTTGCCTCAGTTATCACAGTGAAGGACACTAGTATAATTCCTATAGGAATGGGCAATTCAGGGGCAATAGAAAGGGAGGAACTTAAAACAATGAACAGCAATAGGGAAACGGCACTCAACAAACTATTGGGATTGTGGGCAGACAAGCCCCCTCGGCCTGATGGCATACATCCAAGGGTATTAAAGGAAGTAGCAGCCGAGATAGTGGATCCATTGGTTATATTTCAAAATTCCCTGGGCACAGGAAAGGTTCCAGTGGATTGGAAAAATGCTAAGGTAGCGCCCTTAATCAAAAAAGGATGGAGGCAGAATGTGGGAAATTACAGGCCAGTTAGTTTCACATCTGTTGTTGGGAAATTGCTAGAATTAGTTATCAAGGAAGTAATATCAAGACATTTGGAAAGTCAAAACGCTATCCATCAGAGTCAGCATAGTTTTATGAAGGGCAAATCATGTTTGACTAATTTGCTAGAGTTCTTCGAAGATGTGACGAGCAAAGTGGATAATGGTGATCCTGTAGATGGAAGGCATTTGATACGGTGCCACACAGAAGGTTAATTCACAAGGTTAGATCACATGAGATTTGGGGTAGTTTATTAGCTTGGATCGAAGACTGGCTGACTGACAGAAGACAGAGTCGGGGTAAATGGGTCTTTCTCTGGATGGCAAGATGTAACTAGTGGGGTTCCACAGGTCCTTGGCCCTCAACTATTTACAATCTATATAAATGATACAGGTATAGAAGGTTCTTTGGCAAATTTGCAGATGACACAAAAAATAGGTGGAACAGTAAGTTGCAATGAGAAAATAAGAACCTTACAAATGGATGTAGATAGGTTTGGAGAGTGGGCCAAAATGTGGGGCAACACGGTAGCACAAGTGGATAGCACTGTGGTTTCACAGCACCAGGTTCGATTGCCCACTGGGTCACTGTCTGTGCGGAGTCTGCACGTTCTCCCCGTGGCTGCGTGGGTTTCCTCCGGGTGCTCCGGTTTCCTCCCACAGTCCAAAGATGTGCACGTTCGGTGGATTGGCCGTGATAAATTGCCCTTAGTGACCAGAAAGGGTAGGAGGGGATATTGGGTTACGGGGATAGGGTGGAAGTGAGGGCTTAAGTGGGTCGGTGCAGACTCGATGGGCCGAATGGCCTCCTTCTGCACTTTATGTTCTATGTCCTATGTAGATGGAGTTTAAAGTGTGAGGTCATGCATTTTGCTCAGAAAAATGGGAAGACAACTTATTATCTAAATGGGGAGAGACTTTGGGGTACTCCGTTGCAGAAGGGGCTGGGGGAACATGGTCATGAGTCACAGGAAACTAGCAGGTACAGCAGATAATAAATAAAATGAATGCAATGTTGCTATTTATAGCTAAAGGAATAGAGTACAAAGATAAGGAAGTGTTGTTGCAACTATACAAGACATTGGTGAGAACGCACCTGGAGTATTGTGTACAGTTTTGGTCCACTTTTTTGAGGAACGATGTAGTGGCATTGGAGGCAGTTCGGACGAGGCTCGCTAGGTTGATTACAGAGATGCAGGGTTTGCCGTATGAAGAGAGATTGAACAGTTTAGGCCTATACTCTCGAAAGTTTAGAAGAATGAGGGGGAATCAAATTGAGGTATACAATTGATAAAATGATATGGATAGAGTCGACGTGGAGCGGATGCTTCCTCTTGTGGGGAATTCTAGAATGAGAGGTCGTAGTCTTAGGATAATAGGTAGCAAATTTAAAACAGAGTTGAGGATAAACTACTTCTCCCAAAGGGTTATGAATCTGTGGAATTTGCTACCACAGAGTGCAGTGGATGCTGGGACAGTGAGTAAATTTAAGAAGTTCGACAAATTTTAAATTGGTAATGGGTTGAAGAATTATGGTGAATGGGCAGGATTTAGCTATAGAACTTTCTATCCCTGCATCATTATATAGATTGTAAATAGTTGGGGGCCAAGGACTGAATCCTGTGGAACATCACTAGTTACATCTTGCCATCCAGAGAAAGATCCATTTATCCCGACTCTCTGTCTTCTGTCTGTCAGGAATTAAGGCCATGATGAGATCAGCCATGATCGAATGGCGGAGCAGACTTGATGGGTCAAATGGCCTTATTCTGCTCCTATATCTTAACTTATATTACAAATGACGATATTGGTTTGACCTTCCAGATGTTCCTACATTCTGGAACACGCCCTAAGAATTTTAAGGTCGCAAATGTAATCCTGCTATTCAAGGAAGGAGGGGGAAAGGAAAGAGAGAACTATAGGTAAATTAGTTTGGCATCAGTAGTGAAAAATTTGTATTGCTGGTAACAGGGCATTTGGAAAATTCCAACATGATTGGTCAGAGTTAACCAGGTTTTATGGATAGGGAATCACGTTTCATCAATCTGCTGGGTTTTTTTGAGGATCTAACTGGCTGGGAAACCAGTCTATGTGACATATTTTAACTTTCAGAAGGCATCCATAAGGCGCCACACCAGAGGTTATTCACAAGATGAGAGTTCACAGGGCCATGACCAATCCATTATCATGGATTGAGGACTGTGTGATGAATGTAAGAAATTGTCATATTCCATATATTTTTTGGAAGTAATATTATTAAAACCTGGGTTAAGATGCATACAGACAGTTTGGCTGCTAGAGCGGTGATTTAGGATCATACCAGTGGGGCAATCATTGATTTCGTAGGTGAGGTGTTCTGCTAATAGATTTGAGAACTATTTACTTGTTTACAGCTGGCTAGCTCAAGGAATATTGTTTACGTTTCAAGGACAACTGGAGAATAGATCATTTTTGAGGGGTATTGTGTTTGGTGCTGGCTAAACAGGCCATGGGACATCTTGTGGGAGGAGACAAAAAAATGCCTTATGCTTTGGGTACAGATAATGTAATTAAGGGAGGAGCCAGGTCTTTCTGAAAATGTTAGTTCTTCTGGGAATTTGGCCTGAACAGAGTTGTTTTAATTCTGATACTGAAAGGTTCACTGTCCAAAGATTCTGCACAGGGACAAGCAAGTAAAAAGCCTGCTTGTTAATTTTATTCGTGAGTGGTATTTGAACTATATTGATTTGCTTAATTGGAATATGGTGGTGGGTTTAAGAAGTAAGTTAAAGTGTCTCCTTTCATTTCAGAACTGTTAACTGTAAAGCTATTTCCCTGTTGTTAAAGTTGTTAATTAAAGTTAAATTGAAGTTTGTTTAGACATAAAAGATACCTATTGATCAGTGTTACCACTCCTGTGGAGCAGTAACCTTTCCTCACAGTTTTGCAAATTGCAAATAGTCAGGTTCTCATCTGGGATCCTATCAACTGATTAATGGCCAGAGACTGATAGTCAGAATAAATTGGCTATTTTAGGGATGGCAGAGTGTAACTAATGGCGTTCTACAAGGATCAGTGCTTGGGCTTCAGGTATTTACAATTTATATCAATGAGTTAAATGGGAGGGGGGTGGGGGGACTGAGTCTAAGTACCCAGATTTGTTAAAAAGCTAGATGGGAAAGTAGGCCATGAGGAGAATGTAAAGAGGCTGCAAGAGTGTAGAGACTGCTGAAGAAATTGAGCGGGCAGGTGTCAGATAATCTAAATGTGGGGAAGGATGAAATTATGTATTTTGATAGCAAGAATGAAGAAACGGAATATTTTTTTAAAAGGTAGAATGCTCAGAAATGTCGTGATTCGGAGTATTTTGGGGTTCCAAAACACAAATGACAACATAGGGCACTGTGATAAAGGTAAACTTTCCAACCTGACCCTTCTCAATCTTTATGCAACTTTCTGACTCAGTTGATGACAGCAACTTCCTCCATCGTCTCCCCACATGCTGTCCAGCTGGGTTGGACTGTTCTCACCCAGTTCCATGTTATTTAATGGTGGTCAGATTATCACTTTTAATGCCATTTCTTCCTGCTCCATTATATTTTCTTGGCATCTCAAGCATATATCCTTGGCCACCCTATTTTTCTTGTGCATCAGTTGACAATAGAGCATTACTTTTCACATGTAGCCTGACAGCACCCAGTTCTACCACACCACCACCTCTTTTGTCTCCTCCACTGTTGTTTATTTATCAGACTGCTTATCCAACATCCAGTACTGGATGAACAGAGGTTTCCTCTAACTAAATGGGAAGACTGAAGCCGTTGTTTCTGGTCCCTGCTCCAAACTTGGACCTGAGCTACTAATGTCATCTGTCTCGCTCGCAAGAGACAGAGATTAAACCTGTCTGTTTGCACGCTTGGTGTCACATTTGACCCCAAGATGGGCTTCCAACCTCATATTCTCACCATCAATCTCCATAACACTGCCCGATTGTGCCTGTCTCAACTCATTTGCCCTTTAATGCTATTGCTACCTGTAGATATGGCTATTCAATGCACTTTGGCTTGACTCCCACATTCAGCCCTCCATAAACTTAAAGCCATCCAAAATGCAGCAGTTCTTGTCTTGCCTTGTGCCAAGTCATATTCCGCTATTACCCCGGTGCTCATTGGCCTACGCTAGCTGGTCAAGCAACATCTTGATTTTAAAATTCTCATCCTTGTTTTCAAATCCCTCCATGTCCTCGCCCTCTCCTGTCTCTGTAACCTCCTCCAGCCCCACAAAGCTCCAAGATGCCTGTGCTCTCCTATTGCTAGCCTCTTGAGCATCTCTGATTTTCATCATTCCGCCATTGGTGGCTATGCCTGGGCCCTAGTCTCTGGAATTCCCCCCCTGTGCCTCTCCGCCTCTCTACCTCGCTTTTCTCCTTAAAACAGACATCTTGATCAAGTTTTTAGTCGTCTCATCTAATATCTCCCACGTGGCTCTGTGACATACTTTTATAATGCTCCTCTGAAGCGCCTTGGGACTTTTAATTACATTAAAGGTGCTATATAAAGTTGTTGTTGTTGTACATAAATCTCAGAAAGTTAACATGCTGTTCAACAAGCAATAGCAAAGGTAGATGGTATGTTAGCCTTTACTGCAACAAGTTAAGAGTATAAGTGTAAGGAAGTCTTGCTGTAAATATGGCTCTGGTGAGACCACACCTGGAGTATTGTGCGCAGCTTTGGTCTCCTTACCAATGTGAAGATATATGTGCCTTTGGGGTGGTGTAACAACGGTTCAGTAGACTGATTCAACAATAATTTAAATTGATATAATGTCTTGAACATAATGCAATGTCCCAAGGCACTTTGCAGGAGATTCATCAAACAAAATTTAACACTGGGAAAATAATTCACTTAGAGTACTGTGCATCTTTGTAATTCTCTGTCCTTAGGGCTGTGATTGCTCAGTCCATGAGTATATTCGTTCGAGATTTTGGGGCACAAGTAGTCAATACAAGAATGGTGTGGAAAGGTGGACTTCATTTTAAAAAGTCAGCCATGGATTTCCAAGGTGGTGGCCATGGAGTGGGTGGTTGCACATTTGGTGGCTTCCGCTCAAGGTGGATTCTGTTGGTCCTTCCCCACCCTATGGGGGGTATTTTGGAGGGCAAAAGATGTGCGAGTACCCAGGGAAGGTAATACTCCTCTGGTGAGGTTGGTGTATGGATCAGAGGATGGGAAGTGCCACGAGAAAGAGAGGGCTGCTGGAGCAGGGAGGTTTTCGTGCTGGCGGAGAGCAAGGGGACAGAGCTGCCCGCCCAGTGGTCAATGGAGCAGCTGGTGGAGTTTTTGAATGGAAAATTGCAGCAGCAGAGGAAAGAGACTTTGGAAGACCTGGCAAAGGTGGCAGAGAGAGAGAGTGGAGCAGAGGCTGGAGGCTCAGTACCTGGTGATTCAGAAGGTGTGGAGGTGGTGGGGGAGCATGAGGAGTAAATGGTCTCATTGGAGATGGTTCTGGACAGCCAGGAGGACCTGGAGAATCGCTCCAAGAGAATGGGGCATTTGAGGCCTTTTATTGAAGGATCGAAGGGTCGGTGGCCCTGACGGGGAAGAGGGAATGTGGCAGTTCCTGGATGTGTTGGAGTTTCCCAAGGTGGAGGAGAAGTTGGTTCAGGATCTGAGAGCCCCGATTGATCTGAGAGAGATGATGGATGACATGGGTGCGATGTAGGCAGGGAAAGCACTGGGTCTGGAAGTGTTCCCAGTCCTGTTTTATGAAAAGTCTGGGCCACTGCTGGCGAGGATGTATAATGAGGCGAGGGAGAGGGGGGAACTCCCCCCTACATCGCCACAGGCTTCCATCTCCATGGCTTTAAAGAAGGACCCGGAGCAGTGTGGGTCGTACCGCCCAATATCAACAAGGTTGATGCAATAAGGTCAGCTATTGCCGAAGGTACTTGCATCATGGATTGATGACTGTGTGCCGGGTTGATAGGGGAGGATCAGAAGGGTTTTGTAAAAGGAAGGCAATTGTTGGCGAAGGTGTAAAGGTTACTTAATGTGATTATGATACCCTCAGAGGGGTAGGGGGTAGAAATTGTGGGAGAAGGCCTTTGATCGGGTGGAGTGGGCGTATTGTTTGAGGTGCTGGGTGGTTCGGGTTTGGGCAGGGGGTTGTGGATTGAGTCCGGCTGCTGTATAAGGCGCCGGTGGTGAGTGTGCGGACGAACCAAGTGAGTTTGAGGTACTCTGGGCTACATTGTAGGACGAGGCAGGGTACCCGCTCTCCCTATTGCTTTTTGCCTTGACTATAGTGCCATTGGCGCTTAGGGCATTGAGAGATTGGAGAGGGATTGATTAGGGGGGGGTGGTGAAGCCAAGCAAAGGATTTCACTGCATTCAGATAAATTGTTATTATGTATTATATTATTTTCAGACCCATTGAGCAACATTTGGGGAATTATAGAGATCTTGGGGGAATTCTAGGATATAAATTGAATATGGGAAAGTGTGAGGTGATCCCGGTCAATGCCAGAGGGCAGGAAAGGAGATTAGGGGAGTTGTCATTTAGGGTGGTGGGGTAAACTTAAGGTACCTAGGTATTCAAGTGGCGCGGAGCTGGGCCCAACTACATCAATTGAACTTGCTCGATTAGTGGAGGGGGTGAAGGCGGATTGTAAGATGTGGGACATTTTGCTATTGTTGCTGGCTGGGCAGGTGCAGACAGTGAAAATTACAGTGCTGCCTAGGTTTCTGATTGTGTTTCACAACCTTCCTATTTTTGTCCTCAAGTCTTTTTTTAGGAAAGTTAATGAGCTTCCCTCAGGGTTTGTGTGGGCCGTTCACTTTTCTGGAGTGGGGGCGAGCGAGGGGGGGCGTTGCGGGCATTGCCGAATTTGATAAATTATTATTGGGGGGCAAATATTGCGATGTTGAGAAAGTGGGCTGTGGCGGAGAGATCGGTTTGGAGGCGGGTGGAGGCGGTGTCATGTCAGGGAACGAATTGGAGGGCTTTGGTGCTGCCGCCTTTGCCATTCTTACCAGCCAAGTACCCCATGAGCCCAGTGGTGATGTTGACATTAAAGGTGTGGGGACAGTGTAGGCAGCCCTTTGGGTTAGAGGGTATGTCGCTGTGGGTGCCGATCTGCGACAACCATTGGTTTGTGCCAGTGGGGCTGGATGGGAGGTTCCGGGGGTGGCGCAAGGTGGGGACTGAGTACTTCAGGGACTTGTTTATAGTGGGAAAATTTGTGGGGCTGGAGGTGTTGGATGAATTGTAACAGTTGTCCAAGCGGAATGGTTTCAGGTACCTGTAGGTTCGGGATTTCATGAGGAGAGAGGTGTCGTCCTTCCCGGAGCTGCCGCCTCCGGTGTTGCAAGACAAGCTGTTATCGGAGGACAAAATAGGGGAGGGGAAGAGGTCAGATATTTATAAGGAATTGATGGAGAAGGAGGGCGCTCCAGTACGGGGAGGTGGGGGCCGGGACATGGGCAGAGGCCTTGCGAAGGATAAATGCATCCTCGTTATGTGCGAGGTTTAACCTCATCCAGCTTTAAGTGGTGTATATTTGCCACATAACAGTGGCAAAGAGAGGCTGATGTATTGGGCTTTGCCTCCCTGATAGCCCAGAGGCAGATTTTGTTGGGTTTGTGGGACTTAAGGCGCTAAAAGCTTTGGTGTGGGTGAGTAACGTGGCAAAATTCCTGAGATTGGAGAAGGTTAAGTTCGCTCTGCGGGGGTCAGTAGAGGGGTTCACCCAGAGGTGGAAACCCCTCATCGATTTCTTCAAGGAAAACTGAGCGATCAGCAAGGGGGAGGGGGGGGCCAATGGGGTTAAAATGGGGAAGGTAGGGCGTGACAGGGTGTTCATGTCAGGGAGGTTGAAAGGTTGTGGTTGCACAAGTGGCTAGCACTGTGCGTTCACAGCGCCAGGGTCCCAGGTTTGATTCCCCTCTGGGTCACTGTCTGTGTGCAGTCTGCACGTTCTCCTCGTGGCTGCATGGGTTTCCTCCGGGTGCTCCAGTTTTCTCCCACAGTCCAAAGACATGCAGGTTAGGTGGATTGGCCATTATAAATTGCCCTTAGTGGTTAGGAGGGGTTATTGGGTTAAGGGAATAGGGTGGAACCGAGGGCTTAAGTGGGTCGGTGCAGACTCAATGGGCCAAATGGCCTTCTTCTGCACTGCATGTTCTATGTTCTATATTTGTTATCTGTCTTGAATACAACTATTTTTCTAAAAATACAGACGTGACCTTATTGAGGAGCATATGACCATTCCTGCCCATGTTCTTTGGTAATTGGACCATACATATCTAGGTCCCAAGCTTGGCAGTGCTACAATAGGCCTCAGTGCCCCTCGGGTTCGAAATAATAATCTTTATTTGTGTCACAAGTAGGCTTACATTAACACTGCAATGATGCTACTGTGAAAAATCCCCCAGTTGCCACATTCCATCACCTGTTTAGGTACACAGAGGAAGAATTCAGAATGTCCAATTCACCTAACAAGTACATCTTTCAGGACTTTGTGGGAGTAAACAGAGGTACCCGGAGAAAAGCTGCGCAGACACGGGGAGAACGTGCAGACTCCGCACAGACAGTGGCCCAAGCAGGAATTTAACTCAGGTCCCTGGCTCTGTGAAGCAGTGATAACCACTGTGCTACCATTCATGGTTCTCACTCCTGTGATCTCTAAAATATTAATATTTTGATGACAGGTGATGGCAAAGTCGGGCTTGGCTGTGATAATTGAGCACCGTTCCGTTCTCATTGTCAAGACTCAAACATGAATAATAATATTAGAATTAGGAGAAAGATTAGGCCATTTGGCCCCTCAAGGCTGCTCTGCCATTTAACAAAATCATGACTGATCTTCATTCTCACTTTCTACTTTCTTCCCCAGTTCCCATATCCCTCAATTCCTTTGGAGTTCAAAACTCTACCACTCCTAAGCTTTTAATAATTTCAATGACTGCACATCCTCAGATTTCTTGATATAGAATTCCAAAGATTCATGACTCCATGGGCGGGATTCTTCGAGCCCCGCGCCGGGCGGAGAATCACCGCAACTGTGCCACGCCACCCCGATGCCGGCATGAGATTCTCCGAGGAGCGGAGAAACGGCGCATTGGCACGGCGCCGGTCGCGGGCCGCTGTCCGTGGCCGGGCCGCCGATTCTGCGGCCTTGATGGGCCGAGCGGCCTCGCGGAAACGGCAGAGTCCCGCCAGCACCGTCCAAACTCTGCGCGCAGGGTCGGGGGCGGCCTGCGGAGGGGGGGGGGGGGGGGGGGGGGGGCGGAGAGGCTCCTTCCCCGGGGGGGGGGGACCTCCGATGGGGTCTGGCCCGCGATCGGGGCCCACCAATTGGTGGGCCGGCCTCTCCAGCCCCGGCCCTATTTTGTTACGCGGCTGGTCCCTGAACCCCCACGCCATGTTGCGTCAGGGCCGGCGCGTTGAGGAAGTCTCCTGCGCATGCGCGGGTTGGTGTGGCACCACTCCGCATGCCCGGGTTGGCGCGGAGCCCAGTTGACGACGTTCACGATGGCGCGGACACTCTGCCACCATTTCGGAGAATCCAGTCCCCTGAGTCCGTAATGGAAAATCCCTTAACCTGAGACCCCGTCCTTAGTTCTAGACTCTCCAGCCAGGGAGAAAGCCTCCTCACATCCAAGGGTCATGAGGAACTGTCCTCCAAGGGTGAGTCAATGACTCAAAGAATGAAGTGGTGGGATGTAAGGGAAAAAGTACACGGAAATAATAAATTGGCATTAATTAAATCTGAAGAATGGGTTTGGGTGCTTTGACTTAAGCTCCTTAAGTGTACCACTGAGTTGGTATCTTTGATTTGTTTACTCATTTGTATCTAACACATAACCTTAATTTATGGATTTTCACACTTTGCTTTTCACTTTGCCCTTTTAATCAATAAGCAAGACATAAGTTAGATCAAAATATTTAATATGCAGGTTTTAAGTCGAAATCAATACAACCTGAAATGTCTTTTAGCAACAGTACGTTGGCAAATGGAACTGCTTATAGATATGGCAACTAGAGTAAAGGCACTCAATCCTGAAAGTCAACCATAAGCCTGAATGTTCAGCATCGGAAGGGTTGGGAAAATAGCAGTTGAGTAATGTTGTGGTATCTGACAGGTTCTAAATGTGTTTCTGGAGACACATGCGCGTGTGGAATAAGGTGAGAAAAGGAATAAATGGGGTCGAGATCAATCAAAAAGGAATATGCCTTTCAGGCTAATGGCCTCTTTCTGTTCTTAAAGCTGGTTGCAATACTGTACTGCTTCCATATTTAGAGCCCTTTCACCTCTGTGAAATACTCTGACTTGCTCAAACATAGCAGGGGAAATGATAAGACAGGCAAGGGCTTTCAAACACTTTGATCTCTTGACAAAAATATCAGCAAATAAATCAATGAGAGTGAATGTGTCATCCCTTCAGTTAGCATGTTAACATGCCCTAAGAGGGCATTGGCCACCATGGATGTCCATTGGATTGGTCAATGATTATACTTGACAAAGATCTGCAGTGGTTTGTCATTGCCTTCTGCAGTAGGGCTAACAAAGAAACTCTCCTGCCATAGGTTTAAGGTGTGAGGGGCAAGATTTAGAGGAGATGGGTGAGGGACATCTTTTACACAGAGGGTGGTGGGTGCCTGGAACTCGCTGCCGGAGGTGGTGGGAGCAGGCACAATAGTGACATTTAAGGGGCATCTTGACAAATACACGAATAGGATGGGAATTGAGGGATATATTGAATGGCTGGCCCAAATGATCCACCCGAGGATCCGTAAAGAAATGGGAGACATGCCACGCACACATCCTCATATTTAATAGCTTGCTATAATTGGGAACTGTTCTGTAAGACTGGAATTATGCTATTCTGATTCCAATTTTTAAGAAGAGGGATAAAACAGACCTGGGTTACAATAGACCCAGTAATATAACCAGAAATAGTTGTGATGCTGAAATATGCTGTAAGCTGACTTGAGATGCTGAGGATGTCATCAGAAGCAGTGAACACAACTTCTGGAGAATAAGGTTGCCCAAGATGAACTTGATTTAAACTTTTGAAGAAGCTGCTAAATTAGCGGATAAGATCAACTCAGGTGATCATTATCTATTTGCATGTTCAGAAAGCCTTTGACAAGTTACCTTACAAGAGGATATTCTACGATATAGATCGGTTGAAATGTATCTTGGATAAATTGAAGCGTGTTAGACAAGAGGCAGAAGCTGTGATAAAATCAGGATTAATGTGATCTCCTGGACTATTTTTGACTCCCTAAAGAGTTTGGAAATGAATTTTACAGATTTTGGAGAATTTTCTCATTTTTTTTGCCTCCCTCATGAGATGACATGGCCCCAGATGAGTCGAGAATTTGGTTTTGCAATGTACAGCATATCACATAAGGCAGAAAATGTCCTTTTCCTGATGGATATTATGGTATTTTTTTATGCAAATGATTTATTTTGGGCAAGAGACTAACTACTTATAAAGAAAAATAACAGATGGAAAAGTACTAAGAGATGACATAGACATGACAAATTTATTGAGAGCATATATATTTATAGAATTACAAATACTGAATGTCAAGAGAAAGGAGTCACTCAATAATTTCATGTTCAGAGTACTCAACCATTTATAAAACGTTACATTTATAAAATAGCCAGTTTCACTGGTATTATCTTATTTGCTTTCTAATTAGTAAAAGTTCGCATATATATATATATAGTCTGTAATACTTTTTATAGATGAAAGATGCGCCCTATCAAAAATAGGGTTAATTTACAATTCTCTTCCATCAGATTATATAGATCTTCCTTCAAAATAGTTAAGAAAATAGTTAAGCAATTTTAATCAAGTAAACCAACAAAAATTCCAGTACGAGTTAAATAACCAAACGTGTGCCTCGTCGCTAATCTCATTCATTCCTGCGATTCTGTTATACAATAATACATTTGAATTGAACTCTACAGAAAGAAATACATTTTATCTTCTAATTTTCTCCACAAAACAAAACCAATACAACTACACCATATCCTTTCACATCATCCAGCTTATGTACCAGTTTCAAATTGCATTATAGTTGACTTACATATAGGCCGACTTGATAAAAGTCAAGTATGACTTGAAAGGAACTGACTTCATACCAGAACAACGTAAATTGGAAAGTTTACCTACTTGACAGTAGCCAGTTAATGCAAGTTCATCTCAAGATATTGCAAAATCATATGAAAAGAAATATAATAGCTTTCTAATATAAGTTATTCTTAACACAAAGTTGATTAATTCAAGTTGTCGGATAATGAATTATTCTGAGCAAAGAATGGCTGAATTATCAAAAGAAGACTGCAGCTTTCACATGGGGTAAACTCACCACATAGTACAGGACGGTACTCAAGAACAGAATCAAAGGTTGAAGCTTTGACCCTGAGGTAACCAATTTCAGCTTGGCAAGCAAAGACCTAACTAAAATTTGTCTCAATGGCCTAGACTTGGGGTTGGGTGGGATTGCCCAGGTTCGGGTATTTTTCGAAAGCCTGCCCGGAGTGATAACCCAAAAAGCATGACGAGAGGATTCGCTCATGGTGAAGTAGGCTGCTGGTACATATGATCACATGAGAGATAGCTCTTGGGTGAGGTGTCCCTGAGGGGATGACTAAGGCGTGAGGAGACGCTTAGTTTTTGTTTTGACCGCTGGGTATAGTCAAATAGACTGAGCCACTCCTTCCTGGCCCCGTACATTCTTCGATTCTTAAACTGACAACTGATAACATGGCACCATATCTTACATAAGACAAAAATAAAAGAAGAAAATAACTGAGCTGAACAATGACTGTCCACAAGTCCACCCAAAATGAAACACGTCGCTGCCGCTCATGTACATTTGTCTCATTCCGATCCTTGAGGCATAAAACACAAGCTTATAGACCACACAGGATTGCGACGAGCAGCATTGTTGACACAATTAAAATCAGCACTAAAATCAAATAAATGGTAGCTGCATCCCATTATTAACATAGTAACTGATGAGCTTCCAGGAATTATTACCATCTGTTCTTCTTTGACAGCCCATGCTGGTACTGAGCTTTGTGTTTGAAATTAGAATTGTATCAATATTTTAAGTAGCAAAATGGGCGGATTGTGTCAGTAGAAATTATGGTGAATATTTCACAGTTCTTGTACAGGCTGTTGGTTTTGAAATGTAAGTTATCTAAGGGATATGTTACCCCAATATCAGCATGCAAATCTTGGCCTTCCTTATGTTGGTACTAATTAATGATTGGTTCTTTTTAAAAACTGGATATAAGCAGCAACTTCAATCCCAAAGACGACTTTTATTGAAATAGCATTCTTAACATTAGGGAACATGCCACACTCGCTCACTGATGTATAATCGGGCTCTAAGCCAAGGATGTTAGGAGGGATGACTTAAAAGAAGGAGCACAAAATGGTGAGACGGAAAGATGAATGGAGGGAATTCAATAAAACCCCAGTTATGTTGCACACAATGATACTAAAAATACAGCAGCGGAGAATCGCCGGGGGGGGGGCGGGAATCCCGCCCCCGCCGGCTGCCGAATTCTCCGGCGCCGGGTTTTGGTGGGGACGGGAATTGCGCCACGCCGGTCAGCGGCTGCTGGCAGCGGCCCCCCCCCGGCAATTCTCTGGCCCGCGATGGGCCGAGTGGCCGCACGTTTTCGGCGGGTCCCGCCAGCGTAAATCACAACAGGTCCTTACCGGCGGGACCTGGCTCCACGGGCGGCCTGCAGAGTCCTCGGGGGGGGGGGGGCGCGGGGGGATACGGCCCATGGGGGGTGCCCCCACGGTGGCCTGGCCTGCGATCGGTGCCCACCAATCCGCGGGCAGGCCTGTGCTGTGGAGGCACTCTTTCCCTCCGCACCAGTTCCTGTGAACCTCCGCCATGGCCGGTGCGGAGAAGAACCCCCCTGCGCTTGCGCTGGGATGGCACCAGCACATGCTGGTGCTCCTGCACAAGTGCCAACACGCGCCAGCCGGCGGAGGCCCTTCGGCGCCGGTTGGCGTGGTGCCAAGCCGTTCTGCACCAGCTGACGCGGCGCCAAACACTCCGGCGCCGGCCTAGCCCCTGAAGGTGCGGCCCGACGCTGGAGTGGTTCACGCCACTCCTCGGCGCCGGAGTGGCCCTTCCCGCCCATTGTCCTCCTTTATGCTTTATGAACTTATTATTGAGAAAGCTTGCAATCTCCGAAAATAAAAAGATAATTGCTTGAAGTGCGGTCCCAGCAAGCAGAGTGATTTGCAGCACAAGGTATAATAGCAGCTTTTCACACTGCACATCTTTGTACTCAATCCAACAGTACAGTATAATTGCAGCCTTAAAACTGCCCAGGGAACATAAAATGGAAGTCTCTGTTTCTAGCACTTGAAAAGAGACAAGTGACTGTCGAGAAGTACAATATGTTCAAATAACCAGTGCAACAGACCAACTTATGCTTGTTATATGAATGATTAAACGTTTCTGAAAATACAGACTGATTTTCTGTGTCGCCTCAGCGAACGTTTTTATTTCTCGGTTTCCCCACCCTGTTTTTTGGTGTCAATGTGAAGGTTATGAGATTATGGCCACAATTTTACTCTACCACACCAGGTTTTTTTTTGGAGGGGGCATGGGGAGTGTCAAATTACACAGGTGGGATTCACCCTGGACTCTTGCATGCCCCGACCACACAACAATTTTACACTGGGATGGGCAAGGCCTCAGACAGGAAGCCCACCAGGGCCCCATTTGAGGCCACATAAATGGCCACTTTTGGCCCAGTATTGGATTTTAGGCTGGCGGGTGGAGTGAAGCTCCGTGGGTGAAATTTGGAAATATTCCAAGTTAGACCTAGGGTGAGGGTGGTCTCCATCAGAAACCCTCTTCTGACTGGGGGGGGGGGGGCACTCCCCTGAAGGCTGATGACCTCCAGACCCCACCTCTCTGGCCTCCCCCCTGGAGCCCTGATTGCCCCACTCATGACCCGCCCAGGTCTTCCCTACCCTCCCCGCCTGGGACCCCTGACACTTATCTTTCCCTCAAGTTCCCGGCCCTTGGCCAAAGGCTTCCTGGTGCAGCCATTCTTCCAGCTACTGCAGTGTTGCAGCTGCAGGGAGCAAAGGACTACCAGCCAATTGGCCGGAGGTGCTCCAGGGTGGGACTTCCTCCCTAGGGAGGGGCAGAAGTCCCTCCTAATTCTAATCAATGCTCGTTAGAGTGGAAATTGACAGAGGGGCAGCCAGAGTCGGCAGGAATGTTTTCCTCACCAACTCTTCGGGTGGCCGGGTTCTGAGCCCCCACCATCCTAAAAATTCAGGCCTATGTTTTAAACTCTTTAAACCTCGGTGGTTTGGTCACCATGTGGACAAGGAGGCCCAGGTTGAGATTCACTGGCAGCAAAGTGCAAAATATTCATTCCTGAAAAACAAAAGCAAGACCAGCTGGACTTGCTGTGGACAAACCTTTGGTATCTTCTGCCCAAAACTCTGGAGACAGAAAAGGACAGCGAGAGGGAAGTCTCACAGGCAACGACAATGTCTACAGCTGCTACGGTCAGTAGAGAGATTAAGGCTGCAGGATCTCTGCACGCTACCAAACAGAAACGTGCGCGGAAAGACAGTCTCTGGTCAAATAGATGCATCCCATGACTTTCGACAGAATCTAGAAGATTTGTTCTGGCATGGCTGGGGGGAAAGAACTGCCTTACTGCTGATACTCGATTCAGGATTTCTCTGGAAACTGAAGGAAGCGCCTTTTTAACGATCACTTGATGTTATGACTTGGAAATAGGGAACAGTGAACATGTGGAAGCTAAGAGTGATGTTAGGCCAGTTCTTGTGAAAATTGTTGGAGAGCCAGACATTAGGGTGAATTCTTCATTACCCGAACCCGGTAGCGGATTTTCCGATCTGGCGGCAAAGAGAGTGATGTACCATCAATTGGACTCGAGACACGATGAAGATCCAAACTGTGGCTTTAATCAGCTAGCTGATAGCCCGGTGGTCGTCTACAGAGAAAGGCCGACCGCCGGGAACTCTGGGTACTTATAGGCGGGGTCTACTTGCCTCTCGACCAATTGGTGACCAGTCACGTGACTAGTCCCAGCCAATCGGACGAGAGGCACATGACCAGCCAGAGCCAATGGGAAACCCATGCTCTGCACCAATGGCAGTGCTCACATTCATACCACCACAGAGAGCAGCGACCGGAAAACAGGATTGGCGCCCAGTTCTGATGCTCCAGTCCCCCTCCGCTGGCGGCAGCGAGCTACATGTCCTGCGCTGGCAGGAGAATGCAAATCAGTGATTTGCACCTATTTGCATCCGGCGTCGGGGCGCGATTCCCGGCCACAGTCTCCAGAACAGAGAATCCAGCCCATAAGGTTTAATTATGGCATAGGGTTTTCGTTAAAGAGGGAATATGTTTTTGGTAGAGCTGTTCCTGGAAAATGTTTAGTCTAAATTGCTTTTAATTGGTTTGTTACAGTAAAAGACTTCAAACCTGAAATCATGTCATGTAATTCCCTGAGGTCGGTCACTGGGAACCATAACCTCTTGTTTAAAGATATCAATCACTTCGGGGATTTAAACATGTTCCATCTAGCGTATTAGATAAAACCAGGGGCGGGATTCTCTGATCCTGAGGCTAAGTGTTGACGCTGTCATAAACACCGTTGTGTTTTACGACGGCATCAACAGGCCCCTAGGAGCAGCAATCCTGCGCCGCACAAGGGACCAGCACGGCACTGGAGCACTTCACGCAGCTCCAGCTGCCGATACCGGCGTCAGATCGGGCACTGCTGGACTGCACGTGTGCGCTTCGGCTGGCACGAGTTCGCGCATGTGTGCTATGGCCGGCGCGAATTCGCGCATGCGCGCTAGTTTCCTTCTCTACGCCGGCCCCGGCGCAACATGGTGGAGAGCTACAGGGGCCCCGCAGAGGAACATAGGCTCCCACCAGGAGAAGCCCGTCCACCGATCGGTAGGCCCCAATCACGAGTCAGGCCATCGTGGAGCCCCCCCCAGGGGTCAGATCTCCCCCTTCCCCCCACCAGTCCACGCCCCGCAACATGAACACCGAGGTCACGCCGGGTAGGACCAAACGTGAACGCGCCGGCGGGACTTGTCCTATCTCGGCGGGCACTCGGCCCATCGTGCGCGTTGAATCATCGGGGGGGGGCGCGTTGAGCGGCCCCCAACCGGCACCGTGCCAGCGCTGCTGATTCTCCAGTCACCGGAGAATCAGTGGACCGGCGTCAGGGCGGCGTTGCGTGAAAAGCGTCCCCCGGTGATTCTCTGACCCGGCTTGGATTCGGAGAATCCCACCCCAGTTATCTCACTCATAGCCGTAATTCTCCGGCTGCTGTGATTCTGTGGCCCCAACCCTGGTTTTCCCAGTGGCGTAGGGGCTTCAATGGGAAATCCCATTGACGTGCAGCAGGAGTAGAGAATGCCGCCATCAGCAAATGGAGCGCTGCCGGGAATCACGTGACTGGCGGACTGAAGAATCTATCAGTTTTAAAAGACCTTGCTTCAACTAAAGTCTTACTGCCTGCTTGTCTTTACTTTCTGTCAACTATTTATATTTTTAAAATTCACATTAACAGTGCCACTGGGTGAATTTTTCATTTAGACTTGAGGAGCTTGGGGGACTGGTAGTGTTACTGCTCCTTATGAGCACTCATACTTTGCTACCTGTAAAAGATCTTTTAAGTATACTGATGCCAATGAAATAACTTTTTAATTCATAAATTTAATTATTTTCTATCATTAAACAATCTTAAATTCTGATAAGTTGAAAAATAAACCTAGTGCTAAATCAACCCGATGTTAAGCAATCATAGAATTTGCAGGGCAGAAGGAGGCCATTCGGCCTATTGAGTCTGCACTGGCCCTTGGAAAGAGAACCCTACTTCAGCCCACACCTCCATCCTATCCCCGTAACCCAGTAACCTCACCTAACCTTTTTGGACATTAAGAGGCAATTTAGCATGGCCAATCCACGTAACGTGCAACTCTTTGGACTGTGGGAGGAAACTGGAGCACTCGGAGGAAACCCACGCAGACACACGGGGAGAATGTGCAAACTCCACACAGACAGTGACCCAAGCCGGGAATCGAACCTGGGACCCTGGAGCTGTGAAGCAATAGCGCTAACCACTGTGCTACCGTGCCGCGCCCCACTGTGCTACCATGCTGCCCCCTACTATGCTACCATGCCGCCCCCCACTGTGCGACTGTGCTGCTCCCACTGTGTTAAACAATCAATTAGTTTCCTCAGTTGGAAGCACCATTTCATCGGTATCCATGATTCCATTTGGCTAATTTGGAGTAATGATTTATCCTTTGCAACATCGGCACAACTGTAGACTTCTGACCTTTTTAAATCTGACCATCAGGCATTGAGTCACGCTGGAACTTAATAACATGCAGTTACCAGGCTGCCTGGTATAGCAACAGTAGACACATCTCCTATCTGATGCTTCACTTCACATCAAGGCTGACGACAAATCAACTGGAACCTATAGCCACATCTCAGTTTCTGTTATGCAAGCACAATGATCAGATGGCTTGTCCGACAAAGTCCAAACCAGCTTCAAAGCAGCATGAGCACTACCACGTAAACAGGGCTGTATGCCATGCAGTTGCCTATTTCTACATCAACCTGATAATGACCATATGTCAAGCACAGCAGGACACCTTCATTCATGAGCTCTCAGAACTAAGCACTGCCAAATTAGAAGACAAATTGCTGTTCTTTTGAAATCGCAGCATCAAGTTGCCATGGTACCACTGACTATTTGGAAACATCAGTCAGTCCAATACTGCTTCCTAATGGCTTTCAGTCATGGTGTTAAGTGTTGCATACACAGTGATCATCAATCGATGTGCCGGTGGCCTCATGTCACTCCAATGCGGTGATGTGCTGTTCTTTTCACAAAGTTTGTCTCTCTTAAAAGTCCTCGCTGGAAATATAAATAACTCTCTTCGCAATCAGATTAAATAGTGATGAGGCTGTCTTATTGGCTTGGCCATTGTAAATCTGCTTCTTCAAGGTCTTGGCCACAGCAACAAAGATGCGCACTCCCTGCCAGATTGGACTCAGCCTTGATTGCATTAACCAGAGCCAAAGATGTCAATACTGCATATGTGAGTGTAATGAAATGGCAAGTTTAAAGGTAGTGGGTGCCAATCTGGATTAAATTCACACATAAATTGAGTCAAAATTTAAGTTTGACAATGGCATGTCAAAATGCTATTTAAAGTTAAATTAAACACAAAACAGAAAACATCCAAAATCGTTTGCAATATACTGAACTAACTGAAAAAATGCAGACTGCATTAATCTTTGAGCAATGAACAAGCGTCACTGCCATGTAAACACAAAGGTTTGTTACTGTGCAATGCCTCAGAAATGTTTCCCAGACATTTATAATTCTATTTAGAGGGAGTTAAGGGAACGTACTGTAAGATGAACTGTGCTCAGTGAGGAGTTCAGTGTGCTTAACTGAACGAAAGCCCTAATTTTAACTTGGAGCAGAAGTTTGGCTGAGGAGGCAGTTGAGCAACAAACCCAGATGTATAAGGGAAACGGGTACGCCACCCGTTTGTACAGTGCCATTGCTGGCTGGTTAGAATTGCTATCAGTCAGCCTTGGCATTCCATTACAAGCTATCTTTTGGGGCTTCTAATTTGGATTTGGCAATTATGATGAAGGAGGCATGGCTTCACTGATCTCATTGGTACTAACAGTTCAGCTGCCACGTTGGTCAATGACCACACTGAAGCAGTGTTTAGCATAAATGCATGGCTGGAATGGTCACAGCTGATGATGCCGTCAACAATGATAAGTTGCAATTACATAGCGTCTTCAACGTAGCAAAAAGTCCCAACGTTGCACAGGAGCATTATCAGCAAAGTTTGATACTGAGCCACATAAAGGGACTGGTGACCAAAAGGTTGGTCAAGGAGGTAGATTTTAAGGAACATCTTCAGGAGCTCCTGCTTCTGCAGTTCTTTGCCCAAAATAAGGTCCCACCCATAGTGCTGCAAATTCCACCACAGGTAGGGCCAAGGAGGAAGATCCCATATTCACTCCAGCCAAAACGGGGTTTGAACTCCACACTGCTGGCACCAATCTGATTCACACCGACCATGCACCCAACTGAGCCAACGGGACCCCCAAGAAGCCCAAGCTACTGTGGCAAAAATGCACTTTTACATGTATGATGTAGTCCGGAGCTATGGTTAGTAATGGAAGAACGTCCCAATTTTGGGCCTGCCATCGGCGCATGGTGGAAGGATTTGCAGATTGATATTCAACCGGTTTGGCCATGTTATGAACGCACTTTCCTTGGCCATCAAGTCCTGGGGTGCAACTTGAACTCGCAGCTGCTGGCTCAGATGCAGGGATGCACTGCTTCACAAGACATCCAGTGGAGTAGCTTATGGGGGAAAAAACCGAGCTTATGGCATGGGCAACTGAAGGTAAAGTTGTCAATATGGGAGGGATCAAATCAATGCACAGGAGGGCAGACTTTGAGCAGCGCAAACAATCTTGTAGGTTTGTAGAGCTGGAGTCGGTAGGGAGGTAGGGAAGAGGGAGGCCAAGGAGTCACTTGAAAACACAGACGTGAATTCAACAATAAATTAAATTAATCAATCAAATCAACGTGTTGACGGACCAGGAGCTAATGGAAGTCAACAAGTGTTATGGCTGAATGGGATTTGTTGAAGTTAGGATATGAGCAGCAGGGAATTGGATGAGTTTAAGTTTATTGAGGGCTTAAGATGGGAGAATAGGTTGTAGAGCATTAGAATATTCAATTTGAGAGGTAACTAAGGCAATAACGAAGGTTTCAGCAGCAGCTAAACTGAGGTATGGGTGAAGATGAGTGATGATGCAGAGGTGGAAATGGTGACCGTGCTGACGGAGAGGATGTGTGATTGGAACCCTATCCGAGCGTCAAATAATTCTCCAACAGTCTGGTTCAATCCCAGACAGTGACCAGAGAGAGGGATGGCGTCAGTAACAAAGGAACAGAGTTTGTGGCAGAGACGAAAATCAATAGCTTCACCCTCCCCAATATTCAGTTGGAGGAAATTTCTCCTTATCTAAAACTGGACGTCAGACAAGAAGCATAACAAAGCAGTGGAGGGGTCAGGAGTGGTGGCAGTGAGGTAGGGCTTGGGTTTTGTCAGTGGACACGTGGAACCTGATGTCACGTTTTTGGAAGAGAAGCTGTGTGTAGATGTAAGAGGTGGGGACGAGGGCAGATCCCTGGAGGACTCCAGAGGTAACAGTGCAGGAGAGGGAAGGGAGACCATTGCAAGTGATAATCTGGCCACCACCGCAAAGATAGGAATAGAACCAGACATGAACAGTTCTTAGTTTCCGAAAGATATGATAGTGTAAGTTATATTATAGAAGGCATAGGTTAAGAAAACATGTTTTTTTACCCCAACAATTTTTTTTTTTTCAAAAACGATCTTATTTAATGTCCCTATGATTTTTCTCCAGTGTTGCACACAGCAATGTCTTGGAGATTGATCTTCAATTTTTGGAGACTACAGGTCAATCTCCTCACTTTGTACACAGGGGGTGGGATTCTCCAATCCCGTGGCAGAGTGTGTCAGAGTGGCCCCGACAGGGGCCAGCACGGTGCTGGAGCAGTTCGCACCGCTCCAGCTGCCGATCCCGGCGTGAACTGTGCGCCGCTGGATCCGCGGATGCACAGTTGCGCCGGCGCCAACAAGGGCCTGTGCACTGACGCTGGCTCGAATGCGCGCATGCGCAGTGGCCTCCGTCAACGTGCCGGCCCCGACACAACATAGCGCAGGACTACAGGGGCCGACGCGTAGGAAAGGAGGCCCCCAGCTACAGAGGCCGGCTCGCCGATCGGTGGGCCCCGATCGTTGGCCAGATCACATCGGAGGCTCCCCCGGTGTCGGACCTCCCTCCCTCCCCCACAGGCCGCCACCCGGCCCGTCCACGCTGAGGTCCCGCCAGCCCAGAGCAGGTTAGAACGGCGCCGACGGGACTCGGCTCTTTTCTTATGCCCGCTCTGCCCATCTGGGCCAGAGAATCGGCGGGCCGGCCGCGTAGAGTGGCCCACGACGCGCCAACCACGCCAGCGCCAATGGTGCCAGCGGAGAATCACGTGCCGGCGTCGGGGCGGCGTGGCTCATTCGCGGGTATTCTCCGGCCCAGCCCAGGGCTGGGAGAATCCCGCCCAGGGTTTCAGTCAGCTCCTGCTAGGGAGATGATTGGCAACTCTGCGAGAGGCCAGCACACGTTGAAGCGAGGCTGCACTACATATAGCCATCAGGCAACTCTTAAAGAGAGGTGCATCATGAGTGGTGCTAAAGGTCATTCTGGCCTAGAAAAGACACAAGAAAATGGCCCAACGGGGCAGAGGGCCAGTCTTCAAATGCCATATTCCACCAATTGTACCGTTCACCTTGCATTATGCCCGATGCACCCCACTCCAAACATTCATTCGCTAACAATCTATATCAGTCTGGATTCATGCATAACATTCACAACTTTACCTCAACCTCACTCATTCAACTGTTCAGCAAGCCTGACATACACATTTTATAGCTTTCACACATTGCCAGCTGTTCAAAAGCATGGCAGCCACATCACCTAAACACATTCCACCCAGATTGCTGCCACCGGTACTGAGGGGGCGTCGTCCAAAGGTCAGGCCTGCTGGACGTAGAGCTGTAAGAGGCGAACCACAAAGGCCAACTGACGTCACAGAAAGTCAGCAGCCTTCAACCAGCTATGCTGCAGTCACTGGGGTAACAGTACATAGGAGGCACTGGGACAGGTAAATACACCATGACAACAGGTACTAAGGGGATGCACAGTGTTAAAATTATTGTTGTATGGAATATTGGATGGTTTGTTTGATAAAGTTGGTTTGGAATGTTTATTTTGAGGAGGGTTTTATTTCTGCATTTTAGCCCAAACGACACTTCAATTTTAAATATCAGCACCATTGTATCAGCACTGACCAGTAATCAGCAGTAAGTCTGAAAATGGTTGTCATCCCTTCCAAAAGCACTGGTGGACGTTCTTCATATTGCTGCACATATGTTCAGCTGTGCAGGTAAAAGAAGGCATTAGCTGTAGCGCTGAGGTTGCAAGTAGCACAGATGGAGTCCAACCAGCATTACATATTGGCTGCTTTCACAGTCTGTCTACACTGCATACCTCCACCATGCACTCCCATCGCCTGCACCAACATCCTACCCAGAATGGCGCGGCAGTGCATGCGCACGGTCTGGATGCCATTTTGGAGCCGAATATCTGTACTCTGGGCACCGAAAATACAGGCCATATATGCAGTTGAATTTTGGGCCAAACCTCCTCTTTATCGGCATTTGAGAAACTGTGTGCAATGATGAACGGTTTTTACTGAGCTCCTCTGAATTTTGAAAACAAGTTAATATGTGCAATGCATTATGATCTTAAAAAAACATTCAGAAATAAACGTAAAATTCTGAGCCTCTAACTCTCTTCCAAATTCCTTTTTCTATCAATAGAGTGAGTGGGGAAGAAAGTTTTGGGAGTTCCTGAAGAGAAAGCCAATTTTGGGTGGATGGAAGACGAGCAGGAGCTCTGCTGTATTTTGAAAATAGTTTGCACATTCTCCCCGTGTCTGCATGGGTTTCACCCTCACCACCCAATGTGCAGGGTAGGTGGATTGGCCTTGCTAAATTGCCCTTTAATTGGAAAAAAGTAATTGGGTACCCAAAATTTATTCAGAAAAAAAAGTTAATTGTGAAAATAAGGCAGATGGTGAAGGACAGGATACAGGAATCTCGTCCGTACTCAATTGGGAACTTTGGGCGGGATCTACTGGCCTTGCCATTCCAAACTTGATGATGCGACAAGGCCGCTGAACCTCGTGAGAGGCCTCTGGCGAGATTCGCAACACTTGTGACGTCTTGCGAGATTCAACCAAACCTCACGAGACATTGTAATCTGGATCTTGCTCTCATCGGCTTGATCGAAAGCAGCATATTTAAATGAGATATTGCGCTTATTTAAATATGTCTGCGCCATATTGTCCCAGGGCCCAGGAACTAACAGCCTTCCCAGCAAGGCCTCAACTGGGTGCCGTTTAGTATTGGTCCACACAAACCAGGACAAGTCGTAATGGCACCTACGGCGGAGGGGGGGGGGGGGCTTCCCAGGCCATTGGAGACCCCCAGGTGGTGAGGCTCTGGGAAGGCTGGTACCCTGGCTCTCCCGCTGGTACCCTGGCACCTTGGCACTGTCACCTGGGCACCCTGGCAGGGGCTCTGACAGGGTGTAAGTCTGGTGCCCGGTTGCCCGTGTTTGGGGTCGGGCTCAGGGTGCCTTGCCATAAGAGGTGAGGAGGGCTCGGGGACCCCCAGAAGAGGTACATTGGGTGCAGTGGGGGGTCCGGAGGTGTCAGTGCGGTGCCAAGGGATGTCAAAAGATCAGGGCTGCCTTTACAAATGGCGCCCCGGTCCGCGAGTACTCTTTAGTGCAGGAAAATATGTAAGTACGGCCAAGGCCTAAAAAAATGGCTCAATGCTTTTGAACAGTGGGGTGTTTCTCACTGCTACAACCACCAAGAAACACTCTGCTAAACGAACCCAAAAGCACTGTTTTTTTCCCCCCCCATTAAATCACACCCTTTATTTACAGAGCCACACCGTGTACCTCTAACAGAGATCACCTTTTTCTGCCTGCTCCTATCTATTTATGAGCACAGCTGAGTTTCCAATTAATACCCACCACCTGAATACAATTAACAACCAACTGACAAAACAATTAACAGTAACTTCTGGGGTGTAAGTCGATTGGAAGGGGAATGATCCTGCTCTGGCACTGGCCCTCTGGTATATTTATGTTCCTCCTGGTTCAACCTGAAAGTTTTGTGCAAAATGAGAACCGTTCTCTTTTTGCTGACAGATACTTGTTAGGCGACATATACTCTTCGGGAAGCTAAATGCAGCAGGTCCAGTGGGTGCACCACTCAGGCTGCCCGATTTCAGGATAAGGTTCTTGAACAGATATTAGGTCCCACATTAGGATCTGCAAGTTCCTCTTTTCAGTGGGCAATGAGGCTGGTGTCTCCGGAGTACCCAAACCAGAAATGTTAGTGGAAATCCTTTCACCGCTGGTGGAGAAGGTGACCCGCATAAATGCCCCGGTTTTATGGGCGCTGTTGAATTCCTTTGTTGCTATGAGGACAGACTCTGGAATCTTTACCAATGTTTTGAAGAAAGAATTCTGTTATTCCATCCAATTATAATTAGGCCCAATATTTTATGATGGTAAAATTAATAATACTTTGCTACTAAATGAGATTTTCATTGGTGTTTTGGAGGATGTATTCAATTCAATAAACTTGGTTGGAAATCTGTATCACACTTCTTGCACCTTTCCCATCCTTTTTGTTTTCTCAAAAGCTCTGGCACATTACTGTCACTTTGACAAAGATCGCTCATGAACTTGTGTACCAAGCAAGATGAGTCACATAATTTCTCACTTATTTTTCAGAATTAACTGTCCTGACTCACCAAAGTGAATCTTCTCTTCTCATTCTGAATTCTTAAATTATGAATCATCCCCATTAAACTTTAATGCATGTGTGCCAATCAGTTGTGTTTCTATGTTTTCATTAATTAACACTTATCGGCATTTTTTTAATGCCAATTTCTGAATAGGTGAAGAACTCGGTATATTGCATTTAAACTAAATGCAACACCATGGAAAATGATCAGATAAGAATTATCATACTCAGAATGCATTGAGGTTGAGCTGGTTAATATTTTATAATATCATACTATAGGATCACTGATGATAACCGTACAAACATATTTTGGCAAATCGCAATGGGACAGATCACCCACAAATGACAAAACATGCTCGAAGCCTTTCCAGTTCTGGGTGTTGAAGCGAGCTCAAGTCGAGCTAATCATTTGAAATTATTAGCAAGGTGGTTATGTTGAGAACGAGCAATAAAATAATGAGGAAGTACAAGGAGTCAGTTGTGTCCTTTAAACCAGTCTTTTTCAAACTTTTTTTCCCAGGACCCACTTTTACCAACCAGCCGTGAATCGCGACCCATGCCGGCCGACCTTCGCGACCCATGCAGGTTGACCTTCACGCGACATACCAACCAACCTTCGTAATCCACGCCATCCGACCTTTGCGGCACTCTATTTTCGCTAACCTTTAATGTGACAGATGAGCCTGCTTGGTCTTCACTACCTCACTTGCTTTGCCACTCAATTATACATTTCAGCTAAGGACTTCAAAGGTTTTCACTGCACCCTTTGAAAAATAATCAAGTGATTTGTCCTCAAACTCACGACGTTTATTCTTCAAATGCCTTTGGAGTTTTGAGGGTTTTAAACTTTCATTTGCCAGTTCTTCCCTGCATGGGATTTGCATCCTGATTTACATTGCCACAATTAACAAAGCCATACCTCAAGAAATCATCGTTATATTCTTTTTGTTCAGTTTCAGTTTCTTCTCAGTAGGTTGTTCGCCAGAAGCTCTGGACCTCTGTACAGTTCACACTAAAAACTGCTTTGTCCTGCCCTGGGCTCTCCTGAACAGCTCACACCAGCACATGCTTTGTGGACTCTCTTGAGCAGCTCTCTCTAGCAGATTCAGTTGTGAGATCCTGGCCTGTTAGTGTCTCTGGCCTTCTCTTCCTTATTAAAAAAAAAAAGATCCATCTACAGTTCTTAACAGTCCTGTTGCTTGCTTGCTCGCAG
This sequence comes from Scyliorhinus canicula, assembly GCF_902713615.1. Lineage (NCBI taxonomy): Eukaryota > Metazoa > Chordata > Chondrichthyes > Carcharhiniformes > Scyliorhinidae > Scyliorhinus > Scyliorhinus canicula. Next base: position 25,885,967 of record NC_052156.1, on the reverse strand, counting down.
CTAGAAAATGAAGGAAGCTCTCCTGCATGATTTTGCGCCCAAAAGCACAGATATGCAGGGCACGTGACGTCAGTGTACCTGTTCTCCGCCACTGCTTCTGGTGAGAAGACTGGATCATTCCCTTTTCAAACCCGGTTGCGGCCGGCATTCCCAACGTAAAAGCCAGTCACGGCCGTTGGGCGCTTCGCCCGCAATCGGAAACACCGCGACCGATCACTCCACGACCCTCCCAACACCTGCCCATGAACCACCAGTGGGTCACGCCCCTCAGTTTGAAAGTCCCTGCTTTAAACCATTCCTTTGTCTGTACCAAAAATGTTTGTCTCACGGATGAGCAATACATCATATTCTTTCAGGATTTAATTTGTAATTTTAACACTTGGGTGCCTACCCCCCCCCCCCCCCCCCCCCCCCCCCCCACCCCCAAACTTGTTAATGTCCTCCAAACACAATTAACAGCTTGTTCAAAGTATCATTATGCTGGTTTACAGGAATGAACATGCCTGGAAGGATTACAGCTTTAACAAGCATGTGGATAGATCAGGCTAAGTACAGTACCTTCAGTGGGCAACACAATTTATTTCATAAACTCGTGACACTGCTCAATGGTCATTTCTTTTTACACATTTTCATTGAACCCACCTAGCAGACATTAGGGCCTAAATTATTCTTCTGACATGAAGTGCATGACCCATTTTTGGAAAGGCTGCTTTCTGCAGGTAATTGCGACTACCAGACAAAACCATTTTCCCCGGGCAGAATTAATTGATAAACACAAGTCGCAGACTTGTTAATTGGAAGTGAGGCAGCAGAATTACCTTGACGCAGATATTTGACAAAAATGTAAATGCGGCCGACCCTAAGTGAAAAATACACCTCTAAAACGGCCAGTAACCTGTGTTCAGCTATCAAGCCTGTATTAAAATTGCTTTGGAAAGAGCAGGTGCGGGATTCTCCGAGCCACCGCGCCAAAATTGCGATCGGCGCGGGGGAGGTGAATTGTCAGCAAACCCGAGATCGGGTCCGACGCCGCTCGCGCGATGCACCGATCCCCGAGAATCACCGGCAATCGGCGCGGTCGACACGGCACTGGTCGAGGGCCATTGAAACAGGTCCCCGCGGCGATTCACTGAGTGCAACTGCCTGAGTTCCCGACGGCGTGGTTCTCTCATGGTCATACCCGTTGGGAACTTGGCATGGCGGCTGTGGACGCAGTCTGCTGCCGCCCTGGTGAGGGCGGGGGGATCATTCGCAGCGGGGGGAGAGGGGGCCTCCAGGACAGCCAGGCTACCGATCGGGGGCCACCAATCCACGGGCACGCGCAATCTGGGGGGGGCCCCTATGTTTTCGGTGCCAGTCTGGAGTGTGGGTCAGCCGCCGCAGGCCGCTGCCGTGCGCCATGCTCGAACCCCCAACAAGCTGGATGAACTTAACGCCAGACTTACCTCTCAGAGAGAAGTTAGAGACTGCTGTGTGCTCGGTTTCACAGAGACATGGCTCACCCCCGCCTCACCGGACTGTGCCATACAACCTGAAGGCTTCGCTATTCACCGGGCGGACCGCACGGCATCTTCAGGCAAAGCGAAGGGTGGAGGGGTTTGCCTCCTCATCAACTCCTCCTGGTGCTTGGACGTGGTGACCCTGGCGACCTACTGCTCCCCAGACCTGGAATACTTTACCGTAAAGTGCCGCCCACACTATCTTCCACGTGAGTTCACTTCAGCCATTATCACAGCGGCCTACATCCCACCCCAGGCAGAAGTGAGGAAGGCGCTGGATGAACTGTACACAGTCATAAACAACTTTGAAACAGAACACCCGGAGGTTAAAATTGTGGCCGAAGACTTCAACAAAGCCAACCTCAAGAGTGTACTGCCAAAATTCCACCAGCACATCTCCTGTCCCACCAGGGGCGACAACACTCTTAACCACTGCTACTCAAAAATCAAGGGCGCATACCGTTCCATCCCCCGACTGCACTTTGGGAAATCAGACCATAAGACAGTGCTCCTTCTCCCGGCTTACAAGCAGAAACTCAAGCGGGAGAATCCAGCTAAGAAGGTTGTGCAGTGCTGGTCCGAGGAGACAGAAGAGCTCTTACGTGACTGCTTAGAAACAGTGGATTGGTCCATATTTAAGAACTCAGCGACTAACTTAAATGAGTATGCCACCACCGTCACAGACTTCATCAGCAAATGTGTGGATGACTACGTGCCAAAGAAAGCAGTACGTACATTCCCCAACCGGAAACCATGGCTCAACCGCAAGATTGACTCCCTACTGAAGGACAGATCTGAGGCGTTCAAGGCAGACGACCCTGTCCTATACAAGAAATCCAGGTACGACCTCCGCAAAGCCATCCAAGATGCCAAGAGAGAATATCAAACTAAGCTAGAGTCACAGACAGACTCTCGCCGGTTGTGGCAAGGACTAAACAACATAACGGGCTACAAAGCGAAGCCGAGCAGTATCTCTGGCAGCAGCGCACCCCTCCCCGATGAACTTAATGCATTCTATGCTCGGTTTGAGCAGGTAACCAACAATCCGCTGTCGAGTGCCCCAGCAGCCCATAATTCACCCATACCCACCATCACAGTTTCCGAAGTCAGATCGGCCTTCCTGAAAGTGAACCCACGGAAGGCGATGGGCCCAAACGGGAACCCTGGTCGTGCACTCAGAGCCTGCGCATACCAGCTGGCAGAGGTATTCACAGACATCTTTAACCTATCCCTACTCTACTCCGAGGTCCCCACCTGCTTCAAGAAGACCACCATCATACCGGTACCAAAGAAGAACCAGGCAACATGCCTCAATGACTACCGCCCGGTGGCCCTGACATCAGTTGTAATGAAGTGCTTCGAGAGGCTGATCATGAAGCGCATCACCTCCATACTCCCGGAACGCCTTGACCCACTTCAATTCGCATACCGTCGCAACCGGTCCACATCAGACGCCATTTCCCTGGCCCTACACTCATCCCTAGAGCATCTCGAAAACAAGGACTCCTACATCATACTCCTATTTATTGACTACAGCTCCGCCTTCAACACCATAATCCCAGCCAAGCTCATATCAAAGCTCCAAAACCTAGGACTTGGCTCTCCACTCTGCAACTGGATCCTTGACTTTCTGACCAACAGACTACAGTCAGTAAGAATGAACACCAACACCTCCTCCACAATAGTCCTCAATACCGGTGCCCCGCAAGGCTGCGTACTTAGCCCCCTATTCTACTCCCTGTACACACACGACTGCGTGGCAAAACTTGGTTCCAACTCCATCCACATGTTTGCTGACGATACGACCATAGTGGGCCGGGTCTCCAATAACGACGAGTCCGAATACAGGAGGGAGATAGAGAACCTAGTGGAGTGGTGTAACGACAACAATCTCTCCCTCAATGCCAGCAAAACTAAAGAGCTGGTCATCGACTTCAGGAAGCAAAGTACTGTACACACCCCTGTCAGCATCAACGGAGCCGAGATGGAGATGGTGAGCAGTTTCAAATTCATAGGGGTGCACATCACCAAAAGTCTATCCTGGTCCACTCACGTCGACGCTATCACCAAGAAAGCACAACAGCGCCTATACTTCCTCAGGAAACTAAGGAAATTCGGCGTGTCCACATTAACCCTTACCAACTTTTACAGATGCACTATAGAAAGCATCCTATCGGGCTGCATCACAGCCTGGTATGGCAACTGCTCGGCCCAGGACTACAAGGAACTTCAGAGAGTCGTGAATACCGCCTAGTCGATCACACAAACCTGCCTCCCATCCATTGATTCCATCTACACCTCCCGCTGCCGGGGGAAAGCGGGCAGCATAATCAAGGATCCCTCCCACCCGGCTTACTCACTTTTCCAACTTCTTCCATCGGGCAGGAGATTCAGAAGTCTGAGACACGCACGAACAGACTCAAAAACAGCTTCTTCCCCACAATGACCCTCTTATTGACTGACCTCATTAACACTACACCCTGTATGCTTCAACCGATGCCAATGCTTATGTAGTTACATTGTATATCTTGTGTTGCCCTATTATGTATTCTCATGTATTTTCTTGAATTTTGTTTAATTCCCTTTTCTTCCATGTACTGAATGATCTGTTGAGCTGCTTGCAGAAAAATACTTTTCACTGTACCTCGGTACACGTGACAATAAACAAATCCAATCCAACCAGAAGTGCAGGGCCCCGTATCGACAGCCGGAGTTGCGAGTACTACCCGGGGCCCTGCTAGCCCCCTTGCATATTGGAGAATCACATTGGACTTTCTCCAGGTAAGTCCAGAGTGATTTGTGCGCATTTTTTCGCGGGCGTGGGGACATCGCCGCATTATTGGAGATTCCCGCCTCGTGAATTCTCCATCGATGGAATCTTCCGTCCTGATCCCCGTCCGCGGGTTTCCCGTCGGCGTGGGGTGGTTTCAATGGGAAATCCCATTGGTCAGCGGCGGGCACGGACAATCCCGCTGCCACCGACAACGCGCCACGGGGGAACCGGGGTGGCAGAGAATTCACTCCACTGTCTCGCTATATTTTGAGTTTAGCATTGAAAGGGCGGTGTTTGAACATTTTTGAATGACGACTTTGCCTTCTATTTTAAAGAGCACTTTAAAATTCACAATAAAAAGGAAGCAGAACATGCGAGAAACAACGAGCAGGTCAACCAGCATCTGTAAAAAGGAAGCATAGGTTAATATTTTGGAACCTTCTTCAAAGCTCAGGGTCAAATTCTGCACTATTAATCTGTCCTTTCCCTTCACAGGTGCTGACATTTCTTCCATGTTTTCCAGATATTTCAATTTTTAGTTTAGATTTCCAGTAATTGCATTTCCGTTCATTTTTAATTTTTTTCTCCAATTAAGGGGCAATTTAGCGTGGCTATTCCATCTACACAGCACATCTTTGGGTTGTTACAGGTTTGTACAGGTTGGGTTATACGCAGACGCAGGGAGAATGTGCAAACTCCACACGGACAGTGACCTGAAGCCCAGATCAAACCCGGGTCCTCGATGTCGTGAGGCAGCAGTGTTAACCACTGTGCCACCGTGCTTCCTCACTTTATTTCATTTTTAAAGACAGCCACATAATGTATACTTCTTGATGTTGGAATGTTACAACAAAATGAATTGAAAATGTCGCCACAGTCCCAGATGCTGCTCTCCACTTTGAGAGCTGACTGGTGGTGATTTAACCTGAGGGTCACGACATCCGACCGAGAGGCAAGGTTGAGAAGGTGGGACCTTTGTGAATAACCTCAGCCGGTACGGGAATTGAATCGGCGCTGTTGCCATTACTCCACTTCGCTGTAGCAATAAGGCCCTGTGTCATGCGACGTTGCCTTTAAGAAATGTATTGTTTATCAAATAGCTTCAGTGATGTCATTGTGTGGGTGGAACTGGGCTGTGGCTCTGGTTTTTACTTTTGTTTTGAGCTGGGAGCTGGGCTGTGGCCCTGAGTTTTACTTTCGGTGTAGATTTTTGGAAGCTGGATGAAGACAGAGAAGTCTTGTTAAAAAGTGTCCAGATCACTTGGTAATTTAAAAGTGGTAACTGCTTTCTGTAAAGACTGTGTGGGAAATTTATGTGTGTAATTGTTCAAAAATGCTTACTGTGTGTGTTTATAAAATGGTAACTGAATTCATAGAATAAACGTGTTTGTTTAAAAGTGATTAAGGCCTCTGTTAAAATAACCCTGGAAAGTAGGCCCTTGTGTTCCTCATAACCAAAATCTATAAACAGTTGTGGATCAGGTGAACTCCATGATATACTTTGATGTTCTCTAAACCCTGGCCCATAGCACCTGTTTGTGCTAAAAAGACTGATTACAGGCCTGATGGGAAGTTTTTGGTTAACTTGAAATGAGGACCTTTTGACCTGACCAATTTAAGGAAAGTTTGCATTGCACAAATCTGGGGCGGGATTCTCCGTGAACTGATGGGGCGGGAAACTCCGGCGCCGAGGAGTGACGTGAACCACTCCGGCATTGGGCCACCCCAAAGGTGAGGAATTCCCCGCACCTTCAGGGGCTAGGCCGGCGCTGGTGTGGTTTGCGCCGCGCTGGTGGGGAAGGAACTTGGCGTCATGCCAAATGGCGGGCCAGGTCACCGTGGGGGCACCTCCCGGGGCCAGACCCCCCCGCGCCACCCCAAGGCCGCCCGCGCAACCAGGTCCCGCCAGTAAGTACCTAATCTAATTCATGCCGGCGGGACCGGACGAAAACGGGCGGCCACTCGGCCCATCGCGGGCCGGAGAATCGCCGGGGGGGACCGCTGCCAGCAGCCGCCAACCGGCGGGTCGCGATTCCCGCCCCCACCAAATCCCCGGCGCCGGAGAATTTGGCAGCCGGTGGGGAAGGGATTCACACCGCCCCCCGGTGATTCTCCGACTCGGCAGGGGGGCGGAGAATTCCGCCCGTGAAGTTTGCAAAATGCGAAGCAGGAACTTAAGCTGACACCTGTCACCACAATGTCTGAATATTGGAGAACCAATATCTGAAGTATGGATCTGTGGTTCGAAGAAAGACATCATTCAGCAGTTTGGAGCAGAACACGAGTTTGACCTGTCTATGATGCAGGGCAGAAAAGTATAAAAATAAGAGATTTTTCACTTTAGCGACAACCTGTAGAACTTATCTCGCACAAACAGCACTCTGAATGAAGGCTCAATGAACAGAACAGATCTCCAAGAGGAATTTGGCCTATTCAGTTCAAAGCGTAATACCTACTTATGTCTGAAGCTGTGAGTCTTGAGCAAATTGTGATCGTTTGAATACATAGGTGGGATTCTCTGATCCTGAGGCTAAGTGTTGACGCCATCGGAAACGCCATCACGTTTCGCGACGGCATCAACACGGCCCCAGGATCAGCATTTCTGGCCCCTATAAGGGGCCAGCAGGGCACTAGAGCGGTTCACGCAGATCTGGCCGTGGAATGGGGGATGCGCGCATGCGCAGTGGGTCCGGCGGGAACCCATGCATTCGCGGTGTCTCCCTTGTCCGCATCGGCCCTGACCCAACATGGCGCAGGAGTACAGGCACCGGCGCGGAATAAAGGAGACCGGACGACAGCGAGGCCGACCCGCCGATCGGTGGGTCCCGATTGCAGGCCAGGCCACATCAGAGCCCCCCCCCCCAGGGTTGGACCCCCCAGCCCCCCGGGGACGAACAGCCCTTTCCACCACACAGGCCGCCCCTGGACCCTTCAACGCCAAAGGTCCGCCGGCACAGAGCAGGTTAGAACGGTGCCAGCGGGACATGTTATTTTTTACGGTCGCTCGGCCCATACGGGCCAGAGAACCTCGGGGGGGGGGAGACGTAGAGCGGCCCCTGAGCAGCACGCGCCGACCACGCCGGCCCCAATGGCGGAGAACCCCGTCCCAGGTTCGGGGCAGTGTGGCGCGATTCGCGCAGCCCGCTGGCGATTCCCCAACCCGGCACGGGGCCGGAGAATCCCGCCCATTGTGTATTTGATACAAGTTTAGTACATAAAATTGTGTTGAATCGTAAGTTCAGTGTAAAGTGTTAATTCTTAAAAGAGTACAGAGACCAAGGAGCTCAACATCGCGAATCAGCCATCCAGCCAACTGAGCTAACCGACCCCCGGTGTTACAACCCAAACCACGGAAAACACAAGTTCTTAGTCTCAATGGTGATATATTCCAGAAAGCCAGGTGGTGAAGGATAGAACTGGAGTCAATCTTTACACACTTTAATAAGTTTTCATTTGCAGATACACATTACAAACAAGCACCTTCTCGCCCAACCAGCAGTTTCAGTCTCTATATTTTTATAGGGACACAAGTGACTCCTCAGATAATGCCCAGCGCCAGCATTCAACAAACAGGACTGCCAGGCAGAAGTATGGAGAGAAATCTATTCACTCTTCCGGAGCGAGGCAAATAGGACTGGAGAGGGAATTGTGGGTAGCACGGTAGCATCGTGGTTAGCACTATGGCTTTACAGCGCCAAGGTTCCAGGTTCAATTATTAATCACCAAGGCCATTTTTATTCCACTTGGGAACAAACTGACAGCTGAGTCCGACAATCACACAATAGGGAGAAAACATGACTGAAGCAAACTAGAAGAAAATTAATTGAAAACAATTCAAGTTAAAAGCTGAAAGGCAAAGTGCATTAAGGAACTCGGTATTTATAAAGCATTCACTGCAGGTTAAAAAACATGGCAAATTGGATGATTACTTAAAAGGTTATCCATACATCGTATAAACAAATTCAAATAAAAAACATTAAAATTCACAAACAATTTGGCGGCACGGTGGCACAGTGATTAGCACTATTGCCTCGCAGCGCCGAGGACCTGGGTTCGATCCCAACTCCACTGTCTGAATAACGTTTGCACAATCACCCCGTGTCTGTGTGGGTCTCCCAACCCCGCCACAACCCAACGATGTGCAGGGTAGGTGGATTGGCCACGCTAAATTGCCCCTTAATTGGAAAAACAAAGAATTAGGGGGGCGATTACCCGAGCCCCGCGTCGGGCCGGAGAATCGCCGCAACCGTGCCATGATGCCCCGACGCCGGCGCGTGATTCCCCGAGGTGCGGTGAATTGGCGCCGTATGCATCGGCGCGTTTGGCACGGCACCGGCCGCGGGCCGCTCGAATTGGCGGGGCCACCGATTCTCTGGCCTGGATGGGCCGAACGGCTGCGCAGATACGACAGAGTCCCACCGGCGCCGTTTACCCCTGGTTGCTGCCGGCGGGAACTCCGCACGAACGGTCAGGCGCGGCCTGAACGGGGCTCCGTCCCCGGGCAGGGCCTCCGATTGGGTCTGGCCTGCGGCCGGGCCCACTGATCGGCGGGCCGGCCTTTCCCCCCCCCCGAGCCTACTTTCCGGCGCGGCCAGCCCCTGAACACCGATGCCATGTTGGTCGGGGCCGGCGCGCTAAAGAAGTCCCCTGCGCATGCGCAGGTTGGCACGGCTCAACAGCGCATGTGAAGGTTGGCACGGCGCCCACTTGGCGCCGGGAAGGGATGTTGGAGCGGTGTGAACCACTCCAGCGCCGTGCTGGCCCCCTGCGGGGGCCAGAATCGGTCATCTCCATGCCCATTTCGCGCCATCGTGAAACACGATGGCGTTCACGATGGCGCGAACACTTGGGCTCCATATTGGAGAATGACCCCCTCGGTACTTCAAAAATTAATTTTTAAAAATTCGCAATCAATGTTGGAGGGGCAATGTTGGGCCTGAATTTTCTGAAAACGTGCACCACTGGTGTATGGCATTATGATGGTGCAGACATTCCCAGAAGTGACGTTGTGATTGACGTACGCCATGACAAATATCTCACCATAATTTGATTGCACCTTTTTGATGCACCACAGAAACCCTGACCGAAGAAATTGAGCTGCTAATTATAGTGCATCTACCCCAACAAATACCAATGGTGAGATCAAGTTTGCTAAATTAACGTTACTCTGATCATCACAGTCACATTTATTTACTGTTTGTTTCTGGGAACTTAAACAAAATTCCAGTCTTCAATTAAGTAATAAATATGCATTTCGCCATCAAGGCCCACACTGATTTTCCCCTGACTCATGGCATTTTTACATTCAACTGGTAATAAACCTTGGCTGGAGATTGAATGCATTTCCGGAGGCAGCCCGATGCACAGGGGTTCCTTCTTCATGCCAGTATATATATTTATATTGTTTCAGTACAAAATCAATGAAATTAAAACCAAGCTGGATAGACCACAACCCATTGAATGTCCATGTTTAATTTTTTGTGAATGCGATTGTGCTGGGTATTTGTGTTCTAGCCTTATTTTGGGAAGAGGAATTTGAGCTTGCCAAATTTCTGCCTTCATCATTTGTTAATTTCAACAAGCTCCATCTCATGGGTTACTAAATCCTTATCTGTTTGATGTCATTTACCTGATGATTTGCAACATTGCTCCTAACGTCCCCATTAAATACCCTCTTCATACAATATATATCATAGAATTTACAGTGCAGAAGGAGGCCATTCGGCCCATTGAATCTACACCGGCCTTTGAAAGAGAACCCTACTCAAACCCAAGCATCCACCCCATCCCCGCAACCCAGTAACCTCACCTAAGCTTTTTTTTTGGACACCAAGGCGCAATTTTAGCGTGGCCAATCCACCTAACCTGCACATCTTTGGACTGTGGGAGGAAACTGGAACACCTGGGGGAAACCCACGCAGACATGGGGAGAAAGTGCAAACTCTACACATACAGTCACCTGAGGCCGGCATTGAACCCGGGTCCCTGGAGCTGTGAGGCAGCAGTGCTAACCACTGTGCCACCAGCCCGCCCCACTGTTGTTGCGTTCAGTGTCGGGACCCTGATATCATGTATGCTTAATAGGCATTGGCCATGCTGTTCCTGATCCATCATTATGCTCATTGTGATGTATTCTAATTATCTTTCCAGCAAATTGTGTGAATTTACTGTTGGAAGATTGAGGAGTGCTTGACTTGCACCATTTGTTGCCTATATCGCCATTGCAGCAAATTCTAAACCAATAGTACAATTCTACATCATGTACATTTGAAGTTCAGTACAGATACAAACACTGGACCAAGAAGATGTTAGCTCCACTCAGAGTCAGCATAAGTGATATTAGGCATTTCTAACACAGGTAATGAATATATTATTCCCTCCGATGACAAATTCATTGCAGAATATATCATTTCATTAAATTTAAGGCAGAATTGTATCTTGCACTTATCTCTAGATGATATCACCATGAAGCTTTAGGCTGTGCTGTTGGAGGGCAATGGACACTGGTGCTTGTATTTATCATCCAGTGGTATATCTGTCTTGCAGCACATATTTTTAACACTCTTTATAGTCCTCTTGACCTCCAGTTTAGTAGATGCACTTGCCACATTGTAGCACTTCTCAGCTGCTTGGGGCACTCAGCTTGAGTTCATTATCCACAGGAGCAGGCTATCACCCAGAAGACACTTGTAGATGTGATTTCAGTCAGAGTCAACCACATTCCTGTGGGTCTGCAGTCACATGTAGGCCAGACCAGGTAAGGGCGGAAGATTTCCTTACCGAAAGGACATTCGTGAACCAGATGGGTTTTTATAACAATTGTCTATGGTTAGACTTTTAATTCCAGATTTTTTAATCGAAATCAAATTTCACCATCTGCCCTGTTGGGATTCTCCCATACCCGGGGGGGGGGGGGGGGGGGGGGGTCCTGGTGGGACGGAGTGGCGTGAACCACTCCGGCGTCGGTCCGCCCCAAAGGTCCGGAATCCTCCGCACCTTTAGGGGCTAGGCCCGCCCTGGAGTGGTTGGTGCCCCACCGGCTGGCGTGGACAGCCTTTGGCGTCACGCCAGCCGGGGCTGAAGGGACTCCGCCAGCTGGCGGACGCAGGTCCCCGCATGCGCAGGAGCGTCAGCGGCTGCTGACGTCATCCACGTGCATGCGCAGGCGGCGGCCATGGCGAAGACCTACATGGCCGGCACGTAGGAAAAGAGTGCCCCCGCGGCACAGGCCCGCCCGCAGATCGGTGGGCTCCGATCGCGGGCCAGGCCACCATGGGGGCATTCCCCGGGGCCAGATCGCCCCGCACCCCCCAGGACCCCAGAGCCCGCCCATGCAGCCAGGTCCCGCCGGTAAGGGACCTAGTCCAATTTACGCCGTTGGGGCCTGCATAGAACCAGTGGGATTTCAGCCCATCATGGGCCGGAGAATCGCCGGGGGGGGTGGGACCCGCCGACCGGTGCGGCACCATTCCCGCCCCCGCCAATTCTCCGCCGCCGGAGAATTTGGCGGCTGGCGGGGGCGGGATTCACGCCGCCCCCCCCCCCCCGGCGATTCTCCGACCCAGCGGGGGTCGGAGAATCCCGCCCTAGGTCTGTAAATTACTAATACAGTGATATTACCACCATGCCACCATTTCCCAATTGCACCAATTGCTCTTGTGGTACAAATAGGGCCCAGACTGCCATGTACCACTTTGTAATCGCTTGAAGCATCCTCTGTACAGGACCCCATCCTCCGAGATTGCAATCCCCTACCCTTTAACGTATCTTCCCAGCAGCCACCTGTTTCTGGTCTTGAAGCTGCAATCTGACCAGCTGCATTGGGATGTATATTTGGTGCACTTGTGACAAATTTAAATGAGGCCGGGCCTCAAAGTGGCGCGTGTCCTCATCACTCCTGGAGCAGGCAGTCTGCCAGCATACTTCACCGAACTGACAAAAATCGATCCCCCTGATTGCAATAGCCGTGCAGACTCAGAAAACAAGGAACTACCATGCCACTACCTCAGAATTTGACGTATACAAATAGTGGGAAGGCTAAAAATAAACACAAGGAAATTCAGAAGGGAATGTTTGCGGCACGCAAGTCGTAAAAGCATCCTCCACACGAACAACTGCCTGTGCAGGGCGGCACGGTAGCACAGTGGTTAGCGCTGTTGCTTCACAGCTCCAGATCCCCAGGTTTGATTCCTGGGTGATCGGCTGTGCAGAGTCTGCATGTTCTCCCTGTGTCTACGTGGGTTTGCTCCGGGTACAAAGATGTGCAGGTAAGATGGATTGGTCATACTAAATTGCCCTTGGTGCCCAGAAAGGTTGTGCAGGGTTATTGGGTTACGGGGATCGGCTAGAGGTGTGGGCTTGGTTGGGGTGCTCTTTCCAAATGCTGGTGCAGACTCGATGGACCGAATGGCCTCCTTCTGCACTGTAAAATTCTATGATTCTATGGTCTTTTCAACATTGGTAGTACCTTTCAAACCCATGACCGCTACCATCTTGAAGGACAAGGGCAGCAGTCACATGGGAACACCACCCCCACTTGCACCACCACTCCAAGCGACACGCCATCTTGATTTCGAAACATATCACCGCTCCTTCACAGTTGCTGGGTCAAAATCCTGGATCGTCATCCCTAACAGCACTGTGGGTGTACCTACCTCACAGGGATGGCAACGGTTCAAGAAAGAAGCTCACCACCATCTTCTTGAGGGCAATTAGAGAAGGGCAATAAATGCTGGCCTGGCCAGCAATGCCCACATCTTGGGAACAAATTTTAAAAATTAAATAAACATTGAGTCATTGTTAATGTGGTTGACTTTTAACTGCCCCCTCAAGGACAATTAGGTATGGACAATAAATGCTGGCACAGCCTGCGATGCCCACATCCCATGAACGAATAAAAAATGACATGGTAATGATGCCAAAAATGAATATATTCATTGCCTTGTGTTGTGAGTAAAGTAGGATCAAATTAAGTAGGAGATGGGAGTGGGAGCCAATCGATTCTGACTCCAGTCACCACAATGGAGAATACAACAAAATTTAAACACCGCGGAGTCAGTGTCACCAAGAGAAGGAAAGAGAATTTCCAAATGTTCACGAATCATTTCAAAGAAATGCACATCTTAAGAGACGACTTGCTGCAAATGATAAGTTCCTACAGGTGCCATGGCCACTCTAAAACATCTACGTCAGACTGATTTTACTGAAATAAGGGGCGGGAGTCTCCGACTCTCCGCCGGGTCGGAGAATCGCCGGGGGGCAGCGTGAAACCCGCCCCCGCCGGCTGCCAAATTCTCCGGCGCCAAGGTTTTGGCGGGGACGGGAATCGCGGTGTGCCGGTTGGCGGCTGCTGGCAGCGGCCACCCCGGCAATTCTCCGGCCTGTGATGGGCCGAGTGGCCGCCCGTCTTCGGCGGGTTCCGCCGGCGTAAATCACAACAGGTCCCTACCGGCGGGACCTGGCTCCACGGGCGGCCTGCAGAGTCCTCAGGGGGGGGGGGGGGGGGGGGGGGGGTGGAGGATCTGGCCCCGGGGGGTGCCCCCACAGTGGCCTGGCCCGCGATCGGGGTCCACCGATCCGCGGGTGGGCCTGGGCCGTGGGGCCACTCTTTCCCTCCGCACTGGCCACTGTCAACCTCTGCCATGGCCGGTGCGGAGAACCCGCGCATGTGCCAACTCTCGCCGGCTGGCAGAGGCCCTTCAGCACATGTTGGCATGGCACCAAGCCCTTCCACGCAGGCCAGCACAGCGCCAAACACTCCGGTGATGGCCTAGCCCCGGACGTTGCGGAGGATTCCGCACCTTCAGGGCGGCCCGAGGCTGGAGTGATTCACGCCACTCTCGGCGCCGGAGTGGCCTGCCCCGCCGGTTTAGCGGAGTATCCCGCCCAAGAGTTCCCGTTAGAGATATTAGAATAAAGCAGCTCTTGGTTAGCACTGCTGCCTCACGGCGCCGAGGTCCAAGGTTTGATCCTGCCTCTGGGTCACTGTCCGTGTGGAGTTTGCACATTCTCCCATGTTTACATGGGTTTCGCCCCCACAACCCAAAGATGTGCAGGGTAGGTGGATTGGCCAAGCTAAACTTGCCTCTTAATTAGAAAACATTAATTGGTCACTCTAAATTTTTTTTTAAATTAAAAAAAAAGGAAAAAAGATGCTCTTATGTCGGAGTCAATAGGAACAAAGTGATTACACAAGGATGGGGCAATGAGGGATATGCAAACCAACAATATGTTCTAGTGCCAGTAATCTCCGGGCATGCTCATAATAGACGGATTACATAAAGAATAATCTTACAGCAGTAGCATATCATTAAAAAAAACTAACGGAATCTATTTGATGCATGTTTCTAAAAAAAAATGACCTCCAAAGCTGGATGGCTTTCAAAATGATGGAGCCAAAATCTGATTAAGGACGAGATAAATATCTAAAAAGCGGCTTCTTTATGATTTCTAGGAAAATATTAATGAAAATGTTCATCTGTCCTATTTTTGCTCTTTGTTAAACTGGCAGATCTGGAATTTGCAGCTTACCAATCAAATTTAATGTCCACTATTTTACTCTCTGATATAATTCAGAGTATAATATATGCATGTGCTGCAACTAGACCATCTGGCCAGCAGTAACTAGGTTTATAAGCGACTGCTTTGCCAAATTAGATTTTTTTTGTTCCTCTTTTGGAGATGAAAATGGGAGATTATGGAGACTCACCCAATGAGATAATTACATTGAAGCTCTGGAATCTAAGATACACAGGATGATTTCCCACAGAAATGGTGGCCAAAGTAATGGGGTTATTCAGCTCTCTCATGATAAAATCTTTCTCATGTGGGCAAGCAGCTAAGGACTTGGTGCATGTGTCAGACAAATACAACACTTCACACTGCGACACCCTGACCATTCAGGGCACTTTTGCCCAGTCATATTGTTAATCCAGGTCATTCCTGAGGAACTGTAATGTTCTACACCTTCTGATACCTTGAGCTCTGGTAAAGCATGGTCTGCAGAGGAATAGGATTAGAAGTCTCACCAGCAACAACTCTTTCAATATTCTCTCTCAAATTCACACCTCGATGCTCTGCCATCATGCATCTCACCTATCACTGCACCAAGACACCCGTTTGTTCATTGCCTGTAACCACACATGTATCTTAGGTAGTTGTTCACACTTGGCCGCCACTCTGGTTTCAAGCCTTTGCTTCTTGTTCACGGTTTCATAGTTTCATAGAATTTATAGTGCAGAAGGAGGCCATTCAGCCCATCGAGTCTGCACCGGCTCTTGGAAAGAGCACCCTACCCAAGCCCACACCATCACCCTATCCCCTTAACCCAGTAACTCCACCCAACACTCAGGGCAATTTTGGACACTAAGGCAATTTAGCATGGCCAATCCACCTAACCTGCACATCTTTGGACTGTGGGAGGAAACCGGAGCACCCGGAGGAAACCCACGCAGACATGGGGAGAACGTGCAGAGTACGCACAGACAGTGACCCAAGCCGGGAATCGAACCTGGGACCCTGGAGCTGTGAAGCAATTGTGCTAACCACAATGCTACCGTGCTGCCCTTTTTCTTTATCCTTCCCAACATCATGCTTTCCTTCCATTTCTCCTCCTTCGGGAACTCAACTCTCACAGACCACTATTCTATCATCTTTTCTACACTCCTCGGAGGATTAACTCCCTCTTCGATCATCCCACAGCTTTTCTGTGCCTCCTCTGCCTTCTTCCGCTCATTGCAGCCTCCTAACAAGCAGCAAACCCAATTGTCCATTCTATCTCCCCCTGTCCTTCCCACCCTGCACATCTTCCAGTGGTTAATCTTGCCAAACTCCTTCCCATTGGGCTCATGGCTCCCTGATCTGACCTTCTGGACGCTGACCTTGGATCAGCTCTTACCAACTCAATCCATGGCAAAATTCTCCCATCGGGGAATAAGTCCCGTGGTGGGGGCGGGGAGTGTTAACCGCTGCGGAGGGCAACAGGAAACCACATGGGAGCTCTTGTCTCCGATATAATTCATTGTGCATCCAGGGGTTTCAAATTGCCTTCCATGACAGGCAGGCTAAGTGGCATGTGTCCCACCATCACATCCAGATGCTATATCTAAAAGGCACCCGGATATCCACAACGTCAAACGAAAAACAGAGAGATGTCTGCAGGGTGCAGCTCCAAAATTCAGTGTCGCCTCCTTGTGCATCCTCCTGGACCATGTGCAGGTACACAGCCTGCACCACCCGCCTGACAGGAGGAGGAAGCCAAGCAGGGAAACCAGCGCTACTTGGGCGCAGGTGGAAGGAGTGTAGAATATTGAGAAAGCAGAAGTTTTTAAAATCCATTTACAGGATATGTATTGCTGGCTAGGCCAGCATTTATTGCCCATCCCTAATTGCCCTTGAGAAGGTCCTGGTGATCTGCTTTCCTGAACCACTGCAGTCCTTGTGGTGTAGGTACACCCACAGTGCTGTTAGGGAGGGATTCCAGGATTTTGACCCAATTGCAGTGAAGGAACGGCGATATATTTTCAAATCAGGATGATGACTGACTTGGAGGGAAACTTCAAGATGGTGGGGGTCCAATGCATCTTATGTCTTTCTGTATAATGATACTTGTGGGAATGTAAGCTGCTTTTTAAAAATCCATTCATGGTGTGTGGACGTCGTTGGCTGGGCCAGCATTTATTGCCCGTCCTTAATTGCTCTTCAAATGAATGACTTGCTGGGCCACTGGTTTTCAAACGTTTTTCCGGCGATTCACTTCTACAAAATGGCCGACCCCCACGACCCATGCCATGTTCACAACAGATTTCCCATAGTAACTTTTTGAAATGTCACATTCATTGTTGACACTTCTGTATTATTAAATGTAAGAATTGTAAATAAAAATACATTTTCTATTTCTTATTGGTGTTCGGATATCGAAATAACCTGTAACATAAATCTCTGAACAATTATATTTTTCCCCTAACTGGAATGGATGGAGTTCCCAAACCCACACCGGTTCTCGCCCCCCCCCCCCCCCCCCCCCCCCCCCTCCAGAGCCAAGTTCAGAATGGGGTGAGCATGAATCAGCTTCATAATAATATACCAATTGAAAGATGTAGAGTTCCTCACAAGATACACAGGAATTATCTGCTATATCTTGTATAAGGGAGTTCTCCAGCTATGAGTTGCAAACTGGGGTACTTGTGGAAACATATTCCAGTAAGCAGCCACTTGGTTTTGGGTAGGAGATACAAGCCTGGCCAAAAAAGAGTCACTTTGGAAACTAACTCCATGCCGAAAGAATATATTCAAGAAAGAAATTTGAAGAGAATTGATTTTTCTTTTTAAACTCTCCAATTTTAGTTGCAGGTGCTGACTAACCTGGTCGATCAACAAAAACAGGAGTCGCTGCTGAAGGCTGAGTCAGTGACTAACAGTGACACAGGAAGGCAAGAAATTCCATGGCACCGGCTTCTATATCAGCCTCATGTGGTCATACACTGTACTGCGGCACGAATTTACCCGGAGAGAAAATGGGAAAAAGGGTCAGGCAATCTTTGTGGATAATTTTTGGCAGCCCATTTACACCATCCTGCGGACCCATCCACGGGTCGCAAGCCCCACTTTATTAAACACTGTGCAAGGCCATTTCAGAGTCAACCACATTGCTGTGGTCCTGGAGTCACATGTCAGCCAGACAAGGTAAGGACAGCAGATTTCCTGCTCAAAAGCACAAATAAACCAGATGGTTTTTTACAACATTCATGGTCATCATTAGACTTTTAATTCCAAGTTATTAGTGAATGCAAATCTCACCAACTACCATGATGGGATTTGAACCCAGGTCCCCAGACTATCATCCTGGGTCTCTTGATTACGGTTCCAGTGACGATACCACTACACAACCGCCTCTCTTAAGGAGCCTTGGTGAGTTGCTGCGGTGCATCTTGTAGATGGTATACGCTGCTGCTAGTGTGCATTAGTGGTGGAGGGACTGAATGTTTGTGGAAGGGGTGCCGATCTTGTGGCTGCTTTGTCCTGAATGGTGTTGAACTACTTCAGCTCACCACGGAAACAAGTATTCTATGAAGCCCACGGAGTGATTTCCCATGGTCCTCATGAACGTTATCACGTCCCTACCTCCTGAAGTCTGAATCATGCCCCTCACTCGCGTGGCGATGAGGCCTCTTTCATTGCTTGGCACAAGGCCTGAAGACGGTAGCAGGTGAATTTGGATCAGGGGCGTGAAGCAGACTGGGGAGCGTCGTAGGGTCACAGACTGAGGCTCGTCTTCGGTGCTGACCTCCAGCGGAGGCAAAATCTCCTCGGTCTCTATTTCGGACTCCAAATTTTCATCGTCAGGAGTGACTCTCGGGTCCCCCCAAAGGCTGAGTCACCTTGTCAAAAGTAGAAGCAACGGGCATTGAGGACGTTGTCTCTGCTGGAATCGTCTCCTTTGGACTGGGTTCCCTGCTCCTCAGGGTGTCCGGGTGTTTTCACGACGTTCCTTTGGATTTTGACTTTGTAAAAATTCAGACCAGTCTTTTCCAACACGACTCCTGGGATCCACTTGGAGCCTTTTCCAGTATTCCGCACATAGATCCTTTCCGGTCTTCTAGTTTCATAGTTCCTTTTTTGGGATGTGTTTATTACCATTCAAACTCATGAACGCCTGAAATTCTCCACTGGTAAAGGGGTTACCATTATCGGATACGGTGACCTCTGGCATGCTGTGGATACAGAAACTTTGCCTGAGTTTCTCTGTTGTTGCATGAGAAGTCATGGAGGCCATACGATGTAGTTCTAACCATTTTGAGTGAGCGTCAACCATCCTCAGGAACATCGGTCTCCAGAACAGGCCAGCGAAGTCCATGTGCCCCTGTACCAATGGCCATCCGGGCCACTCCCATGGCTGCAAAGAGGCTGAAGGTGGCAGCTTCTGGTTCTCTTGGCACAAAGAGTTCTGTTTCACCAGATTCTCGATGTCTCTATCAAGTCCGGGCCCCAGATGTAGCTCCATGCAAGCATTTTCATGTTGGATACCCAGGGGTGTTCATGGTGTAATTTAGTCAGGATTGGGTGGAGGACGACTACTTGGACTCCCCAAAGGGTGATGCCATCTTCTACACTCAGCTCTTGTCATTTATTGAGGACGGGCTTCACGTCATCCGTGGGTGTCCTTGGATTCCACCATTTAGGATCGTGTGGCGTAATTTTGCCAGTGTGAGGTCATTCTGGGTCCACCTTTGAATCTGCTTCACAGATACTGGCAAGGCATCCGGGAGGGTCAAGGTCATGATGATGTCTTCCAATGTCGGTCAAGCTTGTGGGCAGGAAGTGGGAGGCATCACAGATCACGCATGTTGGCAATGTGTGTTCCTGGGCAGCGCTCCAATGTTGTATTTGAGCTGAGGGTAGAATCGCTTTACTCTCTTTGAAAAGGCCCAGCATGGGTTTATGGTCTGTCACGAGCATGAAATTGCGGCCATAGACATATGGGTGGAATTACTTCACCCGAAGAATAACAGCCAGTCCTTCCTTTTCGATCTCAGATTCGCATCTTTCTGCATCCACCAAGGTTTTGGGTGCATATGCTAGAGGTCTCTCTGTTATCATCCCAACAGTGGGAAATAACTGCCTCTGCTCCATATGAAGAGCTATCACACGTTAATACAAGTTCTCTCTTGGGGTTGTAATGAGCCAGTATATTTGATGATAGTAACTGCTGCTTCACCTTCATAAAGGCGTCATCCTGCCACAACCACCTCAATTGTTTTTTTACCAGTGTGTGCAGGGGTGACAATAAAGTGGCCAATTTTGGGATAAACTTCCTAAAGTAGATTTCAAGGCTGAGGGAAGATTATAATTTTGTCGTATTTCACAAGATCAGTGCCTCTTTGATGGATTTAATTTCATCATCCATGGGGTTGAGGCCTTTCTATCAACTCAGTACCGTAGGTCGATCACTTCACCTGCCTGGAACACACATTTTTCTCATTTGAGATGGGAACCTGCATCAGCGAATAGTCTCAAAAAGTCCTCCAAGTTTTCTAGGTGTTCTTTTGCCGTGGCCCCTGTGATTAGTACATCATCTAAGGATTCTGCCACCTTGGGTGGCCCTTGGAGAATGTTCTCCATCACATGTTGAAAAATGACGCATGCCAACGGGACTCCAAAGGGCAGGTGTGTATATTCATATAGGTATTTCCTGATTCACTCGTCTAGTTCTAGCTGGACAGAGGCATGACTCATATTGAGTTTGGTAAAGGTTTGACCCGCTGCCAGTTTGGCATATAGAACTTCTATGTATGGCATTGTGTACCAATCTAAACATGAGGTTTTATTAACCATTAGTTTATAGTCCTCGCAAAGGCAGACTAACTTCTCAGGCTTGAAGACAGGTGCTACGTGTAGCCCACTGTGAAAACTGCACTGGTTGTATTATCCCGAGGCTCTCTAACCTCTCGGGTTTGATCTCTACTTTGTTAAGTAAAGCATATGAGACTGGTTGTGCCCTAAAATACTTGGGTTGGACATCGGGGTCCACATAAATCTTTGCCATTGCTCCCTTTATTCTACCAAGGCTTTCTTGGACTACCTCTAAGCATTTGCAAATGACCTCATATAGTCCACTGGTTCCTAATTTAAAAATTAGGAAGCCAGTCTCTGCCCAAGAGACTGAATGCTGGTTCTCGTACAACTATGAGAGGAAGTTAAGTCATCTGTTTCCCAAAGGAAACCGGAGTCATAGTGGTCCCCATAATCTTTAAAGGCCCCTGGATATGTGGCCAACCTGGCCATGGTGTCTTGCAGGCCGAAGGGTAAGATGCCCATCCATAGACCGGAAGAACTGTTCCCTGGCAATGGAAGATGGCAGCTCCTGTGTCTAACTTCATTTCTAGGGAATGGCCATCGACCAAGAGTTATCTTTATTGAAGCAACCTTCGGGGTGATCATGGCAGTTTACCTGCATCATTTAGTCCTCTAAGGGCTGATAGACTTGCAAGGCCCGGTCCTGAGGTGGCTTTGGTTTCCAGCCTGGGCAGCAAGCGTACTGCTGATTCTGACAGTCTTTCCTGGGTCGTGTCCTTTGGCCACACTTACAGCAGCCTTGTGGCTGACACTTGCAGTCCTCCAGGGAGGTGTCCCCGGTGATTCTAGGGTTATCCGGTCATCTTTTGAGCTGTCAGAATGTCCTGGCTGAACACTGAGTTGATGTGCATGAGGTACGTGGGAACCTTTGCTAGGAATGCCGAGAAAGGCATTCTCCAAGGATAGTGCCCATTCTATAGCCCCTTTTAGGCCTAGGGTGGGTTCTCAAAACAATTCTCACGGCATTATTGATCACACACACTAGCCGGTCGTGTAGCTTCTCAGTCAGGGATGGATCAAACTCGCAGTATTCGGCCAGCTTCCTTGAACTAGTCAGGAATTCTGTCACGGATTCCCCGGGGTCTTCTCAGCCATGTTGAATCGGTAACACTGGAGGATTACGGATAGCTTTAGATCATAATGGTTCTTTACTAGATCCACAAGCTAGTTGAATGTTTTAGTGTCGGGGCAGCAGGATAAGTTAGGCTCTTAATAATGCTGAACATTGGGGCCCCGCATGCTGTCAAAAGGATTATTTTATGTCCTCCATCTCCTAACATGCAGTTGGTGTGGAAGAAAGAGCGCATGTATTTGGCATACAGGGCCAGTCCTCCACCTTCACGTCATCAGGTTCGAGATTCCCAAACAAGGGAATTTCCGGGTTTTGTTTTGCTTTGTTTCTTACTGTAGTTGTCGTGGAAAGTTTTGAAAAGGCTCTGAGTCCAGTGCTTGATCCTCGTCGCCAATGTAATAATTCCAGGAGGCGCAGGGTGAAGGGCCAAATTGATTTATTTGAACTGAAAATAAAGCCATTACTGTGGCACACAAAACAAACGTCCCAGCCCAGGACTATCGAGAACTATGCTCCGGGTCCAGGATTTACATTTAAAGGTCATGTTAACAAGTCTCAGCCAGACAGGCCTCTGCCCACTCAGCATGGGAACCCGTATTCTGCAAAGTCCATGGGAAGCTCAATCAGCTATGCCGCCCCTGTGGTCCTCGTGATGGTTACCACAATCAAGAAAACCGTCTCGTATACACTCCAGAAATTCCTCCTCTACGATAGTGTGACTAATTTGATTTGCCCAATCCAGATGCAGATTAAAGTCACCCATAATTATAAATGCTCCTTTATCGCATGTGCCTCTAATTTCCTGTTTAATACCATCCTCAACATCACCGCTATAGTTTGGGGGGCTACATACAACCCCCATTAAGGTTTTTTGCCTCTTAGTGTTTCTCAGCTCTATCCATATAGATTCCATGGGCTAGATTCTCCAAAAATGGGGCTATGTCCCCACGCCAGCATAAAAACGCTGGTGTTTGACTCCCCAGTTTCCTGCAAAAAATAAAAAGCTTACCTGCAGGGGGCAGGTAGGAACCCGTTGTGAAGGTCGCAGCTTTGGCAGCGGATACAGGCCCCCGCACGTCCGGTTCCAAGTCCACGCATGCTCACAGCGGCGGCCTGCAGCGGCTTCACCGAGCGCCATGGTGGACTTGGACCGCGGATCATCACGAAGAAACAAGGTCCCCCGATCGGCCCCACATCCCTTCATCGGACTGGCCCGATTGCTGCCCCAGCTGTCCATAAGGCCCCTCCCAGTGCTGGATCCTCCAGCCCCCCGCCAGGGCAGCCGCGGACTAAGTCTGCAACCGTCGCGCAAGAGTCCTGACCGGTTAGAACCACACCATCGGGAAGTCGGCTGGTTGGAAGTGGAGTATCTCTGGGAGGGCCTATGGCAATGTCCCCCCAGCCGCGCGGCATGATTCATGGACGAACGATTCTCTGGGGCCCGGGGATTTCGGCCCGGGACAGTGGAGAATCCAGACCCATATTGTCGGAGCGAATGGGCAGGGTTCTCCATTCCCGCAGCTTGCCAATGGGATTTACCATTGTGGCTATGCCACGCCGTCAGGCGACCAGCAGACAGAAGATCCCGCCGACAGGGAATTCTACTAAGTATTTACCCTTCCTATTGCAACAATTTCTTCTTTAACCAGCAATGCAACTCCACCGCCTTTTCCTTTTTGTCTGTCTTTCCTAAACTACCCCTAGATGTTCAATTCCCATCCCTGGTCACCCTGCAGCCATGTCTCTGTAATCCTGACTATATCATACCCGTTTACATCTATTTGTGCGCTTAATTCATCCACTTTATTGGAAATGCTCCGTGCGTTATTGCACAAAACTTTAAAGCTTGACCTTCTAACATTAATTGTCTCGTTCCCATTTTTTCTCATTGTAGCCCTCTTTGATTCTGGCCTTTGATATCCCTGCCTATCGCTTTTCTTATTCCCCTTTCTGACTTTTGTTCTTGTCCTTGATTCCCCCTCCACTGATTCCTTGCATAGGTTCCCATACGACGGAATGTGGCGACTAGGGGCTTTTCACAGTACCTTCATTTGAAGCCTACTTGTGACAATAAGCGATTTTCATTTCATTTCATTTTTTTTTCATTTTAGTTTAAATCCTCCCCAGCCAGTTTCTATCCTCCACACCAGTCATTATAAACTCTATTCAACCGTGGCAATTTTACATCCAATTACAGACAAGTTATGCCTGCTGAAAACTTTGTGAGCTCATTTCACGTAAGTGACTTGTAATTCACAAAGGTAGCTTACCTTTGTTTCATCACCCTGGCCTGAATTCAAACCCAGATACCAGAGGAGAAAGGGCAGTGTGATAAACCATCACCTGCTGGAATTAGACATGGTTGTCAGTATTAAATATGAGTTGAAGTGCTGAAATGGGATAGAGTCAACATTATAATCCCAAGAAACTGCACCTCCAATTTCAATGAGGCATTTTACAAGACCCCAGCCTCAAAATTGAGCTCAGCTATTCCAGATCATAACCATTGCTCCCAGCTGTAAAATCTCTTACCGATTCTGGGTCTGCTGAAAGGTCTGTCCAAAAACCTTAACATTGTTTTTATCTCCTCACAGATGACCCTGTTTCTTGTTTCCAGCTATTTCTGTTTTTATTATACATTATAATCGAGAGATGTTTACATGTTAAAAGACACCTAATGTAATTTGTCCATCTAGTTAATGTAAACTATTTACCGCAGAAATGCTTTCAAGGCTTCTGAACGCATCTGGTGATGCATACTGGCTCCATTATCCATCAAGCTAGCAGCTCACATACTCGGCTGCAAACTCCACTGCTTTGATATGCATGCAGGGTTGTGCCACCAAATCATCAGGTGCACAAGCAAAGCAGCAGCACAAGACGGTCAGCAATCGGAGCCTCAGGCAGGATCTGAGCTCAACTGTTAACACTCTTACCTCTGAGGGTAGTGGGTTCACGTCCAACACCAGAGAGGTTTGAGCACAAAATTCAGGCCAACATTCCCACTGCAGTACAGCCATCTTATTAAATGGTGGAGCAGGCTCGAGTGGTTGAATGGCCCACTCCTGTTCCTTGTTTGTATGTACTGTAGGAGGTGCCATGTTTTGGATGAGGCATTAAAATGAGACCCTACGTGCTCTCTCAGGCAGACGTCAAAGGTTCCATGGCATCCTAGATTCACAAGGTTAATCCCAGAGTTGAGGGGGTTGGATTACGAGGAGAGGTTCAGTAGACTGGGACTGTATTCGTTGGAATTTAGAAAGATGCGGTGCGATCTTATAGAAACATATAAAATTATGAAGGGAATAGATAGAATAGATGCGGGGAGGTTGTTTCCACTGGCGGGTGAAAGCAAAACTAGGGCACAGCCTCAAAATAAGGGGAAGTAGATTTAGGACTGAGTTGAGGAGGAACTTCTTCACCCAAAGACAAAGATAGATAGGTTCTTGATTAATAAGGGGATCAGGGGTTAGAGGAAAAGGCAGGAGAATGGGGATGAGAAAGTATCAGCCATGATTGAATGGCAGAGCAGACGCGATGGGCCGAGTTGCCTAATTCTGCTCCTATGTCTTATGGTCTTATGATGTGGGGACCCCGGCGTTGGACTGGGGTGAGCATAGTAAGAAGTCTTACAACACCAGGTTAAAGTCCAACATGTTTGTTTCAAACACTAGCTTTCGAAGTACTGCTCAGGTGGTCTTATGGTCAAAGGGTTGTGAATCTATGTAATTCCCTGCCCAGTGAAGCAGTTGAGGCTCCTTCATATAATGTTTCAAGATAAAGATAGATGGTTTTTGGAAGAATAAAGGAATAAAGGGTTATGGTGTTCGGGCCGGAAAGTGGAGCTGAGTCCCCAAAAGATCAGCCATGATCTCATTGAATGGCGGAGCAGACTCGAAGGGTCAGATGGCCTACTCCTGCTCTTAGTTCTTAAGTTCAATGTCCTTGCCACCATTTACCCCTCAATCTACTAAATAAACAGATTTACTGCCCATTATCTTGCTGTTTGTGGCAGTGTGCACAAAATGGCTGCAAAGCGCTTTGGGACATCCTGTGATATTGAAAGGTGCCTCATAGAATGCCTATCTTTCTCGAGTGTAGGCCACCACCCTTCCTGCAATAAGCTGCATGTACACCTTGGCCTCACCCACCAGAGAAGCTGGTTCCATCAATAATTTTGAAAGGGAATTGGACAAACACTTAAGGACAAGGAACAGGGTTATGGAAAGACAAGTGGGGATTTGGGATGAAGCACAACTATTCTTTCAAAGGGCTGGCATAAGCATGATGGACTGAACACCTCCTCCTCTATTGTAATGTTCTATGATACTCACTACCACCCTTTCCTCAGCCCTCCGAATTCCACTTTTCTAAACGTATAGCCCTGTGCTTTGCACAGCACACAGTACACTGTTGATTACACTAATACCCTCTGTGTATGTCTCTATCAGATTTACTATACTGGTTGTTATTAATAATATATTACTAGATTTGCTTTTCCTATGAAGCCCGACAAAATTCTGGTCGCCCAGCAGGGAGGCAATAGACCGAAACACAGATTTACCAACACATTTGTATGGAACAAAATTTGACAACTGGAGTTGAATAGCTCTCTTTCTCTCTTGGGGTATTTCTATATTTTTAAATCTGATATGCACATCATTCACCTTTTATTTGGTTGAGTTCAACTTTAAAATTTCAGCCCACTTAAATTCGATGGTGTGGGCGTCAATTGTGCTGAATAGCTAATCAAGACAAAGCCAAATTAAACAAATAAATCAAGCCGAGAACAAAACAAACCATCGTATTCATTCCACAATGGAATAAAAAGGACGTTCAAATGCAGCTTTGATATAGATTCGTACTCCACCTTCTGTTCCCTGTTAGCATTGTAAAGCACTCAGTATCGATAATCTGTCAAAAATACAATGGCTGTCCATACTGAAATGTAAATGAATGTTCACAAGTGCTCAATTCAAAGATAACCTTTTTCATGCTGTTGCTGTTTGCAAACACCGCACACAGTTTCTGTCCCTACCCTCATTCTTGCAACCTGAGTATCACGACCAGGAGAGCTACGTAAATAATCACCAAGGTACCATACACATGATACTGACCTGAACAGGATCGTCTCCGAGCAGTCTAACTGAAGGAAAATTTCTGCAGATTTCACTTCTGTTTTGAATAAGCATTCCTGAAAATGTTGTCATGCGCAGCCAGCTACTAACTCCAGTCGGTAAACCAAATGATGCAGTATATGGCCCAGGCCTGACCATTAAAGTTACAGCAGCTGAAATGAGACTTACGGCTTCTTACAAATATTTCATGAAGGTAACGTGCTACTTGCTCACCACAGGTAATTGAGCCCATCAGAAAGTAGAACACAGTTCACCAACTTCTAGCCAGTGACATACGGTAGCTACACCATTCAGGAAAAGCACTGGAACGTTCACGGCACCAAATGTAACCCACAAGCCGCACCCCATTCAGATTAAACCACTGCCAGTCTGTCCCTGGCAATGCAGAGTGTGGCGTACATTCCTGTTATAATCAAGAAATGCTATAACTGCTCATCGGGTCAGGCAGAAACCGTGGAGAGGAACGCAGATGCTGCTTAACCTGCTGAGTATTTCCAGTCATTTCTTTCCACATTTCAGATATCCAGCTCCAAACCAGGATTTTGCCTTTTTTTTTTGCACCTGGGTTGGTCTGTGGCTGTAAGTGTACATGCCACTGCTCAAGGGGCTCCACCTAGTGCTGAAGATCTTTGGAGAGGGAGGGGGGATTTCAAACTCTGGGCTTGAAAGAAAAGCAGCAATAAAGGGACAGGTGAAATAAAAGATCGGGAAGCCAGTGCAGAGACGACGGGCAGAATGGCCTCCTTCTGCACTGTGCCCATTCTGTGGAAAAACTTCGTTCAGTAAGGGCATTGGGCAGAACTTTCCAATGTCACCAATTGTGCTGAGTCGCCAATTCGACAAAGTCGCCAGTTGCAGGCTGGTGGTTTGCAGACCGTGCGTTTAAATCGTCTACCTTTTGGCAATGAGTTCACGCTAGCTTGTGCCATGTCTTGGATGGCAGAAGCAGCCCTAGGTGCCAAGCAGCAGGTGGAAGAACAGTGGAAACATGAGTGGGTATGAAGAATGATGGTTCAGGAATGGTAACAGGCGCTGACTTCTCAGCCTGCACTTTCTTGATGAAAAGAGTGGAGGTCGAATGACGTTCCACAATTGGTGCAGGAGCAAGAAAACCAAAAAGCTAAAAACAAAGGCTCTTCCTTGTAAATGCCAACGTGTCCTTCAAGGGAGATAACACCTAGTGACAGTAAACCCCTGTTGGATTGGTCTCACAAACTGACCGGGAACTTTAAAGAGGCGCTTATATAATGGGTGCCATTGTAAGTCGTGCATTTCCAATGGATTTCTGAGCTCAGAGACTGCTCATTTCTGATTTTATTTGCTTTACTCACCCTGACTAAGCACTCACTGTTTGTTATGGGTGCCATTTTTTGCTTGTTTGCTTTGCGCGGAGGAACAGTTGGAGGAAGAGCAGCAGGAGAAGGAGCAGCCAAATCAGGAAGAAGCACGAACAGCAGTGTGTCTAGTGGAACACAGCAGGTGAGGGGGCTTCTCGTGGGAGGCCTCACCCAGCCTCCAGTGTTTAGAAGCCAAGAGTAATTTCTCTGCATATTCACTTCAGCAGGCAGGCTGTTGCTGATCTGTGCTGCCTGGAGGTGGCCCTGCTCTGCTAGGCAGAGTGCTGAAGACTGGGGGAGATGACACCACACAGACTGGAAGCGGACGCCTCCATGGTGCTGAAACACATTGTCAAGCCTTATGACATCCAGCATAACTGCATTCTGGAGGCAAGCTGTGTCCCCGTCACACGTGTTCCCATCTGCAGAAGTGGGAGAATACCTCCCGGTCTGGAGAGCCACCCTCTGGGGTTGTCCTTGACCATTGCCTGCTGACTAGCGCATGAATGCAGTACCATAATAAAACCCTGTCACTCATCTGTGAGCACCACGGTAGCATGGTGGTTAGCATCAATGCTTCACAGCTCCAGGGTCCCAGGTTCGATTCCCGGCTGGGTCACTGTCTGTGTGGAGTCTGTACGTCCTCCCCGTGTGTGCGTGGGTTTTCTCCGGGTGCTCCAGTTTCCTCCCACAGTCCAAAGATGTGCGGGTTAGGTGGATTGGCCAGGCTAAATTGCCCTTAGTGTCCTAAAAAATAATGTTAATGGGGGTTGTTGGGTTACTGGTATAGGGTGGATATGTGGGCTTGAGTAGGGTGATCATTGCTCGGCACAACATTGAGGGCCGAAGGGCCTGTTCTGTGCTGTACTGTTCTAATTCTAATTCTAATTCTAATCTCTGTGTTGGGAGCCTCCTCTGAACAATCCACTTCTGAGGAGCTGTGGGTGTGGGTGGGTGGGGCTCCAGAAGGACCTGGAGGACATTCTTTGAAAGCCATAATATTGAGAATGTCTCTGAGGGGCTGGACAATTGCGACGGCATGCATCACAGTGCAGCTGGACACGGTCAAGCTGACTGAATGTGCCTTTTTTCACTGCTTCTTGAAACAATGACTCAGTTCAGATATATTCTGGGCCTCACATTTCCGAGTGCACAGAGCACTTGGGTTTCTAAAGTTTTCTGCTCCAGCTACGATACGTCCAAGAGGCATTGGCGAGTCCAAATTCAGCCCTACTCCTCTCCTTTATCTCATTAACTGTTTCCTCTGACAGGGGGACAGGGTCAGAGTGAATTAATGTATTCTACAAAAGACAATGTTTGGGCCTTCTGCTTATATCACGCAAGCTGAGTGAGTGAGGTGGTGAAAGATACAGCAGAGAGGGGAGGTGCTGAATAGAGAGCAAGCAGCTTGCGTGGCGAGGAAGCAGTAATGGGACAAGTTGCTGAACCTGCTTCAGTGTGAGAACAGAATGTACCAATTAGCTGCTGTGAGAGGAGCAAGGAAGAGGGGAGGATGTGTTCGGAAGGAGAATGAGTTGGTGAGCTCTTGTGGTGAATAGTGAACAATGAGATGGAGGGATGGAGACTGTGGCATGGTGGCACAGTGGTTAGCACTGCTGTTTCACAGCGCCAGGGAGCCAGGTTCGATTCTGACCTCGGGTGACTGTGTGGAGTTTGCACATTCTCCACGTGTCTGCGTGGGTTTCCTCCAGGTGGCTCTAGTTTCAAAGAACAAAGAACAATACAGCACAGGCCATTCGGTCCTCCAAGCCTGTAGCGGTCATGATACCAACCTTGGCCAATACCCTCAGCACTTACTTGCGCCGTATCCCTCTACACTCATCCTATCCATGTATTTGTCAAGAGCCCTTCCTCCCACAATCCAAAGATGTGCAGGTTAGGTTGATTGGCCACATTACATTGCCCTTTAGTGTTCAACGGTTAGGTTGCATTATGGGGTTACAGGGATAGGATAGGGGATTGGGCTTAGGTGGATGCTCTTTAGTAGGGTCGGTGCAGACTCGATGAGCTGAATGGCTTCCTTCTGCGCTGTAATGATTCTATGAATCGACCTGAGGGCTTGGATAGAGGGGGAAGGATTACTGCCATGGGTTGAGCCGGACGGAGAAGCTTTCATCACCTTTTCTGCTCTCGCACTGGATTCAGATTCCTGGAGTTTCTGGCCCCAGCCAACACTTACCACTCCTGGTGCAATTCCAAACAACCTCGCATCTTTACCTCTACAGCAACGAGGGGGTTCAAGTGCTACTCCATTGCCTGAGCACAGCGATCTCAGTGGACATTCCTGTGCAGCACAGAGGGACTACTTCACCATCAGAGGTGCCTTCATTCAAATAAGACGTTAAATTGAGGCCCAGTCTGCTCTCTCAGCTGGACAGAAAAGATCTGATGGTACCGTTTTGAAGAAGAGCAGGGGAATTAACACTGGGGTCCCAGCCAATATTTATCTCTAAATCAACATCATCACTCTGTTGTTTCTTGTGCTTGTTCTGCACAAATTGGCTGTCAGGTTTACTACATTTTAACTTTTCAAAAAGTACTTAATTGGCTGTACAGTACTTTGGGATGTTCAGTGACTATGAAAGGCACAATATAAATTATTTCCAAAGTGATGTATTCCTACTTTACTAGTCCTCTGAAAAGGCCCAGCAGAAATTGAGCTGAAAACAGGAAGCAGGTTCCACATTCAGTTATAGATTGGGTGGCAAACCCATTTCTGATTTCAATGCAACGCAGGAGTCAAAATACTGAGCCTGTGCTTCCTATGAGCACTTTGCGCAGTAACCCTGATCTGCACTCCTTCATTCCAGCAACCACTTGCCTGCCCAAAACACACCCAGGGCTCAAATCAAATACTCCATGTAAATTCTCATGGACTTCTATTGAACATTTCAGTGACCATTTTCATAAGACCATAAGATATAGGAGCAGAATAAGGCCATTCGGACCATCGGGTCAGCTCTGCCATTCGATCATGGCTGATTTGTTTCTCATCCCCATTCTCCTGCCTTCTCCCCAAAATCCCCTGATCCCCTTATTATTCAAGAACCAATCTATCTCTGACTTAAAGACATTCAATGACTTGGCCTCCACAGCCTTCTGCGGCAAAGAGTTCCACAGATTCACCACCCTCTGGCTGAAGAAATTCCCCCTGATCTCAGTTTTAAGGACCGTCGCTTGAGTCTGAGGCTGTGTCCTCTGGTTCTAGTCTCACCTACTCTCACATTCCTACAAACTGAAAACACAAACTCTTCAGAATGGCAGCAAATTATGATCCAGAGTTCTCAAAGAAAATCCATTCAATACAAACTCATAATAAATAGTAACGGTGCACATAAACACTATCACCTGTTTTATCATTTTAGATATTGACTAACCTACATTATACTTCAAACAACTTCTGTTTCTTAGGTCTCCAGTGGTTGCTGGGCTATTTTTCTACCCTGTCAGTAAGCAGCGTTAAGTTTGAAAGAAAGCCGAATACTTTTCCTGAGACAGAGGGCAATGTGCATTCTCAAAGCAATGTTGCATCATTTTAATGAAATGAATATACCACTCAACCACAGATTTAAGGCATAATGACCAAGAAATTGGACAAAGCCCAAAAAGCGGATGAGAGGATTGCAATGTGGGATTATCTCGCACCTGAAGGCAGCATGCAAACTTGGTGCTGTCTGTTCATTTAAATGATGGCAACAGATAACCAGCCCTAAGCAAGCTGTTGAGCTACATGCTGAGCACTGAAAGCAAAATTCGAAGAGGTTAGCAAAGATAAAGATAGGCTGCACTTCTTAAAGCCAACTTGCAGCTATTAAAAAGGAAATGCATTGCAGCTTGAACAGATGTTGATAACTATTTAAAAAATGATTTTGACATGGCGAACACTCAAGGGTGGAGAAAGAGGGGAGAAAGCAGCCGCCAATAGACGTTTCACTGCATGTCATGGAGAAGGAAGTGGAGAGGAGGAGGGATCTTATCCAGCTACAGGAGGCCAGGAGACCCTGCAGACAAACATGTTGAAGGCAGTGGAATCAGACAGCCAAGTGTCTGTGCTGCCGGGCAGCGGGGTGGCACAATGGGTAGCACCACTGTCTCACGGCGCCAAGGTCCCAGGTTCGATCCCGGCTCTGGGTCACTGTCCATGTGGAGTTTGCACATTCTCCCCGTGTTTGCGTGGGTTTCGCTTCCACAACCCAAAGATGTGCAGGGTAGGTGGAATTGCCAGGCTAAATTGCCCCTTAATTGGAAAAATTGAATTGGCCACTCTAAAAAAGTGTCTGTGCCCCAAACACATGGATGCAGTCTTGTAAAAAGTTCAATGACCTCACACATGTTATCAATGTCACACAAGTTACCAAATAAGCAGCATTCAATGACCAAGGCCGTTACAACACAAACAGCAAATTGAAAACAGACTCAAAATGCATGTAGGCAGAGGGATCCGGGTGTTTTTGTTCATAAATCGCAGGACGTCGGTATGCAGGTGCAGCATGTAAGTGAAAAGGCAAAGGGGATGTTAGCATTTATTGCAAAAGGACTGGAGTATGAAAGTAGCGAAGTATTGTTGCAATTGTATAGGGTGTTGGTGCTGATGCAGTTTTGGGGCAGGATTCAACGACCCCGTACCGGGTCCGAGTATTGCAGGCAGGGGGCCGGGGGGGGGGGGGGAGCAGTAATCACACTGGCAGGGGGCGGGGGGGAGGAGCATGAATCACGCGGCGCCACTCCGACGATTCTCCGGCGACCACTCAACGCGACCCCCCCCCCCCCCACAGCGATTCTCTGCGCTTGAGGGGCCGAATGCCCGCGAGACACGCCGGCGCCGTTCACGTGTGGTCCTATCCGGCGGGGCCTCGGCATTCATGCTGCGGGGGCCATCCTGGTGTGGGGGAGGGGGGATCCGACTCCGGGGTGGGGCCTCCACAGTGGCCTGGCCCGTAATCAGCAGCTGGAGCTACGTGAAGCACTCCAGTGCCGTGCTGGCCACCTGTGTGGCGCAGGATCACTGATCCTCGGGGCCAGATGATGCCGTCGTAAAATGCTCCGGCGTTTACGACGGCGTCAACACTTAGCCGTAGGATCGGAGAATTCCGCCCCTTGTCTCCTTATTTGAGGAAGGATGTGGTGGCACTGGAGGCAGTTCAGCGGAGGTTCACCAGATTGATTCCGGGATTCCGGGGTTAACATTTGTGTGGGAGATTAAACAGTTTGGGCTCACAGTGGCTGGAGTTTAGAAGAATGAGAGGGGATCTGATTGAGGTATATAAAATACTAAAAGAGATTGATAAAGTAAACATAGACAAAATGTTCCTCCTTGTGGGGCAATCTAGAATAAGAGGTCATGGATATAGGTTAAGAGGCAGTAGATTTAGAATTGAAATGAGGAGGAACTACTTCTTGCAGAGTGTGGTGAATTTGTGGAACTCGCTGCCTCATAGTGCGATAGAATTAGAATCATTAAATAGTTTCAAGAAGGAGATAGATATATTTCTGATTTTAAAACATGGGTTAAAGGGATCTGGGGAACATGTGGGGAGGTGGATTTGAGATCGGGAAGAGATTAGCCATGATCTGATTGAATGGCAGAGCAGGCTCGAAGGGCTGAATTGACTACTTCTGCTCCTAATTCCTTTGTTCCTATCACCAACAACCAGAGTGATCCAATGAAAACTCAGACAAGTAGATTGAAACTGCTGTCCTCCAAACTCAGCCTCCTGCAGCACTAGCCTTACATTCTGTCCAATGCACCACATGCTTATCACTCATTTGCCAACATTTCTCAATCACAACTCATACATAACACTCACATATCTTTTTTAAATTCATTCATGGGATGTGGGCATTGCTGGCTAGGCCAGCTTTTAGTATCCATCACTAATTGCCCTCGAGAAGGTAGTGGTGAGCTACCTTCTTAAACGCTGCAGTCCATGTGGTGTAGGTTCACCTATAGTGCTAACAGGAAGGGAATTCTAGAATGCTGACCAATCGACTGTGAAGGAACAGTGATACATTTTCAAGTCAGGATGGTGGGTAGCTTGGAGGAGAGCTTCCATGCATCTGCTGCTTGTCCTTCTAAATGGTAGCATTCATGGG
Source organism: Scyliorhinus canicula (assembly GCF_902713615.1). Classification (NCBI taxonomy): domain Eukaryota; kingdom Metazoa; phylum Chordata; class Chondrichthyes; order Carcharhiniformes; family Scyliorhinidae; genus Scyliorhinus; species Scyliorhinus canicula. Next base: position 25,851,681 of record NC_052156.1, on the reverse strand, counting down.
TTTGGATGGTGCTGTCTAAGGAGGCTTGGTGAGTTCCTGCATTGAATCTTATAGGTGGCACACAAGCTGCTATTGTACATCTTGGCCGGGGTGGACATTTCCTATTTCTTGTGTGCAGGACATTCCTGGACAATTTTCAACATTGCCAGGGAGATGCCAGTGTTGTCGCTGAACTGGAACAGTTTGGTTAGGGATGCAGCAAGTTCTGGAGCACAAATCTTCAATACTATTGCCGGAATATTGTCAGGGAGGTTAGCACTCGCTCACACACTTGGCACTGTTGCAAGCCTCACACACAGCCTGCACACACTACCATGGCAACCACATCATCCAAACCTATTACACCAAACCCATTGGTTCTTCTCCTTTTCTGGCAGGACGAGGTGGTCCAGAAGTGAAGGTGGCAGCAGGTTGCTGGCCGGGGGCAGGCATTGTCACTTGACCTTATCCCAATGGAGGAGACAAATTTCACCATAATTGGAGCAAATGAGGCTGAGGTTGCGGCCAGCAGTGGGGTTGAAACTAAGGATGATGATACTTAATCCTTCTTACATCCCACTTCTCTCTCATCCCACAAAAACATCTGATTTACAAGCTGCAGATGACATGGACATGCACTTCCTCATTTCCCTCATCCTTTCTCACAACTTTATCCTCATGCCTTTCTCTTTTCACATACCTGGGAATTGCAACCTGGGTCGGGGTGATGGAAGAGCAAAAACTTAAAAAGTCAAATTACAGTGAAAAAGGCAAAACATCATCACTTGCTCTCAGCCTGAGCGTCACTGTTTCCGAAACTGCATGTGCTTTAGTGGATAGCTTTGAGGTGGGATCTACAGCAGTGAGACACCAGGGCTAAGTGGCTCGCAGCCAGGGCAGGGAACAAGGGTAGCGCAGAATGCAAGGTTGCTCACGGGTTCTGGTGCAGAAGGCTCAGACGAGGATTTTAATGAAGAAAGCTGATGGGGAAGCAAACTGAAATTTCGGGTTCGTTGGTAGACTTGACATTGTGCTTAATGTCAAAGGAGTACGTAGTCACCTGGCGCCAACTTGACACAGAGCTTGGCACAGGGCTTGGCACAGGGCGTGGAGCTCACCCTTTCCAGTGTGGAATTGATGGCCGGTTCAGTTCATACTCTTGTGTACTAAAATATGCAGCATCCAATGACCAAGGCCTCAGCTTCCTTTACAACACAAAGAATAACTACCACCCAATATCAGAGCGATCCAGTGGAAGGAGTAGTGGAAGGGCAGCACGGTAGCATAGTCGTTAGCACAGTTGCTTCACAGCTCCAGGGTCCCAGGTTCGATTCCCGGCTTGGGTCACTGTCTGTGCGGAGTCTGCACGTTCTCCCCATGTGTGCGTGGGTTTCCTCCGGGTGCTCCGGGGTCCTTCCAAAGTCCAAAGATGTGCAGGTTAGGTGGATTGGCCATTCTAAATTGCCCTTTGTGTCCAAAAAGGTTAAATGGGGTTACGGGGATAAAGAGGTTAGGGTGGCGGCGTGGGGCTTAAGTAGGGTGCTCTTTCCAAGGGCCGATGCAGACACGATAGGCTGAATGGCCTCCTTCTGCACTGTAAAAATTCTATGAAGCGCAGAGTGAAGTCATACAAAGTCAGCTAATTTCCAGATAAGTTGAAACTTTGGTCCTCCAAACTCAGCCTCCTGCCACGCAAGTTCAGATTGCTGCCATCATGGCTGCAACATATCATGGTTCAAAGGAGTTTGCAGAGTGTCATTCATCCAGCAGCCTGTCCTCAGACACGTTGCCAGAATTGCTCAGGTAGCATCCCAGGGCAATGGCCAAGGATCTGTGAAGCACACACCTGAATTCTCTCAAGCTGATGGCATTCACCCTCCCACAACTACCACCTTCCCATCGCCCTTTCTGCTGACTATGTTCAGATGATGCAGCCTAAGGGTGGGCCGGCTGGGCCCAGAGGGGCTTGAGCTCTTCCTGCAAACCCATCAGCAGTCTGCTGTACAGAACAGCAGTAGCTTTCCACCAGCCATGTTGAGGAAGCACTGAGTAGGAGCACTAGGAAAGGAAATCATTCTCAGAAAACAGGCATTGAAGGAATACACGAGGGTGATTAGTTGACATTCATATGTCATTTATTTTATTTATCTGAGGAATGTGAGCTTCACTGGCTAGGCCAGCCTTCATTGCACATCACTAATTGCCTTTGAGAAGGTGGTAGTGAGCAGCCTTCTTCAACCGCTGCAGTCCATGCAGTGTAGGTACATCCACTGTGCTGTTAGGAAGGAAATTCCAGGATTTTGACCCAGAGACAGTGAAGGAAAGGCAATATATTTCCAAGTCAGAATGGTGAATGGTGAACTTCCTGGTGATGGGGTTCCCAGGTATCTTCTGCCCTTGTTCTTCCACATGGTAGTGGTCGTGGGTTTGGATAGTGCTGTCTGAGGAGTGTTGGTGCGATCCTGCAATGCATCTCGTAGATGATACACACTGCTGCTACTGTGTGTTAGTGGTGGAGAGAGAGTCAGTGGTCGATGGAGTGAATGTTTATGGAAGGGATACCTATCAAGTGGGCTGCTTCGCCCTGGATGATGTTGAGCTTCTTGAACATTATTGGAGCTTCACTCATTCAGGCAAATGGGGAGTAAACTGTGGACAGACTTTAGGGAGTCAGGTGGCGAGATACTCACCGCAGGAGTCCGAGCACCTGACCTGCCCTTGTAGCTGCAGTATTTATATGGCTAGTCCAGTTGATTTCTGCTCAAGGGTAACACCCAGGTATTAATAGTGGAAGAATCAGTGAATAATGCTATTGAATGTAAAGGGGTGATGGTTGAATTCTCCTTTGTGTAAGATATTCATTGCCTGGCACTTTGTGTTGTGCAAATGTTCGAGCCACTTGTCAACGCCAGCCTGGATATTATCCAGGTCTTGTTGCATTTGGGCATGGGCTACTTCAGTGCCTGAGGAGACGGGAATGAGGCAGAACATTGTGCAATCATCAGTGAACATCCCCACTTCTGACCACATGATTGAAGGAAGGTCATTGATGAAGTTGCTGAAGGTGGTTGGGCCTCAGGCACTCCCTTGAGGAACTCCTGCAGTGATGTCTTGGAGCTGACTAGATTGACCTCCAACAGTCACAACCATCTTCCTTTGTGCTCGGTTTGAGTCTAACCAGCAGAGAGTTTTCCCCCTGATTCCCATTGACTCCAGTTTTGCTGGGGCCCCTTGATGCCATACTTGGTCAAAAGCTGCCTTGAAATCAAGGGCAGTCACTCTCGTTTCACACTCTTGTGTTTAGCTCTTTTGGCCCATGTTTGAACCTAGACTGTAATGAGATCAGGAGCTGAGTGACCCCGGAGGAACCCAAACTGAGCATTAGTGAAAAAGTTATTGTTAAGCAAGTGCGGTTTTATAATACTGTCGTTCACCTTCCATCACTTTACTGATGATTGAGAGTGGACTGATGGGGCAGTAATTCGCTGGTTGGAGTTTTCCTGCTTGTTGTGTACAGGACATACCTGGACAATTTCCCACATTGTTGGGTAGATGCCAGTGTTGTCGCTGGACTGAAACCATTTGTCTAGGGGCGCAGCAAGTTCTGGAGCACAAGTTGTCAGTACTATTGCCGGAATATTGTCAGGGCCTACAGCCTTTACAACATCCAGTGCCTTCAGCCGTTTCTTAATATCATGTGGAGTGAATCGTATTGGCTAAAGGCTGACATCTGTGATGCTGGGGACATCTGAAGAAGGCCGAGATGGATCATCCACTCGGCACTTCTGACTAAGGATTGTAGCAAATGCATCCGCCTCATCTTTTGCATAGATGTGCTGATGTCCTCCATCATTGAGGATTGAGATATTTGTGGAGCCTCCTTCTCCAATGATTTGATTCAATCATGGCTTGATATGGCAGAACTGGAGAGCTTAGATCTGATCCATTGGTTGTGCCAGCGGTTAGCTCTGTCTCTCACTTGCTGCTTAAGCTGTTTGGCACGCGAGTGTTGTAGCTTTACCAGATTGCCACCTCAATTTTAGGTTATCCAGGTGCTGTTCCTGGCATGCCCTCCTGCACACTTCATTGAAGCAGGGTTAATCCCCCGGTTCAGTGGTAATGGTAGAGGGGGGATATGCTGGGCCATGAGGTCACTGATTCTGCTGCTGATGATGGACCACTCGCCTCATGGTCTTCCAGTTTTGAGTTGCTAGATCAGTTTGAAATCTATCCCATTTTGCACGGTGGTAATGCCACACACATGACGGAGGGTATCCTGTGTGAAGATAGGACTTCATCTCCACAAGGACTGTGCAGTGGTTACTCTTACCGATAGTCTCATGGACAGATGGACCTGTCCAGGTAAGGAATACAGATTTCTTTCCCTAAAGGACCGAGTGAACTAGATGGAATTTCATGGTTATCGATAGACTTTTAATTCCCCAGAGTATTGCCCTCGGTTTTAGCAAAGGGTTAATGTCCCCCCCCACCCCCCCCCCCCCCCCCCCCCCAACCCCCCACCCCCCCCCCACCCCCCACAGTGCTTAAGCTATAATTGGAGATTTAATTGTTTAATAGACCACACTTAATGTTAGATAAACTGCACGTATAAACAAAGCAGATACAGGTGGCACTGTGAGGCTGGAGAAGAAGTGATTGTAGAACACAATAAAATTGGTGTTGAAGATATCAAGATTTGCTTTCTAATTTTTATTACAGAGAAACCATCAGAGCTTAACACGGGTCTCTGGATTATTAGTCCAACAACAATGCCATCACTGTGCCTCCACCTCCCCTCACACAGGTTGCTTGAATTTATTCATTTTTTTTCAATGTTTTTTATTGGGTTTTTTATGCATGTTATATTTACAGATATGCACATAGAGAAACCAAAAAGAGATTACCTAAAACACTGCATTATCAAAAAACCAAGGCTTGGGAAAATAAAAACTGGGGAAATGTATATACGTAGAAGCAATGGAGAGACAATTACGTTATACATGTCATTGTCTTGGGGGTGGGGGGCTTCCCCCCCCCCCCCCTTCTTTTCTGTCTTTTTTTAAATAAAGTACATGCAGAATTTTATTTGTAATATTTATTTTCTTGTGACTTTTATTTTTGCATTTTGGCCAAATGTATACTGGAATAGACAGTAACAAAGGGAGGATAATGTGAAGGACTGTTGGCGAATGGGGAATTGGGGTTCCATTACTGGTATCAGAGTCGGACGAGTTCACTGCAGGCAGCTGAATTGGAAAGGGGCTGTGTCGGTTGCTTTCCCCTTTTCTCATCGTAAAGCTGAAGGCAGGGTCTGTGCCCTCATGATGGTGAGCTTCTAAAGCAAGATAGACCACCTGAAATCCTGACATGGACCAAAAGTAGACCAGGCAGTGGAAACATTTTTAAAGTTTCCCAATAGTCTGCCCTACGACAACACTTGTCCCAACATGGTTTTCATTATCTGCATGCAGTCCAAGTGTGATAGGTTGCAAACTAGATTCATAAGCTATATAATTTGTGGATAGCCCTGGTCAACCAGTAGCCACACTTTAGTTTGCTTGGTGGTTCATGCAGGTGACACTGTAGACTGCCCACAAATTGACACTGTTGCAGTCAACAGCACCCTGCACCATGGGGAAACCTACAATCTTAGTAAAGCCGCCTGTTCACTCCTCCTGCTTCTCGCAGGCAAGAGAGAATTAAATGCATTCAGCTCGAAATACAAAGCCTCAGTGACCTCCTTTATGCAGCAATGGATGACAAACTGAAAGCTGTTGCTAATATTACCTACACCAACCAAGATGCATACAAGGTCATAGGCACATTCACCTTCACAGCCGGTGGCAATGCCATCCTTACTCTGCACTGAGGCTGTATCCATGGCATATTTCAGTCAGGGAACACTTAGTGAGGTGAAGACATCTGAAAAGCTGCTTCCCGCTAAAGTTCAAGGTACCAAGTTGCCTTGCTTCCTGACCGTAAGTGAAAACAAAAGATTTGAAAAGACAGAACGACGACACAGATAATAATAATAATAATCTTTATTGTCACAAGTAGGCTTATATTAACATGCAAAGGAAGTTACTATGAAAAGCTCCAATCATCAAAGTCATTCTTCTCTACTTTCTAACAGCATGCACAAGTGAATTAAGTAGTCTACGACCATGATAGATGTCGAATGCAATGCATAAGCTAGCTGTATCGCTTCTCCCAATGAAATAAGCAAGTCATGACTCACATATGCAAGTAAGGCTACCGCAAAGCTTTTCCTGCCCTTCTCTAGTTCTTCATCCTGCCACCCAGCCAGAAAAGTACCTTTCACCAAGAAATGCAGGTGTTTGATTTACTGACTGCAGGCAGAATGCTGTCAGTTAATCTGTAGCCTGTGGCCATTCCATCTGGTCAACATAGCGCAGGCAGCTGCTTTGTCTTCTTACTAAACCCAGCGTACGTTCAGAAGTTGCCTAATGCAAATGTCCCATTTGGACACGATGAAATGGAAACCTGGAAAGTCTTAACGTCATCAAACTGTTCAGCCAAGTACATTGTGAGCGGCAGCTGAGCTACTTGGCATAGCCTTGCTAATGTTTCACTTGGGGCATAGAAATAGCAGTAACACTCTGACTGCTCACAAGCTAACATGCCAACAGTACACCTGAGTAAAGTTACAGGATACTATTTGACTGGCCATCTGTTCTTACTGCTGAGGAGTGAGCTGTTCTGTAGAATGTCACATATAACTGTACAGCTACAAAAATAATGTATTACTTTTTCCAAATTATGTATACAGAATTCCAGAATGCTTTCCTTTATTAAAATAAATGTGAAATGACCAATTTCCATGTGCTAAAGTGGTGACCTCATGTATTCCATTCTGCTGTAGCAATGGGTGTTTCTGTCGTATTGCGCAGGTATTTGCAGGGAGGGACCTACAGTGAACAACAGTGATTCTTTGAACATTGCCTAAAATTGGGATTTAATCATTTGTGTGTTAACTTGAAATGACTGGACTTCACACGAGGCTCGGCGTTACGACTAAACACCTGCCTTGTCTAGACAATTGGAACTGTAATGGCTTCCCCTCTTGATCCATTTTCCAGCAATGCAAGTTCAATGCTTTGTTGGGATATAATATGAATTGTTTATCACAATGATAGCTTTTTCTCATTTTGACCACACCATCAAATATCTGCATACATGCTGTTTACAATATTAGTACAAAACATCAAAAAACGCACATTGCAAAGAACAGAACCTTCTTTTTTCAAACTTTGACCCGGACAGCCTTTCTATTAACATCAAGAGCTTGATGCAAGCTTCGAAACTCCACAATTTGCTCATTAAGTTGATTGCTGCAATTCTGCCTCTGGAAAATGTATGATGAACAAGTTGTCAAACATGCTTGCAATGACTACAGCGCTTGGCTGTATGACATTCAAGTGTGTGAAACTATCTCTTTGGTTTGAGATGAAATACAGCTTGAGCTAAACTTGCAAAATTGACTGATGATGTCAATGATTTTTTCATTTCATAGAATTTACAGTGCAGAAGGAGGCCACTCGGCCCATCGAGTCTGCACCAGCTCTTGGAAAGAGCACCCTACCCGAGGACAACACCTCCATCCTATCCCCATAACCCAGTAACCCTACCCAACACTAAGGGCAATTTTGGACACTAAGGGCAATTTATCATGGCCAATCCACCTAACCTGCACATCTTTGGACTGTGGGAGGAAACCGGAGCACACGGAGGAAACCCACGCAGACACGGGGAGGATGTGCAGACTCCACACAGACAGTGACCCAAGCCGGAATCGAACCTGGGACCCTGGAGCTGTGAAGCAATTATGCTATCCACAATGCTTCCGTGCTGCCCTCTGTATGATTGGCACAGAGAGAAGAAATGCCATCAGTATTGTTGCTCTACACTCTTGGAATGGATGCAAGTTATTAACATACCAAGCAGATTCCCTGGTAAGTTCAATTACAAGGAGTGATTTAGCGCTTTGGCTATTGTTTGAATTAGCGTTTGCCCATAAAAGCAAGCTTTTGTTAGCACTATAAATGCTATGGTCATAGAAAATAATGGCCAGAAATTGCATGGATAGTATTGGCATAGCTGTTGTGCCAGAGTGGGATTGCACTGATTTTGCTGAGGAAATGTGCACGTGACCAGGTTTATGTGATCACACGTGAATTTTCTTGATCGTTTGCACCACTTCAGAGATAAATTTGTCCATATTCTCTGCTGCTCATTGGCACTGTTCTGTCTCTTGGGCAAATTTCCTGGCATGGATCTGTGCCCCAAAGGCTACCAAGACCCAAAGTCACCTCAAGATCAACCTATAACAGAACGCTGGAGACTCGTAGCGATTTCAAAAATACTTTCTCATCAAGATCTACAGTATACATAACAGAAGTGCTATCGAGCTCGGTGAATTCTTTGGACCCCAGCATGTTTAGAAATTCTAAGCGCCAGAACGGCCTGCCCTAAGAACAGGCACCATTCTGCTGAGTAACCAGAGACAAAGCAGAGCAGTCGAGGAAAATGCTCCCAGAGTGGAGCATCGTGGCGAAAGGTATCGACGGACTGAAGAAATCACTGGCACCAACAACACAATGGTTAGAAAGTTCCACAGAAACACTTCTCTTCAGGTGGCATTACTTCACTGGGTCTGCAGCGTAAACTTCATTTCCACACAAATAGAGTTTCCGCCAGACGGGAATGAAGTCACGCCAGTGGTGGAGAATTTCCCAGCCGCCACCATTCAAATGTGTAACTGCATCTGGAAGTGATGTTGACCTCAGGCAGTAGTTCTGAATAATTCAGGCTTCAACATGTTAACAATGGCTTTTTGTCAGCTGTTGTCCAGATTGGTACCATGGTGAAAATGTGCAGGTCAATTTTTGTTACTGGCCATAGCTATACGTTTTTCTGTTACATATAGAAATGAGAGGCTAAGTTACAAATACGTTCCTCTCTGATATGGGCCTGATGTTAAATTATCAGGGGCCTGAATGGGAGAACTAGATGATCAAACTCAGATTTTACAGAGATTCACACATCAGTCCCCTCATTATGTCAGTTTTGATGCTTCTGGTCAGACCACTGGTGTACTCCTGCTGGGCATTTCTTCGATTCACACTCCTAATGTGCAAGTTTTGTGATTTTACACAAAGGTTCACTAAAGAGCAATAGAGAAATGCACAACTATTTCCTAGAAGAATTTTCAGAAAACATTTTATAGTTTCCACAAAATGGACAATAATTAGTGTTCTGATGTAAGCAAATAAGTTTCACAGGCGATTTGGTGCAATGGCGAGATTGGCAACAGAAACTGGCATAAATTTTTACATTATTTCTGTACAAGTGTGATCCAGAAAATTCAGGGGCAAGTGGCGGCTTTAGCAATACCTGTGCTCCTCCAACCTCTCAGCTGCATAATAACGCTGCAGGCATACCATGGGCTCTTTGAAGCACTTATAAAAAAACAGAGTGGCTTTTTGTCGTCCTGTTTTTCATAATGCAATTCCACCTGCTTTCCTACCCTTTTGTGACCCTTATGTAATGAGTCTGTTTGTTGATGCCGTTTTACCACTGTAAATTGCCTGCTGAAATATTCCTGATAGCAAAGCTGATATGGCATCTGATCTGCCAGAACGTATTTCATGCACCTACTCCAATTTGATCCTGGAGCTGAAAGAAAGTTTAAGTAATTCCGTTGCTAATTGTTTATCTTCAGACAAGATGCATTGAAGATGTAATTGTAACCAATGCTATAGCTTGTAGCCATCGTGAAATTTGTCCGTAAGTTCAATGATGTTTACATAATGCATTCTGATTAATAATTGTGTATTGTTTTCAACATTTCAGTTGTTTTCTGCCCAAATCTAATTTTGATGTGCAATCCAGCCAAACACTGACACTGCTTGAGTGTACGATACAGGGTAATAGTGATCGTTTATTAAGCACAAATTACTTTTACTGATAATGTAGCCTACCTATGTTTAACAATACGTGCACACAGGCAGACTAGAATTCTTTCTCTGGTGGGGAAAATTGGAATTAAATTCAAGGTAGGGTATCAAAACCTACATCAAATGGTGCAAAAAGGAGCGTTAGATCTATTAACAGAGTCTGTTATGAGAAATGCAACCAAAGTGGGGGTTGCTGCAATTAGGAAACTCATTGTTATGAGCATCGTACAGTTTATCGGTTACTATAGTGCCGAGCTCCATTTTCTATCAGCCATTTATCTGCAGTGAATTCTGCTAATTTTAGTCAGTCAGAATTGCTGGAATAAATATATGCAAATAAGCTGCAACCCTGTATAACAAGTAATATACTCATTAACTGTAATGTCATTTTCCCTGAAGCCTGAAGCAGATTGTTGAATCCGAACAAGAAACATGAGTAGGCCAATCGGCCCCTCGAGCCTGCCCTGCTATTTAATAAGATCATGGCTCCTCTGCGAGCAAACTCAAATCTGTACCCCGCCTACCCCCAATAGCCTACCGCCCCCTTACCAAGAATCTATCCACCTCTGCCTTAAAAATATTCAAGGACTCTGCTTCCACCGTCTTTTTAGGAAGACTCACGACCTGCTGAGAGAAAAATTTTGCCTCATCTCCATTTTAGTTGATCAACCCCTAATTTTTAAACAGCGACACCTAATTCTAGATTCTCCCAATGGAGGAAACATCCTCTCCACATCTACCATGTCAAGGCCCCTCAGGATCCAAAATGTTTCAATCAAATCGCCTCTTACTCTTCGAAACTCCAACAGATACAAGCATAGCCTGTCCTAATGTTCCTCATTAGACAAACGACCCATTCCAGGTATTATTCTGGCAACCTTTCTCTGAGCTGCTTCCAACTCATTTATATCCTTCCTTAAATAAGGTGACCAATACTGTGCACAGTACTCCAGATGTAGTCTCATTAGTGCTCTGCATAATTGAAGCATGACCTCCCCACTTTTGTATTCAATTCCCCTCGCAATAAATGATAACATTCTATTATTTTCCCCAATTATTTGCTGTACCTGCAGAGATTCATGCACTAAGACACCCAGATCCCTCTGCATCTCAGAGCTCTGTCATTTCTCACCATTTAGATAATAAGCTTCTCTTTTATCCTTCCTGCCAAAATGGACCTTTTCATACACTGTACTCCATTTGTCAGACTATTTCCCACTCAGCTAACCTATCTTTAGCCGCGATCTAACAACTTCGTCAAGCCCGACCTGAGACGCGAAGAGGCCAGTAAATCACTCGAGGAGCCACTTGTGAGATCTCGTGAGGCATTGCGATCTGGATCCCCCCTCAATGGGCAGGATCCATATTTGCATATTTAAGCGTGCAGTTAAACTCACTTAAATATGTTCACACCAGAGTTGGAGATTGAATGATCTCGCCTCAGGGAACCCAAGCGGGCGCCGTTTAGCACTGGTTTCCACAAACGTGGACCAGGCATACTGCCACTTCAGGGGTCTGCCGGGCGATCAGGGGCCTCTTGGTGGTTGTCCTCTGGGCAGGTGGTACCCTGGCACACCTGATGCCATGTGGGCACCCTGGCAGCACCACCCACACATCCTGGCAGTGCCACCTGGGTGCCCTTTGGCAGTGTCAGGGTGCCCAGGTGGCACCTTGCCCACGCCAGGGATCAGACCGGGGGGTACCCTGCCCATATGAGGTGGGGTGCAGGGGGCTCGAGGACCCTCTAATTGGTAAGCTGGGCATGAGGAGGATCCGGAGGCCACAGTGTTGTGTTCAGGCAGCCATCCCTTCCTGCACTGGCGCGCTGAGCTCGTTGGCGCAGGAAATGAGCCGAAGTGCAGCTTCAGTGAGGCCCAAAAACGAAGCAGAGTCCCGTTTAATAGCAGGGTCATTCTCGGTGCCACAAGCGCCAAGAAACACACTGCTAAACGCGCCCGAAATGGGTCTCTGTTTCATTTCCATTAAATCGCACCCTATATCATTTTGTAGCCTCCTTATGTCCTCGTCACAACTTACTTTCCTACCTACCTTTGTATTATAATCAAATTTGGCAACCAACCCTTCAACAATGTCTCTTATATAAATTGTAAACAGTTGAGATCCCTGTGGCACACCATTCTTTACATTTTTCCAACCTGACAATAACCTATGTGTGCCTACTCTCTGCTTCCTGTTAATTGCTAACTAGCCAAGCAACAGCTAAATACATCTCAGTACAATATCGCATATGTGTAATTTCTTTCAAATATTGTGCTGAAAGAAAACATTGTAAAAGATACTATTCAAACTGTAAAACATGGAATAAAAACAGAAAATTCTGTAAGTGCTCAGCAGGTCTGACTGCATCTGTGGGGCAAGAAAGGGAATTAACATTTCAGGTCAATGGCCTTTCACCAGAACCCAGAACATGATGTTATGATGCATACTTGAAGGAGTTATTTCCATTAATAAGTTAAGAAAATTTGTAGTCAAACTTGTCTTTTAAAGGATTCTTCTCTTGGGAGGTGTCCTGTGGCAGAGGCATTGCAGGTCTATTGGTGAAATAGGCTTTGGCCCAACCACTCACAGGCTGCTTCTATGGACCTCCTAATAATTGCATCCTGGAGAAATGTCGAGGGAGGTTTCTAGACCTGCGCCATTGTGGTGAGCAAATAGACCAAAAAACCTTCTTGGACACTGAACCATGCCCACCAAACTGTTTTATATTCAGGGCAGAACCATGTCAGTTTGCAACTGGCATTGTACAGATTGCATTCAGCCACTATCCATGCCCTGTACTCTCTTACATAACTATTTAATATTGGAACATAAGAACTAGGAGCAGGAGTCGGCCATCTGGCCCCTCGAGCCTGCTCCGCCATTCAATGAGATCATGGCTGATCTTTTGTAGACTCAGCTCCACTCTCCGGCCCGAACACTATAACCCTTAATCCCTTTATTCTTCAAAAAACTATCTATCTTTATCTTAAAACATTTAATGAAGGAGCCTCAACTGCTTCACTAGGCAAGGAATTCCATAGATTCACAACCCTTTGGGTGAAGACGTTCCTCCTAAACTCAGTCCTAAATCTACTTTCCCTTATTTTGAGGCTATGCCCCCTAGTTCTGCTTTCACCGCCAGTGGAAACGATCTGCCCGCATCTATCCTATCCTCTTCATAATTTTATATGTTTCTATCAGATACCCCGCATCCTTCTAAATTCCAATGAGTGCAGTCCCAGTCTACTCAACCTCTCCTTGTAATCCAACCACTTCAACTCTGGGATTAACCTAGTGAATCTCCTCTGCACACCCTCCAGCGCCAGTACGTCCTTTCTCAGTAAGGAGCCCAAAACTGAACACAATACTCCAGGTGTGGCCTCACTAACACCTTATACAATTGCAACATAACCTCTCCAGTCTTAAACTCCATCCCTCTAGCAATAAAGGACAAAACTCCATTTGCCTTCTTAATCACCTGTCACACCTGTAAACCAACCTTTTGCGACTCATGCACTAGCACACCCAAGTCTCTCTGGACAGCAGAATGTTTTAACATTTTATCATTTAAATAATAATCCCTTTTGCTGTTATTCCTACCAAAATGGATAACTTCACATTTGTCAACATTGTATTCCATCTGCCAGACCCTAGCCCATTCACTTAACCTATCCAAATCCCTCTGCAGACTTCCGGTATCCTCTGCACTTTTTGCTTTACCACTCATCTTAGTGTCGTCTGCAAACTTAGATACATTGCACTTGGTCCCCAACTCCAAATCATCTATGTAAATTGTGAAAAATTGTCGGCCCAACACTGATCCCTGAGGGACACCACTAGCTACTGATTGCCAACCAGAGAAACACTCATTAATCCCCACTCTTTGCTTTCTATTAATTAACCAATTCTCTATCCATGCTACTACTTTACCCTTAATGCCATGCATCTTTATCTTATGCAGCAAACTTTTGTGTGGCACCTTGTCAAAAGCTTTCTGAAAATTCAGATATACCACATCCATTGGCTCCCCATTATCTACCACACTGGTAATGTCCTCAAAAAATTCCACCAAATTAGTTAGGCACGACCTGCCCTTTATGAACCAAGCTGCGTCTGCCCAATGGAACAAAGGATATCTATTTTTTTTAAAAGTCTATTTCCTATATCTTTAGCTACAAAAGCATTCCAAACATTTGAGGTACCCCCAGAGATGTGCAATGGAGAATGAAGTGACGGATTTTTCAGGAGCGAGCTGTATAATCCCCTTGACAATGATTTGTCTTCTCTGACTGGAAGTGATAGCTCTTCCTCAGTGGAAGGTCACTGTAATCATCGGAGGTCTTCAGTGCCTCCCAGAGTGGAATTCAATCATGGCGTCTTATCTCAGAGGGAACTTTTTTTGTGCGTTTCTGTGTGTTCTGGGCTGCAAGTGGTTAGCTTTTTTCAAAGAGTTGGCTCAGTTGTAATGCACCAAATTGCCTCCTTCTGTTCTGCAATACTTCAATGATTCCGTGATTCTGCGGCAACAGTTGCTGCAGATGTCGTTATGAACAGTTATGAAGAATTTGGTCCAGCATAACTATGGGTTATTATTTATAGAACTGTTAATATACCATAGATCCAATCTGCATAATTTATACTTAGGCAGAGTGGTTTTTCCAACTACCTTTACAGTACTAGAAGATTGCATGGGAGGAAAGACAATAGCCAAAACCCACTAGATAGTTGAAACCTTTGGGGCACAGATTTAAATCTTGGGTACAATTTTAAATATTTTGCTGATCAGTTTATCCAACTAGGTTTATTTACTGGCATATCACCAGGACCATGTCCGTTTTCCTATTCTCTAGCATTGTTTAGTGAGTGTGGCTTCTATTTGGTAAATTCCAAAGAGATTTGCATTAATTCTACTGGGAATACAGAAAACATGAAATTGGGATGTCTCACAACCCTGCAAAGGACAGTCTACGGGAATCTCCATCGGCGAGATCATTCACTTCGCCACTGGCTTCCCGACAGCGTAAGGGTGGCCACAATGGGAAACCCCATTGGCCGTCTGCGGGAATTGAGAATCCTGCTGCCAGCGGAGGTGTGCTGCGCTATATACCCCAAAGTGATTGAGCATTCTTTGAATACATGGGGTGCTCCTAGGACCCTTGCGTGATGTATATTAATGAGGCAGACCTCAGTGTACAGGGGACAATTTCAACATGTGCATAAGATGTGAATCTTGGAAGCATTGTGAACTGTGAGGAGGATGGTATAGAATTTCAAAAGATCACAGACAAATTAGTGGAATGGATGGGCAAATGGGAGATGACATTTAATGCAGAGAAGTGTGAAGTGATTCATTTTGGTAAGAAGAACGTAACGAGACAATATGAAATAAAGGGTACAATCCTCAAGGGAGTGCAACAGCCAAGGGCCTGGGTTTGCATAAGTAAGTCATTGAAGGTGGCAGGAGAGCTAATAAAACATACAGTATCCTCAGCTTTATTTAGAGGGGCATGGAGTGCAAGAGCAAAGGAGTTATATTAAATTTGTACAAAACACTGATTCGGCCTCAATTGGTGTGTGGAATCCAGTTCTGGTGCCATGCTTTCGAAAAGATCTGAAGGCATTAGAGACAATGCAGAAAAGATTCAAAAGAAAGGTTCCAGGGCTGAGAAACCACATTTACATAGATAGATTGGAGAAGTCCGGATGGTTTTCTTGGGAGACAGATAGAGGTATTCAAATTCATGAGGGGTCTGGACAGAAGAGATAGGGAAAAACAGTTCCACTGGTGGAAGGATCGAGAATGAGAAGACACAGAAATATGGTAACTGGCAAAAGAAGCGATGGAGACATGAGGGAAACATTTCTTACGCAACAAGTGGTTACGATCTGGAGTGTGCTGCCTGTGAGTGTGGTGGAGGCAGGTACAATCGAGGCATTCACGAGGAATTTGGATTATTACCTAAAAAGGAAGAATGTGCAGGGTTGCTGGGAGAAGGTGGGGCAGTGGCATTAGTTGAATTGTTCATTTGAAGAGCCGGACAGGTCAAATGGCCTCCTTCTGTGCTGTAGCAAGTCTATGATTTGTATTATTCATTCTGTACTCAATCACTTATGTTTTGGTGAGCTTGTGAACGGTTTTATCCTGAGAGTCATTACCACATTACCTTGCCCAGCGTCCCAAACATTATAAGTACAACTAACAAAGAACAAAAGTCATCAATTATTCAGCCTTATTAACGTAATCTTCTGAAGGAACATAATGTCATGTTACATTTGCCATCTCTTCAGTAATGCAGCTATTGACAACTATTCCATTCAGCAGGTCAAATACAGAAAATGTGAAAATTACAATTTCAGAATGTACAAACTAGTGGCTTCACAGCTGCCTGGGACAATCCATCACATTATAAAGGTTTTTCCACAGTCTCCAAAGGGTGGGTGAAACTTTGATTTATCCTCATCTCAAACTTTACTAGGTTTAGGCTTCCTCAGAGATTCTCCATTATAGTTGTGGTATATAATACCTTATATTACATTGATTGGAGATGTATTTAAAAAGAGATCAAATAAATTAAGTAGGATTTTAAATATACAAGTTACCTGAAATGTCGCAAATGTTGAAGTATCATCGCTATCATATCCTTAATAATCTCAATTTGCTCTGAATTATACTTGGTAAACAAACAGGCTGCTTTATTTTAGCAAGACAAAAGGCAATCAACCTGGTCACAGCAGCTTTGATTCACTGCTAAATTCTAGAAATTACAGCCATAGGTCAAAAAATCTAATTGCGCACAACATTAGCATCATCACAGCCAGCAAGTAATAGTCAAACTACTTGATCATTTTAATGAAAATCTGAAAGATCCTGTGCCAGGGGAGGAAGATGAGACTAGCCTTCTGAAGATGCATCATCACTGAATATGATTATTATAAGCACCACCTCAGATATTGGCACCAGGGGTACTTTTGTGGTTTGGTTGGAGAAAGTGTCTGCACGCTGTTACGGTCTCCATAGAGACTCATCACCTTTAAAAACAGACTCAGACTTCCGTTGATAGCTGAAAGAATGACACAAGCTTTCACATTTCAAACCGTTTACCATAACAAATGACTAAAAGCACTGTTGACTAAATGTTTTTATTTTTGTTGGCAACTTATGCTTCAACGACAGAGTAAAACGTTTCTCTTCCATAGTCTTCAGACATAATAATAATATTTATAATAATCTTCATCGTCACAAGTAGGCTTACATTAACACGGCAATGAAGTTACTGTGAAAAGCCCCGAGTCGCCACATTCTGGCGCCTGTTCAGGTACACAGAGGGAGAATTCAGAATGTCTAAATTACCTAACAGCACGACTTTTGGGACTTGTGGGAGGAAACCGGAGCACCCAGAGGAAACCCACGCAGACACAGGGAGAACGTACAGACTCCATACAGACAGTGACCCAAGCCGGGAATCGAACCTGGGACACTGGAGCTGTGAAGAAACAGTGCTAACCACTGTGCTGCCATGCTGCCCACCCACATAGCACTCATCCCAGAATTACAGTCCTTGCAGAAAACTGTCCACAGTTGCTTCCAGCTTCTAATGGGATCCGGTACCCATGTTCTGCCGAGAAGTAACTTTGAGTGATCATCTCCAGGCACTTTCTTCAGTTTTCATAAAA
Source organism: Scyliorhinus canicula (assembly GCF_902713615.1). Lineage (NCBI taxonomy): Eukaryota > Metazoa > Chordata > Chondrichthyes > Carcharhiniformes > Scyliorhinidae > Scyliorhinus > Scyliorhinus canicula. Next base: position 25,834,051 of record NC_052156.1, on the reverse strand, counting down.
TTTCCTAAATCCACCGCCAACAGTAAGGCCTATTCCGGTGATTTTTCTTCCCCCTGGCCTTGGCAGGGTCGAATAGGACTCCTGGATATATGCCAGGTAAAGCTGGATGCACTGAGACGTCTGCCAGCAAGCTTGTACATTATGAAGGGCAGCATGAAGGAGTCCATGCAATGGAAGCTCAGAAAGCTGCCACCTTAGCTCTGGAGACCAATATTGAGAGGGAGCTCCAAAGTCTCACAGCAGTCCTACACTCTGCTCATGCAGAGCTGCAAGACTGCTGAGGCAGCATTCCAGCAGAGCGGTCTTGGCGCCATGAAGGAAACACTCTTGCTGTACTCTCTTAGAATGACAGTATGCCTGCTCATCCACCAACTACTCCACCAAGGCCCTTACCACCACCGCGCAGCCCAACCACCACTCAAACTCAGCACCAACCAGGAGTAAGCACCATTCACCACCTGAAGCATTCACTCATTCTACCATTAGAGCAAGATGCACTGCAGTACCTCACAAAGGCATCACCGCCAGCACCTGCCAAACTGTCGACCGCTACCATCTAGAAGTACAAAACATCAAGCATGTGAACACTGCCACCTCCAAGTCATAAACCATCCTGACTTAAAGGTATTTTGCTGAGCCTTTATCATTGCTCAATAAAATCCTAGAATTCCCCAGCAAACAGCACTGTGAACATAACTACACAATGATAGCGGCGGTCCAAGACCACGCCCTCACCAGTGATGCTCACAGCCCGTAAATGAATAAAAAAATACAATCAGCAACGCCAGTCAGCTCTAGCCAAGAGTGATATGCTGTAGTCAGCAGTCAGGCCCAAAGCTACTCAAAATCATCCTCCATAACCATCTGAAGTGGCCTCAACCACAGTGGCATAGTGGTTAGCACTGCTTCCTCACAGCTCCAGGGACCAGGGTTCAATTCTGGCCACGAGTGACTGTCCGTGTGGAGTTTGCATGTTCTCCCCATGTCTGCGTGGGTTTCCTCCGGTTTCCTCCCACAGTCCAAAGATGTGCAGATTAGGTGGATTGGCCATGCTAAATTGTCCCTTAGTGTCTAAAAGGTTAGGTGGTTACTGGGTTACGGAGATAGGGTGATAGCGTGGGCCTAAGAAGGTGCTCTTTCCAAGGGCCGGTTCAGACTCTGTGGTCCAAACGGCCTCCTTCTACACTGTAAATTCTATGATTCAATGGTAGCTCAGCAGGCTTCCACCTCCCAAACTGCAGCCAGCCACCGGTGAAACATAGGAGCATTAAGATTGGGAAGAAGCAAACAAAGAATGCACAAGGGAGATCCTTAATTACTCATGCTAACTATTAAATAATGAAGTAATTGGCTTTATTAATACTTTTTCTTTTTGTCCTGGATTTAATGTTGATGTTCATCTTTGTAATGGAAAACTCCACAAGTGTGGACATAGGAACACAAGAATTAGGAGCAAAAGTAGTCAATTCAGCCCCTCAAGACTACTCCGCCATTCAATCATGGCTTATCTTTACCTGGTCTCTAAGCCACCTCCCTGCCTGTTCCCCATATCCATTTAACCTATTTTTTAAACAGAATTATATCTCTCTCTTTCTTGAAACCATTTAATAACTCAGATTCCAGCACACTATGGGGCAGAGAGTTCCACAAATTTACCGCCCTCTGCGAGAAGTAGTTCTTCCTCATCTCAGTATTAAATCTACCGCCTCTTAACCTATTTCTGTGACCTCTCGTTCGAGATTACCCCTCAAGGGAAAACATTTGGTCAACATTTACTTTATCAATCTCTCTTAGTATTTTGTATAACTCAGTCAGTTTCCCTCTCATTCTTCTAAACTCCAGCGAGTAAAAGCCCAAATCGCTCCCCAGAATCAATCTGGTGAACCTCCTCTGAACTGCCTCCAATTCCACCACGTCCTGCCTCAAATAAGGAGACTGAAACTGGACATGAAACTCCAGATGTGGTCTCACCAACATCCTATACAATTGCAACAACACTTCTCTACTTTTATACTCCAGTCCTTTTGCAATAAATGTTAAAATTCCATTTGCTTTTTATTACATGCTGAACCTTCATACCGACTTTCTGCGATTCATGAACAAAGACACCCGGATCCCTCAGCCTAAATGCATTTTGAATCTGCTTTTCATTTAGATAATAATTTACCTGACTATTTATTAGACGGAAACAAAGCAATCAGATTGTGACCGGTCAGTTAGCAGTCAGGATTGTGGGGCTAATGGTGCGTTGGGCATGGCTGGGTTGTTTAGCAGTCATCGGTCAGCTGGTTGCTCTGAGCTCTAGTAGTTTGGGACACTGGTTACTGCTATCTCTCCTCTACCCTTTCTTGCTTCTCCTCCTGCAGTTTTTGCTGCCCAGGAACTGGTAAATGCTAGTCTTTCATGATGGCAAAGTTATGAAGTGCAGCAGAGGGCAGCCAGAAATTCTGTACCCACTAAAGGGTATACTGAATACCTCTTTTAGAATAGACCAGAGAGCAGAAGCACATCCTCAATTATGCTTATTGCAGTGGCTTGGCTCTCATTATAGGTCAGTTCTGCTGATGTGTCTTCTTCAGCGATCACTCACTAACGAGTATGATTGTCCACCTAAGAATTTCCGTGTTACTAGTCATGGGTTTTGTGGTTTCTTGCATGGCTAATGGGCCCAATCCTAGAGCCACATCTTCGACCATTCACTTGGCAGGTGTTTCTGGGAGTGAGATCGCTGGTAATCCTTTCTCTGGGCCTCCTCTAGTCATTGGTGTCCTCGAAGAGTTGTGTCCCTTCAACAGGAGGTTCCTCCAAGTAGGTCTCTTCTGAGCAAGGGCCTCACAGGCATTGGTGTCTATGTTTCACTTCTTGAGTTAAGCCTTTAGGGTGTATTTGAAATGCTTTCTTTGTCCTCCTCTTGTTTGAGATCCTTCCTTGAGCTGGGCAAAGAAGATTTGCTTTCGCAGTCGGACTCTGACATCCCAAGCACATCGCCGGCCCAGCAGAGTTGGTTTTGGATGATCATGGCCTCGACGCTGGTGCTCTTGGCTCCTTCAAGGTTCCTTCCTCAGGCTGTTAGTACGCCTGCCCTCCCAGCTCGTGAGGGAAAGAATGGAGAGGAGGGCCACTCGCTGGAAGGATCACAGGCCTCCCCCACATGGGGAGAAACTGGGTCAATAAATGGACTCACCCTCTCTCAAAAACTCAAGCTCAAGGGGGGAGCATGACCGCCACCCTCCCAACCAGTGAGACGGAGTTTACCAACAAGTGAGGGAAAAGACCCCAACTACACCTGATGGGGTAAAGCTGGGGGCAGCCCCTACCGCCAAGCAGCAGGGGCTCAGATAAACCCAGATAAACCACCGGAAATACTAAACGCTAATGTATAGACGTAAATATTTTTTTTATAAATAAATTTAGAGTACCCAATTATTTTTTCCAATTAAGGGGCAATTTAGCGTGGCCAATCCACCTTTCCTGCACATCTTTGGGTTGTGGGGGTGAAACCCACACAAACACGGGGAGAACGTGCAAACTCCACACTGACAGTGACCCAGGGCCGGGATTCGAACCCGGGTCCTCAGCGCCGTAGGCAGCAATGCTAACCACTGTGCCACCGTGCTGCCCTTAGACGTAAATATTAAGTAGCATTGGAGCCCCAGTCACGGTTACAGTGACAGCGAAGGGCTCAACTCTTGTTGTTCCTGGTGTTGGTTATTATTACTGTTGTTGCATTGTCTGTTACATGCAAAACTCAGTTTCCTCTTCCGTTTTTGTCTGCAGCTCTAACTCAAAAACAACAATAAAAATATTTTTCAAAAAATGATGGAGGGAGAGACTGGATCTTGCCCTGAGGCGGGTTGGTAAAGGACTTGATTCTTCTTGAGGTTGAGGGTGAGACCAATTCTTTGGTATGCTTCTGTGAAGATGCCAAGCATGGCTTGGGGATTCTCTTCTGAGAGAGTGGAGATGGCGATGTCATCCTCATGTTGAAGTCCCACGAGCGATGTCCTTTTCTTCTTGTATTTCAACCTGTTGAGGTTGAAAAGTTTTCCGTCCATCCTGTCGACAATGCCCACTCCACTGGGAAGCTTAGTCTTGACAAGGGGAAGGATGGTGGCGATGAAGATGGAGAAAAGGGTGGAGGCGATGACACATCCCTGCTTGACTCCAGTCGAATTTCCATTGGTGAGGATTGCCGGCGACATCTTATCGTAGAAGAGCCGTAGGATGCTGGTGAATTTCTCTAGACAGCGGCCTTTGACAGGGTCTTCCATAGAACTTCCTAATTGACTGGTCAAAAGCCTTGGTCAGATCAATGAAGGCCATGTAGAGTGGTTTATATTGCTCCTGGCACTTCTCTTGAAGTTGCTCAGCTGTGAAAATCATGCCTCCTCTTCCATGGTTTGGTCGGAAGACATACTGGCTTTCCAGAAGGATTTCTTCAGAGACTGGGAGAAAATGGGTAGCGTGGATTTGGGCGATGATCTTCCTGGTGATGGAGAGTAGGGAGATTCCTCGGTAGTTCCCACTGTCCGCTTTATCTCCTTTCTTGAACATGATAGTGATGACAGCATTCCTGAGGTTGGCAGGAATTTCTTCTCTGTCCCAGATTTTCAGCAACAGCTGATGGAGATGACCGGTGATTTCTTCTCCTCAAGTTTGAAACTCTCCATTGGGATCCCATGCAGTCCTGCGGATTTTTCATTCTTCATGTGTTTAATGGTGGCTTCAACTTCATCCACACTTGGTGGGAGTCCAAGATCATCTTTGATGGGGAGTTGGTGGATTTCCTCAAACGCTTCCTCGTCTATGGTTGTATCTCGGTTTAGGAGATCTTTAAGTGTTCTCACCCTCGGAAGAGGATGATTTCTCTGTCTCTCAAGATGGCTCCATCCTTATTCCGCACAAGTTTGAGGCCTAGGGTATTGGGTCCATATATTGCCTTGGTGCCGCTGAAGAAGCCCCGGGTGTCATGTTTGTCAGAGAGCAGTTGCAGCTTCTTGGCTTTCTCAGTCCACCATTGTGTTTTGATTTCCCGAGTTCTTCTTTGTATCTCCACCTTAATTGATAAGCTCTCCTCTTTGCCTTGCTGGTTATGTTGTTGTATCAGATGAGGAGAACTTTCCTCTTCTTGTCGATGAGGTCTTGGATGATGTGGCTGTTCTCGTCAGCATTGCAACACGGTAGCATAGTGGTTAGCACAATCGTTTCACAGCTCCAGGGTCCCAGGTTCGATTCCGGCTTGGGTCACTGTCTGTGCGGAGTCTGGACATCCTCCCCGTGTGTGCGTGGGTTTCCTCTGGGAGCTCCGGTTTCCTCCACAGTCCAAAGATGTGCAGGTTAGGTGGATTGGTCATGCTAAATTGCCCTTAGTGTCCAAAATTACCTTTAGTGTTGGATGGGGTTACTGGGTTATGGGGATAGGGTGGAGTTGTTGACCTTGGGTAGGGTGCTCTTTCCAAGAGCTGGTGCAGACTCGATGGGCTGAATGGCCTCCTTCTGCACTGTAAATTCTATAAAAAATTTTATGAACCAGTCTTGTGTTTCCTGATCTTCTCGCTGATGGTTCTTCACAGCTTGAGGAAATGGCTGTCTTCGGGTCTTTCCAATTTTCCTCCACCCCATTAGAATGGACACTTTGGAAAATTTGGAGAAGACGTTGTTGGAAGTTCACCAGCATGCTTGGCTCTTGAAGCTGCCCAACATTGATCTTGTTTCTGAGCTGCTTATTCATCTTCCACTGCTCCTGGTAGAATTTTATAGACATAGAGGAGTGGGTGAGTCGGTGGTCTGTCCAGCAGTCATCTACATTGGTCATCGCTTTGGTGATGAGGGCATCCTTCTGGTCTCGCGATCGGCTTAAGCCTCCGAACGGCATTGCTGTCAGGATCAATGGAACGTTCAAGCCTCTCCACCTCAGCAAGGTGGCACTCCAAGGAAAGGGACTGATGTGTACAGGGGTACTGGCATCAATCTTGACCATGTGTGGAGACAATAGACCCAGTCACTCAATAGCCTGAATGTGACTTGTCAACCTGCATGGAATTAAGGTGGCACAGCAAACTGATCCAAGATGAAAAGTCAGGTTTGCTGGAGGATTAGCAGACAGAGATCTACATGATGTGCCTGTGGTAGAATACCAGCAGCTCATTGATGGAATGGAATCCTTTACAATTGATAAAGATGCCAGGTAGGAAGCACATTAGATATTATGGCTTCAGCCTCTGGCACCTTGGACCCTCAGGAAACGTATTGTGCTAAACAGACAAAACCTTTTCATTCATCTCGTTTTGCTCCGTCCATAAGAATGAGTTATTTGACATGGAAAACCCTCAATGACCTCTATAATACAACAATGCAATTCAGATGGGAATATGTCACCAATCTCACTTGCTGAAGCCTGATGAAACAATATGGCGCCCGAGATTGTGCTCCTGGGTAATGTAGCGGGAGAAGGAATGCTTGCTGAAGAACCGCAGTGGGTACAATCCCTTGCAGAGTCCTCCTCTGGCCTTCCTCTTTGCTGGTCCTGCTTATACCCTAGCCCAAAAGGCAGCCCTGTCAAGCCACCACTGACCGCAGACAAACCATCTGTAAGGCAGTAAACAACCAGCAAATCTTTTCTTAATAGACAGCATGAACTTTCCTGAGAGATAAAAATAATCTAGAAACGCCCTGAATTTAATCAGAAGCTGAAACAAGAAAGCAGCAACTAACCTGTAAGTAATGCCTGATCCCCTTAAATAGGTCTTTTGAGATGTTCTTCCTGTCATTCAGCACGGTGTGAGTTCAACATATGGCACACAAAGTGCTAGAGCATTCCAGTTTTGAAAACAGGTCCTGGAAGAACTCCAGGACCCTACTTTTAATAAATTGCTCATCTGTTTACTTACTCTCAATCTCCCGGACCTCATTTGAATACTCTGCTGAAAACAAGTGAGAATGAAGGCAGTGCTGGAGAGTGAGAACAGAAATTGTATACGTGGCTTGAGAGCACCATGGAGTTCAAGGAATAATGCTCAGAATGTAGGCGTAGATTTCACAGAGATACCAGGACTAGACAGAGCGAGAACGCCCAGGGACTCCTTTCAAGGACAAGGGTGGTTCTCCTTTCAAGGACAAGGGTGGTTCTCCTCCAGGCCCATAAGAAATCTTTGAGCACGTAACTCAAGTGCTCACTGTTCTCTTGTGCCTTGCTGGGGTTGGGGTTGCACCTGTACAGATGTCCTGATTTTGGCAGATAATATTTCACTGCAGTGATGATGGCACCATCTCTGTACCTTCTTTAAAGTAGCATCTTGCCTTCCTGGTGCCTGACTACAGGTAAGTTGTGACAAATGGGTTAGTTTGCACTGAGAACATAATGTGAGCCCCCTCGCCCAGCACGACAAATGCTGAATTAGCAATCTCGTCCAAAGAGGCCACTGGGCAGACCATACCAAAAATGAGGTAAAGAAACTACAATGGTGAGGTAGGAATGTGTTCTTCTGAGATTTGGCTAAGCAGCTGCTTTACTCTGCAAGATAACCGCGCACTACCTGACCCCGACCCCCCCCCCACCCCCCCCCCCCAAACCCCTGCCGGCAGAGGGATTCTCCATCCTGGCAGCCGGCCAATGGGGTTTCCCATTGTGGGCACCCCCATGCCATCGGGAACTCCGAGGGCATGAGTGCGCTGCCGGTGAAGCGGAGGATCCCGCCGACGGAGAATCACGCCCATGGAACTTCTTTGAAGGCAATGTTTTGAGATTTGTTTAGAGGTTAAGGAAGCTAAGATATACTATGTCATGTGTTATATCTAAACCCGAAGTACAATCTGCTAGGAGGTTAACCTTGCCACTTCTAATGCATGTCTATCTGATACATGCAATGTTTCTAAACAGATATTAAATTTCTCTGATTAAGCCTCACAGAACAGGTATCAGAAAGGACTGGTCTCGCTGGCAACTTAGTTGGAGGAAAGACATACTGGGCTCTTTCAAAGTCACACCTGAATGTCTGAGCTTTCACTTTTCTTAACCCTCTCAAAACATGCATCAGTTTCTTCCTTGCACCAGTAATATGGCTCCAAGAGGGCCGGTTTAGCTTAGTTGACTGGACAGCTGGTTCGTGATGCTGAGCAAGGCCAACAGCACCGGTTCAATTCCTGTACCGGCTGAGGTTATTTATGAAGGCCCCGCCTCCTGAACCTTGCCCTCAGCTTAAATCACCACCCGTCAGCTCCCCCCCTCAAAGGGGAAAGCAGCCTATGCTCATCTGGAATTATGGTGACTTTACTTTAATACAGCTCCAGTATAGATGCACAAAGAACTGGAGAGACAAATAGCACCAGAGTGGGAAATAATGGGATCAGACTGAGAAGGAATGAAGTAAGATCTAAATTAGGTTTAATTATCAATGGATGAAGTGTGGTAAATCGGACAGGCGATTAGCAGGCATAAATAGCCACTTGGAAATATGTCACAGAATTATAGAATGAAGTGCAGAAGAGGCCCTTCGGCCCATCAAGTCTGCATGAAAAATACCTGACCTGCCTACCTAATCTCAATTACCAGCAAATGCCCCCCCATAGCCTTAAATGTTATGACATGGCAAATGCTCATCCAGATACTCTTTAAAGGATGTGAGGAAACAAGCATCTACCACCCTGCCAGGCAGTCCATTCCACACTATCACCACTCTCTGCGTAAAAAGATTTTTCCTCAAATCTCCCCTGAACCTCCCGTCCCTCACCTTGAACTGGTGTCCTCTCGTAACTGGCCCTTCAACTAAGAGGAACAGCTGCTCTCTATCCACCATGTCCATGCCCCTCATAATGTTGTACACCTCGATCGGGTCACCCCTCAGTCTTCTCTCCTCCAGCAAAAACAACCCAAGTTTATCCAACCTCTCTTCAGAACTTAAAAGTTCCATCCCAGGCAACATCCTGATGAATTGCCTCTACACCCCCTTCGACTCAATCATATCCTTGCTATAATGTGCCGACCAGAATTGTACACAGTACTCCAGCTGTGACCTCACCAAAGTTTTATACAACTCCAACATGACCTCCCTGCTGTTGTAATCTATGTCTTGACTGATGAAGGCAATTGTCCCATATGTCCTTTTTCACCACCCTATTAACCTGCCCTTCCGCCTTCAGAGATCTATGGATATTAACGCCAAGTTCCCTTTGTTCCTCAGAACTTCCCAGTGTCAGGCCATTCATTGAATACTTCCTTGTTACATTACTCCTTCCAAAATGTCTCACCTCACACTTTTCAGGGTTAAATTTCACCTGCCACTTTTCTGCCCATTTGACCATCCCATCTATATTGTCCTTTAACCGAAGACACTCAGCCTCACTGTTAACCACCTGGCCAATCTTTGTGTCATCCACAAACTTACTGTGGCCCCACATAGTCATCTATGTTGTTTAGATAAATGGCAAAAGAATTGGGGATGGGGGTGTTGTTGGTAGGTTCCTTTTTTTTCTCTTTTTGTTTACGTGTATCGGCTCGCCTGGTTGTTTAAGAGATGTGAATGTGTTAAACTGTGAAAATTAAAAATGCTTCAATAAAATATTTTCTAAAAAAAAAATTGGGGACCCAGCACAGATCCCTGTGGTACCCCACTGGACACTGGCTTCCAGTCAGTAAAGCAGTCATCTGTCATCACCCTCTGTCTCCTACAGTAAGCCAATTTTGAATCCACCTTATCAAGTTACCCTGTATCCCATGTGCATTTGCCTTCTATATAAGTCTCCCATATTGGACCTTGTCCCTCATCTACACACCTGGCCACATGCTCAGAAGATTCAATCATACCAATAACAAAAACCTAGTTCATTAAAAGAAGGACTGGGCCCAAAATATTCCTGGATACAGGTGTCCAGAAAAGATTGGGTGAGAAGGAAAGGAGGAAGGTGGCAGTATTGATTAAGGAGAACATTGTAGTGCTGGAGAGAGAGGATGTCTTAGAGGGATCAAAGACACAACCTAGTTGGTCAGAGTTACAGAACAATCGAGGTACCATTACATTGCCAAGTGCATTCTGTAGGCCAGCAACTAGTGGGAAATATAGAGAGAAGCAGGTTTGCAGCAAAATTACACGGATGCAAAATTATAAGGTATGTGAGTGGCTTTCGTTATCCTAATATAGACTGGGATAGTAAAGGGCAGAGAAAAGGAAGAGTTTCTGATGTGTTGAGGAGAATTTCTGGATGAGTATGTGGTCAGCACAACAAGGAGGCATTACTGCATTAGATGCTTCAAAATGAAGTGAATCAAGTGTCACTGGGGGAACATTTAAGGGGGCAGTGACCATAGTGTCATAAGGCTTAGGTTAGGAAGAGAAAAGGACAAGGAATAAATCGAGTATAAAATGGAGGAAGCCAACTTTAGTGGGAGGAGAAAAGATCTGTACTTGGTAAACTGGGGCGGGATTCTCCGACTCCCCGCCGGGTCGGAGAATCGCCCGGGACCGGCGTCAATCCCACCACCGCCGTGTCCCGAATTCTCCGCCACCAGAGATTCGGCGGGGGCGGGAATCGTGCAGGTCGGCGGGCCCCCCGCGGCGATTCTCCGGCCAGCGATGGGCCAAAGTCCCGCCGCTGACAAGCCTCTCCCGCCAGCGGGAATCAAAACACCTACCTGACCAGCGGGATTGGCGACGCGGGCAGGCGCCGAGGTCCTGGGGGGGTTACGGAGCGATCTGACCCCGGGGGGTGCCCCCACGATGGCCTGGCCCGCGATAGGGGCCCACCGATCGGCCGGCGGGCTGGTGCCATGGGGACACTCTTTTCCTTCCGCCTTTGCCATGGTCTTCACCATGGCGGAGGCGGAAGAGACTCCCTCCCCTGCGCATGCGCCGGGATGATGTCAGCAACTGCTGACGCTCCGGTGCATGTGCGGACTTATGCCGGCCGGCGAAGTGCTTTCGCCCAAAGGCCGTTCACGCCAGCCCGTGGAGCGCCAACCACTCCGGCACGGGCCTAGCCCCTCAATGTGAGGGCTTGGCCCCGAAAGGTGCGGAGACGTCCGCACCTTTGGGGCGCCCCGACGCCGGACTGGTTCACGCCACTCCAACACGCCGGGAACCCCCACCCCGTCGGGTAGGGGAGAATCCCGGCCCTGGAATCAAAGACTGGCAGGCAAAACAGTGACTGAACAATGGATTACCTTTAAAAGAGGAGATGGTCCAGGTAGAGTCAAGATACTTGCCCAAGAGTAGTAAAATTGAACAAGCAAAGCCAGAATTCTGACATAAGGGATAGACAGTAAGATGAAGGTGTATGATGTCAAGTGAGAATATAGAAAGGTGTGGGGAAGTAAAAAGGAAATTAGAGATGCAAAGTGAGAGGGTGCGCTCTACCCGAACGTGGACAGAGTCCCGTAGTGCGAGATTAGCTGGGTGTTTCCCAGCATTCAGAACACTGAGAAACACTCCGCTATCTAACGCACACCCAGGATGACATCAGCAGCTGCTGATGCTCCTTTACCCCGGGGGGGCCCAGTGGGGAAATCTCTGACAAGACACTTAGCCCCATTTTCTGCACTGAGGAGCTCCACTCGCCAGAACTCCTCATGCAGCGAGAGATTGGGATAACATTTAAAATTCCGCAAGAACTCTCGAGGCCCTGAAGCGACCCCACCCGAAGACCCAACTCACTATACATCACTCCGAGGCCCCCCTTCCTCACATTGCAACCCCTGGGCCCATCACTGCCATGCGAAAAAGCCACCTGGGCATCTTGGCTGTGTCAGGCTGGCACCCAGGTGGCACTGCCAGGGTGCCTGAATGCCCATGTGGCAACAGCAGTGCCAGGGTACCATGCTGCCTAGAGGGCATGCACCTGGGAGCCTCTAATACCCTCAGATACCCCCACAAGTGCCATTCCATCTGGTTCCCAGTTGTGGAGATCAACACTGAACAGTGCTCGCCCGAGGTCTCCAAAGCGAGTGAGTTAGATCCTACACCTGCGTTAGATCTCGGGAAGATATATTAGAGTCAGACCAGCTGCCTCACTCTAATATGCAGATTTGCCAGAAAGTTATCCTGCCCACAATGGGCAGTATTCACATTGCGATGTCCCACAAGATCACGTTGGATTGGAAAAGAAGTGCGGTGTGGCGCAAGGCAACCAGTCCATGCCGGCAGATCCCACTGCTGGGTAAAGGATCTGCCGGCGCTGGGTAAAGGATCTGCCGGCGCTGAGTAAAGGATCTGCCGGCATCTAGCGGTTGCCTTGCAGCACACTACGCCGCTTTTCCGATGCAACACGACCATAGATCCCACCCAGCGTATGAGAAGAAACTGACAACTAACATAAAATAGAAACCAAAGGTCCTCTATAGGCATATGAATATTGAAAGGATATTGAGAGAATGAATTAGGCACCCAAAAGGAGATTTACACATGGAGGAGGAGGGTATGGCAGAAGAACGTTTTTTAAAATTCATTCTTGGGATGCAAGACTTGTTGGCAAGGCCAGCATTTATTTCCCATCCTAATTTCCCTTAAGATGGTAATGGTGAGCTGCAGTCCACTCAATGCAGGTACATCCACAGTGCTGTTCGACGAGGGAGGGTGGATTAATTAGGAAAGCCAGCACCCATTTGTTAATGGCAAATAGTGTTAAACTCATTTGTTTGGGTTGTTCTTTGGACTGAAGGAAGGCATACAATGGGGGTTCTTCAGGAACATGGACTATTGTTTTCCTTGGTATATATTAATGACCTAGTCTTGAGGACACAATGATGACACAACATGTGGAAGTATCATGAACTGTCAGGAGGATAGCGATAGACTTCAAGACGGCACAGACAGGGTGGTGGAATAGGTGGACATGCTGCAGATGACATTTAATGCAAAGGATTGTGAAGTAATACAATTTAGTAGAAAAATTAGGAATGGGAATTTAAAATATAGGATAGAAATCCAAAGGGAATGTGGGAACAGAGACACATAGAGATAATGTGGACAAATCATTGAAGGTGGTGGGGTAGGCTGAGGAAATGATTAAAAAGCAATACGGGATCCTGGACTTTGTAAATAGAGACATAGAGTGCAAAGGCAAGGAAGTGGAACAGCAATGGCAGGGGTTTTGGGGAGTTATTCAGGAGGCACAACAGAAATTCATTCCAAGAAGGAGGAAACATGCTAAGGGGAGGACAAGGCATCCATGGCTGACGAGGGAAGTCAAAGACAGCAGAAAAACAAAAGAAAAAGCATACAAAGTGGCGAGGATTAGTGGGAAGTCAGAGGATTGGGAAGCCTTTAGAAGCGAGCTGAAGACAACTGAATAAGCAATATAGGGGGAGAAGATAAAATATGAGTGCAAGCTAGCTTGCAATATAAAGGAAGATGGGAAGAGTTTTTTTCAACATATAAAAGGAAAGAGAGAGACAAAAATAGACATTGGACCACTGGAAAATGTGGCTGGGGAAGTAATAATAGGACCCAAAGAAATGGCAGAGGAACGGAATCGTTATTTTACATCAGTCTTCACAGTGGAAGACACGAGTGGCATGCCAGAGCTCCAGGAGAATCAGGGGGCAGAGGTGAGTGCAGTGACCATCACGAAGAAGGAGGCTCTGGGGAAACTGGAAGGTCTGAAGGTGGATAAATCACCTGGACCGGATGGACTACATCTCAGAGTACTAAAAGAGATAGCTGAGGAGGTTGTGGAGGCATTGGTGGTGATCTTTCATTGGAGGCAGGAAGGGTCCCAGAGGACTGGAAAGGGGCTCATGGAACACCGCTGTTTAAGAAGTGAGGGAGGCAGAAGATGGGAAATTATAGGCCGGTTAGCCTTATTTCAGTCATTGGGAAGATTTTAGAATCCATTATTAAAGATGAAATTGCAGAGTACTTGGAAGTGCATGGTAAAATAGGACTGAGTCAGCACGGCTTCATCAAGGGGAGATCATGTCTTACAAATCTTTTAGAGTTCTCTGAGGAAGTAACAAGGAAGTTAGACAAAGGAGAACCAGTGGACGTGATTTATTTAGATTTCCAGAAGGCCTTTGACAAGGTGCTGCATAGGAGGCTGTTAAATAAGTTAAGAGCTCATGGTGTTAAAGGTAAGATCCTGGCATGGATAGAGGATTGGCTGACTGGAAGAAAGCAGAGAGTGGGGATAAAGGGGCCTTTTTCAGGATGGCAGTCAGTTAATAGTGTTGTGCCTCAGGAGTCACAACTTTTCACAATATATATTAATGATCTGCAAGAAGGAAATGAGGGTACTGTTGCTAAGTTTGCAGATGATACAAAGATCTGTACAGGGACAGGTAGTATTGAGGAAGCAGGTGGGCTTCAGAAGGATGTGGACAGGCTAGGAGAGAGGGCAAAGAAGTGGCAGATGGAATACAATGTGGAAAAGTGTGAGGTTATGCACTTTGGAAGGCGAAATGGAGGCATAGACTATTTTCTAAATGGGGAGATGCTTAGGAAATCAGAAGCATAAAGGGAGTTGGGAGTCCTTGTTCACGATTCTCTTAAGGTTAATGTGCAGGTTCAGTCAGCAGTTGGGAAGGCAAATGCAGCGTTTGCATTCATGTCGAGAGGGCTAATATGCAAGACAAGGGATGTACTTCTGAGGCTATATAAGTCTCTGGTCAGACCCTATTTGGATTATTATGAGCAGTTTTGGGCCCCGTATCGAAGGAAGGATGTGCTGACCTTGGAGAGGGTCCTGATGAGGTTCACAAGAATGATTCCTGGAATGAAGAGCTTGTTGTATGAGGAACGGTTTAGGACTCTGGGTCTACACGCATTGTCGTTTAGAAGGATATGGGGAGGGGTCTTATTGAAACTTACAGGGCACTGCGAGGCCTTGATAGAGTGAACGTGGAGAGGATGTTTCCACTTGTAGGAAAAAGTAGAAGCAGACGACACAATCTCAGACTAAAGGGCTGATCCTTTAAAACAGAGATGAGGAGGAACTTCTTCAGCCAGGGGTAGTGAATCTGTGAAACTCTTTGCCGCAGAAGGCTGTGCAGGCCAAATCACTGAGTGTCTTTCAGACAGAGATAGATAGGTTCTTGATCAATAAGGGGATCAGGGGTTATGGGAAGAATGCAGGAGAATGGAGATGAGAAAAATATCAGCCATGAGTGAATGGCAGAGCAGACTCGATGGGCCAAGTGGACTAATTCTGCTCCTGTGTCTTATGGTCTAAGTTATGATGAACCTTCAGAGAGAATGATAGTTTGGCCTTCACGGGAATATTCTGTCCAGGACCGGGCACTGTACTTTAGGAAGGGTGAGAAAGCATTAAATGCGGTGCAGGGTGATGTTAAATATTCAAATATTTCAAAAGATTGTTTGCAAAATAGATCAGTATGGATATAGCAGAGTTCCTCAAAAACGAGCCTGAATTCAACTTGGATATTTTGCACTGGAGGGTAATTCGGCACTCCAAGGAACTGCAATTCAATTATATTTAGTAGCTCCACATGCAAGATTTCACTTTAAATCATTAATAAATTAATTAGAAAGGGAAGAGGCTCAATTAACACTTAAAATTAAAAGATCAGTTTTCCTAACCAGAAGATGAGGCTCAACACAGATAAGAGGCACAGACCATCAGAAGTGGTCGATCCTGAATGCTGCGTAAACAGGACAATTCGCGGAAGTTGGGCTCCCCTCAACCCTCCCCCTCTTGCCCACCCAACACTGTGAAATGAAGTGCCTCTTCTCAATTTTTGATTGACATTTTTAATCCACTCTCCTGTTTCCAAGGAAACGGCTTGCCAGCAACAGGTATGGAGACCTGTGTTGCCATAAGACCTAAACAACATCAATTGCAACACCACAGCAGTGCGACCGACCCCCTCTTCAATGCAAGATGCCAGAAAGATCCAAACTGCTGGGAATGGGGGATGGCCAGGAAGTGAACATAGAACATTAAACATAAAACAGCACAGAACAGGCCCTTCGGCCCTCGATGTTGTGCCGAGCAATGATCACCCCACTCAAACCCACGTATCAATCCTATACCCGTAACCCAACAACCCCCCCCTTAACCTTACTTTTTAGGACACTACGGGCAATTTAGCATGGCCAATCCACCTAACCCGCACATCTTTGGACTGTGGGAGGAAACCGGAGCACCCGGAGGAAACCCACGCACACACGGGGAGGACGTGCAGACTCCACACAGACAGTGACCCAGCTGGGAATCGAACCTGGGACCCTGGAGCTGTGAAGCATTTATGCTAACCACCATGCTACCGTGCGGCCCCTATGAAGGGGCTCCAATATCAATGTTTGCAGATCCTCTATTTTAAAATGTAGTTCATAGCCTTCATTCTGCTTTTGCAGACTGCAGTATTTTTTTGGATGATACAGGTAACTGCTCCATTTATCTATAATAAGCTCTGTATGTGGTTGCACGTTTTACTGAAAGCTCATTAGAAGTATCTGCAAGGTTTGGCAATCCTGAAGGTGGCACTATGATGGGTCTTGTTAATGTAAAATGTGTCACACTGTGTGACACCTGATAACTTCCACTTAGTAGGGAGAATCTATCACCCTGTGACTGCAAAATTGTGCCCCAAGGTTCCCATAAATTATTCAGAATGCTTTCTGATATTATTTTTAAAGTCATTATATTCTCAGTAAGTGCAATTTCTAATGTCCAAAATAAGTGTTCAACCAACATTTTAAGATTGTATATTATCCCTGCTGTCTACCCTTTGGCCCTCTGTTTACTGTGACATTTTTGCAGCTACTGATCTGCACAACTATTGTTTCACTTGCCCTTTTGATGCCGTAGTCCCCATTAAACCCATTACAACTCTCTCACCCTGGTCTAACCATTATCTCCACTCCCTTAAATCTGAGGGATGTAGAATTGGATGGAAATAGCAGACAACTGATATAGCCTTTCAGTACCAGATCTGGACAGACTGCATAAAGCACTATCTGGGTTTGCTCTGAGTGATCATCACAACTGCTTACTATTCCACAAACATTCTGGAATGCAAAGATAACCCCAGGCTAGTTTTCTCTACTGAAAACAGCCTGCTAAAACCTGTTTTCTCTGATTCCTCCACCCTTGCATCCATCATGTGTGAGGAGCTCATGGCCTTCTTTGTCAGTACGTTTGAGGCTACCTGTTCAACTATAGCTGCCACTTCCCTCTCTTCCCACCAGGCTAAACATCCTCTAAAATTCTTCCTGCCCAAGCCCTGAACTTTGCATTGTTCTCTCGTTATTCCTCATGCCCTCTCTGAGTTCATCGGTCCCCCAGCCGTGTGTTTCTCTCCATGCATTGCCAGTGGGTTTCTCTACTCCCGCTGCTGGTCAATGGGATTTCCCATTGAAGCCATCGCACACGGCTGGGAGGGGCGCACTGACGGCAGGAACAGAGAATCCCAATGGCTGGAGAATTCTGGCCTTGATCGCAGTGCTCATAATCATGAGGAGTCTGGATAGATTAAGTAGGGAAAAACTGTTCCCATTGGCGGAAAGGTCGAGAACCAAAGGACACCCATTGAAGATGAACGGTATAGGAATCAAAAGCGAAATGAGGAAAAATATGTGGCTGAAGTGCGGTGGAGGCAGACTCAAACATGGCTTGCAAAAGAGAATTGGATAATTGCAGGCCATGGGCAATTGGGAGTGGGACGGGCTGAGGTGTTCCAATAGAGAACAGACATGAACACAATGAACACAATGGGCCTATTGGCCGCATTTTGTACTGTAACCATTCTACATTTCTATTATTCTGAGTGTGTGAGAGGCACAGGTGGGAAGAAAATGAGAAGCTGGAGACAAAAGTATTTGAGCACAAGAGCAAAACACAATTACAGGAAGAATGGCAAACAATTCCTGTCTGTCAATAACAGAGCAGATCAATGAAGAAGTGTTTTTGATTAAATTCATTGACTATTGCTGAAAAAATACTCGGGAACAGACCTGGTTGCTAAGTTACATCTGTATATTTGTCCTCTGGCTTCAGTGAATAATCAATTGATTCAGCAGTGGAACATACTGCTCTAAACAATGAAATAAATTACTGCCTCCCCAATAAAACACTTATACATCATTTGTGCTTTCAGCAAATGATTCAAAGAAACTATTTTTCTTTCAAAACCCATACTGAAAGACCCACTTTGTGGATGTCCTTTTTGTTTGGAATTTTTTAATTTCTCACTGTTTGACCTCAGTCATAAATTTTTCAACATGATTGCTTTTTTGGAAATGCACCAAATGGAGGCAATATTGCACTGAGGTCAGGGTAGACACTCAGATAAAACATCCCATTGGAAAAAGTGAACGAGCACTTGTCCAGAATATTCTTTCTATGTGAGCGCATGTGATCCTGAAATGAGTAGAACGAATAGGGCCAGGATTTGGCTGGCAGCAACAAAGTACTGAAAGCGGGTGATGTGGGGGTCCGGGGTGAGGGGGATGTATGGAGTTCTGGCACAGGCGATGCTGGCAGCATCTTTGGGCAGCAGCTCGTCATGCTTGCACATCCAACAGCCCCAGAAGGAACAGCAAAGGTGCCCTGACAATTGTAAACATCGATGACATGGCGAATGCATATCAAAGGTTGCTCCATGATTCACTGACCCACCCATGGAAGCACAGTTGTCAGGGAGTGGAGGGAAGCCCTTGGGTCGGAGAAGGAGAATGGCTCCCTGAATAAAACCGGACTGGATGGAGATAACAGAGGGGGTCAGCAGTCATGGGGTTGTCAGCCATTTTTGGCTACAGTACTGAAAGCAGGTGAAGAGAAATGTTGCACACAATATTAAGCTTGCAGCCTTAAATGTGATTGAAGATGAAAATGAGATTTGGGTAGAAGGTGTCCATCCAGTCAATGGAAATGTTTAGGCATCAACGTTGGCTGTCAGTTGTAGAGGTGACTCCTGCGGAGCCAGTGCAGACTGTTCATGTGCGGGAGGCATGTCAGTGACACCATAATGGTCAGTTAAGCTGCCACCGCGGTGCACAGGCCTCATGTGTCTCTTTGATGGACGAGTAACAATAGGAATTTAGGGGCTTGCAGGAGGAGAGCTCACAACACAAGGGAAAAGTCAAGAATGAGAGACAGCATTCCTACGTGGCCGTCATCAGGCCTACGGAGGAAGAGGCATTGAAGCTGGGAGGAATGGGGGCAGGCAAGGTAATCGCTGATGTAGAGACAAATGTGAAGGCCTGAGAGTGTGAGTGGCTATGCACAAAATATAGTCCTCACATGTGCACCACTAATCACAGAGCTCCACAGGTTGAATATTCAGAAGGCTATGTTGGAAAGTGTTTATATCCCACTCTTCTCTCTCTTATAGTTCATAGACAATATTGCCAACCAAGAGTGACAGCTTTCCACCTCTGAGGAGGAGTGGGAGGACTCTAGAATGCAAAGTTGTTGCACTCACTCTGAAGTCTCTGATGACCTGAGAACCACCCTGTGCAGGCCACTCTTTAACAATCAGGTTTCATGATTTCCCATTGGCTCTTGCCAAATTCTCCCCGCACCTGCCCTCCACCAAACCTACCATGGGCAGGTTGGGAAATTTCAAACATGCGATTTTACCAATTTATGTTTCCATTTTACAAGAATGCCATGGGATCAGCGGCGCTTCGGAAGCTCTCGAGCTACAATGAGGTAGGAGGTGGGAGTTGGTTGCAGTCGGCAGCCATTGTGAAAGGTGGCTTTACAGGAAAGTGTTGAAGTAGAAGTTATCTAAGGAAGGATGTTCTTGCCATGGTGGGAGTGCAGCGAAGGTCTTCCAGGCTGATTCCAGGGACGGTGGGACTGTCATATGAGGAGAGACTAAGTCGATTAGGATTATGTTCATTGGAGTTTAGAGGAGTGAGAGAGGATCTTATAGAAACTTATAAAATTCTGACAGGATTAGACAGGGTAGATTCAGAAAGAATTGTCCCGCTGGTGGAGGAGTCCAGAACTAGGGATCATAGTTTGAGGATAATCGTAATAATCTTTATTGTCACAAGTAGGCATACAAAGGGGTAAACATTTTAAGACTGAGGTGAGGAGACATTTCTTCACCCAGGGAGTGGTGAATCTGTGCAATCTGCTACCATAGAAATTAGTTGAGGCCAAAACGTGTGATTTTAAGAAGGAATTAGTTAAAGCTCTTGGGGCTAAAGGGATCAAGGGATATGGAGGGGAAGGCTGAATCAGGGTATTGAACTTGATGATCAGCCATGTTCATAATGAATGGATGGGCAGACTAGAAGGACCGAATGACCTCTTCCTGCTTCTATTTTCTATGTTTCTATGAAGTTGAGCAATGACGTTATTGAATGGTGGAACAGGCTCTCTGGGTCGTACGACCTGGTCCTGTTCCTATTTCTTACGTATTTTAGAGCCAGAAACATCCAAGCCCCTGGCAATCTGCAGGCATCTTTCACTTACACAAACCCTTTACTAATGTTCAGCTTAAACCTATTTTTACAGTAATTAGATGGTGCGGTTGTAAACATTTTATGAGGGGAAAGTGGAGTCTGAGAAAACCTTGCTGAGCTCAGTTTCAACAGGAGATAATCTTTACAAATCTGAAACCACCTTGCATCTTGTAGATCAATCAGGAGATTCCTTTACCATCACAAGTCGCCTGGGTTTGAACCTCAGACTCTCTGTTATGCTCAACGACATCAACTCTAAATGGGACTCTCTTGACATGTTTTCACCTCTGTACAATTGTTAGCATCCTCTGGCACATCATTACACCATTTCATTCCTTGAGTTTGTGTTAATTATCTTGCTGCTCAGCTGGAATAATATGCTTGCCACTCCGTACTTTAATAGCCTTTTGAAGACACCTTGCACAATTCCTCATTTTCGAAGGCATGCAGCAGTAGGAAATAACACTTTCATTTTTCAACCCATCAGTCTCCCTGGAGAAAATCAAATACCTCCGATGGAGTGAGTGTTTCTCCAATCAAGTGGATTTGATGGTGTACCTCGGCTTTTCTTCCGCAAATTTGTTATTCTAAACACATTCTTTCATTTGATATTAAATTGTGCATGATTCAATGATTTAAAAAAAATAAGTTTAGAGTTTCCAATTAATTTTTTCCAATTAAGGGGCAATTTAACGTGGCCAATCCACCTGTCCATCTTTGGGTTGTGGGGGCGAAACCCACGCAAACACGGGAAGAATGGGCAAACTCCACACAGACAGTGACCCAGAGCCAGGATTCGAACCTGGGACCTCGGCGCTGTGAGGCAACAGGGCTAACCCACTGTGCCACCGTGCTGCCTGCATGATTCAATGATATTGTCAAGTACTTAACTGGTGCAAAATTACGGCATGCCCATACTAAGATCTGATGTCCATCATCATTGCACAAGATGGCTGATATACTATAATGAGCAAATTGATTTAAGACTTAAAATGCTCTACAAGTCCTGAAATATTGAAGTAGTTTTAAAAGACAGATAACTTGAATTGTAATCAGCAATAATGATGGGATTTTCCCACCCAGGCTGAAAAATAACTCTACTCTTACTTTTGGATGTAGCTTGTCAAAGTTATCAACTATTCTTCAATTTATTTTCAGAATGTTTTATAATAAGAAGCACCAGCATACAAGAGTGTAATTATATTGTTGGCCTTGTACAGACACCCTTCAATATCTATGTAAAGTGGAATGGATTTCTGAATTTCCACTGCCCTCCTTTGTCGAGAAATGACGATGGATTTCTATGAACAAGGCCTCATTTTGAATGGCCACTGATGTGTTGGGTAAGCTGGGTCTATGTGGACTGCGTTTGATGCAGTGTAGAGAGAGAGAGACAGGCTTCCAACACTTGATGAGATGCAACACAATTTTATTTAATATCTAACTATATTACATGCTTAACTGTGGGTTGACACTATGCTGATTTGACTGGAGACCTGAGGCTAGCCTGACCAGACGAACTGACTACCACATGGTGTTGGTACTAGCTACTTCTCACGAGCTCTGACTGTCTCAGAGACTGGATCCCAAGAGGGCGGGAAAACTGGTGCCCTCTGGCTTTATAGTGGTCGTGTCCTGCCTGGTGATTGGCTGTTGTGTTCTGTGTGCTCACTAGTCATCCTGTGTGTCAATCACTGCCTGTCTGCACTCCATCATATACATGGATGTATATTATGACATCTCTCCCCTTTTAAAATAAAAATATGTGTTCAGGTAATAAATATTGAGGTGCGAGTGCGTGAAGATGTGTACAGGTACTTGACTATATACAGAACATGCTAACTCATATACATGGGAAGGTGTCTGGTGCAGTTGGAGGGCAGATAAAACATTAAAAAAGCGATATGTACAGATGTCAAAACGATGAAATAACAAGGTTATGCAACAGTCAGTCTATAAATTTAGTCTCTGTGGCGGGCGACAAATTCTGGTTGACCGAATGAGCATTTGGCTCTGTTGAGTCGGCCATGCTCGTAGATCCTGTGGAACACCCGCTTGAGGCGATCAATGTGTTGTTGAGGGGTTGTGGACCAGATTATGACATCGTCGACGTACATTCGCACCCCCTCGATGCCCTCCATCATTTGTTCCATTATGCAGTGAAATACCTCTGAGGCAGGGATGATGCCAAAGGGCATTCGGTTGTAGCAGTCGCGACCGAACGGGGTATTGAATGTGCACAGCTTGCGACTGGACGCGTCCAGCTGTATTTGCCAGTATTTGCGGTGCATGAACCACAGGGGGGGGGTGTTTGGCTTCAGCAGGATTTTGTATCGGTATGGGACCGTTCCCCTTACCTTTGAACACGCTGTGGTATTGTGCTATGATGTCATCAAGTTGAGCCTGGAGGTTTTCATCAGGTGAATCCATTGCCTGTGTGGACGACATGGTGTGGACTCGTTGAACCAGGTTCAGGAGTTTGCAGGCCCGAGCACCGAACAGGGAAGCTCTGTTGGGTCCTACGATTTCAAATCGCAGCGTCGCTTTCAATGACGTATTGGACATCCCACACTGGCATGAGCCACTGGCAGCAATGGCATTGCCTTGTAGTCAATGAGCTGGCAGGCCGGTGGAAGAATGTCTGGTCTGACGCGGATGGTGTTGAGGTCAGATTTTGAAATGAGGTTTGCTGAAGTGCCGTGTCCAGCTTGAAACGGATGCGAGCCTTGTTAACTGTAAGGGTAGCACACAACTCGTCGTCCAGATCAACGCACAGGATTGGGAGGTGTTTCACCATCTTTGAGAGAGGCAGTGCATGCTTAGTAACGATGCCCACCTGGAATGGGGATTTGAGGCACTCAGCGTCGGGATCTGGTGGGCTGTCGGGGTTGGAGTATGTCACGGCCTGCTGTACTGAACGGACGCTTCTGCGCCGTGGCTGGGATCGCTGGATGCTGGGCAGTGGAGCAGATCTGCATAGTGGCCAAGCTTGCCACACTGGAGACAGCGTCGTGATTTTGCCAGACATTGCCGCTTTAAATGGGTAGAGCCACAATTCGGACACGTCATGACGCTGACGTCAGCGCGTTGTGTGCGCCAAAGTACATGTGCAGTGCGGTCGAATGACGTGCGCACCTGCGCAGGCTGATCGTCGGTCTCGCCATCCCCTCGGTCGTGGCGCGCATGTGCTGGAGCCCGGGAAAAGCGCACGAAATGGCCACTCTCGTCAAGACTCAGGCCCTGCATTTGCGTGATGGCCTGCACCCGTTCTGCCTCGTGGAGGGTTAGCTTTGCCGTTTCTGCTGCCCTGATGTGGGAGTACCGGTTGTTAGCATGCTCGTGGAAAACGCACGTTTCGATGGCGATGGTGAGGGTGAGCTGCTTGACTCTCAGGAGCAGCTGGCGAAGGGAATCGGAGTTGTCCCAGAAAACGATCTGATCCCGGATCATGGAATCAGTTGCCGAGTCATAGTTACATGACTGCGCGAAGATGCGGGATGGGTTAAAAAGGACTGAAAAGGTTCATCCTTACCTGAAGCCTCTGTGGAAAATGTACTGCTCAAAGCTCTCATTCACCTCAATGTCGCAGTGGCTGTCGAACTTCAGCAGGACTGTTTTAAATTTTGTCTTGTCTTCGCCTTCAACGAATGTAAGGGAGTTGTAGATGTGGATTGCGTGGTCACCGGCTGTAGAAAGGAATAGTCCGATCTTCCTGGCATCTGATGCGGCCTCGAGGTCGGTGGCTTCAAGGTAGAGTTGAAAATCTTCCAGTTTGCACCGAGGTTGCCGGCGATGCGGAGCTGCGGAGGAGGGCGGACGCTGTCCATGTTACCGGATGGCTGATCGCTGGTCAAAGGCAGATTACCTCAAGGTGAGTCCGTCAATTCTCAACATCCAGACCTGGTGCCATGATGTGTTGGGTAAGCTGGGTCTATGTGGACTGCGTTTGATGCAGTGTAGAGAGAGAGACAGGCTTCCGACACTTGATGAGATGCAACACAATTTTATTTAACATCTAACTATGTTACATGCTTAACTGTGGGTTGACACTATGCTGATTTGACTGGAGACTTGAGGCTAGCCTGACCAGACTAACTGACTATCACATGGTGTTTGTACTGGCTGCTGCTCATGAGCTCTGACTGTCTCAGAGGCTGGATCCCTAGAGGGCGGGAAAACTGGTGCCCTCTGGCTTCATAGTGGTTGTGTCCTGTCTGGTGATTGGCTGCGGTGATCTGTGTGCTCACTGGTCATCCTGTGTGTCAATCACTGCCTGTCTGCACTCCATCATATACATGGATGCATATTATGACAGCCACAGCATTACTCCACCATTCAATCAGATCCTGCGAACAGTCACCACTAACATTGGCATCATGTGGCTGCCTGAGGACCTTAATTTAGTTCAGAGCCTGGGCCACACTGTCCAAGGGAACTTGTGTGTCCTTTCCATCACCTTTCTGTCACTAGAAAGGCAGCCCAGTGTATCGGGGCCATCCTGTTTCAAATCTTTGTTATTCAACATATGCAGTTCTGTGTGGTTAAATGTATTTTTTCTGGAATAGAATTTCTGTCCATGAAACAGAAACATTAAATCATTTTAGAAATTAAAAAACTGAAAGAGCGGCATGTCACATGAGCACACAATTATTTAATAAAAATAACCTGCAACCTATCTGTGCATTATATGCAAGATCCCTGCATAGCAAAATATTTTAGAAAAGGGGCAATGATCACACATCGAAGAAGTAATCAGAACATTATCCCTTATGGCGCTAGAAGCCGCATTTATACTCTCCGAATGATTGTGTTTTCTTTATTTCAATGAATCCGTAGCAACAAGAATCCTCATGACCACTGGCTCTTCACTGCTCCAAGCTTTAGGTATCAAGATAGCAACAAGAGTGAGCACTTAGAGAATGGCAACAGAGAATGGAATCAGCTGAAAGGAGGCCCAGTATTATAACTATTTTACATCAACATTTCCTTTTTAGGACGGAATCTGGAATGCCACAACGACAAAGAAGGTAGATTTATAAGAAACATTCAATACATTTATTGCATGTTGGAGTTACTGGGAATTAGATTTAATATTTTTAAAAAGTATGCAACTGATATATTTTACCTCCCACCTAATCCGAATTATTGACAAAAGAAGATGGGCCACTTGAAAAAGAAGATACATCTGCAGGAATATTCTGAAATTGGAGGACCAACTTCCTTGATGACACTGAAGTTGGAAGGGCAGCCTGTAGATGCCCCCCACCACCACTGCTGTGATGTTCTGGGGTCCAGAATTGCTGGTGGCCTCCATTTCAGAGTGGAGAAGCAGCCCCAGACACTGTTCAGGTGAGTCCCGACATCTGCGCATAGGTTGTTCCAGATGTGTTTTGCACCAGCCCATTTTTTCACTGGCATCGTGGAGAATCGGGCAAGGGGCAGGGGGGACGATTCGAGTCTGGCCTTCATCTGCATACCATTAGCAGGATGCAAATCAGTTTCATGCCAATCCTCCCAATCCACTATTGCGGGCAACAGCGGAAGATGCCATGGGAAATTGACGCCAGTCTGAAACCAATTTTTGCACCTCCTGCCGAATTGTCCCCCCCTCCCCCCCAGCCTCAGTCTTCCATTGTACCTACTGGCAGGGGCACGGGAGAACACCGTCCAGTGCTTCTGAAAGGATGAAAGGCTGAAGAATACTTGGTACTGCCCCGTGGAATACCTCTGCTGATATAAAATGGGCCGAGGCATCGAATCCAGTGGAACCATCCAAGCCATTATGGGAAGTTTAGTTCTCACAAAGTCAAGAATCAGAGTGTGCATTGTACTGAGAAACCATTCCGTGGATTCACAGCAGGCAGCCATTATTGAACAACTTTATTTACACTTGGCCAACAGATAAGGCAATATAACAAAATTCTCAGATCTTGCCATAAAATACACTTCCCTCATGCTCAGAGAAAACTTACATATTAAAATTAAATTGGAACATGTATATGAAGTTCCCAGAAAACATCATGATTAAACCAACACTACCTAAAAATGTAGCAGGTTGAGTTGCATACTTGCTTTTATTGCAATCATAACCAAAACATTTGTGACTAATGCTGCCAAATAAATTGTTTACCTGTAAAGAAAAAAGATATTTTCCTTAAAACCAGTAGGTGTTTACAAAAATAATAACTTATTTCTTCCTTCTCATATAATTTCAATCAACCTCTCTGGCTTCTTTCTCTTTCTGTCAGGGTATCTCCTTGCCTTTTCATTAGCTTGACTCTGCTCTCTCAACATCTCTGTGTCAATCCTCATCTTTGACTCCCAGTTCCAATTAATGCCTGGGGTTGTGGCATTGGTTGATTTGACTTAATCAAAGACCGTGACTCACTTTGCTCCACTGGTGGATTCTGTGATATCAGTAAACTTCCAGATTCTTTGTGACTTTCACTTTCTATGGTCATACAACATTTGGTCTTATAAGGGCAGGAAAGTGGACGTGAGAAATGTCGGATCAGCCATGATCCAATCAAATGGCGCAGCAGGCATGAGGGGCCGAATGGTCTGCTCCTGTTTCAGTTTCTTATGCTCTTATTTATCCACTTACTGTTGCGATTGGCCAAAGCAAGGTATTCTCTCCCTTTCACTTCCAAGAAATTGGCATATCCTAATTGCCAGAGTTTGACCACGGAATGAAAGAATGCCTTATTGTTGGATTATTTCTCATCCTGAGACACACTAATTCTTCAAAATCTACCTTTGGCTGCCAAAAGTAGCTTCTTGCTGCTGCATTCAAATGGACTATCCCTGTGTGCTCTTGATGACGTTCATCCAACAATCTTGGTCTAAATTTCGGAGTAATGACTCATAAACCCAGTGGGAGTCAGTTTTGTTCTACACTCACTTCATTTCCATGTGTGAAATATTGCTGCAGTTTCTCATTATCACACCCTTTTCGCCGGCCTTTTGTGTCACAATGAAGCACTTTGCTGAGCACCACACCTTTGCACGTTTCTTCACTGATTTTCCTGGCACACACTGACACATCATTTGTGCATTTAAATTAATTCACAGGTCACTTAATGGGTAGAAATGAATCAGGCTTCATGGGAAATCTTGAAGAGTAATGTCCATATTTGCATCATCTGATGACTCACCCATCATCTGATGACTTACCATATTTAATATCGTATTGCTGGTCCTCATGTGGTCCTCCATGCTTAAATGCCACTTTGTGCTCACTTAGCACTTTCTTAATGTCAGGCGCATTCCTACTAATCCTGACTGATAATTCGGCCTAGTTTAACTTTAACTTCTTAAGGCAAATCAATCTCCTTCGGGAACTTTGTTTCTTCCTACTACCAATGACAAGTAATAGGACACATCATCGTATTCAAGCCTGACACGCTGGAATACTGTTACTGGACTAACTAGTCAGTTTTGCAGAAGGGAATGTGACTTTAGAGACATTATTGTTCTCTCCTTTCAAGATAACAGACATGGCTACAGCTGAATCAATGATGAAAGTAAGTTGCGAATCTCTCCCCGAGATGCTGGAATTATTTTCGGCTCTTTTACTGTCATCTTCCAAGTGCTGTTTTTCTTGCTCTCTGACAGAGTACAGTTTTGATCTTCTTTCTGGAATACATAAACTTCTGTTTTCATATCTATCACACCTGGAACAAAGGAGTCCTACCTCCCACAAAAGAAGATGGTTGTAGTTATTGGAGATCAAGCATCTCTGTACAAGGACATCACTGCAGAAGTTCCTCAGGGGGTCCTTAGCCCAACTATCTTCAGCTGCTTCATCAATGACCTTCCCTCCATCATAAGGTCAGCAGAAGTGGGGATATACGCTGATAATTGCACAAAGTTCAGCACCATTCATGACTCCTCAGATTCTGAAGCAATCCATGTCCAAATGCAGCAAGAACCGGATAATATCCAGGCTTAGGCTTATAAGTGGTAAGTAACATTCGCACCACATAAGCACCAGGCAATGACCACCTCCAACAAGAGAGAATCTAACCATCGCCCCATGACATTGAATGACATTACCATCACTGAACCCACCTCTAGCAACATCCTGGGGGTTACCAGAAACTGAACTGGGATAGCCATATAAATACCATGGGCGGAATTCTCCGAGCCCCCCCCCCCCCCCCCCAACAAGGTCGGAGAATCGCCCAGTGCCGGCGTAAATCCTACCCCCACCGTGGCCGGAATTCTCCACCACCCGGGAATCACGCTGTGCCGGTTGGCGGGCCCCCTGCACCGGTCGGTGGGCCCCCCCCACGGCGATTCTCCGGCCCGTGATGGACGAAGTCCCGCCACTGTCAGGCCTCTCCCGCCGACGTGGTTTAAACCACCTCTAGTGCCAGCGGGAGCAGGCAGCGCGAGTGGGCCCCGGGGTCCTGGGGGGTGGGGCGCGGGGCGATCTGACACCGAAGGATGCCCCCACAGTGGCCTGGCCCCCGATCGGGGCCCACCGATCGGCCGGCGGGCCTGTGCCGTGGGGGCACTCTTTTTCTTCCGCTGCCGCCAGGGCCTCCACCATGGTGGAGGCGAAAGAGACCCCCTCCACCGCGCATGCGCCGGGGTGACGTCAGCAGCCGCTGACGCTCCGGCGCATGCGCGGACTCACGCCGACCGTCGAATCCTTTTGGCCAGCCGTTGCCGCCGGCAGGCGGGGCACCAAAGGCTGTTGGCGCCAAAGGCGGAGCGGGAGCCACTCCGGCGCAGGCCTAGTCCCAAAAGGCGCGGAGAATTCCACATCTTTGGGGAGGCCCAACGCCGGAATGGTTCTCGCCACTCTGGTACGCCAGGACCCCCCGCCCCGCCGGGTAGGGGAGAATCCCGGCCCATGTCCCCAACAACAGGAAGAGGCTAGGAATCCTGTGGCAAGTAACCCACCGCCTGACTCCCCAAAAACTGTGCACCATCTACAAGGCACAAGGCAAGAATGTGATGGAGTAATCTCCACTGACCTGGATAAGTACAGCTCCAACAGCACTTAACACTCTCCAGACATAGCAGCCCCCTTGATTGGTACCCCATCCACAAACACTTACTCCCTTCACCATCGTCAAACAATGGCAGCCATGTGTACCATCTACAAGGTGCACTGCAGGTACTCACCAAGGCAGCTGAGGCAGTACCTTCCATACCCATGACCGCTATCATCTAGAAGGACAATGGCAGCAGATGCTTGGGAACACCACCACCTGGAAGTTCCCCTCCAAGCCACACCCATCCTGGCTTGGAAATATATCGCTGTTCCTTCATTGTTGCTGGGTAAAAATCCTGGAACTCCCACCCCAACAGCACTGTAGGTGTACCTACACCACAGGAACTGCAGCAGTTCAAAAAGGCAGCTTACCACCCTATTCTCAAAGGCAACTAGGAATGGACAATAAATGCTGGCTGAGCCAGTGATGCCCCCATCCCATGAATGATTAAAATAAAATTGCACATTTGAGGATTTTCAGACACCCTGAACTAGCTTTAGATTTGCTACAACATAGGCCTGGTGCATTGCTGCAACCTGGTCCTTTGTTACAACATTGCACACATGTTTCCTCTACTCCTGCATGTCATCTGGATATCACTGTCTTTCCCACATAGCACTTTGAATGGAAATTAAGGCATTTAAATGGTCGTTAGCTACCATGGGAACACTAGCATCTAATTTCTGACTCCGCAACTGTGAACCTGGCTGTCGTGGCCTAGATCCTCCTGAAATCAGATAGGCCTTCCCCGTTAGCTCGGGATAAAGCCTCTTTACCATTTGCAAATATATCTCTTTCTTCCATTTCTATGGCTGTGGCTTCATCGCGGGCCTCCTTCCATATCAGCTTATTGCCTTTACTCAGAAGCTTGGCCTGGATTGTATTGTTCTTTAGGCCTCATACGAATATGTCTCTCTCAGGTTGATTTCTCAGTTCACGCCATACCCACAGTGATGAGAGAGTTTCTTTAATTCGAGAAGTTTGTCTTCAACCATCTCACTTGACAACTGCTTCCTTTAACAGAATACAATGCTCAGTACAACTTAATTCTTAGTCAGGTCCAAAAGATCAATAATTTCAGCATATTCCACAGTACTGGAGTCTCACGGGCAACATTAGTTAAACACCACCTCAAAAGTGCGTGGGCCCCACCATGGTGAAAAAAGCATTTATTTTATCCTCATCACGATTTGTTCACTTTCAGCCAAATATGTAACCTTTGTTCGTAATTACTCTTTGTTCGGGTTGAATTCCCTCACCATCCCCAAATATATCTTCCATGCGGGTAGCAAATGTAACTTCAATATCTAAAACGTGATGTAGAGAGAAAACAGGGAATTATTTCCCAGTAAACCTGATGTTGATAGTGGGGAAAATTCAATATCGAAGATTTTATAGCAGAGCACTTAGAAAACAGTGGCAGGATCAGACAGAGTCAGCATAGATATATGAAAGGGAAATCATGCTTGATAAATCTACTGGAATTCTTCGAGGATGTAACTAGTAGAGTTGATGAGGGGGAGCCAGTGGATGTGGTATATTTGGACTTTAGAAGCTTTTGACCAAGCCCCGTGTAAGAGACTAGTGTGTAAAATTAAAGTTTATGGGATTAGGGGTAGTGTATTGAGATGGATAGAAAACTGGCTGACAAACAGGATAGAAAGAGTAGGAATTAATGTTTTTTTTCCCAATTGGCAGGCAGTGACTAGTGCGGTACTGCAGGGACTCCAGCTATTCACAATATGTGTATTAATGATTTAGATGAGGGAACAAAGTGTAATAATCCAAAATTGGGTGGGAGGGTGAGCTGTGAGGAGGATGCAGAGATCCTTCAGTGTGATTTGGATGAGTTGAGTGAGTGGGCAAATAAATGGCAGATGCAATATCATTTGGATGAATGTGAGGTTATCCACTTTGACAGCAAAATCGAGAAGGCGGACTATTATCTGAATGGCTATAAATTAAGAGAAAGGATTGTGCAACGAGACATGGGTGTTCTCGTACACCAGTCACTGAAAGTAAGCAGGCAGGTACAGCAGGTGGTAAAGATGGCAAATGGAATGCTGGCCTTCATTGCGAGGCAATTTGAGTACAGGAGTAGGGATGTCTTGCTGCAACTAAACAGGGCCTTGATGAGGCCACACCTGGAATATTGTGTGCAGTTTTGATCTCCTTATCTGAGGAAGGATATTCTTGCTCTAGAGCGAATGCAGCAAAGGTTTACCAAACTGTTCCCTGGGATGGCGGGACTGACATATGAGGAGAGATTGAATCGGTTAGGATTGCATTCGCTGGAGTTCAGAAGAATGAGAGGAGATCTCCTTGAAACCTATGAAATTCTAACAGGAGCGTACAGGGTAGAAGCAGAAAGGATGTTACCAATGGTGAATGTATCCAGAACAAGGGGTCACAGTCTGAGGATACAGGTAAACCCTTTAGGACAGAGATGAGGAGACATTTCTTCAGCCAGAGTGGTGAGCCTGTGGAATTCTTTACCACAGGAAGTAGTTGAGACAAAAACATTGTGGGCGGGATTCTCCGCTCCTGGGACTAAGTGCCCGCGCCGTATTGAACGCCGTCGTGAAACGCGACGGCGTAAACAGGGCCCGATCACAACCTATTCTGGCCCCCCTTATGCGATGCCAAATGGGCGCCGCGCCAACTCGCGCATGCGCAGTTGGGGCCACTCATTCCTGCGCATGCGCAGTTGGGCTGCACCGGCCCCTCACCAGCATATGCCGGGGTTCTGGGGCCGGCCGCGGAAGGAGGTAGGCCCGGGGGGGGGGGGGGGAGCGGAAAGAGGCAGGCCCTGCTGATCCATGAGCCCCGATCGCGGGCCAGACCCCAACGGAGACCCCCCTCCCCCGGTGAAGGAGCCCCACTCTCCCCCCCCCCCCCCAGCGTTCCCCGCACAGTTCCTGCCGGCAGCGACCAGGGGTGAACGGTGCCAGCGGGACTGTCATTGTTTTCACCGGCCGCCCGACCCATCCGGGCCGGAGAATCGGCATTCGCCGTTTGGAGCGCGAGTCTCGCGGCGCTGGTTTTGGGGTGGTGGGAGAATCGCGTGCAGGTGTCGGGGCGGCGTGGTGCAACCTGCGCAGCGCCCCGGCAATTCTCCCACCCGGCGTGAGGGGAGGGCGGGGGGGGGGGAGAATACCGCCCGGTATGTTTTCAAGAAGCAGTTAAATATAACACTCGGGGAAAAAGGGATCAAAGGATATGGGGGGGGGGGGGGGGGTAGCGGGATTAGGCTATTGAGTAAGATGATTAGCCATTTTTTTAAAAATTAAGAGTACCCGATTATTCTTTTCCAATTATGGGGCAATTTAGCATGGCCAATCCGCCTAACCTGCACATCTTTCGACTGTGGGGTTGAAACCCACGCAGAAATGGGTGGAATGTGCAAACTCCACACAGACAGTGACCCGGGTCCTCAGCGCCGTAGGCAGCAATGCCTACCACTGTGCCAACCTGTCACCTTCAGATGATCAGCCATAATCATAATGAATTGCGGGGCAGGCTCAAAGGGTCAAATGGCCTCCCTCTGCTCCTATTTTCTAGGCGGGATTCTCCTGCGTGGGGACCAAGTCCCCGCGCCGGCAGGAAAACCGGTGTGAACCACTCCGGCGCCAACAGCCCCCGAAAGTGCTGGAGGGGTTGGCGCCACGCCAGCCGGCGTCGAAGGGACTGCGCGAGTTAGTGCATGCGCTGGAGGGCCGGCGTGATCCTGCGCATGCGCAGAACCGCCGATGTGGTTCCGCGCATGTGCAGACCGGTCGGCGTATACTGGCGCATGCGCAGGCGGTTGTCTTCTCCACGCCGGCCATGGAGGAGCCCTACAGGGGCCGACACGGAAGGAAGGAGTGCCCCCACAGCACATGCCCGCCCGCAGATCAGTGGGCTCTGATCGCGGGCCAGGCCTCCGTGGGGGCACGCCCCGTGGTTGGATATCCCCTCCCCCTCCCCCAAGGACCGCACCAGCTGATTTAGCTGCCAGGTCCCACCATGTGGGACCATGTCTAATCCACGCCGGCGGGACTGGCCAGAAACGGACGGCCGCTCGGCCCATCGGGGCCCAGAGAATTTCCGGGGCCGCTGCCATAGGCCCCCGACCGGCGTGACGTGATCCCCGCCCCACCCGAAAACTGGCGCCGGAGAATACGACAGCCGGCGTCAGGGCGGGATTCACATCTCCCCCCGGGCATTCTCCGACCCAGCGGGGGGGTCGGAGAATCCCGCCCTCTATGTTTCTATGCCGTTTGCTTTCACTTTTGTACCATGTTGAATCACTGTGTACCTGAAAATGATATGTACACACGGAGGAATCTTTGAAATCGCTCAAACCTCCTCAAAATCAACTTTAGAAGCACCAAAGAGAGTATGGCAGAGTTCTTAGTCCTTAATTTCTCAAATGAAATGTCAAAAAGACTTCTATTTTATCCACATCACCGCCTTTCCATTGTGTATTGCACTATAACAAAAACTGACCGGGTCAATTTACAGGCAGCCATTATTCAACAACTTTATTTCAATTTCCCCCGACAGGGAAGACAGCAAGAGGACAGTGCAACAAAATGCTCAGATCTTGCAATATATTACAAATCGTGTGAATGGTGAATATTCTAAATCTGACTTGCCACTGGTGTATCCAAGCTATGATCATGCAAGTCAAACTCGGACTTCAACGGACAACACAGAATATTTTTCCAGCTTTGATCCTTTGTTAAAATAGTTAACTAATCAGATTTAAGGATTAGGTTAAATATATAAACCTCAAGTTGCTTTTTTCTGTACTATTCATGGGCAGAATATTTTTACAGATTTTTGTCCTAAATGTACACAACTGTAATTTACTTTCCCTTTGGAGAATGACTGCTAAGAGTGTAGGAAGAGGGCGAAGGTTGTTATAGCTAAATTCAAAAAGACTGATTATCTGCTAAATTTGCTGCATGTCCTTGGTGATATATCCTGAATTAATAGAGGTGTTAAAGTAGGCCACCAACACCCAGTAATATATCCAGATATATTTGGTATCAATCAGCCACTGTGCAGCTTATTCAAGGTCGCTTTTGCTGGATTAACCCGCTTTCTATTCTGGTGTTCATAGAATAACCATACTACCCAACATAGCCTTTCTAAACTTCACATGCACTTACTATTGCTTGTGTTACTTGACTCTCGGTGACATTGTTTGGCTCTGGACTGGCTACGGAACTATTCAATTATTGACCAAAGCTTGATTTTGCCTGCGAGGCTGTATAATTCCTATCCAGTTACAAAAAGGTCTATAGATTGGAAGGAATAACATACAAACAGCAAATAGAACTTTTGCAGAGTCGACGAGACTTCAGCTATGTAGAGAGACTGCAGAAGCTGGTTTAGCTCTTCTTCCAGCAGTGAAGGTTAAAGGAGATTGAAGAGAGGTGTTCAGAATGATGAGGGATTTTAATAAGAGTAAATAAAGAGTAACTGTTCCCAATGGCAAGTGGATTGGTAATCAGTGGACTCAGATTCAAGGTAATTAGCAAAACTAGCAGGGAGGAGTTGAGGGTAAATGCCTTTTAGAAGTTTGTTATGTTGATCTGGAATGCACAGCCTAAACAGGTAAAGGAAGTCGATTCAACGGTATCTTTCAAAAGAAAAATTGGTAAATACATCAAACGTTCTGTCACCCAGCACCATGCCAACCGAATGCTCTATTCACCAGAATTTCTGATAGCTCAATTGTTTTTATCAAAGCCGGTCCGAAGGTTAGAAGCGAAGAGTCAAATAGTAGATTTCCAAAACCTCAATTTCAGGTTGGCTTGCTCTTCAATAGTGGTGGTGATCTGTTTGATTCCAATTTTTAAAAACATTTATTTCGAACATGTATTGCAAGGGAAATGGAATGTAAAAATAGTGCAGCTTTACTGCAGCTGTACAGGGGTCTGGTGAGATCGCATCTGGAATACGTGCACGGTTTGGGTTTCCTTATTTGAAAAAGGATATAACTGCATTATAAACTGTTTGGAGAAGATTCATTCAACCGATTCCTGGGCTTATATTAAGAAGAACTGTTGAACAGGTGGAGTCTATACCCACTGTGGTTTCAAAGAATGAGGTGATCTTAGTGAAACATACAAGATCCTGAGGGGACCCAACATAGTGGATGCTGAAAGGATGTCTCCCCTTGCGGGAGAGACTAGAACGAGGGGGCATAGCTTAAAGATAAGAGTTCTCCTTTTTAATAGACTAGGAGAATTTATTTTCTTTCAGAGGGTCACTGGTGTGTGGAATCTCTTCTCCAGGAAGCAGTGAGGCTGGGCCTTTGAATCTATTCAAGGTAGATTTGGACAGATTTTTGATAGACTGGGGGGGGGGGGGAGAGCAGTGGTGCAGACAGGAAATTGGGAGTTGAGACCGCAACCAGATCAGCCATGATCTCGTTAAATGGCAGAGCAGGCCTGAACGGCTGAAGGGCCTACTCCTGCTCTTATGTCTAATGTTTCTATCAGAAAGTCAGCTAGAAACCCATGGAGCTGCCCAAAGTGTAGAACGACTAACAATGAAACTGACAGCTCAATTGCCAGTCTGAATGATGTGTCAGTTTGGTCATCAGTGAAGGTGGTTTTACTGTGCTGCCTTGCCGTGCTGGGGTCCTCGAGTACCCTGCTGTCCCTTCTCTCCCATGAACCCCTCAAAGATCAGAGTAGGAACCTTGTCTTTTATCCAGAATAATACAAGCCCCGTCAACTGGTTTTTGTGATTAACTGGCACCACCCATTCCTGGAGCATGCTGGAGGACAAAAGTTTTACTCTACTTAAAGGGGAATAGCATTGTAGGGCTTGGGTGGAAAAGCAGGGGAGTGGTACTCATTGGATAGCTCTTTCAAAAGGCTGACACAGGCACAATGGATTGAATGCCCCTTCCTGGAGTATGATTCTGTGAATGGACAGTCAATGACCACATTTCCTTGTGCTGTAGGCTGTTTCCTTTGTGTGAGCTTCTGGTGGCTCCCCCAGTGGCTCCTCCAGCAAAGCGTCAAATTTCAGCTCGTGTGCAGCATGCATGGTTTTACACAAGTCATTTGTGCCTTTTATATACACCTCAGCTGGGTCAGATACACAGTTCAGACCAAGGAAAACTTCATGTTGAACTGCAGATATGCAATTCCCAATCTTGACACTGTCCGGGGTCAATACATGGCAAACTCTCATTTACAAATTTGTGATGCCGGTTTGTGAATGGATGGGAAATTGGGCAGAAAAAAGGTGCTGGAGGAGAACTGTATGACTTGTGCTGATTAACTAAACATTCTTTTAAGTATAATTTACCGACTATCTCGCCATGTGTTTTACAGCAGCAGAGGCAGCCTACCAGCGGGATCTATCGACCCCGCTATTGTCAACAAGGTTTCCCAGTGACAGCACCCCTTGTCACCGGGAAACCCCTTTGCCAGCTTGAGGCCTGATATACCCGGCTTGAGTCACTGTCTGTGTGGAGGCTGCATATCCCCCGTGTCTGCGTGGGTTTCCTCCGGGTGCTCCGGTTTCCTCCCACAAGTCCCGAAAGACGTGCTGTTAGCTGAATTGGACATTCTGAACTCTCCCTCTGTTTACCCGAACAGGCGCCAGAATGTGGCGACTCGGGGATTTTCACAGTAACTTCATTGCAGTGTTAATGTAAGCCTACTTGTGACAATAAAGATTATTAAATTAATTATATTATTATTAGCTCCTGGGCTTAAATGCAAAACTCAAGACTGAAGGAGAGCTGCATTACCTTTATCGTTGAGACTTTAAACCAAGGGCCCATTTGCCTGTCCAGGTGGGTGTAAAAGATCCCATGGTACTATTTTGAAGAGCAGGGAAGTTATCCTTGGTGATCTGACCAATATTTATCCCTCAATCAGCATCACGGGAAACAGAAACAGATCTGGCCAGTATCACATTGCTGTGTGTAGGAGCTTGCTGTGGACATATTGGCTGCCACATTTCCTGCATTCTAACAGTGACTACACATCAGAAGTCCTTCATTGGCTGTAAAGTGCGTTGAGACAGCCAATGGTTGTGAAAGGTGCTAAAGTAATGCAAGTCTTCTTGCGAAAAGATTGGCTAACAAAAAAAGGATAAAGCAAAAATGGGAAACATTTTTACATTGTGAATCTGACACATGAATACATTTATTCATTAGCTCCTAATTTATCCATCTGTTAGCAAGCAGACACATCAATTAATTATGTTTAAAATTTGCTGGGACAGAAAGCAACACATTTCCACTTGAAAGCCGATGTGAAGTAAGGCAACACTAATAGGACTTTTGGTTGCTATTGGATTTGGGCAGCCTTCGTTACCTCCATTACTGCTAGATTAGCATTATGGTTTTAGCGCCGCACTTTTTTCTCTGATGGGCCAAAAATATTAAAAGGAGAATTTAAACCTTTTTGTACCCTGCCAGCTGCTGACTTGGAAACTGCTTGCTCTTACTGTGGGCAAAAAAGACTTTCTTTCTTTTAGCTACCTTCAAGTCACATGTTAAGCACCTCAATCACTTTGTAGGAATGTGGAATTCAGAATACTTAAAGAGGCAGATAATAAAAGCCTTTTACAGTAATGAAAACCCATTGTTGATATGACTGTTCAAGCAATAGCTCACCCACCCAACCGCCCACGCTGCATTCTATTACCAGCCTGGCTTCTGTACAGAGGTGCTGTTGACAATAAATTTTTGTAGTGACACCTTCTGCAAATCTCACTTGCATTGCAAAACAAGTGCTTGGCTGCCACACCGGAGCGACCCTTCCTGTATGTCAAATGCACTTTTGGACCTTGCTGCCAAAATGTTTTGCTTAGTAAGTAAAATGCATAATGCTCCCACCCACCCCCACATCCCCACACCCCCCTACCCCCCCAAACAGCATTCAAGAAACAAGAGAACTGATGATTTTTCACTTAATGATTTGTGACGGTTGATGAATAATTTTCTCAAATAGAATTTGTTTTGCAAATGCTGTAAATTAGTAGTTCCCAACTTTTAGTTCAGCCCGTCCTTCGCAGGGGCAGACTCACTACTTTCCATGAAGTGGTTATTTTAGGGAAAACTCTTTCTTTTGTATTGTCAGTACATTGCTTGCCACTTTGTACTCGTTACTTACTTCAAATTTGGTTCTCAGTTATTTAGGTCACATTCCCAGAACATGCCATCTCACGGACCTCTATGTGTCAACACAGCGCACATTTTCACATCTTTGTGCAGTTAATCCCGAGAAAACAACGTGAATGGAATGTTAAAACACTTCTGGCTGAATCCAGCTAAAATCAAATTGGTACCGAGGGGGAAAAAAAATCTCAAAACTGAGATGTCAAAATTCTGCATGATATGCTCCCCAAAATAAAAATTAGAACAGCACAAGTATGCCTTTTTAGCTCAAGGAAATATATTTGATGAGTAAATAGAAAATATGTGGTAGAGAAGACCAGTAAGAACATTCTATTCACACACACTTGCGGGCTTTTAACTTGGTGCCTTCATTCCCCAAAGAGCTTTTGACACTTTTAAAATAAATGCTTCTATATATTTAGCACAGTACACCTTTATGTAGGTGATCTACTAACCTCTGCAGTCAACCATTTTGGGTAGAGAGAGTGACATGGTAATAAGCCCTGTGAGATTGAAAATGAACCATGCACTGCTATAGAAATGAGGCCAGACTGTAGATAAGAGGAAATGCATGCCTAAAGCCCTCCACACAGGTTCAGTTTTAAAATGAAACATCTATGTAGGACAGAGGCATAATCTCCTTTTATTGTTTCAACTGGCAGAGCTTAAGCCTGTGAAGGAAAACTACTGCTTGCTCATAAATATTGGGCAGATTTTGCTAGATTAGGGAACTCACGGAGAGCCCCATTAATTATGTCTTCACTCACCCTTCAGCTCAAAAAAAATTTGATCTGCATGTTGTGGAAGTGTGAATTGATAATGGCACAGTGATGAAAACAGGGCATCTGAGGACTGGGTGGACAATTGCAGTGAACCAAATGAGATTTAAGTATCAAGGGGGAAAACTGGAGAAGACTAGAGGAAGTGCTGCACAATGAATTGGAACCAAATGAATGCAAAAATAGTATTAAAGAGAGGGAAAGAATAATTTGATTGAGAGAGAGGGAGAGAGACAGAAATGTCGGAAGGAAAAATGCAAATGTTAAATTTTAAAAATCTCCAACAACAATTTTTAACACTAAAAATGAAATTCCCCAGTGTTTCATTTGTTTCCTTTCTGGACCAGAGAGGTTGACTGGCATTCCAGCAGCGTAAATCTAGAGATGGAAAAGGTACTAATGTTGTTGAATAGCTGCCGTAACTTTCTGCTGCCAGTTTAGTTGACAATTAATGTAAAAAATCCGCAATTTGGTTAAGGGCAGGCTGCAGTTGTCACCAGCTTGACAGCAGAGTAGCACAAATCGACCTGTAATATGTAGTTCTCTCACCGCAAGTTGCTACATGATTTATCCATTACCAACAGCTTGCACATTAAACTCACCATTTGTTTGATGCTGACTGCAGCTGGGGAAGTCAGGTCATTTAGTCGTACTGATACAGTACATCTTTCTCACTGTTTCAAACAAGTGATTTTTTTTTTCCTCTGTATATCAGGCAGCTTCTATAGGGGGAAAGAGAGTTAACGCTTCAGATCAATGTCCTTTCATCAGAATGGTCCTCGATCTGATAACACTAACTCTGTTTCTCTCCGCAGATGCTGTCTAACCTGCTGAGTATTTCCAGCCTTTTCTTTGGGGGGGGGGGGGGGGGGGGGGGGGGGGGTATTTCAGATGCCCAGTACTGCTGTATTTTACTTTTTCTCTTTTTTCATGTAATTCAACATCTTCAAGATTAATTTTGTGTACATTTTTAATCTTTAAAAAATACTTTGAGATCAGGTTGTGCAAGGTGTGAAGTGCTATAGTTAAGTACAATTTCTGTAGTTTTGACCGTAATGTCACTATTCTATGAGTGGCACATGGGATGCTTACATGGCCACTGTACATCCAATTGAACCATAAAATTCCTACAGTGTAGAATGAGGCCGTTCAGCCCATCAAGTCAGCACCAGCCCTCTGAAAGAGCACCCTACCTCAGCCCACTCCCCCGCCCTATCCCCATAACCCCACCTAACCTGCACATCTTTGACATTCAAGAATTTAATGCAGTGGACATTTTTAACAGTTTGATATTTGAGATCAGAATTTTAAAAAGCTTGGAATGCTGCCTCAGGCTCCATAAAACACTGCATTATAAATATGTTCATTACAATATGGGTTCTCCATTAATACAGGATCAACGAGCCATTTTGGAATCATTGTGGTCGGTCAACTAGATTTCAAAAGAGGTCACTATCCTGTATGCAACCACGTAACCTTAAAATAGCTTTGCCCAAATATATTTAAAGATTGCGTTCTTTCTATATTGTTTATGTTATTCCACAAACAATGCTGCATTTCCCCACACGTAGTTGGCCCTTAATGGATATGGTCCCACGGTGGGGCATGAGAAAAACTAAGGCATGCAGCATAGAATGTCACCTACCAAATCACATGACTGCATACTCTGAAAATTGTTTGAACATTGCGGAAGCATTCATCCATTGCGAAAAATATTCAAATTTAATAAAGCACATATAAAGGTGGAAAATGTCATTTGTACAATACAATTATAGCTGTATCTCACAAATAATATATTGTGGAACATGTATCCAATTGAACAGCACACTGCCATGACTTCACCATTCGTGCTGTTTGAATGCTGGATCATGGAATATTCTTTATGTATGACTGAGAACCTTCAAAAGGCACAAAATCAAGATTAACAAAAAAATTAACGAGATGTGCATTTTGGGGGCTTTGCAAACAAAGATACACTTCTTAAAGCTGGACTACTGTATGTTTTTTTTAATTTAATGAACCGATATTAAATGTGAAAAGAAGCACATAGTTTGATTAATATTTTTAACTGACTGTTGTTAAGCAAACCCACTTTTCATTAAAATGTGATTGCATTTTACATTCACCTCTGGGACCTTCTCACAGTTCTGACATGCAGCCTGCTTGCATCATCATGCAGTAGATTGTAAGAGGCAAACGAACCATGGCAAGATCTTTTTCTCCCAGAAATTGTCCCATTTCTGCCGGTACTATAACAGAAGGAAATAGGCTGGGTAGTAGCTCTTCTAACTTAGGCCATTCGATTTCAGAACATGAAAACTATTTTCTTAATTTACCGCGCATTGACAAGTCCGCTGCCACTGAGACCAAATAGAAAAACAGAACAGCGGCAACTATTTTCGCAACAACCTGAGTTGCAAATAGCAGACACGGGTGGACAAATGGAACAGCTTTCAAATATTAAACAAGTACCCTGAAAGTTTCTTATTTTTCAGATGTTTGATTTTTATGGTTAAATCTTTGCTTTATCATTTGACTTCTGCGCAACTGGGCACCTTGATTAGGATTTCAATATTTCTGAGCAGCCACTCAATCTCACTCAGAGGTAAACTGTTTAACATCAGTTACGCAATGCTAAATGAATGGGGGTGCTAAAACAGAGGATGGCCGTAAATCACAAAATCGGTACGAGCTGGGAGGTTCCAAAACCTGCGAACGGAGGCTCACGGGCACTTCAGATTGATTATC
Source organism: Scyliorhinus canicula (assembly GCF_902713615.1). Lineage (NCBI taxonomy): Eukaryota > Metazoa > Chordata > Chondrichthyes > Carcharhiniformes > Scyliorhinidae > Scyliorhinus > Scyliorhinus canicula. Next base: position 25,792,017 of record NC_052156.1, on the reverse strand, counting down.
AGCCATTTGGTTTCAGAACAATCACTCAAGCCTCAGTGACATTTACCTGCAGGATGATGGTTAACTCTGTCTTCTTTCAAATAAAGGTACATTTTCTGTGGAGCTTCATCCTAGACACAATAGTTCTGACAGCATCATTATATGACACCAGCACGGAGGAGAGATGCCAACATCAAAACTGAATTGACAAAGTGACTCCTTTAACTTTACCAATCAAATATTGGAAATCAAGATAAGTTTTTAATGCTAATTTAAACATCTAAAAATTTGTGTTTTAAAATGCAGTGTTTTAAATACTTAGGGAGCCAAGAGATGGATAAATGGCGTGGATATGTGGAATTTCTGTACACATCTTTTTCTCAGCCAACTGCATTTTCTTTTTAATTTTATCTTTTTAAATAACCTTCAGAAGGGTGGGGGCAGGGAGGGGGGGATGGCGAGAGATGATACTGTTGTTAAGCCACTGGTCATCCAGAATGATGACCTGGATAATTGGGAAGTCCGCTGCCACTGAGACCAAATAGACCACAGTAGTTAGCACTACTGTCTCACAGCGCCAGGGACTCGGGTTTGATTCCGGTCTTGGATGGCTGCCTGTGTGGAGTTTTCACATTCTTCCCGTGTCTGCGTGAATTCCCTCCAGGTGCTCAGTCCAAAGACGCACAGGTTACGTGCGTTGGCCATGTTACAATTGCCCCTCCGTGTCCAAAGATGTGAGGTGGGGTTACAGGGATCAAGAGGGGGAGTGGTCCTAGGTAGGGTGCTCTTTCAGAGAGTGGGTGCAGACTCGATGGGCCAAGTGGCCTCTTTCTGCTTTGTAGAGACTCAATGATTCTATTCTATAAAGGACATGACTTCACATTTGTGAGCCCCTAATCCCAAGTTTGAAATCTCAGCTAAACCACTGGAATCATCAAGCACCTATGAGGCTTATATTGCGATGTCTTGATATATATTGAGTCCCAATGGAGTAAAAAATTGGCTTAGAATAGACTAATGGCAATTTATTTTGTGAAGGGGGAGAAAAATATTGGAATGGCAAACAAATTTACTCAGTGTTTTATCAAGTTTATCTCCATTTGCGTTAACTTTGAACACCAAATTTTATTGATCAAAATATGGATCCATGGAAAATAAATATTGGTGTTAGTGTCAACATAACAGTCAAGAAACATCAAAGTTTGTTATCCAAGTGATACTGTTCAATGCTCAAAAATTAATTGAAAGACAGTAACTTATTGCATTTGATATTGAGTGGGAAAGCATTACATGAACATTCAGTGCTCACAGAGTTAATGCCTGCCTGCAGCAAATCCTGTTCAAACTGGAATATCATTTGGAAGGGGCTGTCAGGTTTGTCCCCACAGATAGGGTGGGAATAAAATGGAAAGTGAGCCAACCCGTGCCACTCTCGTGCATCTCCTAGTGGTCAGTCCAGGAACGGCACTGTCAGAGGTGTGGAACCAGCTTACCTGCTCATTCTCTGCCAGAGATTGGCATGCATTATTGGCGTGTGCTTATGTATACAAGGGAAAAGGTCAACCTTAGAAACCATCCTTAAAGAATGGTTTTAGAAGCAGAAAATTTTGTGGAAGGTGGCTTAAAATTCTAAGTATCTGCCTACTTAAAGGGCATCCCAAATGTTGTAATAATAACATGAAGTAACATTAACAGATGACAACACCTTGCAGAAAATTAAACTGTCAAAAACTTTAAAAATCCCCAGTTCAATTTGCGGAACACTATTTTAAATTCAGCCCAAGCAGGAAATGGCTATTGCTTTTATAAACAATTATGGATCTGTTGGTGTTCAATACACTGCTGAAAAATGTGTCATTAATCAACATTAAAGTTGACAAGGTTAGTTATAATGGGAGCCTTCCCACAATGTCACACTATCGGCAAATGCCAAATAAATATAAGGTCTTAACAGCAATTACAAACCTATTTGGAAAACAAAATTGCATCTAAAACTTTTCCGCACTAGAATTGAAACAGTTTGCAAGAGAATAAAAACACATGGGAGGAATTTCATTAACAAAAGATTAAGCTGCTTAACTTTTAAGAATTGTACAAAAAAAATCAATCTTTCTTTTAATTGATTATGTAAAATTTGATACACAGGTACAATTGTATAACACACAGAACTCAGTGTAATAAAGTTCTAGGCTATTTACCTTCATATCAATGTGCAGAAATATGCCACTGCTTGTACTGCAGGGCAAGCATACAGTTCATCCCCTGCAGGTGGCAATTTATACACTGCAGTTACAAAGATGAGTGGATGCCAAAAAATCAAAGCTGAAGCATTAGGCGGCAAGAGGAACAGAGCACGGAATGCTACTTAAATACAGACTACAAACAGGTAAGAAAAAACACAAAGTCTTGACACATAATTATTTTCGGCTTCCCCCACATCCATCCCATCCCCAACATAATGTGATGGTAGTACATGATGGGAAAAAATGCCCACTGTTAATGGAAATCTCAATAGAAAAATTACTTATTCGCTTTATTGCCTACCTTCTGGATGAAAGCAACAGGTTAGACAAATCTGGCTCATCACTCCATGTTTCCAGAAAACATTAAATCATCGTATAAACTAGAGCAGTGTAAAGCCACTGGTGAGGTTTGTGCTGAACCACTTAGCTGCCACTGAAGCAGGAGTCCAAGGACAGACGATAAACTGAACTACTGCAGACTACAAATTGACAGTAATCTGCCAGCCTCTCTCAGTGCCTGGAGAATTCACACTGCCCACAAGAATTCATGTACTGAAGATGCTAAACCAGGAATCAAATCATTGCATCTAAAAATAAATAAATAAATAAATAGATCACTTACAGTTTTTTTCTGTCTACAAACAGACCGAATCACTTGTAACACATTATAATCCTGAAGTGAACACTGGATATTTCAGACTGAATAACTAAATCTGGAGGTTATAATGAAGCTGCGTTTACACCAGCTCTTTCTTTGAATTGACTAGGAATAGATTATTTAAAACACAATTACTCTCGAAATGCAATAAGCACAAATAAAAGATGGCACAAAAAAAAATCACAGATAATAACAACGTACTGACAAGGTCCTAAAACTATAGACAAATCATTCCTGCCAACAAGCAGGATGAAAAAGGGGACAGCTTGCCAAAATGATTTGCGTTTGGTATTCCAGAAGTGATATTTCTGCAATTAAATTATCTTCTAGGAACACATGCATTCGGAAACATAATGCATCACTCTCTCTAAGCAATAGTATCCCACACCATTTTCTCCATAACCACAGTCCCTGAGAAAAAGCAAAAAAAAATCCTAACAAGTCACAATCGAATCTGTCAGTTAAAAAGCCTCGGATTTTTATGCAGACGCTCAGTTACTTACTTGGCTATGTTATAATCACAAATCCAAAATGATTTCAATTATACAGCAGACTAATCACAGTTCAGCATCTGTATGGGGTTGATAAGTAGGACTACATTACACGACTCCTACTGCAGACTGCACCATCTCAGCAGAAGAGCAGGGGTGGAACCTGAATCTCTCGGATAATATTTTAGTAAACGGAGTGAAGAAACAATGTAAGCGCCGGAGTGTCAGGTCTTCGGCACCGGGCTAAATCAAGAGGGTGAAGACGCTGCACCAAGCAAGGGTGAAGTCGGAAGATTTTAAAATCGGACTGTGACAGCATCATTTGGCAAATTTCAGATTGTCCCTGTAGGGTGATGGCAAATATGGAAGATGACACACCACCAGGAACATGCCACTTAATCAGAATAGGGAGAAAGCTTCAAGGACACAGACCGTCAACCTTCATCAGCAACACTGCATGATCATACACCTCTGCACTCACCTACTTTCTCCCCGAATTGAACATCTGTGGAATTTATGACAAACTGTGCATTGAAACCTCTCTCCTTTTTAAACCAGCTACATACTATTGCTTTTTTTCTCAACTTGCCAAATTCCGCTTGGCCGTAATTAGTTCCTTGTGAAGCAATGCATCAATTGCAGTTTTCAAAATAAAGATATAAAACATGTTTTAAAATGTCAACCCAGTCTCAACACCATTTAATCACTGAAATTATTTCAGCTATGCCTGTACTACAGAAGTAATGCTGCAACAAGGATTTTTGCACTGAACAGGGTAAAACACGGATAAATGGGATCTCTCAGATAGGTAAATAAATGTGTCCTGAAGTTCCACAAGCATTTCTCAGTAGGTTAAGGATCCCAGTGGAATCCAAGGCAAACAGCAATGTGCCTTCATCACCAGATCACCACAACTCTGGGAGTCTTCTCAATGCCTTGTAAAAGGCTAGACCTTTATCTGCCCCATAACAGGCAAATGACTGGCAGAGGCAGATTCAGGGATGCATTTCCTGCGTTGAGCAATGTCCCTCCTGAGCCTCAGCTGAGCAGGACCATAGCAGCAATGGTCAGTGGGTGGTCACGGTGAGTACTGATCAACCATAACTGCTCGGCTTGTGACCAGAGGAGGTTTGGGGCTTAATCGAAGCACAAATTATGGATATCCAATGCGAGACGGTATAATTGTTGCATTGTAAGGCTTGAAACATATTCCCCAAAAATTACTAAGTGTCATTTTGGTCATGAAAATCGGTGTGAGTCACGCCGGCTGTTCCGCCATGATTTCCATCACGCTCTTCCGGCATAGTGACTTTGTTTGGGGAGGGGCTAGGGCTTAAACACGCTGGCAAAACTGGCTCCTCACAGATCAAGGACCAACCCCCCCCCCCCCCCCGATCTCAAAATAATGCTGCAGACCACCCCACCTCATCAGCATTAGCCCCCCCCCCCCCCCCCCCCCACCAAGCGCCAGCATCAGGCCTCCCCAACCCCCAATCACCAGTACCAACGTTCCCTCCTCCCAGGGTGAGCGACACTCTGCTATGGAGTCACCAAATGCTCAGTCCCTTCAGGCCCCACCCCTGAAGGTCCCACCGCTTGACACTGTCAGGTTGGCCCTACCATGTCCCCAACCACTGGGGGCTACAATGGCTGGCGAGCCCTACCGCAAGGTCATCACATCTGGACTCCTTTTGTGGAGACCAGTAGTGATTCGCGTCAACTTCAGACTGCACTGGCTCAATACCGATCCTGCTTATTTAAACTAAGATTTAAATATGATAATCTGGTTCACATACAGCAAGGGTGTGGACCAGATTATACCTGCTGGGGGGGCCCAGGAACATCGCAAACTGTTTGGTGCCCGGCGCAAATCCCATTTCAGGGTCCACCTGGTATTTTCCTCGGCTTAGCCAGATTTTCACCGGGTGCAACGTGGGCAGAAAATCGCCCCCTCTAACTCTGTTTCTCTCTCCACATATGCTGCCAGACCTGCTGTGCATTTCCAGCATTTTCTATTTGTCACATGTTTTGCGAACCTAATTCCTTTTCATAAACCAGACTCTTCTGCCATGCTTCTGAACAATCTAATATCGGGCTTGCTTTTTTATTTTTGTTCACTGATATGATATATAATTTGTGAACGATCGTCCTGGCTGCAACGATCACACTATTTCATCCCATTAACCTGAGGGTATCTTACAATGGTATAATCTTTTGCCAAGAGCATTTGTGGCATCAATCAACCCTGAAGTGAGGTGGCACACTCTTTGAAGACAATGTGCCATTTAATCCAAGCGCCAGCTCAAACAGCCATTGCATTTTATGCAGCAGGCTTGTAAAATCTTGTATAGCAACAGTGACAGATGCAAAAACACAAATAAAAATGCAATCAGACGTGGACTCATTGTTATTTAACAAAGAGACTAGCTTGACACAAATTATTAGGCAAGGGAAACCCTGAAGGTTACTGTGGCTATTGTCCTGCTTATTGATAAATGCAACTTGATTTTCATGGAGCATTCACCAGGATTATTACATTATGGGGGATGCCATTATAGAAATCAGAAAATAACTGCGGATAGTGACTATGGATGCTGTTCTTAACTGAGTAGACAATACCATACCATACTCTGTGCCATAGACAGTTAACAAAAAGTAGCTATGTTGATGCTATCTCAGTCTCTTTCACTTGCTCCTCTGAATATCAATACAACTGTGTGAACAACAAGCCACAGCAACAATAAAATGAGGTGAAGATATGACCTTGCAGGTATGTTGGTTTATTCCACACTGTCTCATAAGAGCTATCGCACAATGTAGGGCACAGCAATGCAGAACAGAAAGGTAATTTCAGTGCATAAAGCAATGCAGCTAATCATTTCAAATCATATGTGATATTAAGCAATAAAAAAAGCAATTAAACTTAAATACTTGATCAACAGAGGTTTAGAAACCCCAGCTTAATGACTATAATTAGTGCAACTACTGTTATGCACATCTGATACACATTGGGCAAGAGGGTAACCCTTTCAACGACATATAAAACAAATAGCTCTGAAACATTCTCAAAACACTCTCATTCTGACCCCCAAATGCACATTCTCCTTTGAAGTGGTCCTTTGATTTTCTACATACAATTTTTAACTTCTTCCAAGACTTGTTTGCATTTTTCTCACTATGCCACACATAATGTCAACATGCACTATCAAGCACATGCAACCTACTGTACGAGGAGTCTAATTTGAATGGAACTCTGAACTGCACTAAAAAAAAATGAGCATGTAAAGTGGGAACTGGCGGCCCTGGTCTAATTTCACTTTATCTTTCTGCCACACTTCCCTCCCATTGTCCTGACCTTCCCTGCTCCTATCTCCACTCTTCCTCTCACTATGCCCATTTCTCGCACATTCCTTCTATTTCAGCTGATAACAGGTGAGGGAATGTTAAAATTGTGCCAAGGAAGATGCTTCACTTCTATGTCCCTTAGCACCATGGTGAAACATGGTCACCATAATGGAACGTCTTCGCCATTCTAAGAGTAAGCAACGTGCTTTAAAAAGTGGGTTAAAAGGAAGCATAAGAGGGTTATGGCGTGAAAAAAGATAGGCTTTCTGTGCCACATTTTCACACTCAGCATAAATCCAAATCAAATTTACAATTCAACTACTTTGTTGAGTCAAAACAATTCAAACGACATTGCTTCTTTTGAGACCCAGCAGAGATGCTGGTGTGTCAACCATATTTCCTGCAAATTTCCATCCACTATTGGATGATTCTGTTGTTAAAGTATCAACAGTGTGTTTATTACATCACTAGAACTTAAGAGGCTTAAGGAGGTCATTCCAAAACTGAGGGCCAAGGCGTGTCATCCAATGATGAAGTGCTGAAAATTGGGGATGCTCAAGCATCCAGAACTGAAAAACGTAGAGATCTTGCGCATTTGTAGGATTGGAGAGGTTACAAAGATAGGGAAAGATGCAAGTGATTTTTGGTACTATTCTCCAATGGCATCACATTAAAATTCTCACAATGATTCAAAATTTTGAGAAAAGCTTAACAGACCGGAAAGATGAAAAGAATGGAAGCATACTTGAATTGAGAAATAGTACAATGAGGTTTAAGTGCTACGGGCAATGGAATTACAGTTGCTAAGCTGCTTGTATCAATTACCTGTATTCTAAAATGCTATATCAAGGACAGTAAGAAGTCTTACAACACCAGGTTAAAGTCCAACAGGTTTGTTTCAAACACGAGCTTTCGGAGCACTGCTCCTTCACCTGAGAACACCATTGCCTGAAAAATTAACAGACGCACAAATCGGGAGCCAACCTGCCCACCTGATGCAATTTTCAGGTGAATCGGTAAATGGGCAAATAGAACCCCTATCCAAACAGGCAAGGGTGTCTTTATACGCGCAAATCAGGATCATACAATAATGTATGGTCCTGCCGCACCCCTCTATCCTCAGCCCAATTCCCAACCCAACTCCAGTTTTAATTATGAAGCACTAACAGGCTAATTGCCTGTCCTCCCACCAGCGAGGCCAAATTGAGACCTAAGGTAACAAAACCGGTAAAAACTGAGAAACAGGAGTGCTGGTCTGAACTGGTCTCATATTCCCTCAAATGGAACACCAGTAAAAACTAGAAAATAAGAATGTTGGTCCAAATTGTTTTTTTTCCTTTTGGGTGAACCTGAAAATGGCTGCGGCCTCTGAGTGGCAGCTATCGGAGGAGAGCGAAGACCCTGGCTCTTTGCCATCCTTCCTGTCTTTTGGCAGAAGTCGAAAGTGCCTGCTGCATCCCCCCATCCCTGAACTATAACCTAATTAATTCAATACAATATGGGTTGTACCTGACTTAAACAGGTACTTCTTTTTGAATGCCATTTAAAAGAGTGTTGCATTTTACACTTGCTGAAAATTCCAGGTTTATTAAAGAAACTAAAACTGCTTAGGTTTAGTGATCCATGCAGAAATATTTGAGCTTAGCGGTAGAAATATTAAGCTATGCAGTGAGTCATGCAGGCAATCGAAGATGAGAAATCATAAAATACAGATTGCTAAGCTACCAAAGTTTCTTCAATGGACCCTGTGAGGCGCTCTCTGACATGAACCAATCATCAAGCTATTAACCTCGCTGCTCGTCTCATCCGATATCAGTCCATTCCACCTACACTTCGATTGCTATCTGCAATGCTGCTTTTACCTCATCTTAATGCTCTGAGTCACTTCACTGTCACCCAGTGACACAAACCAGCTGACAGCACACAGCAAAATCCCATCACATTGTGCCCTGCTGAATAACAAGCTGCCAATCGAAAAAGCACGCCTGTTTATGAGAATCAGTTTGTGCCACCTGCTTTTCAGTTTTCATGCAAAGCTTTGTACTCATTTCTGAATGGTTACATTTACACTTATTTAAAAGCTGGAACATTCTGTGATTTCAACGAGGTAAAGATCAGCACATTTTCTCGAACATTCAGCATAGTTTAATTTATGTAAGTGGCATTGTGAACAATTGTGTTCAATCGCTCACTAATGACATACTTTGGTCTGTATTTGCTATTGATATTTATATTAACACTGGTTATGGCAAATCTGTGACATCTTGACTCAGTTGGTAGTACTCTTATTTCTTAATCAAAAGGCTGTTAATTCAAGGCTCACTCCAGGATCTGTGCACAGGAAACTAGGTCATCATTCCTATGCAGTGTTGATGGGCCATTGTCAGAGGTAGCATCCTTCAGGTTTTTAAGAATTTCATTAGATGTGGACGTCACTGGCAACACCAGCATTTCTTGCCTCTCCTTCTTGCCCTGGAACTGAGTGGCTTGCTAGGCTAATTCAGAGGGCAGTCAAGAGTCACCGTATTACTGTGGGCCTTTAGAGAAGCATGACACTGGGCCTCAGGATTGTGGGTCCAGTTACATTATTACTGTGCCACTGTTTGGAAAATAAGTGAATTATATTCATATTGGTAAACATTAGAAATGAGGGCCAAGATTCTCTGGCCATTGCGATTCACTTTTCCCACCAGCAGAGCACCCCCACCTATGGGTTCCCAGCAGCATGGGGTGGCTTCAATCGGACATCACATTGACAAGCGGCGAGAAGACAATATCCCACCGCCAGCGAATCGCATACTGCCGAAAAACACGCGGCTGGGGAACTGGAGAATCCAGAGCAAGGCATAGTTTTAAATGGGTTTAATTTAATGTTTCTGTGCCTGGAGGGACAAAATCTATAGTTAGATTTATGCTGGACAAAGGTGTTTGAATGTATGGGGGTTGGTTAAGTTCCAACTGTGCTTTTATTGTGCTTAGAGAGTGCTACAGCGTGAAGAGGAATAAAAGGCATAAGCATGTGGGGGTTGGTCAGCAATTAGGGCCTTGTAAGGTAAAGAAGCTTTTAAGTCTTAGTTTAGCTAATTTGATTGCAGTTGAAAATAGGTAACGCAAGGGAAGGCAGCTCTCACAACCCGCAAGAGGAAAAGCCATACCCTGTAGTAATGGTTAAGAAAACAAGTGCAGAGATCTGATGCCAGCTAGTTAAGGAAACTGGAAAATGATGAGAAGTTTCCAAGAAGTCTGAGGTTATTGGTACTAGACCAGAGGGCTATTCAGTAAAGACAGACAAAGCTGAGAAGAAGGCTGAGATGTCAGCAAGATACCTGAAATGATTTTCAGGTTTGTGAGATTTTACTACAGCATGTGGAACAGGAGTTGAAATAACTATGGAAATCAGTGGCTGGATCTCAGAGTTTGTGTAAAAGCAATTAAGACAAAGAAATCCTAAAGGGGATGGTGTAAAATCCTGGACTGGAGTTACTGTTAAAAGTGGAGTGGAAGCTTTGTTTAAAACTGTTATTTGGGAAACCTGGTCTGGATTTCGGAATATAAGCCGCTAAGCGAATGCAGACTTATGAAAGAAGATTTTAAAGTGTGTTTTGTGGTGTGGCGTTTGGAAATTCTCATGTGTCAATCATCTGTCAGGTCTTTGAGGAGACATCCACAAACCTGGGGTTCAGAGTGTATTTCGCCACAGTCATCTTGTGTGCTTGAAAGAGCCTTTGTCTTTGTGGGACCATTGCCGATTAAGACATACTTTATAATCCCTGTTATTCCTGTCTGCAATTGTTAAACTAACTAAAGGAGTACTGTATTATAATCCAATGTTTAGTAAATGTTTTTTTCTTGTTGTTAAAACTAATTAGCGGTCCTGTGACTTTCTGTTCCTCCATGCTTTATAACAAAAAGCAAAAGTTACATTTTTTTGAGCAAGGGTTCCATTCTGTGATCTCCTCGTCCAATTATAACATCTCCTCCAGATGTGAGGCTGCGCTCCTGTTTGAGGCCTTGTCCTGTGATACAAGTAAATGTTCCACAATCTCCTGGGATGTTTCAAAGAATTGTAGAGCTTTTTTCTGGTCTCCAGGCCAATATACATAAGACAACTAAAAATAAACTATTGATCCTCCCTCTCATTGCAGTTTGCAGACAGTTTTTTTGTAAAATAGCTGCTGTTTTTCCACACAAGGGAGCAAAATGTTTGTGAAGTGTTTTGGCGCAGGCTGAATGATATGATTAAGTGCTTTGTAAATATCATTTTTCTCACTGACATCTAAGCATATTTCAGAGAATACATGGTGAGGATTTCCCATTGTGTTATATCTACAGGGTAGAGATGTTATATTGAGTTGCATTTCTTCCATTCTAAAATCCTCTGTTCGCATTGATAATGGGAATTTTCTATGTAAACAGGTCACACTGTAACTACACCCTCCCACCAGCTAAAGCAACATAGTTTGTGGGAGGTTAGAATTACTAAGTGACAAGCTGATACAGTTCCCATTATGAACATGGAGACATTTAAAATATGGATGCATGACTTCAAAATTGAGACTGAATTACAATCGGCACTCGCTGGTCCAATTAATTTCCACCTTCTGACTCTGCGTCAACAGAAGACGATTCTCAGGACTTAATTTTCCCTTGGGGCATGGCACAGAGGCGGGGAGACTGTTTCTCTGTCCTCAACTCGACCGTGACACACTTGCCAATGATTTTCCTCAAGAAAGCCAACTAATGGCCAGAGGGTTGGTTTGCCATCCAATAAACGATTGTGGGCAGGCTCCAGTAGCTGGCGAGCCAACCAAAAGCCTCCTGGCTTGAAAGAAGCAACAGGCTGCAATGGAAGGGAAGTGAAAAACAGGACTGTTCAAGATGGAGTTGAGCTTTTCGTAAGCCTTTAATTTAAAAAAATTCAGATTCAGCAGCCAAGCCACAACTGTGGTTGGGGAGCCGCTCTCCATGGTGGACTGTTGTTGCTCCTACACCCAGGCAGGCAGGTAGGGGGGCCAGAAAGCCAGTGCTTAATCTTCACACCCAACGGCTGTTCAAACAAACACTAGCGTTTTTGTTGAAGCCAGCTCCCCGAGCATTTAGGCAAAAAAGCTCCCGCCAAATGAACCATGGTGGACTGGAGACTAAGTCCAGATGGCCAAGAAGTACCTCCCCTGCCAGATCCTGTTTTCTCAAATGGCCAGCGTTCCAGGAGAGAACAAAGAAAACACTTCAAAGACAACCTGAAGCTCTCCCTGAAGCACAGCAACATTAACCTTAACAATTAGGAGGGACTTACTATCAATTGTTCAAAAAGGTGACAACTTGCCCATCGAGCTGCTTTCTGCTTTGAGTTCAAACCCCTTAATGATGAGGCAGAGCGGTGGCAGAGTAGGAAAGAAAAGGAAGAAAATCTTGTACTCGGGATCCCACTACCTCATGGAATGTCCTGCTCCATATGCTCGAAGATTTGTAGGTCGTGAATCAGCCACATCAAGGCCCATGGCAGAATATGTGTGGACGTCATCCATGAATCGAGGGGGCAGCTCACCCATTACGTGTAATGTCATGGGAAATGAACTAGTATTAAATAAGAGCTTGGCCTATTTATAAAATACATTGTTACTATTTTGCTAAACATTGCACACATAAGAACTCTGAGCAGTATTATTTCAGTAGCCATTTAATGCATAGTTATAATCACACAAACAGGATCTTTGCCACACTCAGGTTTTCCAAAGTTGGTTTCAGACTTCAGAGTTAATCTGAAAAGAACCCTTTGATATAGCAAAAACATTCGCTTGCAGCTATGGATGCTGCAACTGTTGGTTTGCAGAAATTGCTAAATATTTCTATAAGGTATCTGTTCAGAATACTAAAGGCACGATCTAATGGCCTCCTGACGGCAGACTCGGTGACATGATGAGACTGTCAAATCTCGCGAGATTTGTGATGCTCAGAATGCCTTGCAAGATGTTGGGATCTGGATCTTACCCTCACTGGGTGTGATCCAGATTAACATATTTAAGTGCGCTATTAGGCTCATTTAAATATCTCTACACCGGATTCTCCTGAGGCCCGGGAACTAATGGCCTCACCTGGGAGACCTCGCCAGGGCGCTGTTTTGCACTGGTCCACACAGGCATGGACCAGACGTAATGGCACCTAGGGGGTCTCCTAGGCCATTGGAGGCCCCCGGATAGTTGGGCTCTGGGCAGGGTGGCACCCTGGCACTCTTGATGGCATCCGAGCACCTTGGCACTGCAAGCCTGGCACCTTGACACTGTCACCTGGACATCCTGGTAGGGGCACCCTGGGTATCGGGCCTGGGGTGCCCTGCCTTCAAGAGGTGAGGTGAGGGGGTTTCTTAAGGGTCCTCTCCAGAGGGGCAGTGGGGGGGGGGGGGGGGGGGTTGGAGTCGACGTTGAGGAAGCAAAGGGGAGGTCGAAAGATCGGGATGACATTTTAAAATGGCACCCAATCCTTAAATCATCTTCTCATCAGTGCAGGAACTGAGGTATGTGCGGCCCCAGCGTGGCGTTCCAACCAGAGTAAACAATAATGGCAGAGTGCCGTTAGATAGCGGGGTCGTTACCGGCACTACAAGCACCGGGAAATACCCCAACACATGCGCCCAAAACGGGACTGTTTTCTGCGCGTTAAATCATGCCCTAAATAAGAGTGAAAACTATAGATGTGGTTTTATTAGTTGCACAAAACTACAGGATTTCACACAACGATTCATTTCATGATCATGTCCATTTTCCTTTTAAGGCTACACTAATATTATAATGAATGCTTCTTCGGAGTTTTGAGCACAAAATCCAGGCTGGCACTCCAATGTAGCACTGCGGGAATGCTGCACTGTTCGAGGTGACGACTTTCAAATGAGATGTTAAATTGAGGCCCTCATCTGCCCTCTTGATAAGACATAAAAGATCCTATGGCACCATTTCAAAATGAGGAGGCGAGTTCTCTTGGAGCACCAGGACAACATCAGCGAAACCGATTACTTGGTCACCCATTTCATTGTTGTTCAGATAACCTTGCAGCAAACAGATTGACTGCCGCTTTTCCTCCATCACAACAGGGGGTGGGATTTTCCGACCCCGCCCACCGCCACGATCCTCCGGTCCCACCCAAAGTCAATCGACTTTTGGCTGGGCCGCCGACTCTCCTGCGGCAGGTTTCGCCAAGACCGGGCTGGAAAACGCCGACCCTTGCCAGCACTTCCAACCGATGGCATTGGAGAAAATACTGTGGGGCATCCTGAGGACATGAGCTGCGCTATACAAATGCAAATTCTTTCTTCAAGAAAGTGAAAAAAAAACAAAATGACAGTAGCAATTAAAACCACAATCAATAATTAAATATATTTTCAAAACCATTTCAGCACATTTAAAATAATTAATGAGGCATCAAAGCCATAAAAATCACATAAATCAAACCAATGTTCCTTACAATTTCCGTAGGTCTTAAGAACTCAAGCTTCTTTCATAAATCATTACCCCACTCCCCTTACCAGAATTCATGACGAACATCACTCCCCGGAAAAACAATTAACATTTTTCATAAGAACGGTTGTCATGGGAGAAATAAGAAACAAAAAAGAGGAGTGCGAGAGAGAGAGGAGCATGATCGAGGAGGAAGTCATCGTGAAGCTGACATATTTCCAATCATATACCCGCACACCTTCATTTTAACATTCTTATATTCCATAATGGATTCCCTAATTAAACTACAGAACTTGTGCAGTTAATTCAAAAAAATGGCAAGAGTTTTAAAATATTTTTGTAGTCATAAATATCTGCACCTTTCTTCCTGCTCTTTCTGGAGTATGTTTAATTTACTCCCAGTCCACACCCAGGCTTAACTAATCGAGCACAGTGAGTAACAATCATAAACAGACTCACAAAATCAAATTGAAGATTTTAATTTTTATACTCTGGCCTGATTCACACAGGCAGCTGCAACACTCGGCAATAGACTTCAGGAAATATCACAGTGCGCAGGGATTTTAAATCAGTTGCTACCTCATTTCCAACAGGCAGGTCAAGTTACCATTTTCCAAACTGCTGGAGGACATTAGGGTTTTTCATAAGCACAAATTACTGTAATCCCAAGTTAATAATCAATCTCAGCACACAACTTTATCAATCTTCCATGGAGACTAACCCAATCCTTGGCCTCAATGCAACAAACTCAAATATTGGATTCAATCCATGCGAAAAGGCAGAAAATAAAAATCTGCCAATGATAAAACAAACTCTTCCAGCAAAGCTCGCCTCTTTGTAATTCAACATTTGTAGCATTAAATATCTCACTTGCTCATCTAAAAAAGGAAACAGCTAACTCGGAGGAATGAAAAGCAGAGTGGAGGCAGGCAATGAAGAAACTATGACCATCAACATCCTGGGAGTTACCATTTTACAGAAACTCAACTGGAAAAATCATACTGTGGCTTCCAGAGCAGGTCATAGGCTTGGATTTGTGTGGTAAGTAACCAACCTCCTGACTCTCCAAAGCCTGTCCACTATCTACAAGGCACAAGTCAAGAGTATCATAGTTGAGGGTAGCAAGGTGGCACAATGGTACTGCTGCCTCACATCGCCGAGGTCCCAGGTTCGATCCTGGCTCTGGGTCACTGGCCGTGTGGAGTTTGTACATTCTCCCCTTGTTTGCGTAGGTTTTGCCCCCACAACCCAGAGTTGTGCAGGGTAGGTGGATTGGCCACGCTAAATTGCCCCTTAATTGGAAAAAATGAATTGGGTAGTCTAAATTTTTTTTCTAAAAGAGTGTGATGGATTATTCTCCCTTTGCCTGGATGTGTCCAGATCCACCAACACACAAGAGTTTGACGCTACCCAGGACAAAGCAGCCTGTTTGAAAGCCCCCAACTTAAATATTCACTCTCTCCATCACTGCCGCATGGTGGCAGTAGTGTGTGCCATCTACAAGACATACTGCAGAAACTTACCTAGGCTCCTTTGACAGCACTTTCCAAACCCGTGACCACCACTATCTAGATTAGAAGGACAAGGGCAGCAGATGCATGGGAACACCACCACCTGCAAGTTCCCCTCCAAACACACCATCCTGACTTGGAACTATATTGTTCCTTAACTGTTGCTGGGGCAAAATTCTGGAACTCCCAAAAAATAGTGTCGGTATACCGGCATCACATAGATCACAGCGGTTCAAGAAGGCAGCTCACCACAGACATCAATTCTTATCAAAAGAAATGATGATTTCCCAACACAAGCAAGAAACTATAAATGCTGTACAAATATTTTTTGTTTTTACACTGCCAAAGTTTTCGCGAAAAACTAATGGGACATGGGTGAATGGGTGAAAAATTGAATTTTCAAGAGAATGGCTACTAGCAGAATAAAGAACATACTGTAGACTGCGGCATATAAGTCAACCCTGTGTACATGACAACCTCTGTTGTTTGGCCTATATTCAGCAGATAAGTCAATGTCCCATTTTTCAGCTAATAAGTGCATCTTTAGGGCTATGCTCACATTAGGGGTCCGCCTCAATTCTTTTAAGCTTGGAAATACATGTGCATGGTTATACTTACCTCATAAGTCATATAACTCACTGGAATCAAGCAGTCAATACAGATTATGTTGCACAGGAGGTTAAGACATACCCACACAGTGCAAACTGTGCATGATGACTGAAAACACATTTATTCACATTTCAAAATGATGACCACCAAACCCAACGGATCATATTTCATACTTGGCATTTAAGTCGACCCCAGCTTTTGGAAGGATTTTTCAAAACTTCAAAGGTCAACTTATACATCAAGATAAAATCCTGATTCTGTTATCCCAACTGTTCGATTCTTACAAAGCTTGAAGTTGAAAGGTCTTCTTGCCCATTTACTCACAACCAATTAAAATTGTGTTGTTGCACCTAAAGAACTTAATCAAAAATAATTGGAAAGAAACTGGAGTTAGTGAAAATTAGAAAATAACAGGACGAAAACATCGGAAACATGATTTGCAATATAGCATTTTTTAGTTTATCTGGTAACTTCAAGATAAATTGAACATATGTTAGATTATACTAATCTGTGCTGTAATAAATCTTGTTGGCGCACTTTCCCGGAACATCACACTGTTGTGCGAAGCCATCGCTATCTCAGTCAAGGTCGGGCCGCGATGCTGCCCAACAAATAAGATTCATCCATTGACATTAATTACAGCTTAACTAACCCATTGCTATCCTCAAAAGAAACTTGACAATTTACAACTTGTAAATGGGAAGATTATACTTTAATTTTGTAGTTATCTTGATCTAAATCATCTCGAACCCATGGATTAACGTCAACTCGTACTCTGGTGCTCATAATCTCTAACAATTATGGCATTTATACGCTTTAGCTTCGCAAATATCAAAGTGTAATGGGAAAGAAACTGGTGTCCTTTCTATGCGGTGTAAAATAGATGCAGTGTCCGAACATGCTCTAACATTTCCAGCTCCTCAGCATCCTAACCAGCAGTTGCAAAAAGAACCATTAGAAGCCACAGAGAAGATCAGCAAGTGTTTTTGATCTTATATCTGTGTGGAGAAAGCAAAGAGCAGGATAACTCATCCTGGATCTACTGCACACTGCTGTTCTCTGTTGGCCCCCATCGCCCCCCTCATTCTCCTCTCCCATCCCTCCCTGCAAGCGGCCCACAGTTGAGGCATGAGACCAATTCTAGGTGATCCTCAAGCCAACCTCTTGGGCTCACACTGCATGTTCTTTGTTCAGTGTATCCCTTCTATTACACGATTCATTTATGGCTTTCCTTGTTATCACTGAAATTAAATAAATAAATAGCTCTCCTCAGGCCTGGATTTCATAAACCCATTAATTATAGGATCAAAATGCTTTAATGTTAATATGTTTATAATTTGAAATAGGGGGCAGCAGGGTAGCATGGTGGTTAGCATAAATGCTTCACAGCTCCAGGGTCCCAGGTTCGATTCCCGGCTGGGTCACTGTCTGTGTGGAGTCTGCACGTCCTCCCCGTGTGTGCGTGGGTTTCCTCCGGGTGCTCCGGTTTCCTCCCACAGTCCAAAGATGTGCGGGTTAGGTGGATTGGCCATGATAAATTGCCCGTAGTGTCCTAATAAAAGTAAGGTTAAGGGGGGGTTGTTGGGTTACGGGTATAGGGTGGATACGTGGGTTTGAGTGGGGTGATCATGGCTCGGCACAACATTGAGGGCCGAAGGGCCTGTTCTGTGCTGTACTGTTCTATGTTCTAATTGACTTGGATGCAGTAGATTTTCAGTGCAGTTGATCATATATTATTTCTTAAATTATATTATTATTCAATTTTCTTGGTAAAATGTGCTCTCAAAGAATTTTGACAAAAGTGAAGAACATCATGAACAATAAGAATCACCTCTTGTTTCTGTATTACAGTTGGTTGCATTCAGGAATAAGGCTACAATTCCTCAGAGCAGTCAAGTTGGTTTTTGAACTCATTTGTGCGTTTCTCTATACAAACTTGTGACGAGTTGATAAATGGATGAGGATGTACATTCAGGGTGAGATTCCCACTAACTGATTGCTTTAATGCATAGGAATAGTTCTTTCTTTAAAAAAAAAATTTAGTGTACCCAATTCAGTTTTTCCAATTAGGGGGCAATTTGGCGTGGCCAATTCACCTACCCTGCACATCTTTGGGTTGTGGGGTGAAACCCACGCAAACACTGGGAGAATGTGCAAACTCCACATGGATGGTGACCCAGTCGGGATCGAACCTGGGACCTTGGCGTCATGAGGCAGCAATGCTAACCACTGCGCCACAGTGTGCTGCCCAGGAATAGTTCTTAATGTATATTTTAATTAAAGTCAGATCCCAAATGGGATAATTTCCTTTCTTTTATTGTTATCATTTTTTAAAAAACAAGCACTGTACCCAAAATGAATTTCCTTCTGGGCAATAAAAGGAATTGAAATGTATCTAGTGTGTCACAATTTCATCCAAAAGAAGGAACTTTTGATAATGCTGAAAGTAAGCACGCTGATACAGCAGGCAGTGAAGAAGGCAAATGGTATGTTGGCCTTCATAGCGAGGGGATTTGAGTATAGGAATAGAGATGTTTTACTACAATTGCATTGGCCGTTGGTGAGGTCACACCTTGAATATTGTGTGCAGTTTTGGTGTCCTTATCTGAGGAAGGATGTTCTTGCTATGGAGGGAGTGCACTGAAGGTTTACCGGGCTGATTCCTGGGATGGTAAGACTGTCATATGAGGAGAGATTAACTCGGTTAGGATTATATTCATTGGAGTTTAGAAGAGTGAGATGGGGATCTTGTAGAAACGTACAAAATTTGAACAGGATTAGACACAATAGATTCAGAAAGAATGTTCCCGATGACGGGGAGTCCAAAACTAGGGGGTCATAGTTTGAGGATAAGAGGTAAACCTTTTAAGAGTGAGGAGAGGAGAAATTTCTTCACCCAGAGAGCGGTGAATCTGTGAAATTCACTACCACGGAAAGTATTTGAGGCCAAAACATTGTGTAATTTCAGGAAGGAATTAGATACAGCTCTTGGGGCTGAAAGGATCAAAGGATATGGGGGGAATGCAGGATAAGGGTATTAAACTTGATGATCAGCCACGATCATAATAATATAATCTTTATTATTGTCACAGGTAGGCTTACATTAACACTGCAATGAAGTGTGTGTGGGGCCTCTTCCTGCTTTTATTTTCCATGCTTCCATGCAGAAATGCCGCAGTACTGGAATGTCAGGCTAGGTTTTCTGCCCAGAGGGAAGAGCAAAATCAAAGCCTACAGTACTTCTCCTTTTCAGTACTTCAGTTCAGATCGTAAAGAGCTATTTTAAATGTAACTATTTCCATGTCCTTTCCAATTCCGCCAGTTTAAAACACCAAATAACATTTTGTTTTCGATAATAAATAAAAATGTGAGGATTTTAAATCAAAATTTCCCATTTTAAATATTTTTGATTGCAGAATTCAATCTAGGTTCTATACACAATGGATTTAAGAAATGCCAAGGCAAACAAAATAATGTTCATGAAAGGGACAGTTTGGTGAGTTGTCAAAGTTGGGTGAGGTGTGAAATGAGCTACCATGACCACGTTCCCCTCCTGTACAAAACTATCCTCACTTCCTTGATGTCTTTTAGACTCATATTCAATGAAAACAGTTCTAGTTAATGGCATGAAGGAGAACAAAGGTTCTACAAGACACCCCTGATCAAACCTATCCATTGCGTTTATGGCACCAACCATTGGATGGGTGATCTTGTGGCGCGGTGGGTAGCATCCATGCCTCTGAGCCAGAAGGTCTAGGTTCGAGTCCCAACCCAGGTCCTGACGGCCAAGGAAGGTGCATTCATAATGCAGCATTCAGTACATCCAACAGGTTGAGCATCAACCTGCATAATCCTTCCAACACTCCATCGGCAAGCGGTAATAGCGGGAGAGACTCCTGGTCAGCCAAGCTTGATGCAGAGTGGTGCCCTTCAAGCTACAAGCTGCTCACGACCTGTTCCAGCGGTAAACCTTGCAATGGGGAGAGATGAAAGTCTGCCTTGTTCACCACTGGGTGTGGGAAGAGAAAGACCATTTGTGGGCAATCTTGGACAAGTAAAACTCTACTGCAGTTGGTGATCAAAAACAGATGGTATTGTTTGTTAAATATTTTGCCTGATTTTCTTTCGTGCAAAGGAAAACTGAATGAGCTATGTAACTGGACGGCAGTCCATCACCTTTTAGGTTAGTGCTGCTACTGAAGTTTGAGTTGTACCCCCAAGAGCTCCACAACATGACAGTCTATTTTGTTACATTGAAAGGACACTTGACAAATGCTTCATGAGCATATTCCTCTGAAAAGATCACTGGGACTTTGCCCAGTCGGCGAGAAAAATTCAGCCAAGTTTCCAGGTGACCTCTTTTGCCTTTGCAGATAAACTGAGGAAGGAAAGATTTGACTAATTAACTGTTTTCCTAATCGAACAGACCTCTCACTCCTTTCTGAAAGATCGATCTGTATTATGTTGAATTTAACAGTGCATGCTGTCTCCAACAAAACTACAGATAAATGCAACTACAAATATTTGAATATGGGACTGATTTTCATAAGCAGTACACATCAGGCTACCTGCCTGATTCCACAGTCGAGAAACCCCATTTAAATTTAACGACTGGCAGTGTCTCATTGAGTTTGGCCAGCCAGTTGCCAGTGACCCCTCTGCTCAAGTCAAAGCAGGGATGTAGATGGTGGGAAATATGATTCAGCTGTAAGTGGGAGTTAAAGTAAAAAGAATAAAACCAATTCGTCTCCCCTGAAAAGCTGGTAGAAAATCCTGCTTACTGAGGGGCTTGCAATAATGTGCATGCAGCGGGATGGTAATTAACAGTAACCTTGTGATAACCTTGAGGCAGGCTACCACAGCCATATTGATCTTCTCAGCAAAAAACAAGCTAATCCTTTTTTTCAGTCTTCTTTTCTCAATTATTCTTGCTAATCAACCTGAAGCAATTTGGACTTCACTAATCTCTATTCTTTAAACCAACTGCAGCATAACCTGATTGTATTAATTCACGAAAAATGGTGAACGTAAATGTGAAGCAAAAATCGGATTTGTAATACCAGTGGCTCGGGAACATGGTAAGTTGTTCCAAGTTCAAACTCAAATCAAAGCTACAAACTTACAATAAAATTTCCCATCCTCACTGTTAGCCAGCTACATCTGTTAGAACATCTTCATGATTATAAGGCAACCCTAGTGAACAGTCCAGCTATTCACTATCAAGACGGGAACATTTTTACAAAGAATTCTCCAGACATTTTAATGCATAACACCGCTTACACACATCCAAGATTTTGAATATAAAGGATCACTCCTAATTTTTTAGACGTTACAGCTGATATGAAAGAAAATAATTTATTTTTCAAAGAATTCTCCAATTTCTTCCTTTTTCTCTGCTCTGTCTTCAGTAGCCATTCTTCACAGGTACGTCTTGATAGTGATAGTACGTCTTGGTAGGGTGATCATTGCTCGGCACAACATCGAGGGCCGAAGGGCCTGTTCTGTGCTGTACTGTTCTATGTTCTATGTTGTATGAATAGCTGGACTCTGCATTGGGGCTGACTAACAATGATGAAGATGTTCTAATAGTTGCAGCTGGCTAACAGTGAGGAAGGGAAATTTTGTATTTAAAGATTCAATGCTTAGCCCACAAATTCACTGACCAGCTTCAGTACTCCTCGTTGCCACTTCAGTTGCGCTCAGGGGCAGGATTATCCAGTTCCGCCAGCCACGTGTTTCCCGGTGGTGCGCCATTCGTTGATGGCGGGATTCGCTACTCCCGCTGTTTGTCAATGGGATTTCCCATTGAAGCCACCACATGCCGCCGGGAACAGAGAATGCCAATGGCCGGAGAATTCCAGCCCAGATAACTTAAGCACAGACCAGAAATTGAACTTGTGATCTTCCTGATCTAGTAACATTAATCACTGAGCCAGCAGTGGAGGAAGTGAATCGGAAAATCAAGCAAAATAATGTAGCTGTGGGAAATTTGAAATAAAAATAGCAAGGGCTGGAAAGCCCAGCAATCTGGTACCATCTGTGGAGAGAGAGACTGAATTAATATTTGCAGTTGAATCCTCAGAGCTGGAGGAGAGCCATTTTCAGCTCAAAATGTCGAGTAATAGAGTTTCAAAGCTTGGAGCCTTCTTAGCAGAAGACTCAGGGCTCAGCCTAATTAACACCCGAGGTGATAGCAAGGTGCGGTGGGAGTGACATCAAGGCAGAAGTTGGCCGAGTGTGGCATCAAAGAGCACTAGCAAAACTAGAGTCAAAAGGAAACAGGCAGAGAACTCTCCGCTGGTTGGAGTCATACCTAATACAAATAAACACAATTGTGGTTGTTGGAGGTCAAACACCCTAGTTCCAGGACATCACTGCAGGTGTTCTTCAGCGTAGTGTCCAAAGCCCAACCATTTGCATCTTCTTCATCAATGACCTCTCCTGTATCATAGCGTCAGGAATGGCTATGTTCGCTGATGACTGCACAATGTTCTGCACCACTCGCTTCTCCTCAGATATTGAAGCAGTCCATGTCCAAATGCAGCAAGACCTGGACAATATCCACACTTGGCAGACAACTGGCAAGTAAATTTGGCATCACACAAGTGCCAGGAAATGACAACCTCCAACAGGTGAGAATCCAACCATTGCCCCTTGACATTCAATCCGATTATCAATGCTGAATCCCCCACTATCAACATCCTGGTGGTTACCATTTACCAGAAAGTGATGGACGAGCCATATAAATACTGTGGCTACGAGCGTAGGTCAGAGGCTAGGAATCCTGCAGCAGGTAACTCACCTCTTTATTCCCCAAAGCCTGCCCATCATCTACAAGGCATAAGTCAGGAGTGTGATGGAATACTAAAACTTGCCTGGATGAATGTAGCTTCTACAACATTCAAGAAGCTCAACATCATCCAAGGCAACGCGGCCAGCTTAAATAGCACTGTTTTCAGAAACATTCACTCCCTCCACCACTGACACATAGTGGCAGCAGTGTGTACCATCTACAAGATGCACTGTAGGAACTCACCAAGGTTCCTTAGGTAGCACCTTCCAAACCCATGGCCGCTACCATCTAGAAGAAGGGCAGCCGTTACTTAGGAACACCACCACATCATGTCCAAGTTACTCATCATCCTGATCCAGAAATATGTCGCAGTTCCTTCAGTGTCACTGGGTCAAAATCCTGGAACTCCCTCCCTAACAGCACTGTGGGTGTACCTACACGACAGGGACTGCAGCGGTTCAAGAAGGCAGATCACCACCACCTTCTCAAAGACAATTTGGGAAGGGTAACAAATGCTGGACAAAAAAAGTCAGAAAAATGAAAACATGTGAGAGAGCACTTGGTTGCATTCTGAAATCATGACTCAAGAAGTGCATCACTTCAATCATCATTAATTCAAAAATAAATGTAGAATATTTATTTTAAAATGTAAATGTTGTAAACAGTGAGGCAGTCATAAGGAATACACAATTTCAAGCTGGAAAACTGGATAATATTCATAAATATTCCCACATAAAGATTGCATCAAGGGAAAGTTGTGAAATAATTGAAAAGTAATTCAATCATGATGTGAAAAATATGTACAAATATCAAATGCTTTGAATTGGAAGCAAAATAGGCAGAGATAAAAAAGGTATTAGATTTCCAAAATCCATTATGTAATGTCCAGTAAAGGCATGACTTATCCATAACTTTTAAAACATGGACTGTACTCGGTGTGGAATCTTCTGGAGAAATGACTTTTCTTTTATAAATGGACAATGAAATGCTGCAAAAGATGACCGCCAACATGGTCTGTGGATTTAAAACGACCACAATGTTTCAAAAGGACACATTCCAGACCAAGAAGTGTCTACCTATCTGCTGAGACCATCCAAATTGTATTTCCTGGCTTAAATAGGTGATTCTGAATCAAAAGTGGAAGTTGTCTCAACCATCCCAGGGTGACTGTCTGCAAACATTAACCCTGGTTGTGGTGAATCAACGTAAGCCTAACACCATATTTGGCAAAGGGGACTGAGATAATCCGCATGGTAATGGAGTCATGTTGGCTCCTTGATTGAATCTTTAAGCACTGTCTGCAAAATAGACAGCAGCAGAAAAAGTAGGAACACTTAAGAACTGGAGGCTGCATCTAGCCTGTACCTTTATGAGTCTACCAATACAGAAAACCGATCTGCTAATAAGAGGACAAGTAACCAACTTTGTGATCAGCAGAAAGTCAATCTCTTGGAGAGATTCCCATGGCGAGTCTGGCACGTGCCTGTATCTATTGAATTCACCTAGACTAAACTTCAGGAGTGGCAATGTCTTCTTCATCAGACCTGCAACATGTATTTCCCAAGACAAGCCAATCACGTGAATTATGAATGAATAATTTGTCTATAATTAGTATTATTGCACTATTCTCTTTAACTGTATTTTCTTTGAGTGTGTTTGTGTGTGCGTGATTGGCCGAGTGAGTGTCGTACCATCAGATTTTCAGAGTGAAAGCATAAATAAATAAGTCTTTTATTTAAAAAAATAAAATATCGCTGCTGATTTTTCAAATTGTCTACACAGTCAGGGATTAAGAAACACACATCTTCCTTTTCAAAACAAATGCTGCTTGTGGGCAGTTGGGAAGGGAACCGGGATTTCAGTCATCTTCTCGTATCCTGTCCATAACAATTGGAAGGCATAACAGATTGTACATGTTTCATTCACTTCTGAAGCTTTTTGAAAATCCCAGTGTATAAATAATTTTACAGCACAAACACAATTCTCTGCTAGTGTTTACTCTCCTCACAAACCTCATCCTACCTTACTTCATCTCACCCTATCAACGTATCCTTCAACTCCTTTCTTCTCATATACTTCTTCACCTTCCCCAAAAATGGACGGCCGCTCGGACATCGGGGCCCGGAGAATCGCCGGGCGGGGCCGCCGGTCAACAGCCCCAGACCGGCGTGGCGGGAATCACTCAGTGGCACCGGAGAATACGGCAGCCGGCGGCAGGGCAGGATTCGCGCCACCCCAACCCCCGCCAGGGATTCTCCAACCCGGCGGGGGGGGGGGGGGGGGGGGGGGTCGGAGCATCCCGCCCGGTAGATTTCCTACTCTAAAGGACATTGAGGAACCTGATGATTTTTATGACAATTGACAATGTTTTGATGGTCATTATTAGACTTTTAATTCCAGCATCTGCCATAGTGGGATTCCTACTCAGGTCCTCAGAGCATTACTCTGGGCCTCTGGATTACTCATCCAGCAACAATAGTACTGCACCACCGCCTCTCCCTGTTGTAGACAAGTGAGGACAATTTTCCTCTGAATCCTGACAACATGAAAGGCAGTCCATAAACACAAGTTGTTCCTTTCGTGCAATGCTGATCTCTGGGAATGCCCAATATTAACAAAGGGACAGTGATTTATTTCCCAGAATTAACATGTCTCACTTCAAATGGTACAAAATTCACCAAAACATTTCTTTAAAAATGCGCTGGAAAATATTCAAGACAATACTATCTGACACTTTGCAAACAATGCTGCAATTAATTGCTGGGTTAAAGATAATGAAACATAAACATGCTAGTCAGCGGCAAACTGGCTCTCCCAGAAGGATGCAAGATTCTTGTGGAAAAGGAGTGGGGACGGCAGGTGCATCAATGATACAACACTATGGAAACATTCATGGAGGTAGGCAGGAAATCGCCTGATTTCTCATATAGTAAGCCTGTTCTTATTGTTTCTTCACCTGATGTCTTGCCCAGCAAGTTGAATGCACATCTGCTTACAAATATCTCACGTCTCTTTCTTGTCCCCCACCTAATAGTGCTTTAAGTATTACGATCTCAGACCAGACCCCAACAGTGGCTAGAATACTGGACCAAAACCCCAATATTTTAGTTTGTTTATAAGACAGTGCGGAAGGCTACTTCACTCCAGGAGTGATTGCATGAAGAAATAGGGCTTTGGTATTTTAAAACAAAACTTAATTATGAATACACAGAATCACAGAATTTAGAGTGCAGAAAGAGGCCATTATGCCCATCGAGTCTGCACTGGCCCTAGGAAACAGCACTCCACCCAAACCTCCACGCTATCCCTGTAACCGGACAACCCACCCAACCATTTTTGGACACGGGCAATTCAGCATGGCCAACCCACCTAACCTGCACAGCTTTGGACTGTGGGAGGAAACCGGAGCACCCGGAGGAAATCCACGCAAACACGGGGGGTATGTGTGGACTCCGCACAGACAGTGACCCAAACCTGGGACCCTGGAGCTGTGAAGCAACTGTGCTAACCACTGTGCTACAACACAATATTAAACTTTTCAACTTCACACTTAAAAAGAACAGCTTACCATTATCCCCGAACACTACTACTCAATTTTCCATTAAGCAACAAGAAAATAAACATACAGGTCTCAATCTATCTTAAAATTAGCATGACAGAGAGTAATACTTGCTTTATAAAACAGATTTGGCTCCTATTAGAACCCCATTCAGACTCTGGCTAAATATCTTCAAAAAGCTGGTTCACCTGGCATGTTTCAGCTTCTTCCTTTTTCTCAGACAAGACAGCCCTGTTACTCTCGTATAACTATCCTACTGTGAGAAAATTGTGGACTCAGTGTCAGACAGATCAGACATCACCTCTTCTCTCTCCAAAGCCTTCTCCAAACTTGACTCTCTGCATTCCTTGGCTCCACCTACCAAAGATATCATCTCTTCAAGTTGAAAAACAAATTACCTTTGCAGACTGAAAGTATATTAACTCCCAAGGGACTTTCACCAGTCAATCCACAGTGCATTAGCCCAGGCTGAATACCCTTTACTTTTGTCAATTTCGCCTTCTGGTTCCTGGAGTCTCCCATGCCTTTACAAGACAAAACATGACCACTGCAGTCAAACACACTATAAGCCCAGGCATTTAACCCTTAAATTGCCCCGATATTTAGAAGCCAATATTCCTAAATGCTTCCATTCGCCATATAAGGGAGCAAAAAAGAATAATCACAAGAAAAGAGTTCTCATGGTTTTCGCTGCACTGGTATTAATCTTTTCCTAAAATTCCAGCATGCCAGGTATTAAGCGATGGCACTAAATTCACTACGGAAATAACTGTCACATTCTGAAGATTAAAGCAATTTGTGCCTGAAGCTAATTACTTTAGTTTTGCAGATAAATTAGATGTAGGACATTGCTTTGGATGTGCTACGCGCCCAGCTACCCACATGGAAGTAATCGCTACAGAGGCTAGTTCTCAACACTGCTTTGGTGTCACTTTAACCAAATGGCATTTTTTTAAAAACTTGAACAAGCCTCAATTTTAAAGGCACAACTTTACTTCCAAAATTGCCATGCTCACTCAGCCATTGCTAAAATGTGCATTTCTTGAGCCATAATGGTCATTTCTGGCTCCATTTCGATAAACACACAATTTTGATGCAGATTTTGACAGAACTGTGATATTAGAAAATGAATTATTTATTTGTGTTCTCACCAAGGCTTTGAAATTGTGACACACGCTGTGCATCATGGAGAAGCAAATCAAAAGCAAAATTCTGCGTGACCTGGTCAGGTCAGTACTTTGCCAAAGAAACACAGTAAAAAAGAACATAAATAAAAGAAAGGAAGGCCACTAAAAGAGCATTTTCCTTTCACGCACTATTTCCTACGCTAGAATGTCAGTGACAGAAATAAGTTGACGTACAAAGAACGATCATAGAACTGGTAAATATTTCAGAATAGAGAAATCAGTCTCCCTCAGTCACCAAAAGTCACCCTCAAACTACAATTATTTTGGATGTACAATGTGTTAAAGCTATTTGAACTATTATCGCATTGTTACGTGCGCAAATGTGGGAAGACCACCAGATACAAGTTCCCCTCCACGCCACACACCAGCCTGATTTCAAACTATGTTGCTATTCCTTCACTATCACTGGGTCAAAATCCTGGAACTCCCTCCATAACGGCACTTTGTGTGTACCTACACCATATGGACTGCAGTGGTTCAAGAAGACAGTTCACCACCTTTGCCAGGGCAATTAGGGATGGGCAATAAATGTTGACCTAGTCAGTGACAACCACATCCTGTAAAATAAAGGACATCTGCCAGTTAAACTGCAGAGCAGACTCGAAGGGCCAGATGTCCTACTCCTGCTCCTAGTTCTTGTGTTCCTAGTTCTTATATTCATCTTCAATAATTGTAGGGCAACATAGTAGCATAGTGATTAGAACAATTGCTTCACAGCTCCAGGGTCCCAAGTTCGATTCCCGGCTTGGATCACTGCCTGTGCGGAGTCTGCACGTTCTCCCCGTGTGTGTGTGGGTTTCTTCCGGGTGCCCCAGTTTCCTCCCACAGTCCAAAGATGTGCAGTTTAGGTGGATTGGCCATGCTAAATTGCCCTTAGTTTCCAAAATTGCCCTTAGTGTTGGGTGGGGTTACCGGGTTATGGGGATAGGGTGGAGGTGTGCAGTTGGGAAGGGTGCTCTTTCCAGGAGCCGGTGCAGACTCGATTGCCCGGATGGCCTCCTTCTGCACTGTAAATTCTATGAATTTGAAGTATTTATGGAAATTAAGGTGTAAAGTCATCAGAATCCAATCCATCAAAACAGTGCAAGATTATACTTTTGCGTCACTGGCCTTTAGCCGCTAACATTACTCATAGAATCATACAATCCCTACAGTGCAGAAGGAGGCGATTTGGCCCATCGAGTCTGCACCGACCCTACCCAGGCCTAACCACCGCCCTATCCCAATAACCCCTTAACTTACCCACTCATCTTTGGACACTAAAGGCTTGGCCAATCCACCTAATCTGCACACCTTTGGACTGTGGGAGGAAACCAGAACACCCGGAGGAAACCCGCGCAGAGCTGTGGAGAATGTGCAAACTCCACACAGACAGCCATCCAAGGCCAGAATTGAACCCGGGTCCCTGGTGCTGTGAGGCAGCAGTGTTAACCACTGTGCCACCATGTCACCCCTATTTAACTTGCATTCAGATAACGGTGGCAAAGGTTCTGTGCATGCACATAAACCCAAATGTGAAAATCACATTTTCCTCTGCAAGAGGGCAGCACACAAGCAATGGGCGGGATTCTCCAGGATCGCCAATGAACCTTTGATTGCTCTCCATATTTTCCGCTTCTGTCCGTATAGATTCCAGCCATCGGTGGGACTGGAAACACTCGGACAAAATATAGTACTCTCATATTATTCTAAATAGGCTGTGATCACAAACCACTGTGTGCAGCGCAAGGATGCCCTTAAACAATTTAAAGGTTCCCTACATAGCAGTTGTATTAATTTGCAGATATGCTAAAATTAGTAATGTTACACACTTTGATTAATAATGTCCCTCACTGAGTTAACAATCTCTTTCGAAGGTTTAGTGATATCTTTAATTTAATTTGTTCTATACACATTTATACTGAAACTGGGGTTGCCTCTGGCTTCTAAGCTACTCATTGTAAGGGGGTTAGAATTCAATTTATTAGTAATCTCCCAAAAAGATTTAGTAATATCTTTAATTGAACTTTTTTCTATACTGAACATGCAAGATTTAACATTGTTGCCTTTGGCTTTAGTATTATATTTATCTTAATTACGCTGGCATTTTTTCAGTTTAAAAACAATTGAAATATGAGTGCATTTACTTAGAAATCATTTGTATCTGGGATGCATTTGAGTCAAGGTTATGAACAGAATTTTAATAAAGATCACTGTTGTTCTTTGAGCTCTGTATTAACATCCCTGTTGCTGTGCAAAAATTATTTTTTTTAAATGAAACATGACATCAGCAGTAGCAGACCCCAACTAGTGCTAAATTACCGTTAATGTCATTATTACTAGTATTGTGCGTCTAATAACATTTTCTACTTTGGTCATCAAGTTCAATGTAAAATTATAAATTTGTTTTCTTTGCATATAAAGTTCTGCATTCCTATGTTAGGTTTGTGCAATTTGAATTATGCCATACAGGCAGACTCGCATTCGATGTACCCTGATTTACCTTGAGAAATGTTGAATGTAAAAATTATTCAATGTAATTCCCTTGTTGAGTTGGGTACATTATGTATTTATATAACGCTGTTGGTTTATGTTGGTTATGATGCATATAAATACCCCCAATTCTAACTTATACAGACCAAAGATTTAAATAATTTAATAGGTGGGGAATTGAAGTTCTTTGTGGTTGCATTTTCATTGACGTCACATTTACTTATTCCATCTTAAATTATTGATATTCTCAACTACACAGAAACTTTGGCGTCATTGGTTGCATGTTGTAAAACATCTAGACTTAGCAATATTTCACTTTTTTATCTTTCCAACACTGAACTGGTGCTGAAGGGCTTGATATATTTTGATGACTAAATATATTTGTTAAACTTTGCTGGTTTTCCCACTGAATGCTAGTGATTGAGCTTCACAAAAAATGACCAATGATTCCAGGGTATCATAAAAAGCAGACTGGTTCACTGATGTCCTTCCGGGAAATGAGCACGTCGTCACTACCGAGCTTGACCTCCATGTGACCTCAGTCCCATACTACACGGTTGACTCTTAATGTCCTCTGAAATGGCCTGATGAGCCCCCAGTTGTGAACAATTGTTGCTCAGTTCAGCAGTCAGGAAATTGATTGGACCTTTTGACAACAGACAAGGCATATCATAAGGTTCAGACTAAGGCAACCTCAACAAGGCAACTCATAAACTCCTGCTCATCTAACATCTGAAAAACAATAACCAACTTGGGAGAGCTGCCCCACAGACTAACGAAGCAGCATTGTCACACAAACAGGATCCTACCCATCAGCGAACACTTCAATGTACACCACAGGAGTGACTTGGCAGTACCACTATTAACCAAGCATGCCAATCCTGAAGGGCAGGCTTGTCTGGATGGGGATATGTTGGGTAATGAGGAATCAACATGGGGAAATTATTCCTTTGTCTTCGCCAAACTATCTGTCATAAACAATCTAACTATTCTCGCATTAGTCACAAAATTAGCAAAGTGAGTAAACATGGCTACTTGCATACTAAACACCAAAAGTATTAGCCTATAGACAGAGCTAAGCCCTGCTTACAGCCAAGAACAGTTGAAGGAGAACTTAGAAACATTTTCATTCTCACCCATGGTGGAGCCCAGTATATGAATGCAAGGGGCAAGGCTGAAATATTAGTGAAAGTGAATGATCCTGCTTGTTTTCTCCTAAGGACCCACATCATAGCCACTTTGTTCAATTCAGGTCACTTCAACTGACACTAACAGGTAACAGAGTGTACTAGACTTATTAAAACTTGTGGAACTTGACAACACCCCTGCTGTAATACACTTGTGCACCAGAACAATCAATTCCTGCAATCAAACCAGTCCAGTAGAGGGGAGAGAGAGAAAGACAGACAGAGAGAAAGACAGACAGAGAGAAAGACAGACAGAGAGAAAGACAGACAGAGAGAGAGAGGCAGATTTTCCAGTCTGGATTGTTGGAGAGCTCTCATACAACTGAAGATGCGCATCAGGACCCTCGGGTGCCCTGATGTTTGGACCTATGTGGGAACTGACTGGCAGGTTTCAACTTCCAAAGAACAATTCCCCTGTTCCCCAGGACCATCCGTGAATGTTCCAAATCTGAGCTAGATGGTAAACTTTGGACAGATCTATAATACTTACCTGGAAAGATACCCAGGAAATGTAAGACAGGTTAAAACCTAGTCCCACACCTGGGTAACTGCACAACTGACCGCCTCCTACCCACCCCAGCAGCACCCACTAGCCCCTCCCACATCACCCATCCACGGGCTCAACTACTTTGACCCGACCTGACTACTCCACTGAGCTAACTACCCTAAGAACATAGAACATAGAACAGTACCGCACAGAACAGGCCCTTCGGCCCTCGATGTTGTGCCGAGCAATGATCACCCTACTTAAACCCACGTATCCACCCTATACCCGTAACCCAACAACCCCCCCCCCCCCTAACCTTACTTTTAAGGACACTACGGGCAATTTAGCATGGCCAATCTACCTAACCCGCACATCTTTGGACTGTGGGAGGAAACCGGAGCACCCGGAGGAAACCCACGCACACACAGGGAGGACGTGCAGACTCCACACAGACAGAGACCCAGCCGGGAATCGAACCTGGGACCCTGGAGCTGTGAAGCATTTATGCTAACCACAATGCTACCGTGCTGCCCCCTTCACGGCCAGCTGACTAGCCCCTGACCAAACCATCGCTCCGGATCCGATCCGACGACCCTCCCAGCCTGACCATCGCACCAACCTGACCCGGCCTGACCTAACTACCTCCCCAACCAGACCTGACTACCCTTCCTAATCATCCACCTACCACTTACCCCCCCCCCACCCCAACAGCCTGACCACACAACCCGACTTTGCTCCCAACCTGACCAGACTACTGTGTAACCCGATGACCCCTTCTGACAGCCCGAAACAACCACCCTCCCAGCTACACAAAACATGTCTCGACCTGACTAATATCCCCAACCTGATCCATCTACCCCCCAAGCCTGACTACCCCTCCAGACCATCTGACTACCTCCCCTGACTTAAATACCCCACCCAGACTACTCTCTCAATCCAACCACCCCTCCCAGCCACCTGACTATCCCTACAACCTAACTGCACCATCTAACTAACCCCCCCCCACTGACATAACAGCAAGACCTGACTACCCCTTCAGCCACTCTTCCATCCTACCCAGTTACCCACTCACCCCGTACCCACTCACTCAACTACCCACTCACTCACCTACCCCACTTGTAACCCCCATCTTACCCAACTGACCCTCACCCACCTAACCCCTCACCCACATACCCCACTACCCACTCAGCCACCTCAAATAACTTCCCATTCACCCACCAACATTCATACTGGACCTTTACATTTACCAAGCAGCAGCCAGTGCCATAAGAATGGGGCATGTCTTGCCTTCCCCCAATTCCTCTCACCTCTGATGGAGTTCCCCAATGACTCTGTGCTGCACATATCTCTGGCAGCGGATTTGAGAGCGCAGGGGTAGTCGGATCATTACTGCTGTGTTAGAATATCCTAACTGTGGATCCAGTGAACATAATGGATCATTTATCTATCTGATCGGGTTAGAGATATTCTTAAATCGCCACAGCTGGTGCCAGACATGCTGAGGTTTTCCAATTTCTATATTCATTTTAGAGTTCCAGCACCAGCAGTATTTTGCTTCTGTATGTTATGCAGCAAGACCCTGTTATCAACACAGCAAGGCTCCATGTCCACAAAAACAAGGCCCATTAGTTTGAAGGCAGGCCCATCTTGACCAGTCACTGCCTATGCAGTGCCCTCTCAATCATCAGTAAAATTGAAGGAAGGATCAAGAATAGCACCATTAAGAACATCCACTCACTGACACTCAGCTTTGACTCCATTAGAATCAGGTAGCCCCTGAGCACATTACAACCTTGATCCATACAGGGGTAGTACACAAGAGCCGCAATTCAGGAGCAGTACGAATCTCTGCCCCCAAACAACGAAGCATTATTTGGTGCAGCACAAAGGA
Organism: Scyliorhinus canicula; assembly: GCF_902713615.1. Classification (NCBI taxonomy): domain Eukaryota; kingdom Metazoa; phylum Chordata; class Chondrichthyes; order Carcharhiniformes; family Scyliorhinidae; genus Scyliorhinus; species Scyliorhinus canicula. The sequence continues at coordinate 25,758,154 of NC_052156.1, read as the reverse complement.
ACATGAAGAAGACTCAGTGGCTGCAGTTATACCTCATGTTAGGGAAAGATATTGAACTTGTTGAAGGCCAATTATTACAGTTCTGGGACACTGCTGCTGCCAAATCTCATTCTCAGCCGAAACCCACTCCAATCATAAGGCTGGAAATAGGGTTCTTCACTGCAATGCCACAGTGATTCGCTACATTGAAAAATCTCTCCAAACATAAAAAACCTATCGCACAGAAGGAGGCCATTTAGCCCATTGTGTTTGTGCTGATTGGAAAGAAGCTATCCATCACTAAGTCCACTTTGTAGCTCTTGGTCTGTGGCCTTGTAGATTAAGATGCTTCAAGTGCATATCCACGCGATGGTAGCCTACAACTGGACCATAGCGGTCAAGTTGACAACATTTATATTTGCATCACTGAAACACCAGATAATCAGCACCCTGAACAAGAGAAATCTGACCTTCCACGCATCACCATTCGAACGTCCCTGCAATCGACATCTTGGGGATCACCGCTGAAGAGCTTTGACATGGACCAAACATATCTACAAGAGCAGGGCAAAGTTTGAGACAAATAGGTCACTCCTCAAAGCCTATCCACCACCTACTAGGCCCTCGTCAGGAATGGGAAGAAACTTTTGCCACTTGTCTGGGTGTAACAGTGTCTGCACAGTGTCATGGGAACACTTAGAAGTTCCCTTCCAAATGGCATTCCATCCTGACTTCATCAACGCTGGGGTTAATGTCCTGGAATTCTCCAACAAAATTGTCACAGCCCAAAACCACAATGGCTGCAGCACTTCAAGGAGAAGGCCCACACACCTTCCCACAGTGGCTAAGTAATGGAAAATAAGTATATCCTTTCCATTGTCTACACAGTCAGAGAATTTTTAAAAATTACAAGTTGACCAACTGGATTAAGAAGAAAATGTAAAATCAATAAAGGTCATTCAACCTACTAATCCTATTTCCTCCACACAATTTCCGAAGGAAAATACAGCATCACAAGCAATGGATCCAGGTAGACTTTTCTGAAACTTCTTCCTGACTTTCAAAGATAGAGCTCCAAGCTGTTCAATCTCCCACTCGCGACTTATCCACAGATTCAACAGCACCGGGACCATTATCTATATCTGTCATTATGGCTTTGAATTGTGATCCAAAATAAATACTTTCTCAGCTCTTCTCTGAAAGAATTGAATTGCTCTTTTAACTGCTCCTATTTCGTAATAACCCCACACATCTTCTTTTCTACGGGGAAGAAAATTATTTTAATCCATAAAATCTCTCGAGGTCAATAATTACGTGCCTTTGCTCTCTGGTTCTGTATCATAGTCCCAAGTGAAATCTATGTATACGTTATTTATGCTCATTAGTTTGAAGGCAGGGATTATGTTACCTTTCAATCTGTTTTTCCACTGAGGACCAGTTCAGTTCTATGAGGCTTTCTTCGTACCCGCGAAGAACCATCTGTGCCTCTGAATCCTCTCATTATCCTTGGGAAGGTAGGATGCCCAAAACTGCCCTTGTTATTCTAACCACGGATTAATTGAAGTGGATTTATCCGGTACTTAATTAACCTTGCTGATAACCGCTTCACATTGGTTAAGAAAAGCTGCCAGTGAATGGTCAGCATCATTTCCAGTTTTTGAAAAATGCCCTGGACCAGTTATTCTGTGGCGGCTGAGACATTCAAATTGGGTTGTGGCAATCACATCATCCAAATAGTCTTCCCTGCAAATATTAAGGACTTTATTGGTAATATGCAGACACCAGATTTTGACACCCACTAATGGTTATACTTTCATTTGTTTTCCTGCACGATAGATGACTTCCAGCTTTAAAGAAATTCAACACAATGTTTTACACATCATCAAAATATTTCCCAGCAATTATCATTTTACTCGTGCTGTGAGCGATTGAATGCCTTTCCATATATGGCCACTTGTTAGTGCAACAACAGCAAATTCTATTTATATAAAGCCTTTAATGGAATAAAAAGGCATGGCACAGGCACACTATTTGACACTGAGAGACATAAAGAGTTTAGAGGGTAGAAGACCTGGGGAGGGATTTTCCGACACAGCCCCCCCCCCCCCCCACATTCCCCTCCCCCACACCTCCCCCCTCCTGCGGTGTGTTCTCCGGTGACGCGGCCATGGTAAACGCCACGCCCTTTGAAGGGACCAGAAGTTGCTGCTGCCGACCAATGGTGAGTCACCTCTATCACTGGAAAGCACGCCGGGAGGGTCGGGGGGAGGTGGCCGGAAAGTCCCGGCCTTGGCCGAAGAGGTAGGTTTTAAGGAGCTTCCGAAAAGGGGAAATGAATGGTTTAGGAACTTCCAGAGTTTAGGGCCTTAATGGGGGCCTGAAAGGGGGGGGGGGGGGGAGGATGCCGACGAGAATAGTGGTTGGGGGGGTGAACAAGTGGTGGGGTAATGAAGCCCCAGAGCTGGCAATAGTTGTTGGGGGGGGGTCTTTATTGTCACATTGAAATCAAGGCGCCTATAAAAAATGGCGTCCTATGGGCAGCATGGTGGCGTAGTGGATAGCACTGCTGCCTCACGGCACCGAGGCCCCGTGTTTGATCCCGGCTCTGGGTCATTGTCCATGTGTGATTTGCACATTCTTCCAGGAAAATATTTTAGCCGCATATTGAAGCGCTCACACCAGTGCAATTACCTACCAAGGTAGCATGGGAGCTATGGGGTGGGAATGCCTGTCTTCCCTGTGCTCCTTGCAGAGGACGAGTTCCCCTGCTCAGTACGGGGTATCTCAATTACCCAGAGTACATACGGTTGTCCAGTAAGGCAACCCACCAGAAGGAATCCGGTAGGGGTCTACAGGTAAATATATATATTGTTCTGTAAATAAAACATTGTTCATATTTTACCTGGTGTGGACATCCTGTGTCTTTATTCTGGCGATGATGACCCAGTGTCCTTCTGATAATGATAATAATCTTTATTATTGTCACAAGTAGGCTTCCATTAACACTGCAATGAAATTACTGCGAAAACCCCATAGTCGCCACACTACGAGCTGTCCGGGTACACTGAGCGAGAATTCAGAATGTCCATTTCACCTAACAAGCACGTCTTTCGGGACCTGTGGGAGGAAACCGGAGCACCCGGAGGAAACCCACACAGACACGGGGAGAATGTGCAGACTCCACACAGACAGTAACTGACGCCGGGAATCAAACCCAGGTCCATGATGCTGTGAAGCAACAGCGCTAACCACGATGCTACCCTGCTGCACTTGCCACCTGAACATGTCCTTGCCTTGCATGTTTCTCACTCCAGCAAGACTATTGGTCACGGGTGACCCAGTTGCTGGATGTTCCATAGGATGGATAAATCTGTAATATCCATATTAATAATTGCTTTTACGGCACAATGTATAGGAGGCTTGTTTAAGTCCCTCATGAGACACTTGTTGACCAAGCAGTGTTGTCATGGGGATAGCTACATAAATCTCCTGTGTCCAAAACTGTAGTCTTTTGAGAAAAGCTTGAACAAAGTCCAAAATTCTCATTCAGGGGCACTTTTAAATCGATGTGGGACATTCAAACTAAGACTGGGATCTCCTCAGTATGTTTTTGTTGTTGCAGACGGCCTCGGTACAAACATCCCATTATCTTATTGGAGACACAGACTGCTGGAAATATTTACGTACAATGCTGTACATAACTCTTGCTGTTCTCAAACTTAATTCTTCCTACAAATATCAGCACTTGAAACAGATGATTTCAGATATATCCTCGATTTGAAATAACACTCAGCAGATTTTGCTATTCAAACTATTTGTACTTCAATAATTACCTGAACGCTGCCAATTATTTCAGTGTGACTGGGAGGCTTCTGTACTTTTAAAACATCGTGCAATATACTAACTATGAATGAGCTGCCAAATTTGGAAGGCAACACCAATGAATCAAAAGGGAATGGAACAAAAAAAATAGGTCACCTAAATATATTTTACATTAGAAAAGAAAAAAAAACTGGTTAAGAGAGAGTGTCCCAGATATTCTAACAGGTACCTAATTATTTTTTCAGTCTACAGGTGAAGGGGGCAACTCAACCAACATAAGGTTAATTTCACTGGAATTAGGTTTAAAGTTGCACTTGCTTTTAACCAAGATGAATAAAAATGGTAAATAAATTTCAAATGACTCTTTCGGACAGAGCTTCAAATCAGCTAAGTTCAGGCACAAAGCTTGAATGTACACCATTTATATTCTCACTGAAATTAATTTTTCTGTGGTATTCTTCAGTTCAAAATAGATGGGTTAACAGCTACAAGAAAGTAATCCATGTGCTCATATATATATACTTTGCTGTTTAAATTTCTCTCTTTTCATTCCGAATAACCTTGTGCACAATTACACTCTGAATGCTTTAAAGATTATTTTTTTTTAAGGTAAAATTGCGATGTTCTAAAGGCAAAGGTACCCGAGATGAGCGTCAAATAAGATATTTCAGTACTTTCCAGAAACCTCTGCAATATAAATGCTTCGAGGATGTCGGAAGGGATTTTCTTTCCAGGCGCGGGAATCGGAAGATGGGAACATTTCTGCACCTCAAACCTGCGTACCTTCCTGGGCACAAACTGTCATTGGCTCAGAGTCTCACAGGGGTTCACATGATGAGGGGCAATCAACGGCCACAGATGGTGGGAATAGAGGCATGAGTGCTTAAGTGTCAACCTAATTTAGAAATTGATTGCTGTGGTTACTATTTCAGTGCTTTAACTTCAGGCTGGGTAAGTAGAGAAGCTTTGAGTTCAAGACTATCTCAGCCAGGAACCAAGAAAAGGCAACCCCTCGATTCACTGAGGGAGGCCTCCCAGAGGGAGTGGAAGGAAGCCCTCTTTCTGGAGGGTGACAGGAGAAGGTCATCAACCAGACAAAGCAAGGCTGGATGGAGATAGCTGATGCAGTCAGCGCGAGGAGTGTGATTCCCGTACCAGCCTCCCCGGACAGGCGCCGGAATGTGGCGACTAGGGGCTTTTCACAGTAACTTCATTGAAGCCTACTCGTGACAATAAGCGATTTTCATTTTCATTTCACATACGTTGGATCCACTATCAGAAGACACAATAACCTAATATGCCTTGGCAAGTTGATTGCAACCCCTAACTCTCAGGACACACCTCTGGGTATTAGCCATACTGTAGACACGCCAGCTGAGGAATCTCAGGGCACATGCTCCTCTTGAACATGGGAGAAGTGTGTGTCAAGGGTATATACTGACCTCTCTGGATGGCTGAGAATCATAGTGCTACTGTGGACATGCCAACATGGAAATATGTTCCAATGAATAGGAGAAGTTGGTATTCGCCATAGCCATCATGCTTCCTTACGTCCTTGCAGGAGAAATGGGTTCATAATGTCCAGAAGAGAGCCAAGGATTCCCTATCCTCTTACAATCGCAACCATGGAGGGGTGGCATGGTGGCATAGTGGTTAGCACTGCTGCCTCACAGCTCCAGGGACCTGGGTTCAATTTCGTCCTCGGGTCACTGTCTGTGTGGAATCTGCACGTTCACCCCGTGCCTGCGTGGGTTTCCTCCGGGTGCTCCTGTTTCCTTCCACAGTCCAAAGATGTGCAGGTTAGGTGGGTTGGCCTTGCTAAATTGCCCCTATGTGACCAAAAGGTTATGTTGGGTAACTGAGTTATGGAAATAGGCTGGAGGCGTGAGCTTAAGTAAAGTGCTCCTTCCAAGGGCTGGTGCAGACTCGATGGGCTGAATGGCCTCCTTCTGCACTGTAAATTCTATGATTCTGTGAACCATGGACATTGTGAGGATCGCAGACCATGATTAAGTTGGGCATCATGAAATGGTCATCCGGTCAAATGGCGATTAAAGAGTGCAATTTGTTCATTACGGGAGAACATTGCACTCCATCCTGTCCGACAGATACTGAACACGGAGTTAGAAACATAGAAAAAATAGGAGCAGGAGGAGGCCATTCGGCCCTACAAGCCCATTCTGCCATTCATTATGATCATGGCTGATCATCTTACTCAATATCCTATTGCTGCTTTCCCCCATATCCTTTGATCCCCTTCACCCTAAGTGCTCGATATAACTGCTTCTTGAAACCCGACAATGATTTGGACTCAACTTCTTCCTGTGGTAACAAATTCCACAGGTTCACCACTCTCTGGGTGAAGAAATTTCTCCTCGTCTCTGTCCAATGGTCTACCCCATATCCTCAGACTGTGATCCCTGGTCTGGACACACCCACCATCGGGAACATCCTTCCTGCACCTACACTGTCCATTCCTGTTAGAATTTTACAGGTTTCTATGAGATCCCCCCTCATAATTCTGAACTCCAGCGAATACAATCCTAACCGATTTAATCTCTCCTCTTATGTCAGGACTACCTCCCAGGAATCAGTCTGGTAAACCTTCGCCGCACTCTAGAGCAAAACATTCATCCTCATATAAGGAGACCAAAACTGCACACAATATTCCAGGTATGGCCTCACCAAGGCTCTGTATATTTGCAGCAAGACATCCCTGCTCCTGTACTCAAATCCTCTCGCAATGAAGGCCAGCATACCATTTGCCTTCTTTACTGCCTGTTGTACCTGCGTGCTGACCTTCAGTGACTGGTGAATGAGGACACTCAGGTCTCATTGAACTTTCCCCTCTCCTAATTTATGGTCATTCAGATAATAGTTTGCCTTCTTGTTTTTGCTACCAAAATGGATAACCTCGCATTTATCCAAATTGTACTGCATCGACTATTCATTTGCCCACTCACTCAACTTGTCCAACTCACACTTAAGGATATCTGCATCCTCCTCACAGCTCACCCTCCCATCCAACTTGGTGTCATCTGCAAATTTTGAGATGTGACATTTTGTTCCCTTCATCATATTGTGAACAGCTGGGGTCCTAGCACCGACCCCTGTGGTACCCCACTAGTCACTGCCTGCCAATTTGAAAAAGATCCATTAATTCCTACTCTTTTTTTTCCTGTCTGCCAACCAGTTTTCTATCCATCTCATTACACTACCCCCAATCCCATGTGCTTTAATTTTACATGCTAATCTTTTATGCAGGACTTTGTCAAAAACAGTTGTATTGAGAAACCTCAGCACTGCAGAGGGTTCTACTTTCCAAGGCTAGTTCCCAAGATCTCAGAGACCAGCTCCCTCACTGGGTCATGTGGAGCAGCAGCAGAGCTTAGAAGAAGAATTGTCATACTTTGCAAGTGTACGGCATCTACCGGGGCAGGTAGAGGTACCTCGGTATCTCCTCGCCCACAGTTAGATAGCACGGGGTGAGGAGGATGGCACCAATGTGCTGAGGGAGGTGCCAAAGGCAGATGTTGCTGTGGACAGCCCCCTCGGAGGAGTGAGGACAGACACAGCACTCTCAGCTAGACACATCTGCAGGGCCTCAGGAATGATTGGAAAGAATGCTTTACCTGGGCCAGTGATTCTCAAAGGTTTTCATTCGCAAGAAAGCCGCGATTTGGGAACCCCCCCCCCCCCCCCCCGAGGGCAATGGTGGTGAGATTCCACAGGATATTAGACAAGGAGCATATTTTACGGTGGGCCAGGCAGACACGGAGTCGTAAATGGGAGAACAGTATCCTGCAGATCTATCAGGATCTGAGTGCGGATGTAGCAAGGAGAAGAGCAGGGTTCAATCAGATAAAGTTGACCCTTTTTAAGAAAAAGGTGAAGTTTGGATTGCTGTCTCCGGCCCGTCTTTGGGTCATGTATGAGGAGCAGCATTTTTATTTTGAGTCGCCCGAGGAAGCGATGGACTTCGCTAGAAGGAAATTGCTGGTGGCGGACTGAGGTCTTTGAACTTTGCTGCAGTGCTCATGTTAAAATGGTTTGTTGTTTTTTGGACGTTATCTGTAATGCCTTCTGTATTGATTTGGGGCCTGTTGCAGAGCTGAGTGAGTTAAAGTTTACATTTGCACTGATGGAGGTGTGTTTGTTAGATGTTGGATCTACCGTTTGATCTTTTCTTTGTTTTTTTTCCCCGGGCAATTGTGTTGGGATTGTTTTTCTTTTGCATATGTGTGTCCGAGCGGGGGGGGAGGGGGGGAGGGAACATTAAGTGGGAAAATATCTGGCGCCATGGGCAGGGGCCACCAAGCTAGCTAGACAGGCTAGCTCACGGAAGCGTAGTGGGGGGTGAACAGATGTTATGCTTGTTGAAGGGGTTGGTTTACATAGTGCTATTACTGGGGGAGGGGAAGGGGGGGAAGATATTCTGCTGACTGAGGAGGGACGTTTGTTATGGGTCAGAAAGGAGGTCGGGGGCGGAGGCTGCCTGAGGGCGGGCCGGCGGATGCGTGGGGCTGCTGACTGGCCTTTGAAATGTGATAGCTGATCGGCGAAGGCGGGGGGGGGGGGGGGGGTGTGGCGATGAGCCCCCCCCCCCAACTAGGATGATCGTATGGAATGTGAGGGGGCTAAATGGGCCGGTTAAGAGGGCACGCGTGTTCGCGCATTTCAGGGGACTGAAGGAGGACGTGGGAATGTTACAGGAGAAGCACTTTAGAGTAACTGATCAGATTAGATTAGGTTTTTCACTCGGGGCTGGACTCAAAGACGAGAGGGGTCACGATCCTGATTAATAAGTGAGTGCTATTTGAGGCGGGAAGAACAGTTGCGGATATTGGAGGCCGGTACATTATGGTCAGTGGAAAGCTGGAGAGGTTGTCGGTGGTACCAGTAAATGTGCACACGCCAAATTGGGATGATGTGGAGTTTATAAAGAGGATGTTGGGGAAGATCCCGGACGTGGATTCGCATAAGCTGGTCGTAGGAGGGGACTTTAACACAGTTATCGACTCTGGGTTAGACTGGTCGAGCTCAAGGACGGGAAAGGTGCCAGCAATGGCAAAGGAGCTAAAGGGGTTCATGGAGCAGATTGGGGGGGAGGGGGGTGGGGGGGGGGGGGGGGGGGGGGGGGGTGGACCCATGGAGATCTGGGCAGCTGAAAGTGAAGGAATTCTCCTTCTACTCACACGTGCATTAAGTGTACTCCCGGATTGATTTTTAAATTTTGAACAGGGCTCTACTTACGGGGATAGTGGACACTGGGTATTCGGCGATCACAATCTCAGATCATGCCCCGCACTGGGTTGACCTACAGGTTAGCAAGGAGAGTAGCTAGCGCCTGCACTGGAGGCTGGACATTGGAATTTTAGCTGATGAAGAGGTGTGCTATCGGCTGAGGAAATGTATTCAGAACTACCTGGAAGTTAACGACACGGATGAAGTTTCGGCGGCTGTGGTCTGGGAGGCATTGAAGGCGGTGGTTAGAGGGGAGCTGATCTCGATCCGGGCCCACAGGGAGAAGGCAAACAGAGCAGAGATGGAACGACTGATAAAGGAGATATTGAAGGTTGACAAGAGGTATGCGGAGACCCCAAAGGCAGGGGGTCTAAGGGAGCAACGGAGGCTACAGGCGGAGTTTGGCTTGTTAACTACAGGGAGGGCAGTGGAGCAGCTGAGGAAGGCGAGGGGGACGATCTTGAACATGGGGAGAAGGCCAGCAGAATGCTTGCGCAGCAGCTTAGAAAGAGGGAGGCAGCCAGGGAGATAGGGAAAGTAAAGGATGGGGACGGGAACCTGGTCGAAGATTCAGCAAGGGGGTAATAAGCCGTAAAAGGAGTTTTACAGTAGGATATATGAGTCGGAACCCCCAGCTGGGCCGGAGGGGATGAGACACTTTTTAGGGTGGTACCTAGGCATCCAGGTGGCGCAGGAATGGGAACGGCTACACAAGTTAAATTTGGCCCGATCAGTAGTCCAAATGAAGAACGATTTTCGAAGGGTGGGACGCGCTCCCGTTGCCACTAGCTGGGAGGGTGTAGACAGTGAAAATGACTGTCCTCCCGAGATTCCTGTTTGTGTTTCAGTGTCTCCCCATCTTTATTCCATGGTCCTTCTTTAAACAGGTCAATAAGGTGATCACTGGCTTTGTATGGGCGGGCAAGACCCCACGAGTAAAAAAGGGGATGCTTGAGCGGAGCCGGGGGGAGGGCGGGCTGGCGCTGCTGAACTTTAGTAATTATTATTGGGCGGCGAATATAGCCATGATTAGGAAGTGGGTGATGGGGGAGGGTCGTTATGGGAGAGCGTGGAGGCGGCAACATGCAAGGGCACCAGTTTGGAGGCGTTGGCAATGGCGCTTCTGCCGCTCCCGTCGACACGGTACTCCGCCAGCCCCATGGTGGTGGCGGCCCTGAGGGTCTGGGGGCAAATGGAGGAGGCATGTGGGAGCGGAGGGAGCTTCGGTGTGGTCTCCAATCTGTAATAATCACCGGTTTGCCCCAGGAAGGTTTTGGAGATGGCAGAGAGCAGGAATTGAGAGAATGGGGGATATGTTTATAGATGGGAGCTTTTCTAGCTTGAGGGAGCTTTAGGAGAAATTTAGATTGGCAAGGGGAAATGAGTTTAGGTACCTGCAGGTGCGGGACTTCCTACGCAGGCAGGTCTCAACCTTCCCACTCCTACCACCAAGGGGGATTCAGGATAGGGTAGTTTCCAGAGTGTGGGTGGGAGAAGGGAGGGTTTCAGACATTTACAAGGAACTCATGGGGTCAGAGGAGACGCAGACTAGGGAGCTGAAACACAAATGGGAAGAGGAGTTAGGAGGAGAGCTAGAGGATGGTCTCTGGGCGGACGCGTTGAGTAGAGTCAACGCGTCCACATCATGTGCCAGGCTCAGCCTGATACAGTTTAAGGTCGTTCACCGGGCCCACATGACAGTGGCCCGGATGAGCAGGTTCTTTGAGGTAGAAGACAGGTGCGCAAGGTGTACGGGAGGACCAGCGAACCATGTCCACATGTTCTGGGCATGCCCAAAGCTTAGGGGATTCTGGCAGGGGTTTGTGGATTTCATGTCCACGGTGTTAAAAACAAGGATGGCACCGAGTCCAGAGGTGGAGATTTTTGGAGTGTCGGAAGATGCGGGAATCCAGGAGGAGAAAGAGGCAGACGTTCTGGCCTTTGCTTCTCTGGTAGCCCGGAGACAGATACTATTAGCTTGGAGGGACTCAAAGCCCCCGAAGTCGGAGACCTGGCTAACCGACTTGCTCTGTTTGGAGAAAATCAAGTTCGCCTTGAGAGGGTCAATGTTAGGGTTCGCCTGGAGGTGGCAACCGTTCGTTGACTTCTTTGGGGAAAATTTTCTGTCAGCAGAAGGACAGGGGGATTATCTTAGTTTAGAGTAGGGGGTTAGTAAAGGTGGGACCTGTAAGGGAGGAAGACGGCTTTTGCATTATGTTTATATTTTCATGTACATTGTTTATTTTGTTGTTGTTGTAAAACCATAAATACCTCAATAAAATGTTTATTTAAAAAAAACAAATCTCTTCAGAATCGATGGGCGGCAAGGTGGCACAGTGGTTAGCACTGTTGCCTCCCAATGCCAGGATCCCAGGTTCGAATCTGACAATGGGTGACTGTGTGGAGTTTGCACATTCTCCCCGTGTCTGCATGGGTTTCCTCCGGGTGCTCCAGTTTCCTCCCACAGACCAAAGATGTGCTGTTGTCCAAAGGTTAGGTGGGGTTACGGGGCTAGGAGTGGGGGGATTGGGCGCAGGTGAGGTGCTCTATCGGAGCAAGGGCCAGTGCAGACTCGATGGGCTGAATGGCTGCCTTCTGACTGTAGGGATTTTATGATTCTATGATGGGAAGAATGACGTTGCTTTTGATGAGATATCATCTGGAGAGCTTCAGTCTCATGTCAGGCTGCACGATTTAAGGCAACGGTCCATATTAACCCTTTTAATGCTAACGTTTTGGAAATATCAAAGAAAAGTTTCAAAAGTTTGCAACTGTCAAAGCACAGTCAGTAACGGTCAACCAGTAGCGGCCATTGAGTGAGATCGCGCACATTTGGCGGCTCTCACTCGAGGTGGATTTTGGCAGTCCTTCCCCACCTGAATTGTGTGGTGTTGGATGGCTGAAGGTGTATGAGCACTGAGGGAATGGAAAACTCCTCTGGTGGGACTGGTTTATGGCTCATCACATGGGAAGTGCAACAAGAAAGAAACTGCAGCTTGAGCAAGAGCGTATTTTTGGTGTGACACAGCAGAAGGTGGTGGAGAGCAAGGGGGCAATGCTACACGTCCAGTGGTCTATAGAGCAGTTGGTGGAATTCCTCAACAGCAAGTTCCAGCAGCAGAGGAAAGAGGCGTCAGAGGGCTTGGCTAAGGTGGTGGAGCAGCTTAGGGTGGCAATCAAACTTGTGGAGCAGAGGCAGGAGGCTCAGGGCCTGGTGATCCAAAAGGTGGCGGGGTCTGTGGAGGACCATGAGAATCGGTTGACCTCGCTGTAAGTGGAGATGGGGATGGTGACGAGCAGCCAGAAAAGGCTGAGGGAGAAGCTGAAGGATCTGGAGAACCACGGCAAGAGGCAAATCTTCGGATCGCGGGAGTGCCTGAAGGCACTGAAGGCGCGGAGGCCGGCAAGTACATGGCAAGCATGCTGGAGAAGCTGATGGGGGAGGGGTATTTGACCGTCCTCTCGATATGGATCGAGAACACAGGACACTGAGCAGGAGGCGTCAGGTGCGGGAGCTGCCAAGGGCGATGGTGGTGAGGCTGCATTGTTTCCTTGACAAGGAGAAGATCTTGAGGTGGGTGAGATGGACCAAGAAGTGCATTTGGGAGGAGAGCGAGCTGCGGATATATCAGGGCCTGAGAGCGGAGTTGGCAAAGCAGAGGGCCGGGTACAACCGGATCAAGGTTGCCCTCTAGAAGAAGGGGGTGGCATTCGGGGTTCTGTACCCCACCCGCTTGTGGGTTATGCGCCAGAAGCAAGAGTTTTATTTTGACTCGCGAAGAGGTGAAGGACTTTATGAGAGACTACGGACTGGGAGGAGTGTGAGGACATTAAACTTTGGAGTGGTGTTTTGTGTAAAATGTGGGCACGGAGGTGGGTGGATTGGCAAGGGTCAGGATGAGGGGACTGGAGAGGGTGAGTGTGCCTTTTGTTTCTTCTTTATGTTTGTGGTTGGGTGGGATGGGGGTTGAGCGGAGGATTGGGGAATGAGGGGTAGTTAGAAGCCTCGGGTGGGGGTCACCATGCCAGCTGGTTGGGCTAGTTAATGGGAGTGAAATGGAGGGGAGTTGTCAGGAAGAGGGAGTGGGGGGTGGGGGGGGGGGGGGGGGGGGTAGGTTTTTTGTTTGGTTAAGGGAGGTGCATGGAGCACAAGAATGCTGACATATATGTGGTTGGTGTGACGCAGCTGGGTAGGGAGAGATGGAGGTGGACATCTGGGGTGGGCCGTGAAAAGTGCGAGACGTGGACTGGGGGCAGCTGTGTAAAGAAGGGGTATGGCTGATCAGCAGGGGAATGGGGCGGGGAGCCCCCCGAACATGCGGGGGCTGAATGGGCAGGTTAAGCGGTCACATATTTTCGCACATTTGAGGAGTTTGAAGGTGGACATTGTGTTCTTTCAGAAGACGTGCCTGAGGCTGGGAGATCAGATGAGAGACTGAGGAAGGGAGGGTGGGGCAGGTGTTCCACTCGGCGTTGGACATGAAAACGAGGGGATGGCGGTGCTGGCCAAGAGGAAAGTGGCCTTTGAGGTGGACAGTATTGTAGTGGACCAAATGCATGATGGTTAGTGGGAAGCTGGAGGGGACGCCTGTAGTCCTGGTGAACGTTTATGCCCCAAACTAGGATGACGTGGATTTTATGACATGGGTGTTAGGGAAAATCCCGGATCTGGACGCGCAACAGCTGATAATGGGAGGCGATTTCAACACAGTTTTGGATCCAAGGATGGACCTGTCATGTCCCAGGGCGTTGAAGGTGTCGGCAGTGGTGAGGGAGCTGAGTGGGTTCAACCACACCATATGGGGGGCACGTGGAGGTTGGGAAGCCGAGAGTGAAGAGGTTCTCATACTCGCATGTGCACCGGGTGTATTCCCAGATAAGTGTTTTGGTGATGGACAATGCACTGTTGGCGAGGGGTAGTCAATTCGGAGTATTTTGCGATCATGGTGCGCACAGCACCAGGTGGACCTGCGGGTGGTTCAGGGGGAGGACCGGCGTCCGCAGTGAAGGTTGGATGTGGGCTAGTTGGAGGATGAGGGGGTGTGCAAGAGGGTGAGAGCAGCCATCCGAGGGTATGTGAAGTGGAATGACACAGGGGAGGTCACGACCTCCACATTGTGGGAAGCCCTTAAGGCAGTAGCCAGGGCCGAATTTATCTCAATTCAGCCGCATAGGGAGAGATGGAACGAGAGGTGAGAGCAAGGCTGGTGGTTGAGATTTTGAGGGTGAATCAGAGACATTCGGTTGTGTCAGACAGGGGGCTACTAAAGGAGAGGTGGGGGCTCCAAATGGAGTTTAGGTTGGTGTCCACGGGGAAGGCAGTGGGACAATTGCGGAGGGCCAGAGAGGCAGTGTACGAGTATGGGAAAAAAGCGAGTCGGATGTTGGCACACCAACTGGGCCAGCAGGCAATGATGAGGGAGATTGGTAAGGTGAGGAATGAGTGAGGCAAGGTGGTGTCGGACCCAGAGGGACTTGAGGCCTTCTACAGAAGGTTGTATGTGCCGGAGCCCCCGCCTGGCGAGGAAGGGATGAGGTGGTTTTTGGACAGGTTGGAGTTCCCAAGGGTGGAGAAGGTGCAGGGGTTGGGGGCCCCGATTGGGTTGAGGGAGAACATGGACGGCACAGGCTGGATGCAGGCAGGGAAGGCCCCAGGGCTGGATGGGTTTCCAGCCAGGATTTGCAAGATGCAAAGCTGGTGGGGATGTATAATGAGGTGAGTGGGACGGGAGGGGGGCTTCACCCACGTTATCACAGGGGTCCATTTCACTGATCTTAAAAAAAGATAAGGTCCCAGAGCACTGTGGGTCGTACCGCCCGATTTTGCTGCTAAATGTGGGTGCAAAGATGTTAGTGAAGGTGTGTGTTGGGGGTGATGGGGAGGACCAGACAGGATGGGGGGTGATGGGGAGGACCAGACAGGGTTTGTAAAGGGGCGGTAGCTGTCGACAAACGTGCGCAGCTTGCTTAATGTTATTATGATGCCCTCGGAGGGGCAGGAGGAAGAAGTTGAAGTGGTATTTCGGGATTCAGGTAGCGTGGAGCTGGGCACAGCTGTGTAAATTGAATTTGGCAGGACTGGTGGAGGGAATGAAGATGGATTTTAAGAGGTGGGATATGTTGCCGCCGTCACTGGCTCGGTGCGTGCAGATGATTAAAATGACGGTGCTGCCCAGGTTCTTGTTCGTGTTAAAGAACCTCCCAATCTTTGTTCCCAAGTCATTTTTTCGGAAGGTGAATGGGATAATTTTGGCATTTATGTGGGCGGGGAAGGCCCCGCGGGTGAGAAGGGTGTTTTGGAGAGGGGGGTGAGGGGGGGCTGGCGCTGCCAGGTTTGATGCCCTATTACTAGGTGGCGAATATCGCAATGGTCAGGAAATGGACAGTGGAGGACGGATCGTTTTTGGTGCGAATGGAAGCGACAGTATCTCGGGGGACATGTTTGAGGGCACTGTTGTTGGTGCCCCTTCTGTTTTCGGTGGTCCGGTACTCCGTGAGCCTGGTGATGGTCTCAGAATTGCGAGTTTGGAACCAGTGCAGGAAGCACTTCGGATTGGAGGGCATGCCCCACTGGGCGCCGATATGCGATAATCACAGGTTTGTGCTGGTAGGGCTGGCTATGAGGTTCGGGGCAGGTGGGGATACGGTACTTCAGGGACTTGTTTGAAGGGGACAGGTTTGCAAGCCTGGACGAGCTGGAGTAAATGTCTGAGATGCCCAAAGGTTAGGGGCCTTGTGAGGAGAGAGGTGCCGTCCCTCCATGGGCTGCCACCTCTGGTGCTGCAAGATAAGCTGTTGTCCGAGGATCACATTAGGAAGGGGTGAGTGTCAGACATGAAGAGTTGGTGGAGAGAGGGGACGCTCCAGTGGAGGAGTTCAAGCGCAAATGGGAAAAGGAGTTGGGTGAGGACCAGGACGTGGAAGGAAGCCCTGTGGAGGGTGAATGTGCCCTCGTCGTGTGCGAGGTTAAGCCTCATCCAGTGCATAGGGCCCACGTGACGGTTCAGAGGATGAGCCAGTTCTTTGTAGGGGTGGAGTATGGGTGTATGCGGTGTGCGGGTGGGCCCGTGAATGATGGCCACATGTTCTGGGCGAGTCCAAAGTTGAGGGGGCTCTGGCAGGGGTTCTCAGATGCCATGCCCACGATTCTGGGTGTAGGGATGGCCCCGAGTCTGGAAGTGGCAATATTTGGAGTGTCGGAAGATCCGGGAGTCCAGGTGGGGAGAGAGGCCGATGTATTGGCCTTTGCCTCCCTGAGAGCCGGAGACAGATCTTGTGCTGACCGGCCTTGGAGTCGCCAAAAGTTGAGGGTGTGTGGGGGGAGGGGTTTGGAGTTTGTTTTTGCTGTTTGGGAGGAAGGAAGACAAGGGGGGTAAAAATAAGGAGGCGGTCCTTTGGATTTCTAGTTTTTTGATATTTCCAGTTACATAAGCAAAATGCCTGTCATAAAAATATATTTTTTTAAAACAGTCAAAAGCTGGGAGGTTGGCAGCACCAAGGTGGCATCTTGCCTGTGCTGAGTTCAGATTAGGGGGTGTACTGCACTAATGAGGTCTGGTGCGGGGGGCTCGAGGACTCCCTCATTGGTAAGTTGAGGCATTGAGGGGGCTCTGGAGGCCACGGTGCCTCGATCTCTTCCTGCACTGATGAGCTGAGCTCCCTAGTGCAGGAAATGAGTCTAAGTGTGGCCTTGGTGGGGCATTCCTCGCCAAGGCCCAAAAAAGAAGCAGTAGCCCGACTCTAAAATCAGGATTGGCGATCAGGTGGAGAATGGCTTCTGACGCCGGAACTAGGGCAAGCGCCAGGTTGACGCCAGTTCGTGATGCTCCACCCCCTCCAAATCGGCGTAATCGAGACGCGCGTTGCGCAAAGTCGCAAGGCATCTTCATCTTCATCTTCAGCCGGCCCACTCATGACTCTCTGCCCCCGATGGGCCGAGTTTTGACTGCGCGGGCTACGTGTGGGCCCAGCAATCAGGAACCCGGCGTGCCGGCTGTGGACAGTGTTCAGCGCTGCCACAGTCGTCCGGGATCCATGCCGCTGACCGGGGGCACCTTCTCGGGCTGGGGGGAGGGGTATGGAGTGGCTGTGGGGTTGGGGTGGGCGGGTTAGGGTTCAAGCACGGCCGGCACCATGTTTTCCGGCGCGGCCGTCAGCCCTGCGCCTGCGCGGCCCGGGATCTGGCAATTCTCCGGCCGTTTGCCGCGCGATCCACAGGTGTTCCACGTGGCGCCGGTGCTAGCCCCTCACCAGAACCTGAATCAATCAGGGGTTCCCGCCAATTTTTCCATCGTGATCCACCCACGATTCTCCACTGATGCCGGCACTTAGCCGCTGAAACAGAGAATTCTGCCCCATTTTTGTTCCATTAAATCGCGCCCGATATCTGAGCTGTGGTGAGACCGTGAGGATGGACAGGCCGATTCATCACTAGGCGGTGTCACGGAATCTAATCATATACACTTCTGGAAACAATAATTAGTTCACTGCTAATGTAATAAATGTATGTGCATTATTTAATATGAATAAATTCACTCATGCCAAAGAAAAACATTTTCACATTATAAATATTAATACCAAAAGAGAACACGTTTATTTGAAACATTTTAATATGTGTTATAAAATCATCACAATGATCTTCTGCAAAACGAATACTTACCATATATAGATATTAATCAAACAAAATTAACATAAATCTTGCTTTTAAAACTATATTGTTGCAGCTCGCACTTACGGCATATCATGTCGTACACGTGGGTGCCAGTCCGGCTGTGTGACGTCACAAGAGTGGTGAGTTAAGGGTGCTGGCCTCCTCTCTCATATGACCTCAACCGTGGCATTGTGTATCAGTGAACCAGACCATGGACCACCGAGAGAACACTTGTGGACCACAGAATCACTGACCTAGACCAGCAGCGTTGGATGTCTAAGTTCCCCCAGGCAGTGTGGGGCCATGATCTGAGAGTGGAGGAGCCTATCCAGCTCATGTACCCAATGAGCCACAGTGACTCAGGCTTTGAGAGCAGGAGCTCCTCCATTGAGGAAGTGGCCAACCTCATGGAGGCCATCATCATCTTTGGTCCCTCTGACATTGGCTGCGCACCAGAGCCAAGTAACGGAGGTTGTGCCTACTGTGCTACAGGTGCAGCAGCCTCTGGAGATGCGCCGCCAGCATGATTACCATGTGCATCTCAGCTGAAGGCACTCAATCAGAAATTCTAATTGCTTATCGATCATGGTTAACTATATGCAGGTGGAGAGCATTGATTCGGGGTTGGCTCAAAGTGTTTATCTTCTTCCTCCTGTGACTCCTCTTCCTCCAATGAGCTGTGCCCTTGTGGGGCCTCACCCTCTTCAAGGTCCACAACTCTCCAGAGGGTCGCTTTATGGAAAGCACAACAGACCACCTCAACAAATGAGACCCCTGCAGGCGAAGATTGCAGTCACCAGCAGAAGCCGGAACTGTATCTTCGGAAACACTAAGGAGTGCTCAATGGTGATCCTGTAAGCTGATGACTTCAGTTATAGTGTCTCTCTGTCTTGTGTCTGGCTCTCATACAGGAATGAGATGCCATCTCTTGTAACCTGGAACCCATCCACAGAGTTTCAAGAATGGAGTGAGGAACTGAGTCAACCTGGACTTGTGGAGAATGAAGAATTCATGGCATCTGCCCAAAAATGAGTATGTGCATGGAGGAAGCTCTTGTTGGATTCTCACACCGGATAAACAGTGAAGGATTGGCAGCCCTTACTATTGATTCAGCTCCCTGGGCAGTAAGTCGGTGACATTGATGCAGTTGATGATGCCCTACACCTGGGGATCCAGCAATGGAAGCAAAATCCTCCGTTGTCTGTGCATGTGAGGCCTCAGTGGACTATCAGGGAATCAAGGGATATGGAGAGCAGACAAGAAGATGGAGTTGAAGCCGAAGATGAGCCATAATTGTGCTGAAAGGCACAACAAGTGTTATGGGGTCCTCAGCTGCTTTTCTTTATATTCTTATATCTGGAATTGAATGTACTGTTTAGCTCTGACAAACAGGGCATTAGTGACCTACGTGATGCAGTGGTCTGCAGCCATTTGCAAGACGCTATCAAACTCCTCAGCTGATCCTTGGAAGTAGCCAGAATCAAAGATTTCAAGGAGTGACTTTGACAGGTGCTGGTGGAGCTTGGCAGCAGCACTGAAATGTGTGAGGTGTTTGATAAAGACAGCACCTAGCCCTGTGACCTGTCTTGTCACAGTTATCCTGAGGCACCAGGTCATCGCAAGATAACTCCTTCTTCACCAGTAGATCCTCTGCTGAAGATATGGTTTCCATGGCCTCCCTGCCCCTTGCTCATCTTCTCCACTCTCCTGATGCCCACAGTTTCACCCTTCCTGCAGACGATGTTGCTCCTCATTTGCACTGGACCCAAAAATGAGAATCCTATCTCATTGCCAAGTGTAGACTTCTTTGTGCTTAGGTAGACCCCAATTATTCTTGGCAGCCTTGCCCCCGCCTCTAATGCCATCTCAATTCCAGTAGTGTGACAACTCCCTGCAGTGCCCGAGCATTTACTGCCCACTCTCCCCGTTAAGTAAGATGAGCAGTAAGTGCTCGGGCATCTGTCTCTCAGTGGGTGAGTCCTCTGCACTGTTCACCCAGGGGTGGCCAAGACTAGCTCCCCAAATGTGAACCTACCTCAATTCAGCTGGTCTGTCTCAGACAGTGCATGCAACCCCATGAAAATCACATATCCCTTAACATGCTCTCAACCAGTTCTTTAATTCAAGTAACTCGCCTTCTGACTTCCCAAAGTCTCCTCCATCTACAAGGCACAAGTCAGGAATACTCTCCACTTGTCTGGATGAATGCAACTCCAGCAACAGAGGAAAGCAGCCCACCCCATCGACAAACACCACTGACGCACAGTAGCAGCAGTGCGTACAAGATGCAGCACAGGAACTCACAAGGCCCCATACGCAGCACCTTCCAAACCCATGACCGCTACCATCTATAAGGACAAGAGCAGCAGACACATAGGAACAACACCACCTGGAGGTTCCCCTCCTGCATTGAAAATATATCACTGTTCCTTCACTGTTGCGGGACCAGAATCCTGGAACTCTCTCCCTGACAGCACTGTGGGTGTACCTACAACACATGGACTGCAGCGGTTCAAGAAGGCAGCTCATCACCACCTACTCAAGGACAAGGTCCTAGTCAGCAATGCTCAGATCCCATAAAAAAATATTTTTTTTAAAAGTCAATGTTAATTGGCCTCCCTAATGAATCAGGCAGGATCTCGGGAGCCTGACCAATCCCTGCTGTGATGAAACTCACCAATGTTGGGAAACAGGCTTTTCAGTATTTTCTTATCCCGCCCACCTCAGTTCCTGACACAGGCGAAACTTGAAGATTCAGCACATTGTTATTTCTCCCATTGCAAGGCCTGGCTGGCACTATTTCAGGCTATTTGAATGGGAAATAATAATGATATATTCGGTAACCTGCTTAGATTTCCCAAAGTCTATGTAGTGGAAGTAAAACATTATATCTCACTGTATGGATAAATTTACTGCCAAGTCCCACAGGACATTGGCCTGGATGACCCACTTTTAGGATGGAAGCATCTAGTGGGGCTGTGGTTAAAGTTACCTGTCCGACATTGTTAAAGTGATATGAAGGTAACCTAATTTCTAGTTAAAAATAGGCTGTGGACTGGGAGAAACTTCAGCACTGCAAAATGTAGGACACGACTTTGTAACTGTATTCCCCGACATCATTTTGTGTAACCATCCCCATCATGTCATCACGGGGAACATTCAAGTGTGGGCCAGACACTTCCCAGCCGTTGGCATGTCACCAGACTCTTCTTGAATACCTCAGTAGTCTACCAGAGCAGATGTGAATGGAATGTAGTTGCCTTGCTCAGTCACAGTTAGTTCATGACATACAAAGGCCAGTAGGAAAAGAGGCCCAAAGAATTCCACACAACATGTCAGCAAAGATTGGGGTGTACATTCAACATTGCTGTACCCATTTCCAGGTATGAAATGGGAACAGTGCCAACCAATTTAGCAGGGCAGATGCACATATAAGGACATCTATAAGGACAAGGGCAGCAGACACAAAGGAACAACACCACCTGGAGGTTCCCCTCCAAGTTCAGGCCTCTGCTAAATTGGACAAAGCCCTTATTCAGATATTTTTGGGAATCAGAGTGCTCCTTGTGTCTCCACAAACCAACAGCAGGCTACTGCCAACCTCCACTCATTCGCACCAGATCATCTACTTCCTTCGCCTCGTTCCCCAGAATTATCTGCCTGTTTTAGCATTGGTCGAAGTGTGTTAGGTCCAAACAGGTGAACTGTGTCGAGGTCCACAACTTGTATCCTTGTTGACCAGTTGCGGAACATCTACAAGCCTCTTCTCTACACTTGTTTGCAACATCACTGTATTCACATTTAAGGGAGCTGAAAACAACAACTCACCCTTACGTAGTGTCTTTCACTTAATAAAACATTCTGAGGTGTTTCACAGGAACATTGGTAGTAAAATTAGGGAGAGAACTACATAAGGTGTCATGAGTGCTCAAGCTTTGCTCAAGGGATAGGTTTCAAGAAGTGTCTTAAAGAAAACTGTGACTGTCACAGCTCCAGGGTCCCAGGTTCGATTCCCGGCTGGGTCACTGTCTGTGTGGAGTCTGCACGTCCTCCCCCTGTGTGCGTGGGTTTCCTCCGGGTGCTCCAGTTTCCTCCCACAGTCCAAAGATGTGCGGGTTAGGTGGATTGGCCATGCTAAATTGCCCGTAGTGTCCTAATAAAAGTAAGGTTAAGGGGGGGGTTGTTGGGTTACGGGTATAGGGTGGATACGTGGGTTTGAGTGGGGTGATCATGGCTCGGCACAACATTGAGGGCCGAAGGGCCTGTTCTGTGCTGTACTGTTCTATGTTCTATGTTCTATGTTCTAAAACAGCCAAGAGAGTCAGAGGACTTTGGGAAGGGAGTTTCAGAGCTTGGCTCCAATCAGTGAAGATTGGGGTGAACATTGTTGGAGGAATTCAAATGGGGGATAATCAAGAGACAAGAATTTGACAAGCACAGATATATTAGAGAGATGTGGGGTTCAAGGAGATTGCAGAAATAGGGGTCCTGGTGGTGGTTGGGGGGGGGGGGGGGGTGAAGTGGGGGGGGGGGGGGGAGTCTATTGTTGGGAGAAATGCCTTTGCTTGCCCTAATCATGTGACTTGGTGTCATTTTTTTGTAAAAACCAAAGGTTTAGGGCAATAGACATTTTAAGCACCTCATGGAACATGGTGTCAGGAGAATGTAGCTGCAATTGAATGGATTTTCATAGCTGTAAGAGAACTAGCAGATGTTAAAAAAACAGATGAGAATAATTAAAACGTCAGTCTGCCATTTTGTACAAGACAACGGCTGCTGGGTGAATCAGTATGGTTTTGACTATTCCATTACTTCTCCTAGGGAGTTGAAAGGGGATTTGAGACTGAATTGGAAATGCTTCAAGTTTCACCAACTAAAATGTGAGATTGCAGGAGAGCTAAACAAACACTCTGAACAATGAGGAAGTATGAGTGCTGAGGAAAGAGTGCTACAAGTTGTCTTGCTCCCTCGACATCACTGAAGAGTAAAAAAGGCAGTTTAGTGAATGTTTTGGAGGCCATGCTGACCTACTTTGAACCCTCTAATAATGTTATTTATGAACACTAAGTGTTTAACACCAGCAAAGGGATTCTCTGCTCTCCCTACCTGCGTGTTTCTCAGCAGCATGTGGTTCGCTGATGAAGAGATTCTCTTGTCAACGGGATTTCCCATTGAAGCCTCCCCACTGCTGGGAAACACACTGCCAACGGGAAAAGAAAATCTCGACGAACAGAAAATTCCGGCCCAGAGTTTAGGAAGGCAGCAAGAATATTGATCAGTGCACTGAGACATCACTGAGAATCTTCTGAGCTTGGGCAATTGAAGGATGTTCTCCTCAGGAACAAGAGATCCAGGCGTGCGAGCACATCTGTCGAGAGAAGAGATGCCTACTCTCAAGACGGCTATTGACATGTGTTGAAAGCCGAAAGTGGTCAATCATCAGCTACAGAATATTGGTGGGAGAGCAGGTGAGGGCTTGCCCTCTGCTGAAGGGCAGTCCGAGCTTTCCAAACATGAGAATTGAAAAATAGGGAAGGACAATTCACAGAAAGGCAAGCAGAAAGGTCAAGGCCAGAGTACTGGATGTAAATATTGTGGGGGACACCACGCAAATGAAACTGAAGCATGCCCGACAAGGGGAAAGCTGTACTCTCACTGCAAGAAGTTGAGTCACTTTGCACATAAATGTTTTGCTGGAAAAGTGAATCTAAAAAGGTGGTTGGTGGAGAGTTGTCAGACGCTGATTCTGATGAATAATTTGACAATCTAAGTAGACACATTCAAGTCTCAAGGTAAAAAATGGTTTGTGAAGATTGAAATGATGACTGCGGAAGGAGAGCAAAGATATTAGTATTTAATCTGAAGTGTCAGATAGACACTGATGCTGCATGCAACATCATGATCTTTGCAGGCCTGTGTGACGTCACCCAAGATTATGATCTGAAAATGAAGGTTTCAAAGATAAGGTTGAAGCTATACGATGGAACAATGCTCACCCCAAGAGGACAAACTAAGCTGAGAGCCCAACAAAATGGGAAGAAAAAGGATCTGTAGTTCCAGATGATAGACACTGAGCAAAATCCTCTCATTTCTACTAAAACAAGTCAAATGTTTGGAATGGTAACCTTCCATGTAGCAGAGGAGATTTGCAGTGTTTTCCGTAACACCAAACCACTGACTGCTGAACAGCTCCAGCCAAATTACAGAGATGTTTTTGCAGGTGCTGGATGTCTTCCTGGTGAATATCATCTTGAAGTGGAGGAGAGTCTGAGACTAACTCGACATCTCCTGAGAAGAGGTCCAGCTGTCCACAGGTCCAGCCTGAAAGACAAGCTAGAGGAGCTTGAAAAGATGTGCGTCGTCAAGGAAGTGACAACTCCAACAGACTGCAATATCAGCATGGTATGAGTGAAAAAACCTGGAAAACGGAGAGTGCGCATCGATTCAAAGAACCTCAGAAAAGCTTTGAAGACATCTCATTGCCCCAAGTCAACCACTGACAAGTTTTCCACAACTTTGCCAAGGCAAAAGTCTTTATCACGTGAAATGTAGATACTACCGAGTGAGGTTGGATGAAAGCAGCAGTTTCCTGTCAATATTCTGAAGGCTATTTGGGAAGTACAGAAGGGTGCGCATTATATTTAGCATTTCTACTGCTCTGGAAGAGTATCAACACAGACAGCGTGAGATAGTGAGTGATCTTCCAGGAAGCTCATTTACTGATGTGGAGATGTGATGGAAGGAGCCATCATAGACCATGATCAGAATCTAGTGAGACTGTCAGGGACAGCTCGCCAGATCAATCTGACACTGAACAAGAAAAAATTACAACTGAAGTCAAGTACATTAGTCATATACTGACAGTGAAAGGACTTTGCCCTGACCTGATTTGGAAATACATCACGATGTGGAGATGCCGCGTTGGACTGGGGTGAACACAGTAAGAAGTCTAACAACACCAGGTTGCATTCACCTGAGGAAGGAACAGTGCTCCGAAAGCTAGTGTTTGAAACAAACATGTTGGACTTTAACCTGGTGTTGTAAGACTTCTTACTGTGCTGACCCCAGTCCAACGCCGGCATCTCCACATCATGCCTAAAAAGATGAGTGCTGTAGCAGAGATGGCCACCATGGCGGCACAGTGGCCAGCACTGCTGCCTCACAGCGCCAGGGATCCGGGTTCAATTCCGGCCTTGAGTGACTGTGTGGAGTTTGTACTTTCTTCCCGTGTAATAAGTCCACAGAGGCAGAAGTCCCTTCACCAGAATCCCTTTTATTAACAAAACCAACAGCAGTACGACCATGTGCATTCAGCTTGCTGTCTACACTGGGAATGCAGAGGATAGGGTGAGAGGATGGGCCTAGGTAAGGTTCACTATCAGAGGGTTGGTGCAAACCTGATGGGCCGAATGGCCTCCTTCTGCTCTGTAGGCTTTCTATGAATAGATGTGAAAGCAGTGCAATGGTTTGTTGGATTTGTGAACTGCCTAGTCAAGTCCTTGCCTAATTTGGTGTTATCGTGTGATCCTCTACGTAAGCTCACTGGAAAGAATGTTCACTCGCATCAATCAACTAGTGATGACCATACCAGCTCTGAGGTACTATGAAGTCTATGACAAGGTCACCCTCTAGTGTGATGTCAGTAAAACAGGACATGGGATAACCCTCATGCAGCAAGGACAACCGTTGTGTTTGCATCCAGGCATTAACTCAAACTGACGGATTCTATGTACAGATTGAGAAAGAGTGTTGGCTATTGTCTTTGCTTGTGGGCATTTAAAGCAATACTGGGAGAGAGGAATTGATGTTGAGAGTCTGGCCACAAGCTATTTCGAAGCTTCTTTCTCAAACTATTTCTATCTGCTCCAAAGGCTGTTACTTCATTTGCAGAGATATCATTTGGAAGTGAAGTACAAGCAAGGGAACTAGATGTACATCACCGACTGGCTGTCAAGAGCTGCACTCCCTTTGAAGAAAGTTGATGATGCTCGAACACAGTATGAAATCTTCCAGATTCAATGAGAAGCAACAGCAGGATGTTTTTTGGAGGTCATCAATCCAGCAGAAACATTGAATCTGACAGACAAGTGTCTTGCTCAGATCAAGCAAACTACATATCGCGATGCAACTCTCCAAGTGTGACAGGAGGTAATGATGAACGGATGGCCTGAAACCATCAACAACACATCTGATACTATAAGAGAGCATTGGGCGTACAGAGATGAAGTGATTGCCTAAAATGGCATCTTGTGCAGAGGAGCTTGTGCAGAGATTAATTATCCCTGAGGAGATGAGAAAAGTGACGCTGAAGCGCATCCATGCAAACCATCAAAGAATCGAGTCTAGTCGAAGAAAGGAAAGTGACGTGTTCAAATATGAGCAATGCGATTAAGCACCACGTCAACTAGCCAAGTATCAACCTATAGCTCACAATTTGTGATATTCCAGTCAGACCGTGTGTGAAGCTTCACTCTCACAGGGATTACCACATTCCCATAGACTACTATTTAGATAGCTGAGAGTTAGACCAGCTGATATCAATGTCCACCAGTAAGATGGTAGAATGCCTGGAAGCACACTTCAGTCGCCATGGCATTCCTGACATTGTGATGAATCACAGTGGTGAGGGTGATGGTAACATAGTGAGAATTGCAGTCCACCAGTAATCCAGAGGCCCAGGCTAATGGATAGGCTTTGGGGACACAGGTTCAAATCTCACCAGGACAGTTGGCAGAACCTAAATCCAACCAATCTGGAACTGAAAATTAAAAGTTTTGGGCAGTAGCCATTTTGCCCACATGGTATCACACACGGCTATGGAGGGAATTGAAAACAAGGGTGAGAATTTTCAAACCAAGATCTTGCTTCACCGGGGGCTGGATTTTCCAGGCCACAATTGGATGGAAATGGGACTTATTTATTTATTTATTCAGGGAATGTGACCGTCACTGGCCGGGACAGCATACGTTGCCCATCCCTAATTGTCCTTGAATGGAGCTGGCATGCTAGGCCATTTCAGAGGGGCATTTAAGAGCCAACCACATTGCTGTGAATCCAGAGTCAGATGTAGGTCAGACAAGGTAAGGACGGCAGATTTACTTCCCTAAAGGACATGCTCATCATTAGAATTTTAATGAACTCAAATTCGAACCCAGGTCCATAGACCATTACCCTGGGTTTTTGGATTACTAGTCCCAGTTACTTTCATTTATTGGATGTGGGCATCACTAGTTAGGCCAGCATTTATTACCCATCCCTAGTGGCCCTTCAGAAAGTGGTGGTGAGCTGCCTTCTTGAACCGCTGCAGTCCCTGAGATGTAGGTACACCCATAGTGCTGTTAGGGAAAGAGTTCCAGGATTTTGCCCCGACAACAGTGAAGGAATGGCAATATATTTCCAAGTTGGGGTGATGAGTGACTTGGAGGGGCACCTCCAGATGGTGGGGTTCCCTGGTCTCTGGTGCTCATGTCCTTCTAGACGGTAGTGGTTGTGGGTTGCAAGGTGCTGTCTAAGGAACCTTGGTGATTTACTGCAGTGCATCTTGTAGATGGTACACACGGCTGCCACTGTTTGTCGGTGGTGGAGGGATTGAATGTTTGTGGAAAGGGTAGCAATCAAGAGAACTGCTTTGTCCTGAATGGTGTCAATATTCTTGAGTGTTGTTGGAGCTGCACTCATCTGGGCAAGTGGATTACACTCCTGACTTGTGCCTTGTAGATGGTGGATGGACTTTGGGGGGTCAGGAGGTGAATTACTCACCGTAGGATTCCGAAACATTGACCTGCTCTGGTAGCCACAGTATTGATATTTAGCTAGTAAAGTTCAGTTTCTGATCAATGGTGACCCCAGAATGTTGATTGTGGGGGATTCAGCAATGGTAATGCCATTGAATGTCATGTGGAGGTGGTTAGATCCTCTCTTGTAGGAGATGGTCATTGCCTGGCACATGTGTGGCATGTATGTAACTTGCCACTTGGCAGCCCAAGCCTGGGTACTGGACATGGGCTGCTTCGTTATCTGAGGAGCCGTGAATGGTGCTGAACATTGTGCAGTCATCTGGGAACATTCCCACCTCTGACCTATGATGGAAGGGAGGTCATTGATGAAGCAGCTGAAGATGGTTGGGCCTCGGACACTACCCTGAGGAACTCCTGCAGTGATGTCCTGGAGCTGAGATGATTGACCTCCAACCACCACAACCATTTTATTTTATGCCAGGTTTGACTCCAACCAGTGGAGAGCTTTCCCCCTGATTCCCATTGACTCCAGTTTAGCTCAAGCTCCTTGATGCCATACTCGGTCAAAAGCTGCCTTAATCTCACCTCTGGCATTCAGCTCTTTTGTCCATATTTGAACCAAGGCTGTACTGAGGTCAGGAGCTTAGTGACCCTGGCAGAACACAAACTGAGTGTCCTTGAGCAGGTTATTGCAGAGTAAGTACTGCTTGATAGCACTGTTGATGGATCATTAAGAACCCTTTCCTGCAAGATTCCCCATGTTCATCAAGGCAGTTAAGTCAGATTTTTGGATGGTGTCAAGTTGCTGAAAGATACAGGGCCCAATTCTCCGCCCCCCACGACGGGTCGGAGAATAGCGGGAGGGCCTTCCCGACATTTTTTCCGCCCTCCCGCTATTCTCCCCCCCCCCCCCCCCCCCCCCCCCCCCCCCCGCCCAACACCCGACACGAATCGCTGCCGCCGTTTTTTTACGGCCGGCAGCGATTCACAGCTGTTCGATGGGCCGAAGTCCCAGCCCTTTACGCTGTTTTTACGAACGGCACACACACCTGGTCTGGCCGTTCGTAAAAACGGCGGGAACAACTCGCTTTTTATAACCATGGCACCGATTGGCACGGCAGTACCACGGCCGTGCCAAGGGTGCCATGGGCCCGCGATCGGTGGGCACCGATCGCGGGCAGCGGGCCCGATGCCCGCGCACTATTTGTCCTTCCGCCGCCCCGCAGTATCCATTCGCGGGGCGGCTGAGGGGCAGCCCGGCCCGCGCATGCGCGGGTTTCGCGCAAATACGCGATGACGTCATCCGCGCATGCGCGGGTTGGAGTCTTCCAATCCGCGCATGCGCGGCTGACGTCATATGACGCGTCAGCCGGCGCTAACTCCAGCAAGCGGGCTTAACGAAATTCGTTAAGCCCGTGATGCCGGAGCTTACGGCGTCGGGCTGCTAGCCCCGACCGGGGATCAGAATCGGTTCCCGGTCGGGAAGGGGCGCGCTGGCGTCAAACCCGCCTGGGTTTGACGCCAGCCTTACGATTTCTCCCGTTTTGGGAGAATCGCGCCCACAATGTGGGAGGCCAGCCAGAAGTTCATAGAGTAGTCAAATCCAGAGCTAATAAATACATGAATGAAGGGTTCAGCAGCAGGTGAGCAGCGGCAGGGGTGAAGTTGAACAATGAAATCAGGGTAGAATTAGCAGTCTTAGGGATCACACAGGTACATGAACAAAAGCTCATCTTGTGGTCAAATATGGATTGCAAACAGTCTGGTTTAGTCTTAGGCAGCTGCAGATGGATGGATTCAGTAGCTAGGGAATGGGGCACAAAAGTTCAGTGGGCAACAGGGAAGGCAAATGGAATGTTGCCCTTTATTTCAAAGGGAGTGGAGTATAAAAATGATAAATCTATACAAGGCCTGTTGGACTGTAAGACCGCAAGTTTTTTTACACAGAGGGTAGTGGGTGTCTGGAACTCGCTGCCGGAGGAGGTGGTGGAAGCTGGGACGATAGTGACATTTAAGGGGCATCTTGGCAAATACATGAACAGGATGGGAATAGAGGGATACGGACCCAGGAAGTGTAGAAGATTTTAGTTTAGACGGGCAGCATGGTCGGCACAGGCTTGGAGGGCCGAAGGGCCTGTTCCTGTGCTGTACTTTTCTTTGTTCTTTGGAATACTTTGAACAGATTTTGTCATTGAAGGCAGTCCAGAGAATGTCCACTAGTTTGATCCTGGGTATGGAGGCATTTTCTGATGAGGAGAGGTTGAGTAGGCTGGGCCTGTACTCATTGGAGTTTAGAAGAATGAGAGGCGACCTTATTAACACATGAAGGATTTCCAAGGGGGCTTGACAGGGTAGATGCTGGGAGGTTGTTTCCCGTTGTGGGTCAATCTAAGAGCAGAGGGCATCCAAGACAGAGATGAGGGGAATTTCTTCTACAGAAGTTAGTGAATCTGTAGAATTCTTTACCACAGAGGACAGTGGAGGTTGGGTCATTAAGTGTTTTCAATTTTTAATCAGCAAGGGAATCAAGAGTTATGGGGATAAGGTAGGAAAGTGGAGTTGAGAGTTATCATATCAGATTAGTCATGATCTCACTGAACGGCATGGCAGACTCGATGGGCTGAATGGCCTGTATCTTATGGTTTTCTGGAGTCTGGAGCAGGAACTGAAAACAATGCCTTCACAGTCTTCCCAATATTTAGTTGGAGCAAATTTCGACATGCCCCGTACTGAATGTCAGTTTAGATGTCTGATAATTTAACAACAGTGAAAGAGACAAAAGAGATGGTTTGGCACAGTCAAGGTAAATTCCTTCAAAAGGGAAAGGTGGGGCAAACAAATCCAGAGCCCTCTGGATGAAAAAGGAGATAGAAATTCGGATAAAGAAGAAAATGTATGTTTGTGACAAGTGTCAGGTAGAAAATACAATTGAGAGCCAAGAGGAGTACAGAAGGTGCAGAGGGGAGGTGTAAAAGTACATTACAAAAGCAGAGGGATGATGAGAAAAAACTAGGCAGTCGACATGCAACGGCAAGATCAGTGACGGAGGGGTGAGAATGGGAAGACCTAAGCGGGAGGCCCAAAAATTGGTTTCACGTCAGCATGAAGTTACAGCAGGATCTCCCGATGCTGCCCGCCATGGTGGATCGGGAATCCCATTGGAGTTTGAGGTCAACTGATCTGCATCCTGTTCAGTGGTTGCAAGTGAAGCCTCAATGGGAACATTCTCCCCACACCTTATTATCTGTGATACCAGCAGAAAAATGCACCAGTCCAGAACACATCTGGATCATCGTGGCTTGCAAAAGTTGGGACTTACCTGGAGAAGATTGGGGCTGCCTTCGGAGTTCAGGATGGAGGTTGCCAGTGGCCCTGGACCCTGGAACACCACAGCAGGGGGCGTTTTAATAAGGACACGGGGAGTCCACACAGAGTAACAGAAAAAAAACTTTTTATTTCCAGCAAAATATCACCTTCTTTCTTCAGGAGATCCACCTTCTCTCTTTGAGGATTTCCACCTTCTTTCTTCAGGATTTCCACCTTCTTTCTTCAGGATTTCCACCTTCTTTCTTCAGGAGATCCACCTCCTTTCTTCAGGAGATCCACCTCCTTTCTTCAGGAGATCCACCTCCTTTCTTCAGGAGATCCACCTTCTTTCTTCAGGAGATCCACCTCCTTTCTTCAGGAGATCCACCTCCTTTCTTCAGGAGATCCACCTCCTTTCTTCAGGAGATCCACCTCCTTTCTTCAGGAGATCCACCTCCTTTCTTTAGGAGATCCACCTCCTTTCTTCAGGAGATCCACCTCCTTTCTTCAGGATTTCCACCTTCTTTCTTCAGGAGATCCACCTCCTTTCTTCAGGAGATCCACCTTCTTTCTTCAGGAGATCCACCTCCTTTCTTCAGGAGATCCACCTCCATTCATCAGGAGATCCACCTTCTTTCTTCAGGAGATCCACCTTCTTTCTTCAGGAGATCCACCTCCTTTCTTTAGGAGATCCACCTCCTTTCTTCAATGATGGGTCAGTGATGTCAGCCACCGTGTAAATATGGCATCTGGTATGATAGCCGGAGGAGCGCCATCGAGCCTGCCATATCATAGAAGATGCCGCAACCCACCACCACCCCCACCCCTCACCCCCAGATATATAATGAACTATGCCAGGGTTGGAAGATATGGTAGGTTTCCTGTCAGCTTTAGCAATGGGAAACACGCCTCCCTCTCACTCCCTGTGATTTTGGTGTCACTGGTATAGAGGCAGCACCAGTTTCCATGGAGCCCAGACTTTATGCTAACAGCTATAAGGCCCCTTTAAATCCTCACTTTTATTCTATTGGTGGACGTGGCCTAGCGGCCAGAACTCTGTGATCAGGTTGTTGCGGTGGAGGGTGGGGGGGGGGGGGGGGGGGGGGGCTCTGAAAAGGTAGGCTGTTTTGAAGAAATTCTGCAGTTTATTACGACATTTAACATCTCCACCCCACCCACCTAGGAGCTATGCCCTGTCCCCTCACCACCTTAAACCAGAAGCTAAAATAAACCCCCTACTCCCAGCGTCAGCCGAAAACATGGGGCCACACTAGAAAAAGCTCTGGGAAGCACTGTGCTAGATCCTGAATTAAATTGGCAGAGGAAAGTCTGACGAGTGCATCAAGGACTGGCCTACCAATGTCATAGAATAAAATCATAACTTCCCTGCAGTGCAGAAGGAGGCCATTCAACCCATCGAGTCTGCGCAGACCCTCTGAAAGAGCATCCTTGCTAGGAGCTATCCTCCGTCCCATCCCAGCTAACCTGCACACCTTTGGACACTAAGAGGTCATTTATCATGACCAATCCACCTAACCTACACCTCTTTGGACTGTGGCAGGAAACCCGAGCACCCAGAGGAAACCCACACTGGCACGGGGAAAAAGTGCAAACTCCATGTGGTAGTCACCACTGTTGTATTGTTGTATTGTATATATCGTATATAAGGTGCATAACGGTAATGCCCCTGTACTACGGGTACGGGGGTAGATCCCTGCCTGCTAGCTCCGCCTAATGTGTGGGCTCTCCGAGCTGCAGCCATTTTGGCTGCGGGAGGCTACACATCTCTGCGTAACAAAGCCTCGATTACACTCTACTCTCGTCTCGTTGTAATTGATAGTGCATCAATTTATTACGCAGAGAATTTAAAACAATGGATCTCCACATCAAGCCTGATCGCCTGCAGCTGCACCCTCAAGCAAACAACGGCAAGTCGGCCTTTGCACATTGGCTAGCTTGCTTTGAGGCATAGCGGATCTGCGACTGAACCACCCTCAGAGACACAGAAGCTCCAGGTCCTTTACACGCTGCTGAGCTCCAACATCTTTCCCCTCATCCGGAACACGCGACCTACGCTGAGGCCATGGTGCCACTGAAGGAGAACTACGTTCAGCAGACCAACAAAATCTATGCCAGGCACCTCCTCTCCACGCGGCATCAACTCCCCGGTGAGTCTGTGGAAGATTTCTGGCGGGCTCTGCTTGCCCTGGCGAGGGACTGCGATTGCCAGGCCGTTTCGGCCGTTGAACATTCTGAACTTTTAATTCGAGATGCATTTGTCACTGGCATAGGGTCAGCTTACATCCGCCAGCACCTCTTAGAAGGAGCCACCCTCGACCTCGCGGCAACCAAGAAGCTAGCGATCACACTCACGGTCACCTCCCTCAATGTACAGGCATATGCCCCCGACCGCTCGGCCCGCCCCTCCTGTGCATCGTGGACCCCGCTGGCGAACACCCCATCATGTACCACACCAGCAGCCGCCCCCAGCCAACCCCAGGCCTGCGCCATGTGGCAGCCAACCAACCCTAGGGGACCCAAGTGCTACTTCTACGGACAGACAAAACACCCCCGGCAGCACTGCCCGGCACGGAGCGCGCTCTGCAAGGCCTGCGGGAAGAAAAGACATTTCGCTGCTGTGTGCCAGGCCCGCTCCATCACCGCTATTGCCCCTGCACCCCCCATGTGCGTTCTGTGGGCGCCGCCATCTTCCTAGCCTCAGACCACGTGCGGCCCATGGGCGCCGCCATCTTGCTCGCCTCATGACACGTGCGGCCCGTGGGTGCCGCCATCTTTAACGCCGCCCGCCACATGTGCCCCGTGGACGCTGCCATCTTCCCCGCCTCAGGACCCCTGCTCTTCAGGCACCACATCTGGCCGATCAGCGCCTGCAACCGCTGCCGATCAGCTGCGTCCCGCCTCCATCACAATCGTTCAGTCCGTACCGCACAACCTCGCGACCGTGTCGACGACAGTGAAGGTCAATGGGCACGAGACAACATGCCTTCTGGATTCTGGGAGCA
The DNA here is from genome assembly GCF_902713615.1 of Scyliorhinus canicula. Taxonomy (NCBI): domain Eukaryota; kingdom Metazoa; phylum Chordata; class Chondrichthyes; order Carcharhiniformes; family Scyliorhinidae; genus Scyliorhinus; species Scyliorhinus canicula. The sequence goes on along the minus strand of NC_052156.1, from coordinate 25,724,393 downwards.
CTGAGCACTTCATCCACCCCGACACGCTAAGGCGCTGCTCCTTCACGGTACACCTCATTAATCAAAATATCTCCCTGGCCTCCGGATCCCACTCCATGGCGATCCGGGGGTAATGCACCGCCACCCTCGCCATCCAGGGCGTACAGTTCAGCGGCTTCCGGCTCTACGTCCTCCCCCATCTCTGCGCTGCCTTATTACACGGCCTGGACTTCCAGTGCAACCTCCAGAGCCTAACCCTCAAATTTGGCGGGCCCCTACCACCCCTTACTGTATGCGGCCTCACGACCCTTAAGGTCGACCCGCCTTCTTAATTTGCAAACCTCACCCCGGATTGCCAACCCGTCGTCACCAGACGGTACAGCACCCAGGACAGGACATTCATCAGGTCTGAGGTCCAGTGTCTGCCACGGGAAGGTATTATCGAGGCCAGCAACAGCCCCTGGAGAGCTCAGGGGGTAGTTGTAAAAACTGGGGAGAAAAACAGGATGGTCGTTGACTACAGTCAGACCATCAATCGGTACACGCAGCTCAACGTGTACCGCCTCCCACGCATATCTGATATGGTCAATCAGATTGCACACTACGGGGTCTTCTCTACAGTGGATCTGAAATCTGCCTACCACCAGCTCCCATCCGCAAGCTGGACCACCCATACATTGCGTTTGACGCGGACGGCCGCCTTAATCACTTCCTTAGGGGTCCCTTCGACGTCACTAACGGGGTCTCGGTCTTCCAATGGGAGATGGACCGAATGGTTGACTGGTACGGAGTGCGGGCCATCTTCCTGTACCTGGATAATGTCCCATCTGCAGCCACGACCAGCAGGACCACGACGTCAACCTTTCCAAATTCCTCCAGACCGCAAAACTCCTCAACCTAACCTACAACAAGGAGAAGTGCGTGTTCAGCACTAACCAATTAGCCATCCTTGGCTATGTGGTTCATGATGGGGTCCGAGGGCCCGACCCCGACTGCATGCGCCCCCTCATGGAACTCCCCCTCCCCATTGCCCCACGGCCCTCAAACGATGCCTGGGGTTCTTCTCGTACTATGCCCAGTGGATCCCGAACTATGCGGACAAGGCCCGCCCAATCATTCACTCCACTGTTTTTCTCCTGACGGCCGAGGCTCACCAGGCTTTCGACCATATCAAGGCCGACATCGCCAAGACCGCAATGCACGTGGTTGACAAGACGCTCCCCTTCCAAGTCGTGATCGACGCATCAGACGTCGCTCTGGCCGCCACCCTCAACCAGGCAGGCAGGCCCAGGGCATTCTATTCACGCATCCTCCACGCCCCCGAAATTCGGCACTCCTCCATCGAGAAGGAGGCCCAGGCCATAGTAGAAGCTGTGCGACATTGGAGGCATTACCTGGCCGGCAGGAGATTCACTCTCCTCACTGACCAACGGTCGGGAGCCTTCATGTTCAACAACACACAGCGGGGCAAGATCAAAAATGATAAGATCTTGAGGTGGAGGTTCGAGCTCTCCACCTCCAATTATGAGATTTTGTATCACCCCGGTAAGCTCAACGAGCCCCCGATGCTCTGTCCCGACGTACATGTGCCACCACACAAGGGGACCGACTCCGGACCCTGCACGACGGCCTCTGCCACCCAAGGGTCACCCGTTTTTTTCACTTCAGAAAGACCCACAACCTGCCCTACTCCATCGAGGACATCAGGACTATCACCAGAGACTACCAGGTTTGCGCGGAGTGTAAACCACACGTCTACCGGCCAGACCGAGCGCACCTGGTGAAGGCCTCCCACCCCTTTGAACGCCTCAGCGTGGATTTCAAAGGGCCCCTCCCCCGACCGAAACACGTACTTCCTTAACGTGGTCGACGAATATTCCAGATTCCCTTTCACCGTCCCATGCCCCGATATGACGTCTGCCACCGTCATCAAAGCCCTCAACACCATCTTCGTCCTGTTCGGTTTCCCCGCTTATGTCCACAGCGACCGGGGATCCTCATTTATGAGCGATGAGCTGCGCCAGTACCTGCTCAGCAAGGGCATCGCCTCGAGCAGGATGACCAGCGACAACCCCGGGGAAACGGGCAGGTGGAGAGGGAGAATGGGACGGTCTGCAGGGCCGTCCAGCTGGCCCTGCAGTCCAGAAATCACCCGGCCTCCCGCTGGCAGGAGGTCCCTCCCGACGCTCTTCACTCCATTCGGTCGCTCCTTTGTACTGCGACAAACGAAACCCCCCATGAACGTCTCTTTCCCTTCCCCAGGAAGTCCACCTCCGGGTTTCGCTCCCAATGTGGCTGGCAGCTCCAGGACCTGTTCTCCTCCACAAGCACGTGCGGCTCCACAAGGCGGACCCATTGGTTGGGAGGGTACAGCTCCTTCACGTGAACCCGCAGTGTGCCTGTGTGGCGTACCACGATGGCATCCAAGATACAGTCTCCCTCAGGAACCTGTCGCCAGCTGGGTCCCCACACCCCCCCGCCCCTGCCCCGGTGCCACCCATCCTCCCCCCCAGCGCACCCCACCACAGCCCCCGCTCCAGGACGATCCATCCTCCCCTTAGTCCCACCCGGGGATGAAGATGAGGTCGACACGTTCCCGGAGTCACCGGCGCCCGAACCGACGCCTGCATCGCCACCGGGACTGCGGCGCTCGCAACGATGGATCAAGGCGCCGATAGCCTTCCACCACCCCCGCTGTACTCTTTTTTATTAAACAGGGGCTGAATGTGATAATCACCACTGTTGTATTATATATATATCGTATATAAGGTGTATTACATTAAGGCCCCTGTACTACAGGTACGGGGGTAGATCACTGCCTGCTGGCTCCGCCCAGTAGGCGGAGTATAAATGTGTGGGCTCTCCGAGCTGCAGCCATTTCGGCAGCAGCTGCGGGAGGCTACACATTCCTGCGTAATAAAGCCTCGATTACACTCTACTCTCGTCTCTTCGTAATTGATATGCATCACTCCACAAAGACAGTGACCCAAAGTTGGAATCGAAGCGGTGACCCTGAAGCTGTGAGGTAGCTGTGCGTATCACAAAACTGAGGGTACACAGCTATCTTGGTTACACCCAACCTTTGAAAGGATGGTTCATTTTGATCAGGTTATTTTTATGCATGCACAAGCGTAAACAAAGTACAAGATGGATTTCATACTCTATTTGACACAAAACTCTCTCCTTGTGGTAAAGCAACTGTAGTTCAAAGTTCATTTCAGACCGGAAGGTCAAAAACCTAAATAGAGATAATGAATGGCAACAGTTTACTTGTTTCAATGTGTTTCTTGCTCATTAATTTTCAATAATAAATTACACTCAGAGGACGCGATCTAACGGAAATGTTTCTGTGTGGTAGCAAGCGGGAATTGCCGGGTGTTTCCCGACGGATGACCCGGCAAGGTCGTCACCAGTATCTAACCTTAATTAGGGCATTTAACGATGCCCCATGGTCTTCATACCAGAACTGCTGATTCACCAGGACCGTGCTCGGCAGCTCCCCGCTAACGTGCGGGAGCAACGCTTAAATTGATCCCGCAGAGCAATCCCCAGACAGCACGCGGCCTTGCGACCACGCAGACCAGACCCACACTTCAGTAATGCTGACCTGGCCCGGCTGTTGAACGCGGTGGAGTCCAGACGGCATACCCTGATTCCCCGAGGGGGTCGGAAGGTCAGCCACAGGGCAGCCAGTGCCCGTGCTGCAGCACACCCTGGCATCCACCTGTGCAACACATCCACACCCGGCAGTGGTGTCCACGCCTGTCCCCTGCCATAGCTCCCGTTTCACAATGCATGAAGCCTGCGGCTCACAAAATCCTCTTTGTTCCCACAGGAAAAGTTGGCCCACAACTGACGGGAAAGGGCCCAGCCGGGCGGTAGGGTACCAAATATCAGAGTCCTCAACCCCTACGAGGATTGTGCCCTTGTAGTTGCAGGGGTGGCCAAGGGCAGATCAGTCACCGACGTCATGATTGGCTGGCACAGCAGACATGAGTATCCATTGGCCCCTCCATCCAGATGACCGGCCAGGCATGTGTGTTGTTTATACCAGAAATAATGATCCTTCCCTCCCACTGACCACAGGTCCATTCTCCCACAGGATCTCCCCTGATGGTGCCGGCTCACCGGAGATATCAGCGACACTCTAGTGGGCCCATATGTTGGAGGAGTCCCAACGGCTACTGGTGCAGGAGATGGCACCTGCCATGTGTGGCACTGAGGCCAACACTGCTAGGGTGGTGACCGCAGTGGACAGCCTGGAGTATGGCATTAGCACCATGAGTGATGGTGTCCAAGGCGTTGCTCAGTCAGTAATGGCCATGGCTGAGGGCCTCAACAGCATGTCCCAGATGCTGGAGGATGCGTCCCAGAGGCATGTGGACCTTGCCGAGGTGCTGCGGAGCATGTCCCAGTCTCAGGTGGGCATTGCCAAGGCACTCCAGACCAGAGCATGCCCCAGTCACTCAAGATTATATCCGAGACACAGGTGGGCATTAGTGAGGCATTGCAGAGCATGGCCCGGTCACAGAGGGGCATCACTGAGGGCATCGGCACCGTGGTGCAGGCAATGGGGAATTGTCGGGCTGGCAGAGCAGATGACACAGGGTCCTCTGGAGCACAATCCAGCTGCCCCTCTATCCCAAGGTGACCCCCAGTGCCCTCCGGGCACTGACAGGAAGGAGGTGCGCTGCAGGCAAACCCCAGGCCTCCCTCCAGGGAAATGACGACAGTCACCGGCTCTCCCGAGTCCCCCCACCGTCTGCTGACAAAGGCACATCTTGGGGTCAGTGGGCGGAACAGGATGGCACAACGAGGTATGTGCCACCGGCAAGACAGCCAGGGCCATCCGGCCCCACGCCCTACAGAGGGCGCCCGCCAGGAGACATCAAAGACCAAAGGGTGCGGCAAGCAGCAGGCTGCTATCACCTCTGATGTGCATTCTGGTGACACACCTAGACATAACGGCAGAGCATGGAGGGCTAAGAAGATTGAGGATCACTGAGAAAGCACTGGGGGGGTAGGGGCACCATCGGTAGCTAGATCCAGTTAGGGTCACAATTGTACACCATTAAAACACGTTACATCTGAGACATGTGAAACATCTGTCATGTTATTCAACACTGTGCACTGGCCTGCACCCCACCCCCATTTGCCCTCTCCCCTCCCCCGGCTCCAGCCCCCCGGGGACTAGATATTGCGCCCCCTCCCACCAAAGCATGCCATGTGCAGGTGATGGATGTGCGTACACTGTCAGCAAACAGACACGAGTCAGACTATGGCATAGATTGAGCAGCACCATAGCTCAGCTCACAGCGGGTTATCATTACCCTCCTGTCCTGTATACTGACCCGCTGACAGTGCCTGCACAGGTCCATCACCCTGGAGTGATGTAACACAGTCTCTGGGAGGTTGGAATAGGGTGATTGAGTGGGGCGGGGAATGGTTCGGGGGGAGAGAGAGGAGAGGGAGAGGCTGATCGGGTGAAGGGAGGGGAAGAGGGAGTGAGATGATGGGCAAAACCATGTGCTGTTAGAATTGGCCTTAATTGGTGATTATTGGTTTCTCGCCATGCGGTATCCGGATCTCACCAACGTGAATTGGACGGTTAGATTGGAAACTGATTGGCGCCCGACGCGGTTCCCGATTTCGGACTCTCCCGTGATGTAATCGGCTTACTCGAATCTGCGCCCAGCGCGACGCATCCGTTACAGCGTGTCCAGAGATTTGAGGTTTGAGAATCTTTAGGGAGCCAATTTTCTTCTTTGCAAAATTGGACTTGGGAGAAATGTTAAGCCCTGCACAAATCCACCTCCTTTTTCATCTGCACATTTGGCCAGCTGTGTTTAGAGGGCTCATTCGTCAATTTCACAGCCTTGTCAATAACCTGGGGTCATCTTGGATGAAAAGCAGGCAATCTGGTCTGCCAGGGAATTTTTTCCCAGGCAGTGGACCTGACCCATCACCCCATTCCCCCCTCCACCCACCCCACTGCCCAATAATCTCAACGTTCGATCAACAGTCTTACCAGAGAGAAGGTTTCCGAGGTTGTTTAAGAGATGATACCGATTAAATAAACATTTATCTCTTGATGATTGTATCATAAACAGATGTATTTTCCAGAGCACAGATTCTTCATAATGGTTGAAATGTTTAAGGGACGCAGCTGGAAACAGAAGTTTCTTCTGCTAATCTACTTCAGGTTTTCAAATGAGCTGGGCAGGTGCTTTTAGCTGTCAGTTTACAAATGGAAGTATTAATGCTCATGCACGGCTGAGGTCACAACAATCACCAGTCAATGTTAAATGCAATCATTTACGATCAGACTCATTGATAATATATTACTACTTTTCAAAAAAGATTCTTAATAACCAAAGGTTAACAATTGCTTCAAACAATGCCATTTGTATTAACACCGGGATTACAATTTGTCTTGCAATTGCTCAAAGTTAAAAATAAATATTGCACAAACATAAAAACTCCTCAAAGTAATTTTAATGCGGTAAGACTAGACCAGCAGTGAGTCTCCACTTTTCTCTCTACATTTGTACATTAATGCAGTTCCCAACTCTCAACTCCCTGCGGATACCACTTCAATCACATTGAATCCCATTGCCCTACTCTGTACGAAACGTGACCTATTTTACCATCAGATCTCCACCACGTATGCATGCACATTAATTCACTCATTGCAGCAATAGCGAGCAGAAGCTGTTGTTCTCACCAATGCTACGGTTACATCTGTATGAATTAAAAAAGCACAACTAAAATCTTTCCAAATTACAGTTGCTGTTTATAAAGCTCCAACGTGGCTGTTCCATTGCAGGAAATGTTGACCTTTTCTCCCACAGAAAGGGTGTGAAACAGAGTCACTTTTAAATGTTAGGCTTTCAGAGCAAAGCGTATGAACAAAAGTTTTTTTTAAATCTAGGACGCTGATGGATAGCTGCTTAAAGTGAGGATGTACTAAGCTTAGATAATATTTCCTCGCAGCTTGGAAATAATAAGACACTCTTTAACTTATCTTGGCGAACGATAAGCATCCATGCCCATTTTGTGATGTTTCAGGCTACCACCGGCCATGAACGCAAAGAAATAATAATAAAACGCAAGAAAGGATAAGAAGACAGTTGACCAAGTTTTTCATCCAGAAAGCAGTGGGGGCAAGCTTTGTAGTTTGTTTGAGTTGAATACAAGACGGCACATTGATGTGGGGAGCATGCCAAGTTCGGTATTTTGTGTTATGAGATGACATTTATCAGGCTGGGGTCCATCGTGAATGTGGGTCGATTGAGCTCTGTATAAAATTGGCCTGGTTCCCAGTAATATAACTCTGGTGGATAGGAGGTCTGTGACAAACTGGCAAAAGAGGAAATTTGGCTTTACGTTAATTTGAACGTACATTTCAAGTTGCCACAATGACGTATGTGGGTGATCAGTCAATGGTTCTGGAAATAGTCATTTCCTACTTGGCCTTGTCAAGCCTCAGGGGCTACAGGTCACCCACGGGACAATGGTGGCGTTATGTTAATTTATCTTCATGGTTTGACTCAATTTGCACTTTCACATGGGGAAGAATAATTAGCAGTAAGTCTGCAATCTCATGCTGAGAGGGGTGAGCAATAAATATGCAAACCAATGAGCTGGACAGGCGGGAAACCCTCACATGCACATCACATCTGTTCTCTGTTAGAAGTAACTTACTGAAAAGAAAGATGGATATTTATACGACATACTCCTGCTCAAAAGGACCAAATTAAAATCACAACAAAAAAAATCAATCCCAAAAAAAGACAGTTCACTAAAATTTAATATTTTGGGAAAAATGCCATTTCCTCCACTCATTTCTCCTTTGAGTTAATAAAATGTCTGTCACTTCTTATTTCCTTTACATCTAAATTAGTGCCGTGCTTCATTTATGTTGAATGGAGCATTTTCACCTTCAAGGCCTCGGTCCTGGACAACAGGTGCCTAACAGGTGAATTTTGGTCTCAAAGTCAGGAAACAGGAAGCAGGGGCGGAATTCTCTGTCCAGTGACACCGGGGGCGGCATTCTCCCCTACCCGGCGTGACAGGGGGTCCCGGCGTAGGGGAGTGGCGCCAAGCACTCCGGGATCGGGCCTCCCCAAAGGTGGGGAATTCTCCCCACCTTTGGGGGCTAGCCCCACGCCGGAGCGGTTGGCACCAGAAGACTGGCGCAAAAAACCGGCGCCCCCGGCAGCGGGGCTGGCCGAAAGGCTTTCGCCGGTCGGCACATGCGCCGGCGGTGACGTCAGCGGCCAGCTCCCTTTGAAGTCACCACCGGCGCATGCGCGATGTGTGTTTCTCTTCCGCGGCCGCCACGGCCTCCGCCATGGCGGAAGCGGAAGAGAAAGAGTGCACCCAGGGCACTGGCCCGGAGTCTGAGCGGGGGGCCCCGATCACGGGCCTGGCCACCATGGGGGCACCCCCCGAGGTCCGATCACCCCGCGCCCCCCCCAGGACCCCAGGGGCCCGCTCACGCCGCCGATCCCACCGCCACCAGAGGTGGTTCAAACCTCGGCGGTGGGAGCGGCTTCCCAGCGGCGGGACCTCGGCCCATCGCGGGCCGCAGAATCACCGCAGGGGCCTCGCTGATCGGAGTGGCGAGATTCCCACCACCGGCACTTCCTGGGTGGCGGAGAATCTCTGCCACGGCGGGGGCTGGATTTTCGGCGGCCCCAGGCGATTCTCCGACCCTGCTGGGTTTCGGAGGATTTCGCCCCGGGATTGCGAGTCGCGAATGGGTGGAGAATAAGTGAGCCAAAAATCAAGGTCGCGCCAGGCGCACATGCTCTAGTGCCTCAGTCACGCAGTTCCACACTGCGCACCAGCATGGGCATGCAAATTGTACAGCAACGGCCATTAGCATATTAACGGGCCCGACCACTGTGTACAGGTGCATCTACGCTGTAACAGAGGTCCTGTGTGCCCTGGTGGCACAATATATCCACCTGAATATGGACCGTGCCCACCAGGTTGCCTGGGCGGCGGGGTTCATGTCATTGCGGGGACCGATCGGCGGGACACATGCCCCCCTACGTCCACCGCTGCATGAGAGGGTGTCCTTCACAAACCAAACGGGATTCCACTCTCTCAATGTGCAGTTGGTGTGCGAACAGCAGCTGCACATCATGCACCTCTGCTCCCGACACCCAGGTAGCGTGCACAACACCTTCATCCTGGCACACCCAGGTGAGGGGTTGGCTCCTGAGCAACATGGATTATCTGCTACAGTCGTGGCTGAAGATGACTATCCGGAGGGCCCCAGACCAATGTGGAGAACCGCTACAACGATGCCCATGGAGCAACCAGGAGCGTAATTGAGTGCTGCAGATGTGGTTCAGGTGCCTGGACTACTCTGGTGGGGCCCTCCAATACAGCCCTAGAAGGGCCTCCCACATTGTGGTGGCCTGCTGCATCCTCCACAACATCGTGCAGCAGAGGGATGGAGGAGGAGGAGGATGAATGCCAGGCCTCGCCTGATGAGGAGGATGTGGAGGAAGGCCAGGATGGGCAGGGCATGGGGCCTGGACAGCAACTGGAAGCTGCACAACATGTTTGCCAGGGCCGCCGCGCAAGGGACAACGAATCGCCTCCAGCTTCATCGAGTAGGTGGCCTGGCCACCGACAGTTCAAACTTCCATCCCCCCACCCTGCCCCCAGCCAACCACCCCCTACCCTGTCCCCCTTCCCTGCACTTCATCACCACCCCTGGCCCTGCACCTGCAGCCCCCTCCATGCATCCCACCTGCTTCACTGCAGGGCATTGGCCTGGGTTGGCAGTATCAGCAGGTCTGGTCCATGGGGTGGAGTATGATGGTGACCCACTCCGCAATGAGCTTTGGTGCTCCTTATTGTTAAATGAGGTCTAACTCAGGACCACTTTCCACTGTCCACCCACGGGATCTCTGCATGCATGCTGGCCATTCCATCTCATGGTCCCATCGAATTCTGGGTGGCAGGGGTGGGGATGGGGTCTAGCGGGGGGTGCGAAGTGTATCGGGGTGGCACGTGGTGATTGCTCATTCACTAGGTAAGCCCTACAACATGGCGCCTCCACATGTCTGGCCCCGTCCCTGCCACCTCTGAGGGTGACCCGGAGGGTGGCCTCCGATTGCCCTGGTGGCCCTGGCCCGTTTCCACTTCCAACACCCGCACCCCACACCACTGGCCTCCCAACACCCCCACCTACCCAGTACACCCTCTGCTCCCAGCCTAGCCCTCACACCCTTTAGACAGAGGACTGAGGCGGTTTGGAGCGTTGGTGAACAGGTGTTTATTGTGCTAAAAATGAGTATTGTCCCCTCGCCCCTATCGTTAACCCATGTGCTTCACCCATGCCAACTTAACTGGTGTCTAACTTTCAAACTAACGCTCCTTCTAGTGGGTCCCCCAGGTGGTACATCAGAAATGGAGGCAGCCTGCTGCATATCTCACCCTGGCTCCCCTTTGGCAGCCATCCTCTGGAGCAACTGGACCCTGTTCTGCCTGCTGCCCATCAGATATGCCAGGGACAGGGGGTGGGGGGGTGGGGGAGGGGGGGGGGGGGTTCAGAGATGCTGCAGTGTTCCAGAAACTCCCCTGGGGGAGTCACCAGCACGGGCTCCATTACCTACTTCTCCCTCAGGGTGTCCAATGGTCCCAAGCTGCTCCTTGGGTCGGCTGGCATGGGGCTCCCGCCACCTGGCACTGCCTGTCCTGGAGGCCCGCTCCAGTCTTGCCATGAGTCTCCATGCTGGAGACCCAAGGAGAGGCCACGTTCCTCTGGGACAGTGCCAGGTCCCTCTCGGGCTGGCTCAGGTCAGCCAGTGCCAGGCCAATGCCCTCAACACCCACAATATCCTTATGGCCCTGGTACGTGGCTGCCTGTGACGTGGCTATACCTGCCCTGTGCCTTGGCCACTGCCCACACAGAGTGCCCCTGGCCTTGGACATCTTGGCTCATGACTGATATCTTTACACTCAAGGCCTCCATCATGGACACCTGGACACCACCCATGCAGTATTGGCCTGGATGGCATTCATGGTGGGCACCACCTCCAGCCCCTTGCTGGACTCCTCCAACTGCACTTGTAGGCGCTGGATGGTTGCTAACGTCCCTTCCTGTAGTCCCCAGTTCTGTGCTTGCATCTCCGACAGTGATTGGACCGCCCTTTCCCCTTACCAGAAGCGCAAGACCAAAATGCATGGTTAGATCGCGGGCAGTCGTGGTGTGTGTGTGTGTGTGTGGGGGGGGGGGGGGGGGGGGGGTGACGCACGTGCCATATGGACATTGCAATTCATTGGGGGCTCACTTGCATCTCCAATGCCAACCTTGGCCTCAGCAACTCCCCGCTCTCCAACCCCACCGACCTGGTCCAATGCCCACTGCTCTGCAGCGGTGGAGCCGCAGGTCCGGCAGGCCTCCTCTGGTCTTCTCTCTTTCCCTGTGGTTGTGGGCCGACTTCTCCGGGGGTCGACGAATGCACAGTGTGAGACACTCGGATGTGGACAGCACAGAGGATCTGCGCCTAGTGGCCTGTGTGCTGGTCACCCGGCCATGGCGGGCGGTATGGGTGTTGGCAAGTGGTGCAGGGTGGGTGTGAGTGGACTGCCAGTGGGTGGGGTTTGATCGCCCTCTGGTGAGGGAAGGGGGGGGGGCGCTACGAGAGTGTGGGGTTGGGATTGGTGCCAGAGGTGATGGTGACTCACCCTGGCTGACCTGAGGGGTTGCCCATCCTCACCCAGCCCTGCCTACCGGTTCACCTGGTGGGGGTCGCATGGCGGGATGTTGGGGAGGGTGGGATGGAGGATGATCTCAGCGGCACGGTAGTGGTGGCGACTTATCCTGGCCACCCCCTGAGGAGGTCATGCAGCTTCTTCCTGCACTGTTTCCCGATCCTAGTGATACGACCCATGGTGCTCGGAGCCTCTGCCACCAATTCTACGTGGCACCGGTGCTGGCCCATTAAATGTCCTGAATAACCCCGGGGCTGGTGCCGCCATCGGGAGTGTAGAACACCTGCGATTCAGTCCCGACGTCAGCGCTTCGGCTCTGAAATGGAGAATCCCGCTTTTTCCAGGTCCCAAGACAGTCCATAGGAGAAAACAGCCACTGACTAGAAATTTGAACTGAGTCCCCCTTCAATTGGCATGCAGACATTTTCCTGTCTAAATATGGACAGTTGCCTGGCCCAAGGTAGGCCAATCAGAGGCCTTCTGGTATTAGAGGAGCACCCACTGGCAGTAAAACGTAAGTCACTGAACAGGCATCTCAATCAGGTTCTCTATCAGACACATTTTAAAAACTTTAATTCCAGCACTTTAATTTAACTACAAAAAACAGCCAGGCCACTACTTTTGGGGGAGGGGGGGGGGGGGGGGGGGGGGGGGCAGGGTGGCCTTTCGCTGAACCCACATTCAAGCAGGCTGGGGTGGGGGGGGGGGTCTACCACTTGGTGCCCGCCTCCAAGAAATAAACCTTCCGCCAGTTGCATCAGGAAACTGAGGCGTGACTATAAAGTCCCAATGACCTCCTTAATCCCTTCTTGACACGGCTGCTAATGAACCTAATTGCCTGCCCACCTTCCTGCCTCATGGGGGTGGGAGGCCTTCTTGGGCCCCACCCACATGTCGGCCAGACGTTGGGAACACTGTTCCTGACTTCAGTGGTGAGGGGTCCAAAGGTTCATCACTATGCCTGTGTTAAACAGATGGAAAATCAGGCATAATAAATTTACTCAGTAAGCCATGGCATTGAAACCTTTGGAAATAAAGCACATAAATATATCATGCACAAAGCTTTAAGTCACAGCAGAACTTTAATTTAAACCATCTTTAAAAACAGTGTTTTAATCCTTTATTGAACTTAAATTTGTAAAGCTTCATCTCTCCCTGTGTTGTGGAGAAATCCCTTTTAATTCAGATTCCATTTGTGGACCACGAGTAGTTGCAGCACTGGGGTTTGATAAGAAAGTTTTCAATTTAATGGAACTATCGCAAAATGTAATGGACCAGATGACTAAAGGTCATAATTGAAGTCCATTTGATGTAGGAGTCAGCTCCTCTCATCAAAATGAATTGCATCAGAAATGATTTAAGCAACATGTCGCCTAAGAACACTGATACTTAAGTTCAATTTATGAGCTAACCCCTTGAACTTAACTTCCATTAAAGATCAACCCCTACTTTTAGCTTTTTCCACTTTATAACAGATTATTGGGATTTAAAATGGCATCCAAGAAATCTCAAGAGATCTTTGGACACCTACCAACATTTCTTTGTATTGTGTGAGCTAATTTAACCCCCTTTGGGGCTGGACATTGTGAATTAGTAAAATTACTGTTTGTAATATTATCAAAGAGGATTTTAACTTTTCAGTGTGTTTATTTGCAGCATTAGCATGTGAGATTATTATCGTTATACAGGAAAGTGGGCAGATATTAAAGCAAATGGCTGAAATTCTTGGAGCAGTACAGCTCTTGACCGTTTAGTGCCAATTTGAAAAGTAGGCTAAATAATCTTGGAATGTAAAAATCAACACATTTTATTCCCTGTCATACAACTTTATATTTACACCTTATTATTACAGTGATCCCTTAATTGCCTATTTCACTAACTTGTAAGACACAAAGAAGCAAGATCTTTGTAACATGTGAACTACCCAAAAATAGACAAATTTCCCCTCCCTCTCTCACGTTTCCAGTAAGTCCATTTAACACCTGCTAACATTTTGGATGAAGGACTGGCTCATTTGTTTCCCAAAATGTACTCAGCAGGAAAATAGGAACTACAAACCCATGTAAAGATAGTACAGGTTTTAAGACCTGGATTTTCACCGAGTTGGGATGATTTAGGAGCCCTTTACAAAACGCAGACATGTCACGATTCCGGAACTGCCGACTCCACTCTTGCGCTGTCTGATTTTCTGGAGTGCCTTATCGGGTTGGTTTCTGTGAAAAGCCTGCACACAGCACCCCCCAATCTAGCTGGCTCCATTGCAGTGATAGGCATGTCCTACTCTCATCGGGCCAGGCTCGTAGTTCACGGTACCTCAAAAAAGGTCGGGAGCCCTAGTCTGCATGTGGGGAACTTGTGAAACGTAAGATCAAAAGATCTTCCTCATGCCTCCAACACCAGGTTATGTCCCCCATCTCCCATAGTCACTCATGCCCTCCCATGCCAAGCTCTGCCCTTCAGCCCAATCCCGATGGCCCCATATGCCCCTTATGCCAGCATCTGCCCTTCCATCCAGCTGCGATGGCCCCACAAGCCTCCAATGCCAAGCTCTGCCATTCTACCGACCCAGCCCTTTCACGCATCCCTATGACCCCTCTTGCCCAGCTATGCCCTTCCATCCAACTCCATGGCCTCTCACACTTCTTTAACTAAGCTATGGCCATTAACACATTGTACACTTTCTAGAACCAACAAACCATATCGTGAATAGTGGTAGGTATTACACTTTAGCACCTCTTAAAATGGCAGTTTTGTTGATCAGGCAATGTAATATTTAAGGTTGGTATTAAAAAAAGCTTTGAAAAAAAGTAATTTATTGATAACTTTTCCCTATTTTGAGCTGCAAAATCTACTCTATAAGCTAATATAAGTGTTAATCATCGAGGCCCTCTGAAGAGCAAGTGATCTAGTATTTTAATAACTATCTGGGCTCTCAGCCAAGCCTGTATAATGAGGCTTGGCTGGGAGTCCAGATAATCATTACGTTTGTTGAAACAGGTGTTCCCCAGAGGAAGAATTGTTTGATTTACTGTTCAGACTCGTTGATTCCTGCTGTCAATTACACAATGTTTGCTTGCACAAAGTTTCAAGGCTTTGTAGTTTCTGATACTTTAAAGGGCTTGGATGATTGACACTTTTATTAGTTTATAGAGCAGACACTTTTTTAACACAGGTGACAGTTATCACAAAATTACTTTTATCAAAGCTTCTTTTCTACACATGTCACTATGCACTATAGGGTTCATTAGTTATTGGACGTGTACAGTGGGTCAATGGACATGGAAGTGTCATAGCTTGGCATGGGGGCATGAGGAGCCATAAGGGATGTGTGGAAGGGCAGAGCTTGGCATGGGGGCTTGAAGTGCCATATTAGATGGGCAGAAGGGCAGAGCACAGTATAAGGGAGATGAGAGGCCATAAGGGGTGGGTGGGAGGCATGAGGTGGCATGGATGGGGCATGGGGAGTGATGAAGGGTGAAGGGACGTGAGCGTGAGGGATGAAGGGCTTTTGATATTTTTTTCACTAGGACATAAGCCAAGTGAAAACAAGTTGGCCTTTTAAATTGCCCACCTCTGCCCCCAGCAATCCCAGTGGCTGTCTCCGCAATTCTTCCCGAGTTGACTTGCCCGACTCCAGCCTGCACCTGCTACTACCACTAAATTTGAAGACTGTTTATTACAGAACAAAAGCAACATATAGTGGATGCAGAAGTTTGATGAAAGGTCATTGATCTGAAACATTGACTATTTCTCTCTCCATAAATGGTCTATCAAAATAACTTTGGGACTCACATAGAAACAGTCTTCTTATTGGAATCAAGGAAGGTAAACAATGTAAAAATTTTCTTTGTAATATAAAGATAGCCTTCTTCATGCTCAAACTGTTCAATCTCTCCAGAGTGAATATTTTATATTGGGACATGGATTTTTTTCTCTATTTAGGAAAGTGAGAAACCCAAACCAATTTATTTTGTTTAATGAAGTCCATTACACTTCAGCACCTCTTAAAAGGGCAGTTTTGTTGATCGGGCAATTTAATATTTAAGGTATGAGTGTACACCGTTTATTAACATTCAAAACACGTTACTTGGGGTGCAAGGATCAGCACCTCATAATTAAACATCTGTGGTTTAGGTTTAGTTATTCAAATTGAATTTTCTCAACATCAGAGCTGCATTCGTGCAATTGCACATAGTTGGAGGTGAAACTAATTATTTTATTGTTTACTTTGTATAAAGGGAAGCCTGGTGTGGCATTTATTTCTTGATCTTCATCTTCCCGATTGATACAATATGGAGGATGTGTCAATTGCACCGAAGAATAACTGGGAAGGATCTATATACATGACATCAAACTCTAGCAGATCTAGAATTGGTTCGAAACCAATGCTAGGACTGGTGATAAATACCCCAAGGGGGAGTCCTGTCAGAAGATACAAATAGACCTGATTGAATCCAGTCTTAGAACTAAACTTAGAAATTTGTCACTAAAATGCCTCTATTTGATATTATCGAAAAGGATAATTAGCCCTCTGCCCTAAATTTCCCCAACTTTGATTCCTGTGCCTTGAATGAAATCATATCCATTAGTGCCGACCAGTGCTGATCCCACTAGAGAATATGACATCACAGCGAAGACATCTATCTTGAATGGATCTATTTGGTGTCCACATTTTTGGAGGGGCATCTCAAGTATTTGCCTTCCCTTGTAGGCCAGAAGTTCATCCATAACAATCCCGTTTCATTCGAGTTGCCAGGTCACCAACACCATCTCCTGCAGAAAAGTATTTCATTCTGCCCCGTAACCACCAGCACCACCAGCAAACCACCACCTCCCCCCCATCCCCACAACCCACCAACCCCCACCATCCCTTAATATGAGACAGCCATGGTCAAATTAACATTTTTAACAAAAACATCAGCATTCTTCGAGGTTACAACTTAGTATCCCCCAATGGGGCTTACGACACTCTACAGGAAGCTGCTATTGGCTTTTAACCAACTTTGTCTATACTCAGGGAATCTAACTTTAAGGGTCTCCCAGGAAGGGGTGGCTGACACATAATGCTGCTTATTACATAGAGGTAGAACAGAAGAATTCAAACTTACTGCCATCTTTAGGGAAAAATATGACCAAAGCAGGTAGTTCAAGTCAGGAAGATCCCAAAATCCAAGAGACGGGGGCACGCTAAGTCAATCCCTCAACCATGGAAGCAGATCGTGAGAATCCACTAGAGTGGGGGGAGTACCGAGGTGAGCTAGTTAACCTGCCTCAGTTTCCTGGGACTTTGCCCAGTTGTTTTAGAAGCTCTTAGGTCCTTCAGCCTCACCTCTCACACTGCCCATGGTCCCTCTATGCCAATCTATTTATCCATCACCCTCATGTCCCCTCAAACCCCATGCTATCTCCATAAGCATTCACTCAGTATCCATTTTGGGTACAACTCAGAAACCGCATGGAGATAATTAAGCTTCCAATAATCTAACACAGCTCTCACCATACACATGATCGTGAAAAATTCCCATTCGTAAACCTAATCCAAAGCTTTAAATCTCAAGAGCTTAATTTTTCATAGAAAAAAAAACCTCTATTCAGCATCCTTAAACTGTCAAGCAAACTGTGACCTCAGACCCCCTCCACCCCTTGCCTAAGATAGCTGTAGCTTTTGAAATTCAGCCAAGCATTCATTATTCCATAATAATAAATCTCCTCATTATCGCCCTTGGGAAATGCCCACAAAAATCTCCGCTGAAACTGCATGAACAGACAATATATTTTCTCCCCTAATACCGATGGCCTATCAATCAAAGCACTCAATGGAGTTTTTTTTATCTCTCACTGACAGCTCAAGCTTGTCTTTTTCCAAAAGCATTTGGGAACACAGTCAGCTCCAGGATCTTGACCAAGTCCCACCATCAATGCAAAGAAAAATTGGGTAGGGTGCGTAACAGGCAGACAGTCGGGTATCACTAGAATTCCAGCCTCATCGAGTACTCGCAACTTCCTGGAGCTGATGGTGTACCCATATACTTTTGGCCCTCTTAATGGTGGGAGTTAAGAGACTGGTGGTCATTGTAAGCATGGTAATTTTCTACAATGCATCCTGTCACAGGAACCATACACCAGTGATGGGAAGGGTAGGTCCATTCAGACAGATTTGATCTGGATGAGTTTGAGCTTGCTAAGTGTTGTGGCAGCGTGCACTCAGGTGAGTGCCCAGCAATATATCACATTCTTCACTCGAAGCTTGTTAATGATGAAGAGGTTTTGTGAAGCTGCTATGTGAACCGCTCAGCACAGAGTGCCCAGCTTCCACCCTGTTCTTGTAGCCATGCTGTTGATATAGTAGCTCCATATTAGGCCTTTCAAATTACACATTACGGTTTAAAGTATGCACTAATGTTTAAGAGGCATTCTGGTTAAACAAAAGCACATGGATAAAGACTCATGCTGGCTTTTTAAATCAACACACTGACAAAATGGAGTGTAAATATTCTGGAACTGAATCACGTTGCCTGGTCATTTCTTGAATGGAGGAAAATAGTAGACCCTATCTTAACCAAACTTAGTTTCCAGGTTGATTTGCACTGGTTCCTCAACCATGCACATCCATCTGCTCACCTGAGACTTTGGCATCAGTATCTCCTTTACTTTAAGCTGTACTTGATATAGATGGTGAGGATAATATGTTACCAGACACAATATTCAGAATTATGTTGGCAGAAAAAAAGTGACAAAGCACAATTGGGGCGATTCTCTCAGCCCACGCCAGGCCAGAGAATCACCGGGCTGGGCGTGAATCATCCGCTACCGCCCCGACGCCGGTCCGCCGATTCTTTGGAGAGCAGAGAACATTGGCGCCGGCGCGATTGGCACGGCGGCGGTTGGGGGCCACTCTACACCCCCCCCCCCCGATGATTCTCCGCCCGGGAAGGGCCGAGTGGCCGCACAAAAAATCAGAATCCCGCCGGTGCCATCCACGTCCGGTCTTACCCGGCGGGACCTCGTTGTGCATGCATCTGGGGAGGCCTGGTGCGGGAGAGAAGGGGGGTCTGACCCCGGGGTGGGGCCTCCGCTGTGGCCTGGCTCGCGATCGGGGCCTACCGATCGGCGTGCCGGCCTCTCGGGCTGGGGGCCTCTTTTGTTTCGCGGGGCCCCTGTAGTCCAACGCCATGTTGCTTCGGGGCTAGCGCGGAGAAGGAAGCCACTGCGGATGCACGCATTGGCGCTGGTCCCACTGCGCATGCGCAGAGCCGCGGCGTCCATCTGACCCCGGCATCAGCAGCTGGAGCGGCGTGGGTCGCTCCAGTGCCATGCTAGCCCCCTGTAGGGGTCAGAATCACTGCTCCTGAGGGCATGCTGACGCCGTCGTGAAACGCGACAGCATTTTCGACGGCGTCAACACTTAGCCTGAGGATCAGAAAATCCCGCCCATCTGAATCTGAAAAGACAATGCTGGCAACAATTCATCGTAGAGAAACAGTTCCAATTTAGAAAAAGGCTGAACAAATTATTAGTTGAGATTCTGGTCAACAGACCAGTCAGAAAAGCACTGTGAGTTGGTCAGCTGATGAAAAGGAGCGGACTGTTCTGCAGCTTGTGGAGGACATTGTGTACTGCAACACTGAGCAGAATAGATCGAGTTAAAGCTGAAAATAGACCTAAGGCCACATGGCATAAATCTGCCAATAAACCCACTGATTGTGTGTAAGGAAAGACTATGTAAAATCTTGTCATACACATTTATGTTTCAAAACTAAAGTAACTTCCTACTGGCTGACGTCCAATAAAACCTCCAGCTGCATTGCACCTTTGCTATATCCAAAAGGGTCATTATTATTCATTGAAATTCAGTGCCAAATTGGTAGAAATATTCCTGCTTGCAGCACAACAGCTCTGGCACTGGCAAAATGTTGGCAGCAGCAACGTGGTTTTTGATGGGGCACAACCTTTACGGGTGTAGTGCTGAAAGAGATAAGACTCACCAGGAATTAGACACCTGTAAAGATGTATTTCACAGACTTTCAACAATGAATACAAAAAGGATTTATTAATAAGAATTGAGCAGCAGCTGTATAGCTGCAGCTTGTCCCTGCTTTCCCACTTTTAGAGTCCCAATTGGTCACCCAAGCCAGGTGACCCTTACTCTGCTGTGTTGCCCTTAAAAGGGATAATCGCCACAACACCATAAATTGAAACAGGTCTAAACAAGCAACTACCCAAGAGATACCAAAAAATCCTAAACTGAATCTGGAGGGGCAACTGTCATCATCATTCTAATTGATATCATTATTACCTTCAACATGTGCCCATGTCATGCTTGTTTGCCAGTGATACCATAAATTAGCGTGCAGGAGAAATTATGGGTTGGATTTTTAGCCTCCACTAGGGTTGGGATTGCAGGGAGGTAGGAGTTAGTCATCCCCCTCCAGGCAACAATTGGATCGGAGGTACAGCAGGGCTACCTGGCAACATGTAGCGGGTAGCTGATCAGCAAATTAGCAGCCACTTCAGGCCAATTCAAAGACTTACTTAGATTTTCCAGCTCAGCTTCAGGTTCCCATAGGTGGTAAGGCCAACTGGAGCGACCTCACGGTGGCAGGGCAAGGAGGCAATGCCTCAGGCAGCCTGAAAAGCCCTCAAAGCCTGCTTGGGTGCAGGAGTGGTCAGAGGCCACCCTGTGGAGGGACTCCCTCCCTTTTCCCTCAGTGGTGGTCTGGCTGCAAAAAGGCACTTGTATTTAGATTTGAAAAACTTGGAGCGAGGGTTCAAGTGCTCACTGTCTTAATCACCATCCAGTGCAGCCTGCTGTTCCTTTCAAGCTGAAAGGCCACAGATTAGCCCTCCAGTTTAGGGGCTGGTTGAGCACCATGGGCTAAACAGCTGGCTTATAATGCAGAACAAGGCCAGCAGCGCGGGTTCAATTCCTGAACCGCCTCCCCGAACAGGCGCCGGAATGTGGCAACTAGGGGCTTTTCACAGTAACTTCACTGAAGCCTACTTGTGACAATAAGCAATTATAATTATTATTAGAGAGACCACCTTCCATCAACTAGACAACGAACCTTTCTCCAGGTCTCACAAAATCACAATGAATGACTGCTTCCCCTTTAGGTTCAGCACCTGGGAGATTCTCCCCATCTCGGTGCCCCTCCCGACGGAGGTTGAGGGGCGACCTGATAGAGGTCTACAAAAATATGAGGGGCATAGACAGAATGGATAGTCAGGGGCTTTTTCCCAGGGAACAGGGGTCAATTACTAGGGGGCATAGGTTTAAGGTGCGAGGGGCAAGGTTTAGAGATGTACGAGGCAAGTTTTTTTTACACAGAGGGTAGTGGGTGTCTGGAACTCGCTGCCGGAGGAGGTGGTGGAAGCTGGGACGATAGTGACATTTAAGGGGCATCTTGACAAATGCATGAATAGGATGGGAATAGAGGGATACGGACCCCGGAAGTGTAGAAGATTTTGGTTTAGACGGGCAGCATGGTCGGCACAGGCTTGGAGGGCCAAAGGGCCTGTTCCTGTGCTGTACCTTTCTTTGTTTTTTGCCCCTCACTGCTCCCCCCCCCACCCCCCACCACCACCCACCCCTCTCCATGCTCGCTCCTTACCACCTCCCCCACCGCAACCCCTTCCCAAGATAAAATCCAGCTCTACATATTAGTTGGATGAATCTAAAAAAAAACAGAATAAGACCAAAAGGAGCATATAGTACACTTCTGGATAGCCTTCAGGATCACTCAAATGAAGTGATCAGCTAATATGGGAAGAATACATTTAATTTAAAATGGTTGGGGATCCCAGGATATTTGCCAAGTAATTATGAAAAACATTGTTGCAATTGTAAACCTTCAGGCATTAATGATTCTTCAAGGTTTTGCTACTAAATCAGGTTCACTTATTTGAAAGGCTCCCAATGAGCATCTGATTTGTTATGTACTGACATCAAAAACTCAGGGACTTGATTGTGAATAGTTGGAATTGTGGCTTCGCTTGGAAAGGGGAAGGAATGCAATATTTTTGATATGTAAGGGAAGACTGAAAAGGTTTTGCGTGAAGAGAAAAAACAGAGATGAAAGTACTAAGTGTTGCAATAGTTGGTGACTTAAATCATTGTTACCAGTTATGACAAAATATAGTCTGCTCTATCTACATAACCATATTTGGAGTTTTGTTCAGAAGACAATTAGCCGCTGTTTAGATGGCCCTTCACCGAAGCTGACTGCACTTTTCCAATTTCAGTATTGTCGTATTTTGAAAGGCTGGCTACCACCAAGTAGATTAACAATTAAACGGTTTATTAAGGCAAATAACTATTTACAGAGAATTAGATAAAGGCCACCGTACTCCAGGCATCCAAACTCATAACCCGTGCTCAGCCCCAGGAGTCACATGCTCCGGCTCGATCGACCTTACAGGTCACATGACCCTCCAGGACCTCACCCCCTTAAAGGGGCACGCTACATCTCTTCCCCTTTACGTCCCTGGTTAGCACATGAGAACAACAATGGAACAATATTATGCGACAAATGAATCTCATCACAGTTCCTGAGAGGTAAGTTGGTCCGGGGGCTTCCTGATCCATTGGGAGTGTCGTAATTCACTGGCGGCCACTCCCACTGTGGAGATAACTTCGATTTGAACCTCACTGGGTTGACTCTCGACTTGTGAAGGTGCAACCATGCAGATAATTCCCCCTGTTCCCCCTGGAGCATTAATGGCCTCTTCCTCGGGGTGGCTTGCTGCAGCATTACTTTCGTCCGTAGTAATATTACTGACAACCATTCTGAGGGGCGGGTGGGCTGTCCCACTGGCTGGGTGTGTGATTCTCGCCTTCTCAAATGGTCCAGGTATTTCTTCACCCTTATTACTTGTACATCCATCACATACGATACTGGTCCTGTTCTGACCACGACCGTTCTACGGATCCAAATCGGACCGGCACCAAACTTCTTTACATAAACCATGTCGTCCACCTCAAATGTTCTCTCAGGTTTTCTCGCGCCGTGATGTTCCTTGTGTGTGTTCTGTTTTGCCTCCATCTACCCCACCAAATTCGGAAATATCAGATACAACTGTGATCTAATGTGTCTGCCCATTAGCAACTCGGCGAGTACAATACCTGTGGTGACATGAGGTGTTCTATAGGTGAGCAAGAAACGGGCCAGTCTGGTTTGTACAGAGGCTGATGACTGTTTCTTCATGGTGGCTTTGAATGTTTGAACAAGCCTTTCAGCCAGTCCGTGAGAGGCAGGGTGGTCGGGAGCAGTTCAAATACGTTGAACGCCATTGATTCTTATGACATGGTGGAATTCTTCATCAGTAAAAACAGTCGCAATATCGGAGGTCAGCACCTCCGGTAACCCGTGGGCGAATACTGTCACATGGTAGCCCGGTGGTTAGCACTGTTACTTCATAGTTCCAGGGTCCCAGGCTCGATTCCCGGCCTGGGTCACTATCTGTGCGGAGTCTGCGCATTCTCCCAGTGTCTGCATGGGTTTCTTCCAGGTCCTCGGTTTCCTCCCACAAGTACCAAAAAACATGCTGTCAGGTGAATTGGACATTCTGAATTCTCCCTCTGTGTACCCAATCAGGCGCCGGAATTTGGTGACTAGGGGCTTTTCGCAGTAACTTTATTGCAGTGTTAATGTAAGCCTACTTGTGACATTAATAAAGATTATTATTAATTTTTCTGCTGTTGCTCATGAAAATGAAATGAAAATCACTTATTGTCACGAGTAGGCTTCAATGAAGTTACTGTGAAAAGCCCCTAGTCGCTACATTCCGGCGCCTGTCCAGGGAGGCTGGTACGGGAATCGAACCGTGCTGCTTGGTCTGCTTTAAAAGCCAGCGATTTAGCCCAGTGAGCGAAACCAGCCCCTAATGAGGTTGTGGATTTCATTTTATGTATGTCCAACAACTTGGAGTGAGCATCTATGATCAGCAAGAACATGGGCGGGACTCTCCAAGCCTCCGCGCCGAAATCGCGATCAGCGCGGAGGCAGAGAATGCCCGCGATCGGGTCTGACGCTGAGACGCAATTCTCAGGCGACCGGAGAATTGGCGGCAGTTGCTGCGCGCCGTCAACGCGGTGCCAGTTGGGGGCCGTTGAGAGACCCCGGCAGCGATTCTCCACGGTCGATCAGCCGTGTTCCCGCCGAGTTGCGAGTAACTTGTTCACGGGTTATACGCCTTTTTACACCATCTTCCATCTTGTGCGCTAAAACCGCTCTGATTCCATAAGGAGATGGGTCACAGACAAGAATGATGGGCGTGATTCTCCGCACCCGGGAGAAATCGTGAGGCTTGCGTCAAAAACGAGCGGGTTTGACGCCAGCCTCCGCCCCCCCGACCGGGAACCGATTCTGGTCCCCGGTCGGGGCTAGCATCCCACGGCCGTGAACTCCGGCATCGCGGGCTTAACTAATTTCGTTAAGCCCGCTAGCCAGAGTTTGCGACGGCTGACGCGTCAGATGACGTCAGCCACGCATGCGCGGATTGGACGACTCCAACCCGCGTATGCGCGGATGACGTCATCACACATTCGCATGAAACCCGCGCATGCGCGGGCCGGTATGCCCCTCAGCCGCTCCGCGAATGGATACAGCGGGGCGGCGGAAGGATAAAGAGTGTGCGGGGTAAGTACCCACTGCCCACGATCGGTGGGCACCGATCGCGGGCCCATGGCACCCTTGTGCCATGGTTCCCCAGATCGGGACTTTACGGCCATTTTTACGAACGGTCAGACCAGGTGTGTTTGACATTCATAAAAACGGTCGTAAAGGCCTTGGAATTCAGCCCATCGGCCAGCTGAGAATCGCTGCCTGCCGTAAAAAAACAGCGGGCAGCGATTCGTGTCGGGAGGCGGGCGGGGGGGGGGGGGAGAATAGCGGGAGGGCGTCAGACCAGCGTGGCCGTAAAAATTTACGCCGCCCGCTATTCTCCGCACCGTCGTGAGTGCGGAGAATTGCGCCGGATCTCTTTTGAGGGGTCAAAATGAACCAAGAGACTGGTTGACTAGCTTGACCTGTTCAAAGGCTTCTTTCTGATGCTCTATCCAATACCATCTCTGATGCTTCTTGAGCAGTGTGTCCAGGGATGCCAGCATTGTCGAAAGATTAGGAATAAATCTGCCGTTTACCATACCTAAAAAGGGTTTCAATTTGGATGTATTTTTGGGGACCGGTGCTTCCTTAATTGCTTTTATCTTCTCCTGCATAGGGTGTAGCCCTTTGGCGTCTATCCTAAGTCCCAAGTACATCACTTCATGAGCTTGGAACATACATTTTTCTCTTTTCAGCCTTACTCTGGCCTTCTTAAAGCTTTTAAAAACTTCTTCAAGATTTCCTAGGTGCTCCTCTTTGGATGCTGCTGTTAGAGAGAGCCGTGGAGTTTTACAGCATGGAAACAGGCCCTTGGGCTCATTGTGTCCACGCCATCCATCAAGCACATGTCTACTCTGATACCATTTTCCAGCACTTGGACCGAAGGCTATGGTATTTAGAGTGCTCATCTAAATACTTCTTAAATGTTGAGGGTTTCTGCCTCTGTCACCCTTTCAGGCAGTAATTCCAGGTTCCTACCACACTGGGTGAAAAAGCTTTTTCCTCCCATCCCCTTTAAATCTCATGCCCCTTACCTTAAGACGGATTAGATACCATCGAAGTCCCTCCACCAGGATTTTGGTAGACCCCGAGGCCCAGCCACGGTATTTTCAGGCCTGTCCTGTCCCCTACGCGTTGAAGCCTAAGGTGGATCAGAGTTGGACCACCTGGAACAATTAATGATCATCCATGCAGTTCATGGATTGGGCTGCGCCGGTTTGCCAGTCATGAAGCCTGCCAGTTTCATCTGTCTCGGCAGGGATGATAAGATGATGATCAATCGGACTTCCCGTTCGGACCGTTACCCGGAACCCAGAATTGAGGATCTATACTCTCAGCGCAACGGAGGGCGTAATCACCAAGCCTGGCATGAGTCATGCTCATCTACAATCAGCTTTGGACCCAGCCCCATGGAAGTACATGACCATCAATACACACAGAAAGTCTGCACGAGTACACCAGATTGCCTTTCGGAATCTCCTCCACATGTACCATTTCTCAGCGAGTAATGGAGAATATTCTCTGAGGATTGTCGCAGGTAGCAGACTACCTGGACAAGGTGTTGATCACCAGTTCATCCGAATGGGAACAGGTGAAGAACCTGGAGGACGTCCTTCGTCAATTCGAGGCAGTCGTGGTCTGCCTACGGTTTGAAAAGCGTGCATTTCACGCAAAACAAGTAGTCTACTTAGGTTAAAGGGTGGACCGGAATGATTTGCACCCAGTGGACGACAAGACACGAGCAATCCGACAGACCCCTGTGCCCAGGGATCTCCACACCTTTGTGGGCGTAATCAACTATTAGGTTCATTACAAATTTGGCGACGGCGTTGGCCCCACTACATCTGTTTCGAAAGAAAGGCCAGCGGTGGTTTTGGCTGCAACAAGATGGCTTTCGATGAGGTGAAGCAGCTCTCATCTTTGCATCTGCTGACTCACTTTGACCCCTCCAAGCCCTTGTTGTTCAGCTGCGATGCCTCACCTCATTGTGCCTGTTCTGGTGCACCGAATGGATGATGGAACAAAATGGCTCATTGCATTTGATTCATGCATCCTGGCGTCAGCACAGCGGAACCACACACAAACCGAAAAGGAAGGTTTTGCGTTGGTCTTCAGGATGAAGCGATTCCACCAGGAGGCATACATTTATGGCTTACACAAGCCTATATTGGGGTTGTTTAAGGAGGATAGGGCAATCCCCCGCCCTCACCCCCCATGGTGTCCGCCTGCATTCAGCGCTAGCCGCTACTCCCAGCAGCGTATTAATACATGTCGGAACATCGGCCAGTTTGGAACTGTGAATAAATTGTGCAAAGTGAGTGTTATTAGTACATCGCCATGCCGGCAAGATTGACATCATTTCCTATCCATTTGGAATTGATTTACCAATGTACAATAAAAATCAGCTCAAATCCATCCGACAGCCAAGGGCTGTAAAGACTGATGCATAATCCAATTCGTACCTCAGTTACTACCATTATGGTGGCTACAATCATGTTTTTCTTACTCTAACGTTTTGTACAGAGACTCTTCTTCTGCTCATCATAAAATAATTTTATTGAAGGAATGACAGAAGTGGCTTTGTTGAAACAACATCAGAGTAGCAGATGCTTAAGAAAACACAGAATCAGCTAAAGAGGTCCGTACACACGCTACTCTCTGTAAATGGAAACAGTAGAGCACGCACCAAGCTGGAGGTTGTTGGAACTAAACTCTCAACTTAATGACAAAGAACAAAAGAAATTTTAAAAACCAAATTTGGTGCACTTGATCAGCCTTTTGTGGATTTGTTTTTAGAATGAGTCTGCATTTTGAAACACAAGTTATCCCAAGAGCACAGACTGAAATAATTTATAGCAGATCCCCAGATGACCAACTAAATTGTGCCATAAAAGCAACTACTGCAGATGCTGGAACTCTGAAATAAAAGCAGAAAATGCTGGAAAGCTGGACTGGCAGTATGTGTGGAGAGAGAAACAGAGGGTGCGATTCAGCGGACATAAATCAAAGCCTGCTTTCGGACACATTTGGCAGGGTGCTTCCTGGGGACTTCAGCGTCAAAATTCACCCCACTATTCCACGGCACTTTGCCAGTTTTTTGGGCCTCCCTGCACTTTAGCAGATTTCCAGTATTGATGAGCTTCTTGCAGATAGGGGTGCCATTTTGACCAACTGCACCATTCTCTACATCCCCCCCACCCCCCTCTTTTAGGCCTCCTCAGTTTCAAAACGCACCCCCCTTCATCCCCTAACCTTTTTGTGGCTCCTGGAATCCGCCCTCGCCTCCTCCTCTCATGGGCAATGCCTCCCCAGGCCTGACGCTGGTGGTGCCAACCTGGCACCTGCACAACTTGGCACTACCAGTCAGCCACCCTTGCAGTGCATCTGGGGCACGGGTGACACTGCCAGGATGCCTGGATGGCACTGCCAGGGTGCCAGGCTGACAGTACTAGGGTTTCCAGGGGAGTGCCAAAGTACTACCCTGCCCTGTCTCCGACCACCTGGCGATCTCTAATGGTCTGCGGGAACCTTCCCCGCCAGAAAGGTGCTATCATGCCTGCTCCATGTTTGTGGAAATCAGTGCTAAACGGCACCAGGTTAACATCGCGCAGGCATGGCCATTGACTTATGCTAACCACCATGCTACCGTGGGCAGCACGGTAGCATGGTGGTTAGCATAAATGCTTCACAGCTCCAGGGTCCCAGGTTCGATTCCCGGCTGGGTCACTGTCTGTGCGGAGTCTGCACGTCCTCCCCGTGTGTGCGTGGGTTTCCTCCGGGTGCTCCGGTTTCCTCCCACAGTCCAAAGATGTGCGGGTTAGGTGGATTGGCCATGCTAAATTGCCCGTAGTGTCCTAAAAATGTAAGGTTAAGGGGGGGTTGTTGGGTTACGGGTATAGGGTGGATACGTAGGTTTGAGTAGGGTGATCATTGCTCGGCACAACATCGAGGGCCAAAGGGCCTGTTCTGTGCTGTACTGTTCTATGTCTATGACTCCTGGGCGCCAGGATCATGTCCAGTGAGGGTGTGATCCAGTTCATGTTGGGAAGAGTGAGTCAGGTGATACACATCGCCCTGGTACCCAACGCAAAACCTGATATGGGGCTCTCGCAGGACTCACCCATAGCGCCCGGCCATGGCTGAATCGTGCCCAGTTTCAAGTCCACGTGGCTCTGCTTCAGAGCTGAAGAGAGGGAGAAATATGATGGATTTTATAGTTGGAGAAGGTGGTGGAGAAGGTCGGGGATAGGTGGGAGCTCAGGAGAGATTGACAAAAGTCACTTGGACACAAAAAAAAGGGAATATTAACTAATATTAAAGACTAAAGAGTTAT
Organism: Scyliorhinus canicula; assembly: GCF_902713615.1. NCBI lineage: Eukaryota > Metazoa > Chordata > Chondrichthyes > Carcharhiniformes > Scyliorhinidae > Scyliorhinus > Scyliorhinus canicula. The sequence goes on along the minus strand of NC_052156.1, from coordinate 25,695,737 downwards.
GCCATGCATGTCATCAAGTGCCATATGCTTTCTGCTGAGAGGATTAATGGGCAGCAGTTGGGGCACTTCAATTGGCATCTTGCTTGACTAGCAAAAATTCCATCAAATTTACTGCTACCGATCATTACCTGTTATTAGTTGATTGAAAGTGTGTGTAAATTAACATTCGCAACTGGTTGGGCTTTTTTTTGTGGTATCCTCTAATCTCGGTTCATAGTTGAAGAATAACTACTTGTGTATCATAATATAGAATTTACAGTTCAGAAGGAGGTCATTTGGCCCATCGAGTCTGCACCAACCCTTGGAAAGAGCTTAAGCCCACACCTCCACCCTAACGTTTTTGGACACTAAGGACAATTTAGCATCGCCAATCCACCTAACCTGCACATCTTTGGACTATGGGAGGAAACCGGAGCACCCGGAGGAAACCCATGCAGACACAGGGAGAACATGCAGACTCCACACAGACAGTGACCAAGCCAGGAATCAAACCTGGGACACTGGAGCTGTGAAGCAACAATACTACTCACTGTGCTACCCTGCGGCCAAGGACAGAGGAACATAGGACCAGGAGAAGGCATTTTGTCCCTTAAACATGTTCAGCAATTCAATGAGATCATAGTTTACCTTGAACATTACTCAATATTCCTACTTTTATCCTTAACCCAAAATACCTTCGGTATTTAAAATGAAAATTGATCTCATATTGATTGTTATTTTCAGAAAAGAATGCCAAACTTCAATATCACCCTTTGTAGACAAGTTTCCAAATTTCACCCCAAGAGTTCTCGCTCCAATTTTTAAGACTCTACCCCATAGAACCGTAGAAAAGATACAGCACAGAAGGGGGGCATTCAGTCCATCTTGTCCATGCTGACCCAAACACACACAGTACTCTTTCTAATCCCTACTTCCTGTACATGGCCGAAAGCCCTGTAGCTTACAGGTGCAGATCCATGTACTTTTTTGAAAGAGTTTAGGGTCTCTGCCTCCACCACCAGACCAGGCAGCGAATTCCAGACAGCCATGAAGCTCTGCGCAAGACCCTCATGTCCCCTCTAATCCTTCTGCCATTTAGCTAGAGTCTATGGACCCTGGTTTTTGAACTCTCTGCCAAGGGGAAACAGGTTCCTCCTGTCTACTCTAACTCTACTCTTCACAATTTTGTACACCTCAATCATGTCATCTCCCAGCCTTCTCTGTCCCAAGGCAAACAACCTCTCCACTCTCCTCACAGCAACAATTCTCCAGCTCTGGCAAAATTCTAGTAAATCCCCCCTGCACTCTCTCTAGAGCAAAATCTGCAAAATCCTCAACTATGTCCTTTATAATAATATAATAATATTTATTGCCGCAAGTAGGCTTACATTAACACTGCAATGAAGTTACTGTGAAAAGCCCCTAGTCACCACATTCCAATGCCTGTTCGGGTTCACAGAGGGAGAATTCAGAATGTCCAAATTACCTAATAGCACATCTTTCGGGACTTGTGGGAGGAAATCGGAGCACCCGGAGGAAACCCACGCAGACACAGGGAGAGTGTGCAGACTCCAACCACCAAGCCTTTTGGTTACTCTTTAGAGCAATTATTTCTTCATTATTTTGCTTTTACATTAATTACATTAATTTGGTTGATGAACCTTGTCCCTCATTCAATATTTCCCTCAAATTTCCTGTTTTCTCTGCACCAAAACTGACAAAGTTATTATTCAGTGTCTACCATTTCCATATTAAGTGACAACATCCCTGCTATCAGTTGTCAAGGAGCCCACCTTACTCTGACCACTTTTTTAATGATTGAAAAGAAAATTGGTGTTGATCTTGATATCCCTTGCAATTTAGTTTCTTGCTCTCTGTTCATAGTTGTTTTCCAAACCTTTCCAATTTGCCACAATCACAGAACTGTTACGTTGCAGAAAGAGCTCGTTCGGCACCAGCTCTCTGAATGAGCAATTCCTTTATTGCCATTCTCCTGCCTTCTCCCCATAATCCTTCACATTCTCTGTTTTAGCCAATAGTCTAATTTCCGCTTGAACGCTTCAAAAGGGCTGTTTAGCACACTGGGCTAAATCGCTGGCTTTGAAAGTAGACCAAGGCAGGCCAGCAGCACGGTTCAATTCCCGTAACAGCCTCCCCGAACAGGTGCCGAAATGTGGCGACTAGGGGCTTTTCACTGTAACTTCATTGAAGCCTACTCGTGACAATAAGCGATTTTCATTTCATTTCATTTTTCAAATGTGCCATGCCTTGTATTTATGCTTTGTCTTTTTAGATTTTTTTTGTGCCCGATCTCTTCTGGGCCATCCATGGTATTTTGGGCAAACACGGGTCCCGATTGGTCCTGAATCATATTAACTTCCTTTTTGAACACCACATGGGATAGCAGAGGGCTGTTGGTGGTCATGAAACTGGACCCTGCCGTTTTTAGGACACGGAAAAGGCCAAAAGAAACGGGAAAATGCTATGCAACTTTACAAGTTGTTCACTACTTGAAAGCTGATTATCCACACATGCGCACACACGCACACACACACAAACACACACACCTACCAATGGAGAATTATTCACTTATCATAAGTGGATTAAACAAAGTTATACATCTTTCCATAAAGGCAATGGAAACTGTTTACAGTGAACTCTGATTTAGTGACATTCTGTTTATAGTGGAAAATTCCAATGACCTAAAGTCACTGTTTATATGAAACAACGCATTGTAATGAAGTGACTGCATTACTTGTTTATAATACAAGTCTGAGTATTAGTTTCCCATTGTTTATCCCACAAGGCTACCTGACTAGTTCATCGACATCAACACCTCCAACCACAAAGTGTTCAATCTCTGACAGCACTGCTAACATTGAATGCCTTTTGTTTCAGGGCTTCCGTTCAACATCTCAGGATCGCAATCTTCGAGTAAAATGTTGAGAATTTGAACAAAGGCTGTTGAACATTTTCAACATTCAGGTTATCGGATCCGGATCATAGTTTTAAAAGCCCATCTCTAGAATGAAACAATTTGGAATTTGGTTCTTTAAATGGTTGTAGCTCATCACAGAATCACAAAATTGTTGCAGCCCAGGAGGTGACCATTTGTGTCTACACTGGTTCACCAGATGAGCAATATGACTTAGAACCATTCCCCTGCTTTTCCCCATACCCCTGCACATTATTTCTATTCAAGTAATCATCTAATGCCCTCCTGAATGCCTCCATTGAACCTGTTTCCACCAAATTTCCAGGCAGTGTATTCCAGACCCGAGCCACTCATGTGAAAATGTTCTTTCTCACATCACATTTTCTTCTTTTGCCAATCACTTTAAATCTGCGGCCCCCCATTCTACGAGTGGGAACAGTTTCTCCCCATTTACAATGTACAATTTCCCCCCCCCCCCCCCCCCCCCATGATTTTGAACATCTCTATCAAATCTCCTCCTAGCCTTCTTCTCTCCAAGGAGAACAGTCCCAGTCACTCCAGTCTAGCCTCATAACTGATGTTTCTCATCCCTGGAACCATTCTTGCAAACCTGTTCTGCTCTCTCTCCATCCTTTTTATAGTGTGGCGCCCAGAACTGTACACAATATTCCAGCTGAATTCTAACCAGTGCCTTGTATAAGCTCAGAATAAACTCCTAGCTCTTCTACTTTATGCCGCTATTAATAAAGCCCAGGATACCATATGCTTTATTAACTGCTCTCTCCACCTGTCCTGCTACCTTCAATGATCTATGCACATATACACCCAAACTATGGACTAAGTGCAAGAAAATGGTATTGGAATAGATAGGTGCTTGATGGCCAGTGCTGACACGATGGGCCGAAGGGCCTCTTTCTGTGCTGTAAAGCTCAATGATTAAATGAACCTCTGCTCCTGCACCCCTCATTTCATATTCTCTCTCCATGTTCTTCCTAACAAAATGCATCACCTCACACTACTCCACATGAAGCTTCATCTCCCACCTTCTGCCCACTCCACCAACTTGTCCATTTCCTTTTGAAATTCTACACTATCCTCCTCTTCAGCTTACAATACGTCCAAGTTTCTTGTCATCTACAAACTTTGAAATTGTACCCTGCACACCAAGAAGATTAATATATATATATATATCCGGAAAAGCAAGGGTTCCAACTCTGACCCCTGGGGAACTCCGCAAGAAAAAGCTTCCTCTAGCCTGAAAAATATCTACTGACCCTCTGTTTCCTATTCCTCATCCAATTTTGTATCCATGTTGCTACTGTTCCTTTTATTCTATGAAGTATAACTTTTCTCACAAATCTTATGTGGCATTGTATCCAATGCCTTCTGAAAGTCTATGTACACCACATTAACAGTATTACCCCCATCGACCCTCTATTATATCTTCAAAAAACTCCAGTAAGTTAATCAAAGAAATTTACCCTTTAGAAATTCGTGCTGGCTCTTCTTAATCAACCCACATTTTTCCATGTGACTACTAATTGTGTGCCAAATAATTGTTTCCAGAAGTTTCCTCATCACAGATGTTGAACTGACTGGCCTGTGGTTGATGGGCTTATCCTTACAACCTTTTTTTTTTAAACAAGGCCATAATGTCTGCGATTCTCCAGTCCTCTGGCACCTTCCCAGAGCCGAGGGGTGACTGAAAGATTAGTGCCAGCGCCCCTGCAATTTCCACTCTCACCTATCTTCAATATCCTTGGATGCATCTAATCCGGTCCTGGCGCCTTGTCAACTTGAAGTTCTGAATCAAAAGCATGTGGATTCAAAACCTACCTTGGATTTCAATGCAGAATGTGAGCAGAAATTTCAGTGCGATGTTGCGAGGGGCTGTGTGTTTTGGATAAAATATTAAACCGGGGCCTAACTGAAGGGATTCACCCTCAGGTCCTGCCCTCGTATCCTAACCAACATTCCTCTCTCAAATAAACTTACCAAAAATAGATTTATCTGCTTGTTTATTCATCTGCTTTGGTGGCACCTTGCTGTGAGCAATCTGATTAGTGTCTATGCTCAGATGATAAAAGTAAGAAGTCTTAACACCAGGCTATGAGGAGAGGTTGAATAAACTTGGTTTGCTCTCACTGGAATGATGGAGGTTGGGGGGGGGGGGCAACCTGATAGAGGTCTACAAAATTAGACATAGAACATACAGTGCAGAAGGAGGCCATTTGGCCCATCGAGTCTGCACCGACCCACTTAAGCCCTCACTTCCACCCTATCCGTGTAACCCAGGGGTGGGCAAACTACGGCCCGCGGGCCGCATGCGGCCCGCCAAAGGTATTTCTGCGGCCCACCAAGTCATTAAAAAAAAAAATTTTTTTTTTAAATTTTTTTTTTTTTGTTTTTAATTTTTTTTTTAAGGTTAATGGGGGGGGGGGGCTGTTGGGTTACTTACTGGTATAGGGTGGATACGTTGACTTGAGTAGGGTGATCATTGCTCGGCACAACATCGAGGGCCGAAGGGCCTGTTCTGTGCTGTACTGTTCTATGTTCTATATGAGGCGCCCAGAATCATAACCGGGTGAAGTAATTATTTTACTTAATATACTATGCGGCCCTTTGTGAATTGTGAATTTCTGAATGTGGCCCTTGCACGGAAAAGTTTGCCCACCCCTGGTGTAACCCAATAACCCCTCCTAACCTTTTTGGTCACTAAGGGCAATTTAACATGGCCAATCCACCTAACCCGCACGTCTTTGGACTGTGGGAGGAAACCGGAGCACCCGGAGGAAACCCACGCAGACACAGGGAGAACGTGCAGACTCCGCACAGACAGTGACCCAGCGGGGAATCGAACCTGGGATCCTGGTGCTGTGAAGCCACAGTGCTATCCACTTGTGCTACCGTGCTGCCCAAAATTAGGAGGGGCATAAACAAAGTGGATAGTCAGTGGCTTTTCCCGTGGTGGGGGATCAATTACTAGGGGGCATAGGTTTAAGGTGCGAGGGGCAAGGTTTAGAGATGTACGAGGCAAGTTTTTTTACACAGAGGGTAGTGTGTGCCTGGAACTCGCTGCCGGAGGAGGTGGTGGAAGCAGGGACGATAGTGACGTTTAAGGGACATCTTGACAAATACGTGAATAGAGTGGGAATGGAGGGATACGGACCCCGGAAGTGTAGAAGATTTTAGTTCAGATGGGCAGCATGGTTGGCGGAGGCTTGGAGGGCCAAAGGGCCTGTTCCTGTGCCGTGCTTTTCTTTGTTCTTTGTTCAGGTTAAAGCCCAACAGGTTTATTTCGAGTCACTAGCTTCCGGACCGCAGCTCCTTCCTTAGGTGACAGAGGGAGCGATCTAATTGAATTGCAACAGAGTTCTTCACCTGAGGAAGGAGCTGCGCTCCGAAAGCCAGTGACTCGAAACAAACCTGTTGGACTTTAACCTGGTGTTGTCAGACTTCTTACTGTGCCCACCCCAGTCCAACATTGGCATCTCCACATCATAGATGATAAAAGTAACCATACTTCAAAAAGCAAAGTGTTAAATACATGGACAACTGATCTTGCTACTTTTCCTCATCCCAGTATCAAATAAAGGTCTCAGGTCTGCTGAGAGAAACATTCCTGAGGTAAGCACTGTTTTACTGAGAAATGTTTACAAAATAAATGCTTTTAGCTACCATCAGTTATAAGAAGTTTCAATATGTTATAAACTGGTTTACTATCAGAGTTAATCAGACACAATATTCGAAACACTTTGATGTGAAATAAATCTAATGTAACTGTTGGCAAATAGTTCCAACAATATTATTTGTTTGTCAAGATGTGAAGTAGATCATCACGTGTTATTTATGGATGACATTCACAAACAATACTTTCTAAAAGATTGTTTTGGAAATTTTAAATCCATTTGAAAGATAAATGATAGAGATTTTGGAACAAAACTTTTCATGGCTCCAACAAAGTTCAAAAGTGCCTTGTGCCTGTCAGTATTGACTTGCAAAGTTTAAAACTAACAAATAGTTGACTTAAAATAATAACAGAAAGTGCTGGAGACACTCAGCAGATCTGGCAGGATTTGTGGAAAGAGAGACAGAGCGACACGGCGCCGCGTCATCAAGGCGTCCCATGTATCCGACGTCTGGTCCGGTGCCACACCCCCCGCACCTCTCATGGCGCTCATGCTGGCTCAATTTGCAGCCCAGAATCCACCCTCGGAGCGGCCCGTTCATGCCGTCGTAAAACGCGACGACTTTTACGACGGTATCAACACTCTGCCACAGGATTACAGAATCCCGCCCAGAGGGCGCGATCTTACCAAATTGCAACAGAGTCCCGTGTCAAGCCCGTTTAGCCAGGTGTTTCCCGGCATTGTTAAGTGGCATCCTGGTATCACAACCCTCTCTCTGACACGGCCCCGGACCAACCAAGGCACCAACTCACCTATAAGAGGGTCCTCTGGGCATACCCCGCATTCCACCTCAGAAAGACAGGGCAACCTTGGGCCCAATCCCTGGTGTAGGCAGAATACCAACCTGGCACCCTGGCACTTCCAGCCTGGCAGTGCCCCTGTCAACCTGGGCAGTGCCAGGTTGGCAACCAGGTGGTACTGCCAGCCAGTCAGTGCCAAGGTGCCAGAATGCCACCCTGCCCAGAGGGCAGCCACCTAGGGGTCTCCAATCCCTTTGGAGACCTCCCCAGGTTCACCTGGTCCCAGTTTATGGGTACTAGTACAGAACTGTGCTCACCGAAGGTCTCCGAGGTGAAATGGTTACATCTCAATTCCTCAGGTAGATGAGGAGAGCTGCATATTAGAGTGGGACTAGATACTCTCTCTAATTCACAAGTTTGCCAAATACTGATCCCGCCCACAATGGGCGGGATCCAGGTCGTGCCGTCTCGCGTTAGATGCCGTGAGGCGTGACAAGTCATGTCAATCCTGGAAGAGGCTTCCCCGGCATCTACAGGCATGCTGCACCTCGGTTCGGGTGGGATGCGGCCAGTAGAGTGGCCCAGAGTTAATGAGCAGAACTTTCCATTATTTTGGCTCAGTGTCATTTTGGTGAGAAAATCTGAGAGACCCTCACCAACCCCAACCTGGGAGACCCTCACCCGCCCCAACCTGGGAGACCCTAGCCAACCCCAACCTGAGAGACCCTCGCCATCCCCAACCTCAGAAACCCTCGCCAGCCCCAACCTGGGAGACCCTCGCCAGCCCCAACCTGGGAGACCCTCGCCAACCCCAACCTGAGAGACCCTCGCCAGCCCCAACCTGGGAGACCCTCGCCAGCCCCAACCTTGGAGACCCTCGCCAGCCCCAACCTGAGAGACCCTCGCCAGCCCCAACCTGAGAGACCCTCGCCAACCACAACCTGGGAGACCCTCGCCAGCCCCAACCTGGGAGACCCTCGCCAGCCCCAACCTGAGAGACCCCCGCCAGCCCCAACCTGAGAGACCCTCGCCAACCCCAATCTGAGAGACCCTCGCCAACCCCAATCTGAGAGACCCTCGCCAACCCCAGTCTGAGAGACCCTCGCCAACCCCAACCTGAGAGACCCTCGCCAGCCCCAACCTGGGAGACCCTCGCCAGCCCCAACCTGGGAGACCCTCGCCAGCCCCAACCTGAGAGAACCTCGCCAGCCCCAACCTGAGAGAACCTCGCCAGCCCCAACCTTGGAGACCCTCGCCATCCCCAACCTGGGAGACCCTCGCCAACCCCAACCTGGGAGACCCTCGCCAACCCCAACCTGGGAGACCCTCGCCAGCCCCAACCTGAGAGAACCTCGCCAGCCCCAACCTTGGAGACCCTCGCCATCCCCAACCTGGGAGACCCTCGCCAACCCCAACCTGAGAGACCCTCGCCAGCCCCAACCTGAGAGACCCTCGCCAGCCTCAACCGGAGAGACCCTCGCCATACCCAACCTGGGAGACCCTCGCCAGCCCCAACCTGAGAGAATCTCGCCATCCCCAACCTGAGAGACCCTCGCCAGCCCCAACCTGGGAGACCCTCGCCAGCCCCAACCTGAGAGACCCTCGCCAGCCCCAACCTTGGAGACCCTCACCAGCCCCAGCCTGGGAGACACTCGCCAGCCCCAACCTGGGAGACCCTCGCCAACCCCAATCTTGGAGACCCTCGCCAGCCCCAGCCTGGGAGACCTTCGCCAGCCCCAACCTGGGAGACCCTCGCCAGCCCCATCGTCACAATTTCACACCCTGCGCTAGATTCTCCCAAAATGAGAATTCCCATTAAAATTTAGGGTGGCTGTGGCCTTCATGGCAACTGGCAATGGGTGGCCTCTAAGGCCACGTGACGCCAATGCAGGACCTGGCAAAGGCGAGTGAGCATGTCCCTGGACATCCAAAGTCTCCTCCTGTACTGGTTATCACTCAGCCCCAAGTACCTCAGCTGCCATCGGTAGAATCTGGCTCGAAGTTGTCACCTCTGAGCGGCCACTCTCTGTGAGTCAGCCTTCGACAAGTCCTGCCACCTCAGGGTTCTGTTCCTGCCTCCGTAAAGCTGCAGAGGGTTGTGAATCTGTGGAATTCCTCACCCAGTAAAGCAGTTGAGGCTAGCACATTTTTAAGGCAAAGATAGATAGATTTTTGAACGGTAAAGGAATTAAGGGTTATGGTGAGCGGGTGGATAAGTGGAGCTGAGTCCACAAAAAGATCAGCTTTGATCTTATGGAATGGTAGAGCAGGGTCAAGGGGCTAGATGGCCTACCCCTGCTCCCAGTTCTTATGTTCTTTAGAACCTTCATGGCAAAGCACAAGAACCTTTGAGATACAAGCACGTTGTTTGCTGTTATCAGCTGTAATGAATGCTGATTAACCGTAACAGTTTGAGAGCCAAGTTGGATAAGTACTGCCTTACCACCATAAGCAATTACTTCCTAGGGCCTCTCCATTCCCTATGACACTGGTATAACCAAATCTCCCGAAATAGGCTGTCTCACATGGTCATAAATGATGCACAATGCTCTCAGAATTTTCGCCAAAACTTCAGGTTTGATAAAAGCCCATCATCCTGCGCTTAAGGCTTTTAAATATGCAAAATAATTGGAACTACCTTCTAGAGCAGGAGGACTATCACACAGTACAGAGGCAATTTCAGATGTTGCTCACAGACTAACTGATAGGGACCAATCCTCCAACCACCTGAGTGAATTATTTGCATGTGCTGCCCATGTCAGGGTTTCAACAGGCTGATCATCGAAAGTTTTATGCAGCATTTCATTGGTCACCTCTTGATTCCTTTCACAAAATCCACTGTTGAATGGAATTGCAGCTGCGGTATGCATGACCATGACGTTGATATTTTCCCTCAGGCCTCCCTGAACAGATTAATTGTGAGCCTGTAAATCCTTCCAATCGCTTTGATGTCAGGCGGTAAGGATGGGAGAGTTTCCTGGACAGCCATACCGTACTCGGCAATGGCAAAATAATGCAGTGCTTTGCCAAGTATGACCGTGGACAAATTAATGGAGGTCCAGAGTCACCAACGTCTTCTTGGGTCATGGTACCTGGCGGAGAAGCAGGAATGTGAGCACAATTTGTCTTTTTCCCCCCCTCATTTTGGATTTGTATCACCTGATGCTATTGACAGTAATCTAAAGTTTTGATGTGAAACAAAGGGAATACAATCATGATTAGGAAAACTGCAAATCAACTGACTTTCCAAAAAGTAATTGTCTTATCATGCTCTGTAAGAAGCATTGTGCACTTTTCATAGAAGGCTTATTCAATAGCATAGCCATCTTACTAAAGACTGGGTGGAAATTTTACACTCTATACACAGAGTGCTGGCTGAGGCGACACAACCGGCTTGTAGCTCTCCAAATGCACAGCCAGATTTTCCCATCAGATTCTCTGACACCCTGCGCAGAAAATCTGTGGGCACGGTTTTTGCTGTCACGCTAGCAGGAAGGGGCCTGATAGAACCATTATCGCAGGCTCCAAAGATCGGGGTGCCCCAATCTGCGTTAAAACAAACCTCCCTACCCCACCCCCACAAATATGGGGCAACCTCCCCCACTCCCCCTCACCTGTCCTGCCCCCAGGCCCCCAAAAGCACCCGGGCAACAATCCCCCTCCTCCCACCACCCCACACACACATAATGGGAACCCACCCCCAGTGGAGCTGCCCAGAGGCCATTCCCTGCTACTGGCCCTCCGGGGCAGTTTTCAACGTGTACTTTCATGTCAGATATTAAATATGGTTTAGAAATGTCAAAATATTAGAGAAATGTTTTTCTGTGACAAGTGTATTGTTTAAATATCAGCAAAGTGATTTGTTCTAACAGTTTAAACTTGTCAAAACTTTCAAAATATACCAAATGTCATTGCAATGTATTTTTATTTTTTATCAACCTCTCAAGGTTGTACCTTGATGCAATCCCCTTAATGATCACAAGTGCCCAGAGATACAATATGGGTTTATAAATGAAAGCTGATCATTGGTAAACAAGATAATAAGGGTGCAAGATCAGCTATAATAGAACATATAGAAATACAGGAACAGGAGTAGGCCATTCAACCCCTGCAGTCTGGTCTGCCATTCAATTTAGTATTGGATCTTAGCAGCATCCACTCTCTTCTTGTGTTGATCATGAGGTCAGGTGTAATGCCTGGATCTGGTCTGTCTCTCTTGTGAAGACCATGAATTGGATTCAATTTGAATTGGTTTTTGGAGCAGGCAAGGAGCTGGATTAGGGGTTTGTCCCTGTCCACACTCTTGAGCTCTGGTTTTGTCACTCTGATAAAGTAATAAAGACTTTGCAATTGAGAATATTCAACAAAATGATCCATTCTAACAATGATGTATGATGATGAAAAGTACAACAATATTTAGTGTTTTACCTTTAAGGGACAAATTTGAAACTTTAATTAATGCTGTCTTTACTCTCTATACAAGAGTAAAGTGCACATGATACTAATGTACTGTACCTGAATGCCAGATGCTGCAACTCTAGCAGCCTCGCTGAAAGTTAGATGTTAGCCGTTAAGCAGCAGTTCGCTTCCCTATGTCAAGTGCTTCAAATTGGGGAAAAAAATGGGTTTATATTCAAGCTGTCACCCTGGCTTTAAACTTGCATTAGGGATCGATCGCGTGTTAGAAAATATATCCAGTCTTCATTTAAAATAAAACTCGGTCATCCATTATAAAAGCATCCAACCTGCTCTGCCAGTTTGATGCCTGGAGACAAGTTCAAAATCTACCCTATTGAGTTAATCATCTGGAAGATAATTATTGCATTTCACAGCTGGCTGACAGAACTGCCTTCAAAGATTGCTGAGGCAAAACATATAAGGTATATATACCCAGCCTGCTCAAGATCCCAAAATATATTAAAACATCAGGCTACCATGTCACTCACCTTAAGGCGATCACTTCACGAGAACTGAACGGACAGTTTGCTAATGCTCCTAAAGACAGAAATTGGTGAATGCCATTCCAGAATTTTGAAAGATCATGCGCATGTGAACAAAGTATCAGTGTTGTAGATACAATGGCACCTACATAACTACGAAATATCCAGTGGCATTAAAATATCCAGTGGTATTAAAAAGTTATCTAATAAACATAATTACTGTTAATTAATCAAGTACCTATTTTCAAGAATCCTTTTACCTCTGATGATGAATATCTTTTTTTTTCTTATAAATTTAGAGTGCGAGGGCAGCAAGCCTAGTGGTTAGCACAACCGCCTCACGGCGCTGAGGTCCCAGGTTCGATCCTGGCTCTGGGTCACTGTCTGTGTGGAGTTTGCACATTCTCCCCGTGTCTGCGTGGGTTTCGCCCCCACAACCCAAAAAAAATGTGCAGAGTAGGTGGATTGGCCATGCTAAATTGCCCCTTAATTGGAAACAATAATTGGGTAATCTAAATTAAAAAAAAAAAAAAAAAATTTAGAGTGCCCTCTCATTTTTTTCCAATTAAGGGGCAATTTAGCGTGGCCAATTCACCTACTCTGCACATCTTTTTTGGTTGTGGCGGTGAGACCCACGGGAGAATGCGCAAACTCCACAGGAACAGTGACCCGGGCTGGGATCGAACCTGGGTCCTCAGTGCTGTGAAACAACAATGCGAACCACTGCGCCACTATGCCGCCCAGATGATGAGTATCTTGTCAGATGCAAAAGAGTTCCGGGGACAAATTTCTGAAATAAATCTTTGTCCCAAATGCCTTTTTGTTACAAAGAAGTGATATGACCATATACAACTTGGATATGTAACAATCAGAGCAAAGGGTATTGCCACTAGATTCTGGTATTGTTTTTCTGAAAAAAAGCACTGCAATCAAATATTCGTTTTCAATTTCTGCTCTAGATTCGTGACCAATGGTTATTGCATAATTCATTACTGACGCAGTCTGTTTGTCAAGTGCTAAAATACACATCTGTCACAGTCACTAATCCTGCACTTCATACAGCTACATAATCACATATGCTGCAATTCCTTCTCAACCTTTATATGCCTGGTTCTCAAAATTTGACAATCAACGCAGATTAATTCTTTAAAATCAGTGAAAAACTTCTTAAATTATATAAGTGCCTCGCTGCTGTCACTAATGTGGATAGCTCTGATTCCTAGTCTGGGAAAGTGAACAACATAGCTCCATTTTCTTGGATGATTGTACAGTCAACCTGGATTCAATTACAAGAGCTGCAGCATCTTTATTGACAGATTCACAGTTCACAAAAGACCCATTTCTATTTAAGGAAATAAAGCACAATATGTTTACCACACAGAGCCAGACTTATTTTCCATTCTTTATGGCATTCGTTTTGCTAAGTTCTTTTCTCCTTACTTATGGTGTCACATCGCATTCTGTTATCCTTCTGGGTGGAAAGGTACAACAATGCACAATTCATTCTCAGTCCGGCAGTTTTGGTTTCTCATCTAGAAGATATAGAGCACCCCTTCACTTCAGCCTGCTTGAATAATAGCTCTTTCCCATAGTGTAGCCACTAAGGTAAAAATAAAAAGGTTTTGTGATCTGGAAATATATGCAGCAGCTTTAGCCGTGGACATGCAATAGGTCAGTCAGAAAACAGAATCCTAAATAATGCTTGCAAAAATCTCACTTAGAAATTGCATGTGTGACGTGGCAAATAGGAACATTTTTGCAATAAATCTGACAATGTTGGAGATGATTTCTTTCCTGAAAATTATACTCTCATCGTGCACATAGATAGGATTGGGTGGACTTTCAGACCCCTCTCCTCATCAAATAGTTGGCTGACGCACTGTTGAAGTTAAACAGGGAGAATATTAATTAATCATTAAAGAGCTGTTGCTGAAGTTGGGATAATATCCCAACACAGATTTTCAACTTCAGGAAGTGTGCGGGGCGGGGGGGGGGGGGGGGGGGGGGGGGGGGGAGGATTTGGGAGCTAAAAATGAACGAATAATTGACGGATACTTAAAAATAATGTGTATGAAATCAATAACACGTCCGTATCTTATTCACTCATATTTATGATCAGATTGCACTGATTTGGTTGATTGGTCTAATTTTAATTTTCAATTGAGGTTCAAAAGAACACACGTTCTCGCAATGCCAGATATGGCAATGGTCCCATGACACCTTGGATTAATAGTCTATTGTACAATGAAAAAAATTTGCAAAAATGCTCTTCCTCAACAAACAGGGTAGTCCAGTTTGTCTGGGAGCCAAGTTCCAATTCAGTCAAGAGGAAATCCTTCTCTCAGAGGGACCTGTGACAAGTCCCAAGCAGAATAAGCTTTGGATAATCTTTCTCCAGTTCTTCATGGGCAGAAGAACGTTCACTAGTGGCAAACTGCCCACAGTTCAACACCAAATTTACAGTTTCACTGAGAGGCCTGGCTAACATGTGAAAGAGGAACGATCATGTTTGCGTTGTAGGGAGGCTGCTTCTGCGGTTGGAATTGAAATGTTTTGATGAAGGCACATGTATAAGAAATTAGGTTCATCAGCCAACCTGTAATGCATCTGACTCACTGGAAAAAAAAAATACAATGGAAAAATATGCCATTCCATCAACAGCACTTTTTCCACATTCCAATACAAACATTTTTTTTTAAATGCATAAAAGTGCTTCTCTTCTGAAAGCTTTAAGTTATCTCTGAACAAATTTTATTTTATTTGCTGTGCCACACTGATATCTTAAAAGGGTTTGTGAATTAATGAATTTAACTTCTGTCTCCATTTCACAGAAGAGGTTGAGCCACATGAAGAATACGTGTTAATGTATTTAAACCGTATAATAAAACTATAACTGTGCAAATGATTGAAATCTTAGGAAAAATTGAAAACTGATTAATTACAGCAAAATCCTTAGAGCAAGGGTCATAAATTACAGATTGCAATTGAATAAAACAAAATTGATGGATACCAATGCTTTTGCCTGCATTAATTGAAAATAAATTTAATTTCCTAAAAACATTTATGAATCAAACATGAAAATATCTCCAAGGTATTCAGCCTGAAAGGTTCAGGTGAATATTAGCAGGCTGAGAGGTGGCAGAGCTGGTACGCTAACAGGAGAAGGCATTGAGAGGGGAGCCCCAGTCTTTGTGCTGCCATGGCATGTTACCCGCAGCAGGAATCTCAATGCACGTCCACCCAAAAGGCAGCCACGTCAGTCACTTACAAGCCAGTGAGGAGCCAATTCCCACCTCGACAGACATTTATCCCGTGTCAGAAGAACAGTGGAGAAACTTTGGCAGCCTTCCAGCAGCCTATGGGGGAGGGGCTCCTGGGCATGCATGCAAAAGGATAACAGCCACCTCTGTGGGTGAGGTGCCATCGCTGTAAATGCCCCTGTGCTCACCCCACCTCCAACAATGTTCCAAATTTACCTCATCTTCGAGACCCTCGGCATTTAGGCACATAGGTGGGTCTCGGCTTTTTTTTTAACGACGGCCGCTTGGCCCATCCCAGGACGAGAATCGGCAGGCCAGCCGCGTAAAGGCCGCGCCAACCACGCCGGCGCCAGTGGCGCCGATTCTCCACTGAATCGCGTGCCGGTGTTGGGGCGGCGTGGCACGATTCGCGCCGGTCGCGGGCATTCTCGGGCCTGGCCCCGGACTCAGAGAATCCCGCCCCAAGAATTTGATCATTAATATATATCAGGAAAAGCAAGGGTCCCAATACTGACCCCCGGAGAACACTACTACAAACTTTGCTTCAGCCTGAGAAATATCCATTGACCGCCACTCTCTACGTCCTATCATTCAGCTAATTTTGTATCCACCTTGCTACTGTCTCTTTTATTCCATGAGCTATGATTTTTCTCACAAGCTAGTTGTCTCAAACGTGACCTGGAAAGTTGTTGAGAGCACAAAGCTATACTTGGGAATGGCAGACAAATTTCATTCTACAACCCCAGCAATGGCCATCTGTAGAAGTGGTGCTGGCTTTTGATTGGCAGCTACCAGTACAATGCTGCCCCCACCATGCCTGGTCCCATTCCCTGCTTGCATGGAGTCAGCTCCCACTATTGGTCCCAGCTGTGGAACTTCCTTGAGGCAAACAAAATTCCGCATTTTAACTCTGTTTTTCTCCCAATTGGTGAGCATCTCCAGCATTTTCTGTTGATATTTCAAGATTTTCGGCATTCACATTTGTTAGAGAAAACTTGATTTGAGCACAGTTACTTTACTCAGAAAGTAGATGTCATTTGAAAGTACAGTTGTTAGCTCTAGAATAAAATATATAGTATTGTACAAACAACACATAACTATAGATTTCCTATTGCTTGAAAATAAGTAATTTATAATACTGATAGAAAATGTGATGGGTCATATTATCCCTGCTCAAACTTACAACAGGATAATTGAACGGGGAGGTCTACATTTATCTGCCATGCCCCAGTATAGTTTTGTGCTCTCAACAACTTTCCAGGTCACGTCTGAGACAACTAGCTTGTGAGAAAAATCATAGCTCATGGAATAAAAGAGACAGTAGCAAGGTGGATACCAAATTAGCTGAATGATAGGACGTAGAGAGTGGCAGTCAATGGGTATTTTTCAGGCTGGAGCAAAGTTTGTAGTAGTGTTCTCCGGGGGTCAGTATTGGGACCCTGGCTTTTCCTGATATATATTAATGATCAAATTCTTGGGGCGGGATTCTCTGAGTCCGGGGCCAGGCCGGAGAATCCCCGCGACCGGCGCGAATCGTGCCACGCCGCCCCAACACCGGCACGCGATTCAGCGGAGAATCGGCGCCGCCGGCGTGGTTGGCGCGACCTTTACGCAGCCGGCCTGCTGATGCTCATCCTGGGATGGGCTGAGTGGCCGTCGTAAAAAAGCCAAGTCCCGCCGGCGCCATCCACACCTGCTCTCAGCCGGCGAGAACCCGGCGTGGAAGGGTCGGGGGGGGGGGCCTGTTGGAGGGTGGGGTGTCCGACCCCGGGGGTGGCCTCCGATGTGGCCTGGCCCGTGAGCGGGGCGCACCGATCGGCGGGCCGGCCTCTCTGGCTAGCGGCCTCCTTTCTTCCGCGCTGGCCCCTGTAGTCCTGCGCCATGTTGCGTCGGGGCCGGCGCGTTGAAGGAAGCCACTGTGCATGCGCGCGGTGGCACCGATGCCACTGCGCATGCGCGGATTCCGCGGCGCCCATTTGATGCCGGGATTGGCAGCTGGAACAGCGTGAACTGCTCCATTGCTGTGCTGGCCCCCTGTAGGGGCCAGAATTGCTGATCCTGAGGCCATGTTGACGCTGTCGAGAAACGCGACAGCATTTCCAACAGCATCAACACTTAGCCTCAGGATCACAGAATCCCGCCCTTGGTGTGTAGGGGACAATTTCAAAGTTTGTGGATTACGCATAACTTGGAAGTATTGTAAACTGTGAAGAGTGTAGAACCTCAAAAGAACCTAGTCAAGTTGGTGGATTGCGCAGATAGGTGGCAGATGAAGTTCAATGTGTAGAAGTGTGAGGTGATGCATTTTGATAGGAAGAACATGGCGAGACAATATAACAGAAGGGGTAAAATTCTTAAAAGGGGTGCAGGAGCAGAGGGGCCTGGGTGTATATGTGCATAAATCATTGAAGGTGGCAGGACAAGTAGAGAGAGCAGTTAATAAAGAATAAAGTATTGTGGGTATTATTAATAGGGGCATAGGGCAGCACGGTAGCATAGTGGTTAGCACAGTTGCCTCACAGCTCCAAGGTCCCAGGCTTGATTCCCGGCTTGGGTCACTGTCTATGCGGAGTCTGCACGTTCTCTCTGTGTCTGCGTGGGTTTCCTCTAGGTGCTCTGGTTTCTTTCCACAGTCCAAAGATGTGCAGGTTAGATGGATTGGCCATGCTAAATTGCCCTTAGTGTCTAAAAAATGTTAAGTGGGGGATTACTGGGTTACGGTGATAGGGTAGATACGTGGGCTTCAGTAGGGTGCTCTTTGTAAGGGCCGGTGCAGACTCGATGGGCCGAATGGCCTCCTTCTGCTCTGTAAATTCTATGATACTATGAGTACAAGAGCAAGGAGGTTATGCTGAACTTACATAATCATAGATCATAGATCATAGAATTTACAGTGCAGAAGGAGGCCATTCAGCCCATCGAGTCTGCACCAGTTCTTGGAAAGAGCACCCTACCCAAGGTCAACAACTCCACCCTATCCCCACAACCCAGTAACCCCACCCAACTCTAAGGACAATTTTGGACCCTAAGGGCAATTTATCATGGCCAATCTACCTAACCTGCACATCTTTGGACTGTGGGAGGAAACCGGAGCACCCGGATGAAACCCACTCACACACACGGGGAGGATGTGCAGACTCCGCACAGACAGTGACCCAAGCCGGAATCGAACCTGGGACCCTGGAGCTGTAAAACAGACGTTAGACCTCAGCTGGAATATTATGTACAGTTCTAGGCACCATACTGGTGTGAACGCATTGGAAAGAGAGCAGAAGAAGTTTACAAGAGTGGTTCCAAGGATGAGAAACTTCAGTTATGAGAATAGATTGGAGAGGTTGGGACTGTTCTCCTGGGAGAGAAGAAGGCGAAGAGGAGATTTGACAGAGATGTTCAAAATCATGAGGGGGCTGGACAGAGTAGATCGGGTGAAACTATTCTCGCTATCAAAAGGATCAAGAACAGGAAGGCACAGATTTAAGGTGATTTTAAATATGGAAACATGATGCAAGGGGTTTGTGTCTGGAATGCACTGCCTGGAAGTGGGGTGGAGGCAGTTCAACTGAGACATTCAAGAGGGCATTAAATGACCAAGTGAATAGAAACAATGTTCAGGGAAAAGGCAGTCATGATGGTCATTTGGAGAGCCAGTGCAGACACAATAAGATGCATGACCTCCTCCTGCATGATAACAATTCTGTGATTGGCCCCGGTTACAATTGCCTTTGGCTACATTCTTTTTGCACACAGCCAGCATAGAATAATAATTTTCCAGATAAACCTGTTATTGTGGCCACGAAGGACACAGGGGATCATCAATAGATAGAGCTTCAAAGAGCGTGAACTTCCTTACTGAACAGGCGGGAGCTCACCCAATGGGAAACAAGCAGCGGGAGTTTAAAACCAGCTGCTTCAACCTGGGCTGGTATTCGAAAGGTCCCCGGCTTGGACTTATGCACTATAAGCCTTGGCTGCGGCCTTTTCCATTATGTAAATAAAATGGTATCGTGTTGGAAAGCTGACCTTGGCAAGATTATTACATTGGCGATGAGGATGAGGTAAGTGAACTTGGGCACCTGGGAAATCTAAGCATACGGCCCGAATAGTTTGCAGAGTGGGCCGCACCCGTCCTCCAAGTTCTTAAACCAGACAAATTGAGCCGCCTCTGAGATTATAAGTTAATGGGTTTCCAAGCTAGATAGATTCCCCATGCTTCAAATCGAAGACCTGAGACCAAGTTACAGGTAGCAGATGTCGGATATGAGCCACACCTGTCCTCACCTTGAATTAGACGAGTCTTCATGGAAGTAAGTCACAATCAACACGCACAAGGGCCGAAAGGAGTACAATCTTTTTTGCCCTTCAGGGTCTCATCAGCATGAGCCATATACCAACACATCATGGAAAACATACTCCAAGGGTTACTCATAATGGCGATGTACTTGAAATAAAGTTAAATAATAATGTCTGTCATCCAATTTATTGGCCCATTTCAACCTAAGAAGGATATTGTTTTGACAGGTGTGCTTTCCCTTATGGTATACGGGAGGTGCTTTCGCATCACTGTAAAGACAGAACAGAAAGGCCTATCGCTAACATATCCAGGCTCCTTTCAGATGCCAAGCGGAAGTATTCTCAAATTGAGAAACAGGACTTGTCGGTCACATTTGGTGTGTAAAGTTCCCCAATACGTATATGGTATGTGTTTGATTATAGTAACCTACCACAAGCCCTTATTAGGACTTTTTAAAGAGGAAAAGCTCCCCTATTGCCTCTACCCGGATACAGCATTGGGCCCTGTTACTTGGAGCTCAGGTATGCCTTTTATGAAATGAAACGAAATGAAAATCACTTATTGTCACAAGTTGGCTTCGAATGAAGTTACTGTGAACAGCCCCTAGTCATCACATTCCGGCACCTGTTCGGGTAGGCTGGTACGGGAATTGAACCATGCTGCTGGCCTGCCTTGGTCTGCTTTAAAAGCCAGCTATTTAGCCCTGTGCTAAACCAGCCCCTAGAACACTGCCCTGGACACGGATAGCTAACGGCGATGGGTTGTGTTGCCTCCCGCTGTCCACAAGCCGGGCTCCTTTACCAGCATTGGAAGGAGTCGTGATGACCCTAAATATTTGAAAGACTGTGTCTAGGAAGCAAATGGAAGGCGTGGATGCAGAAAAATCCAATTCTGTTTAAACTAACATACATGATCTTGAATGGTGGATTCCACGGACAACCCTCAGAAGAAACAAGCCCCTTTCTGATAAGAAAGACGAGTTGAGTGTTGAGGGCGGTATCATTTTCTGCGGGTCCCAAGTCGTTCTCCCTCGCTCAAGGAAAAGTCCAATACTTATGGAATGACATAATGGCCATCCTGGAGTATCAAAAAAGTAAATGCTCACCAGAAGCTATATCTGGTGCCCGGCCTCAACTCAGACATCATGGACTCAGTGAGATGGTACGATCTGTTTCAAGAGATCAAAAACTCCCTCCATCAGCCTTCCTGCATCCACGGACGTGACCTGGCAGGCCATGGGTGCGTGTGTACGCAGACTTTGCCGGGCCTTTTCTGGGTTCCATATTTTTAATCCTGCTATGAGCACACTCCAAATGGCTGGAGATAAACTGCATGACCTCCATTACCTCCCACGCTGCAATTGATATATTATGGCAAAGTTTCTGCACACACGGAATACCAGAAGTCTTGGTTTCCGATATTGGCACTGTCTTCAGCAGTTGTGAGTTTCAAAACTTCATGCCGTCCAATTACATCAGACACGTCTGAACAGCTCTCCTTTTCGCCCGTTGTCCAATGGGCGGTGCAGACTTTTAAAACTAACACGAAGAAACAACCTGCGGCATCCACAGAGACCAAATTGGCGCAATTTTTGTTCGACTGTCGGACCACTCCTCACACAACAACAGGAATTGCTGAACTGGTAATTGTACGATGGCTTCGTACGAGACTGAACCTACAATTCCCAAACCTGGCGGGGAGGATGGAGTCCGATAAAGAGGACCAGAAAGAAAATTAGGGCTCTGCAAGAACAGAGACAACATTGGAAACAAACAATCAGGTTTGTGTGAGGAACTTCGGGTCCCTGGAATCATAATGGAGAAAACGGACTTACAGTGGTGGTGATCTGCTGAGCGGTCACACTAAAGGTGACCCTCCCTTGGGATCTTCAACTTAGGCCCTTTTAGCCCATAAATTGGGCATCAAAATAACAAAAACAGACCCACCCTCATCTGCCTACATGCCCAGAGAAACAGCAATAGTAACAGCCAGGAGAGGAAGACCCAAAGCTGGGACACGTGGAGCGAGGCGGAATAGAGCATGGTGGACTGAGTGGGTTCACCATCGTGAATGTCAACCCACCCACTGATGGAGCAGTGGATGGCCCATCTGTCAACAGAGATCAACAGATATCCATGGGTAACATACAACAAAAGGAACATTATTTCAACATTCCGCAGAATGCAAACAAGTTCATCCAGATGAATGGGACGGGAGGACAGCAATACGGACACTTAGGAGCCATTAACTGTAATTTCTCGTTCTCTGGACTGGCAGAAGGGAGAAGAAAAGAAAGTGGAACCGGGGGAAGGGAGGGGAGGGGAACGGGGGAGGTAAGTGGGAGGAGGAAACAGGGATACAGGGAGAGAGAAGAGGGAATGGCAGGGGAAGAGGGGCTCGGGGGGGGGGGGGTGTCAGGGCTCAGGTGGAGAGGGCGGGAAGGGGAGAACACTGGTTACGACAGGTCATAAATGTGGACGGCTGGAATAAGGAATAAAAGGAAACCCCAGCGTGCAGGGGGACATCCAGGTGGTAAGTATGGCTGATGTCGCAGGAGTGAGGGAACAGAATCCCCCATGAGAATAGTCACATGCAATGTCAGGAGCTTAGTGACCCGGTGAAAAGATACAGAGTCTTTGCCCATCTAACGAACCTTGATGACCAACATTGTCTTCCTCCAAGAGACACATCTGAGTGAGAAGGTCCAACTGAGGGTAAGAAAGAACTGGAGAGGACAGACTTACCAAGCGTGCTACGTTGCGAGGGGCTGTCCATACTGTTCAGAAAAGGGGGGGATTGGGAAGTGGGGGAAGGATGGGGGGGGGAGAGATAGGAAGAAGGGAGGGGATGGACACAATTCAGAACACAGTGCAACCACGGCAGAGGAGCCAGAGGGTACAAAGGACAAGGAAACACATGGGCATAACCACAACTACAACACCAAGGTACACCCAGTTTACACCAAACACACCCCTGGTGTGTTTTAATACCAGGCAACATACATATAATTAACACATTGCGGTTGTGCCCAAAATTAGGAGCCACAAATCTGTAGATATGTTATTTTTTCTTTTGCATTCCCATTTTGTAGATTTTCCTTTATTGCTATGTGATATCCCTGACAATGAAAAAAATGAAACAAAAATCGCTTATTGTCACGAGTAGGCTTCAATGAAGTTACTGTGAAAAGCCCCTAGTCGCCACATTCCGGCGCCTGTCCAGGGAGGCTGGTACGGGAATCGAACCGTGCTGCTGGCCTGCTTGAAAAGCCAGCGATTTAGCCGAGTGAGCTCAACCAGCCCCTTGTTGCCCCAATGTTGTTATGAATAGGTGTGAAACCAATAAAAACATTTTAAAAAGAAATGGGGCTTGTGTCATGCACGTTAAGGTCCAGGGTAAAGTCATAAAGAAACATCTGGATGACATCAGGAGCAGGGAGTCCACCTCGTAACCAGCCGTGCAGGCGGCCGCTGCCAGTAGCGGGCAGCAGCCCAGAACCGACTCAGCGTCTGCCCCTCTGGATAACAGAGGCATGGACTCTGAGATGGAAGCAGAGGAAGTTGGTGGCCCAACTGAAGCGAACCCCAAAGTAACTCTCCGGAGCTCCCGCCAAAAATGAAGAGCCCCAATTCGGTTCACACCACCAAATGTAGCCTGACCTCAGACTGACCTCAGACCGATCGCCGTACGGCAGAAGGGCTTTTCCCACAGCGAGGGTATTGGGGGAGAAACAGACTTAAGGGAGAAGGCGAATCATCGATAGATCTCACCGTGGGCTTGGTGGAGTATGAACTTCCTAATTGAGCGGGAGGGAGCTTGGCCAATGGGAAACGTGCAGCGGGAGTTTAAAACTCACTGCTCCAACCCAGGGTCGGTATCCTGTAGGTCCCCCCGCTTGGACCTGTGTGCTGTAAACCGTGACGGTAATGGCGTTGCAAGACTGGTCTTGGCAAGATTATTACAAAACCAAACCAATATCCTGAGAGAGGATGGGGTTGCTCTGACAGCTATATTTTTCATTATAAGCATGTACAGAAAATAAACTCAAACACTTGCATATCTGAAAAGAACCAAAGCAAGAGGTTTCGACTGGAACAAATTGAAAGATTGTTTACAAGGCATTAAAAATGTGTGTTTTTCTTGATAAAAGAAAAGCATGTTATAAGTGCCACTGATGAGCTGAAGTACTTCTCTACCAAAGCAGTGATCAAGAAAATTAAATCAACAATTACTTTCAATATCAATGGCAGTTCCAAACCACCAGGTGGCATATTTGCTAGTTTAAAAAAGCAAATAATGTTCTGCAGCAGAGAAATGGATATTCTTCATTACCAGAAACATCACTTAGAATTTTAAAGCACCGATTTTGGAAGCTTGTGATTAAATATCATGTTGTTGTCCATGATAACCACTCTGATCAGTACAATGCTGGTAATATCACGCTGCATAAAAAGGGGACAGGGTGTTCAAATACTGGAAAAATAGCGTAACAACAATTGCAATTAACCAAAACACAGATTTCTGAGTAACTCAGAGGAACTGTTGCTTCGCAGATCCAGGGACCCAGGTTCAAATCCGGCCTTGGGTCACTGTCTGTGTGGAGTTTACACTTTCTCCCCGTGTCTGTGTGGGTTTCCTCCGGGTGCCCCGGTTTCCTCCCACAGTCCAAAGATGTGCAGGTTAGGTGGATTGGCCATGATAAATTGTCCCCGAGTGTCCAAAGGTTAGGTGGGGTTACTGGGTTTCGGGAATGGGGTGGAGGTCAGGGCTTGGGTGGGGCGCTCTTTCCAGGGGCCGGTGCAGACTCGATGGGCCGAATGGCCTCCTTCTGCACTTTAGATTCTATGTGACAACTTTAGAGGTTCATGTAACAGGAGATGAATGTCTGCCTGGGCACCAACATAAAGGCTTGGAATTACCCAGAGTATTAGCAAATTGCTCCAGGACTTGCTGCCTTTCACCCACAATAGGTCCAACAATAATAACTTCCCTCAAAAAATAGTTGGTATTTTGTTGGATTTCACGTGTATTAGCACCTGCCCTTATTCAACAATTGTCACTGGAATAATCAGTTATTCCAATTCTCTTCCCACACCTAGTGGTGCACTCAGCCAGACTTTTTCCATAGCTAGTTATTCCTGGAACAGGTGCCTCCTATTGCCGGTGGCTTATAGCATGAGGAGTCCACTCCACATCAAGCATGGCTGACCAGAAGTCTCTCCCGTTCTTACCGCCACCCATTGGCATGATGTAAGGGTTTACAGGTTGGCACTCGAACTGTTTGGCCGCGTTATGAATGCACTTCCTTGGCCATCGAGTCCTGGGGTGGGACTCGAACCCAGAGCATCTGGCCTAGAGGCAGGGACGCGATCCACTGCACCACAGGACCTCCTACAATGATTTATGCTTGGGGCCAAATCTTCCTGTGGGCTCAGGAAAATACCCACCTGTGCACTTTTGCAATTTGCAAACTGCACATCAACCCCTATGACTTCACTCACCATTTTTGTCTTTTTGCTCTGGGGTCAGGGATCACTGAGCAGTTTTCAAGCCACACTGGAATGCGTGAGGAATGGGCGTGCAGTTAAAACACCTGCCGCAGTTCTCCAACACGGTATCCCAGCTCTCAAAACTGCTTAAAAGCCCCCCTCACTCTCCCCCCACTCACCCCCATTCCAGCCCATTCCTCTTCAGATCACCCCTGTCATCTCCGTACCCCCAACATCAGCAGATACCTGGGAATCTCACCATCTGGAGGTTCCCCTCCAAGTCACTCACCACCCTGGCTTGCAATCGGGTAGCACGGTAGCACAGTGGTTAGCACTGTTGCTTCAGAGCGCCAAGGACCCGGGTTCGACTCCCGGCTTGAGCTTGGCTGGATTCGCCGATTCTGAGGCTAAGTGCCGGCGCCAACAGAGAACCCATGGTGTTCCACGATGGGAAAATCGGTGTGATCCATCACCGATTACAGTATTGGTGCGCAGCTAGTACCGGCGCCGCGTACAACACCGGTCAGGTTACGGAGAACCCCGCCCCAGATTTTCCTTCCTCATTTAAAATGGGGAACCTGACCACAGTGGGGGTTTGCGTACGTTTTGCACACTAGGCATTCCTGACCTGCAAAAATGCCAGAGGCAAATGGCCCGGGGTCAGGAATGTGGAGAAAAGCCCAATTTACACGAAGTGTGACCATTTGTGCACCAAAACATGGCTCTGCACCGAGACGATATCTCGGCCTATGAAAAAATATATAAGCAAGAGGGGAGAATTGCTGAAAACCCATCAGGTTAATGTGCTAAAACTGAGTTTGAACATCCTTAACTGCTGGCCTGCTGAATATTAGTCAAGTAAAAATAAGAGCAACGGTGTCTTTGTGCCAAATGTCACACTACAAGGGAGGCGAATGGACTGGAATATTGCTAGTTATGCTGCTTAAAAATAAGAAGAAATTGTCCCAAATGTTAGTAGTAGTAAATCCTGTAGCTATTAATTAGGCATTTGTGGCCTTTTGTAAATGTATTCCTCAGAATGCTCCCCAAAGTCTGTGGACTTCAAGTGTGAGTTTAGCACAGGACAATTAGCCCAGTTAGACACAAAATGAAAAATAGTCAGCCTGGCCTCGTGGTTAGAGAAACTGTTAGCCATCTAATTACCAGAGAACAATAGCCATTGCTGTAAAGTTCCGTAATGTCCCCGCTTAACAGTTAATTACCCCACTTGTGCTTAAAGTGAAGAAGCTGACAAATATGTGTGCCATTGATTACAGTGGTCTATAAAGAAGAGACTGATCTTCTCAACTCCAGTTGACATAAACTCATCTCTCTGTTTGCTATCGACTGATTTTAGTCAATGGATTGAACAGGTTCCAAAAATCCTCAATAAAGTTGGCTTTATATTCGAAATTCTATTTACCAAATAGATAAAACCACTGGTAGGAGGTGCCAGCAACCATAGAATGGGCGGGATTCTCTCACCCTGGGGCCAGGCCAGAGAATCGCGCCACGCTGGTCCGTCGATTCTCCAGAGAGCGGAGAACCAGCGTCATTCGCGTCGGTGCTCCCCCGGCGATTCCCGGTCCGGGATGGGCCGAGCGGCCACGCTAAAAAAGCCGAGTCCCGCCGGCGCCGTCTACAACTGTTCTTAGCCGGCGGGACTTTCAGCGCGGATGCATCTGGGGGTGGCCTGGGGGGGGGGGGGGGGGGGGGGGTTTGGGGAGGGTGGCCTGGGGGGGGGGGGGCGGGGGGTTTGGGGGCGGTGGCTCCGTTGTGGCCTGGCCCGCGATCGGGACCTACCGATCGACAGGCTAGCCTCTCAGGCTGGGGGCCTCTTTTGTTCCGTGCCGGCCCCTGTAGCCCTACGCCATGTTGTGTCGGGGCCGTCGCGGAGAAGGGAGCCATCGCGCATGCGCAGCAATCGCACCGGTCCCACTGTGCATGCTCACGTTGGTGCAGGGATGATCTGACACTGGGATCGGCAGCTGGAGCGGAATGGGGCACTTCACTGCCATGCTGGCCCCCTGTAGGGGTCAGGATTTCTGATCCTGGTGTGGACCCCTATCTGTGGCAACCACTGATTTGCCCAGGGGAACATGAACGGGGGTATCAACTGTGGAAGACGGCGAGGATTGTGAGAATGGGGGATCTGTTCCTGGAGGGAGCTTTCTGAGCATGAGAGCGCTGGAGAAGTTTGGGCTGGCGATAGGGAACGACTTTAGACACTTGCAGGTGAGGGATTTTGTACGCAGACTGGTGCCGTCCTTCCCACGTCTCCCGCCGAAGGGGAGGTTTCTAGTCTACAAGGAGCTAATGAGAGCTGAGGATACGCAGACCGAGGACCTGAAGCTTAAGTGGGAGGAGGAGCTCGGGAGGGAGCTGGAGGACGGTTTTTGGGCAGAAGCCCTGAGCAGAGTAAACACGACCGCAACATGCGCCAGGCTCAGTCTGATCCAGTTTAAGGTCGTGCACCGGGCCCACATGACGGTAACCCGGATAAGTAGATTCTTTGGGCTGGAGGACATGTGTGGTAGATGCACCGGAGGGCCGGCTAACCATGTACACATTATCTGGTCGTGCCCTAAACTCAGGGGGTATTGGCAGGGATTCGCAGATGTCATGTCCCGGGTATTGAAAACTGGGGTGGTAATGAGCCTGGAGGTGGCAATCTTTGGGGTTTCGGAGGACCCGGGAGTCCAGGAACAGAGAGAGGCCGACGCTCTGGCCTTTGCTTCCCTGGTAGCCCAGCGACGAATACTGTTAGCATGGAGGGACTCAAAGCCCCCGAGGGCTGAGGTATGGCTATCGGACATGGTGAGCTTTCTTGGCCTAGAGAAAGTCAAGTTCGCCTTGAGAGGTTCGCTACTCGGGTTTGCCCGAAGGTGGCAGCCATTTATTGACTTCTTCGCAGAGGAGTAAGCGTCAGCGGGGGGGGGGGAGGGGCACAAGGGTAGAGTAGAGTAGGGGGATATTGAGGCAGGTCCGTGTGTGAACAGAGCCATGGTTTGCACTATGTTTATTTTGTAATTTGTGTCTTGACTTCTTTTTTTGTACTGTACAATGTCACTTTTTCTGTATGCCTAAATGAAAATGAAAATCGCTTATTGTCACGAGTAGGCTTCAAGTGAAGTTACTGTGAAAAGCCCCTAGTCGCCAAATTCCGGCGCCTGTTCGGGGAGGCTGTTACAGGAATTGAACTGTGCTGCTGGCCTGCTTGGTCTGCTTTCAAAGCCAGCGATTTAGCCCCGTGCTAAACAGCCCCTCAATAAAAGTACCTCAATAAAGTTGTTCATTAAAAAAAAAAGAATTTCTGCTCCTGAGGCCATGTTGGCACCATCGAGAAAAGCGATGGCGTTTACGACTGTGTCAACACTTAGTCTTCTCAGGATCAAAGAATCCCGCCGAGAGTTTTTAAAAAAAAATTTAGAGTACCCAATTCATGTTTTCCAATTAAGTGGTAATTTAGCATGACCAATCCACCTAACCTGCACACCTTTTTTGATTGTGGAGGCAAAACCACGCAAACACAAGGGAGAATGTGCAAACTCCACACGGACAGTGACCCAGAGCCGGGATCGAACCCGGGTCCTCAGCGCCAGGGCTAACCACTGTGCCACCGTGCTGCCCTCAGAGACACAGAGCTCAGATAATTTGGCCACACAAACAAAAAAGCCGGGTGGGGGGGGGGGGGAGGATGAGTGATGATTTTGGGCAACAAGCTCTTAAGATCTGGAATGCAATGCTTGAATGGTGGAGACAGTTTGAAACTTTAAAAAGGAAAGGTTTGGAGGCAATGGGTAAAAGAGCAGCAAAGTAAAATTAGGTTTTTTCAGAGAGCTGGCACAGGGACAATTCAAGCCAAATGATCTCTTCTGTGTTGTAAGGTGCCATGCGGATGGACATTGGAAAATATACAAACCAAATCATAAATGCAGTTTTGAAGGAGCAAATTCCCTGGATACGGATGGAGTGGAATGAACATGTTTGGGAAACAAACTTCAGATATTTGTCACAAACTTGTCAGTTCCTATCCATTACTACAGACCCTTTGGTGAATCTCTGAAACTTGTGAACAATTGCACTTCTCACAGTTACATCGGTTCGTTTTACACTTTGGAGCCACTTTGTTCAGAAGCCACACCG
The DNA here is from genome assembly GCF_902713615.1 of Scyliorhinus canicula. Taxonomy (NCBI): domain Eukaryota; kingdom Metazoa; phylum Chordata; class Chondrichthyes; order Carcharhiniformes; family Scyliorhinidae; genus Scyliorhinus; species Scyliorhinus canicula. The sequence goes on along the minus strand of NC_052156.1, from coordinate 25,666,268 downwards.
ACACTGAAAGAAAAGAGACTGATGCCCAAATCTTAAACTTTTGTGCTGATTAAGTAAATCTAACGTCACACAAGGCATAATATAACTACATATTTAAGTAACAAGGAAGATTAAAGGTGTGGCTGTGTGTTTGGGGAGGGAGTGGCGAGAAGATGTCGATGTAATTGCACAATGTTCTTCTGCTGGAATCTTTTCAGGCTCTCTGGATAATCCTCTTCTGTTACAACCTCCTTTTCCTCTCCAAAGTCCATCAATATGGTGTCACCTCCCAAATCTGTGCCCGCCTTTCCTGCAACTTCATGTTTTATTATTTCAGCCAGCTCACCATCTCTGCCACAGCATTGGATCAATGCTAACTCAAGGTTACGTGGCTGTAACTGGTGCGCACTAATACTCCTCACCGTTTCCAACCCACCCGCAGCCATTGGCGAGTTTGAGCACAACATGCTCCTCCAATGCCTGTTGCCTGTTGTCTAGCTGAGCAAGATCGACATCACCTGGCTTCATTCTTTCCTATCCACTCATAGCCAGAGTATCTCCTGCAACACCTTCTCTTCCTACCCTTGCACTGTTAACCTTTGACTCCTCCAAGAAACATTCTGAACAGCGAAAGCCACTGTATTTGGCCTCCGCCGCCAACTAACTCTGATTCCATCCCCCTTCCTGTTTGCTGTTGCAGGCTGGACCAGATAGATTGCAACCTCACAGTTGGACTTGACACTGAGATGAGCTTCTGACACAATAGCTTTTCTATTTTCTCCATATAGGTCATTAGACTTTGAATGTGAGGGCCCAGAGCACTGTCCTCTCGAAGCTGCAAAGGCACAAGCAACACAAATGTTCCCTTGCAAACCTTGTACAAGTCCCTTTAAGTTATCCATTTTGGTAGGAATAACAGCAAACGGGATTATTATTTAAACGATAAAATATTAAAGCATGCCGCTGTTCAGAGAGACTTGGGTGTGCTAGTGCATGAGTCACAGAAGGTTGGTTTACAAGTGCAACAGGTGATTAAGAAGGCAAATGGAATTTTGTCCTTCATTGCTAGAGGGATGGAGTTTAAGACTAGGGAGGTTATGTTGCAATTGTATAAGGTGTTAGTGCGGCCACACCTGGAGTATTGTGTTCAGTTTTGGTCTCCTTACTTGAGAAAGGACGTACTGGCGCTGGAGGGTGTGCAGAGGAGATTCACTAGGTTAATCCCAGAGCTGAAGGGGTTGGATTATGAGGAGAGGTTGAGTAGACTGGGACTGTACTCGTTGGAATTTAGAAGGATGAGGGGGGATCTTATAGAAACATTTAAAATGATGAAGGGAATAGATAGGATAGATGCGGGCAGGTTGTTTCCACTGGCGGGTGACAGCAGAACTAGGGGACATAGCCTCAAAATAAGGGGAAGTAGATTTAGGACTGAGTTTAGGAGGAACTTCTTCACCCAAAGGGTTGTGAATCTATGGAATTCCTTGCCCAGTGAAGCAGTTGAGGCTCCTTCATTACATGTTTTTAAGGTAAAGATAGATAGTTTTTTGAAGAATAAAGGGATTATGGTGTTCGGGCCGGAAAGTGGAGCTGAGTCCACAAAAGATCAGCCATGATCTAATTGAATGGCGGAGCAGGCTCGAGGGGCCAGATGGCCTACTCCTGCTCCTAGTTCTTATGTTCTTATGTTCTTATCACATGCACGCCTTGTGTATAAGTGTAACTTCATCCAAGGTTCATGGGCGCGATTCTCCGCTCCCCACACTGGGTGGGAGAATTGCGGGAGGGCCGGGCGACTCATTTCACGCCCCCCTGGCGTCCCCCGCGATTCTCCCACCCCCCGCTCGGAAGAATCGGCGCTCGCCGTTTTTTACGGCTACCGGCGATTCTCCGACCCGGGGCCGAGCGGCCTGCCATTTGCGACCGTTTCACGACGGCGGCAACCGCAGCTGGTCGCTGCTGTCGTGAACATGGGCGCCAAAGGCCCATTTGAAGCATGTGGGGGGCGGAGAGGGGAGTGAGCACCACGGCCGTGCTCGGGATGGGACAAGCCCGTGATCGGTGCCCACCGATCGTCGGGCCGGCGTCTCAAAGCGACGCACTCTTCCCCCTCAAGATCAAGCCGCCACGTCTTGCGGGGCAGCGATGGGGAAGGCGGCCACCACGCATGCGCGTGTTTGAGTCGTCAGCAGATGTGACGTCAGCCGCGCATGCGCGGGTTGGAGCCGGCCAACCCGCGCATGCGCGGCTGATGTCACATAGGCGCCGCCGTCGCGTCATTCTCGGCGCGCCACCTTGACGCAAGCGTCAAGGCCCGGCCACCGAGAATAACAGAGCGCCGCTCTTAGCCCCCCGGGTGTGGGTGAATACGGTGAGAGGAGCGGCCTCCGAGGCCGTCGTGTAACTCGGCCGAGTTCACGACGGCCTCCCCGATTTTTTCCCGGGAGCGGAGAATTCCGCCCATGCATGTCTTTCCTTTTTTTTCCAAATGTTCAGAAGCAATTTCTCCTGCATGGAGAGTCTAGAACTTCATAATCTCAGCATAAGGGGTCAGCCATTTAGAACTACGATGATGAGAAATTTCTTCAGCCAGAGAATTCTTTCAAATTCACTTCCCCACCCAGGGGGCTATCGATGCTTAGTCAAGACTGAATGCGATAGATTCTGGAGCACTAAGTGTATCGAGGTATGTGGAGGTAAGACAGAAAAGTGCGGTTGATATAGAAGTTCAGTCATGATCTTACTGAATGGCAGAGCCATATTAAGGAGCTATATTGACTATGTCTGCTCCTATTTCTTAAGTTCTTATCACAAAAACCCCCTACTTCATTCATATCACTTAACTGCTGTAAAACCCTCCATACTTTTGTTACTTCCAAACTTAACTATTCCGATGCCAACCTCCCATTTGATGAAGAAAAAAGCAAAATAAGGCAGATAGATGTTGGAATTCTGAAATGAAAGCAGAAAATACTACAAATATCATCTGGGGAGATAAAAATAATATTTAAGGTGGAAAAGCTTTTGTCGCATATGTTGAATCTCTTTGAGTAGGCCGTGAAACAAGCTATTGTTGTATTATGTGCCCGCATGCCATTGTAGTGAAAAGATGCTCGGAAGAGCAAGGGTTAACGTGGGACTGCCGATTAGCTCCGCCCACATTATGATATATAAAGACACACACATTTGAAGGCTTAGAAAGAACTCCCTGGAAGCAGCCTGCATGGAGACAGCACCATGCACGACAATATTTGTGATCTGTAAATAATTAAAGAATAACAATAAATGGTTCACATTTAAACATATAAGCCTCAAGTTCCTCATAATTGAGACATCAAGTGAATCCATAACACAACATGATGCTCAGCAATGATACCATAATACAAGAGATATCATGTGTAAATTCGCACCCTATGCATATGAGATTTCAACCTATACACAGGATATCGGAATATAGAGCACTAAAATGACTGGCATTTCTATAGACTTTATATGACCTCGTAATGTCCCAACGGACTTATAGCCAATTAAGTTCTTTTGAAATGTGGTCACTTTTTTAACATCGGAAACACAGCAGCCTATTTGCAGAGTAAGATCCTAAAAAGAGCAATGCAATAATGGCCAGATGATCTGTTTTAGGCATATTGGTCAGGAAATAAATATTGGCCAGGACATCCTTGCCAAAGGATAGCACCTCCAACAGTCCAATACTGGATTGTCAACCTCGATGTTTGAGCTCAAATATGTAAAGTGGGACTTGAACCCACAACTTTATGTCTCTGAAGTAAGAGAGTCCCACATTAACCCTTGCTCTTCCGAGCATCTTTTCACTACAGTGGCATGCGGGCACATAATACAGCTGACAGGTCTTGACTAGAGGTATACACCAGCTTTGCAAACAATGCTGCTGAGACAAACTTTTAAACCAAGTATGTTCAGGATACTTGAAACTTTAAATGGCCATATTTAAACCAGAAGCTGGATTCTCCAATAATGGGGCTATGTCCCAACGTCAGCATAAAAACGCTGGCGTCTCACTCTGGACTTTCCTTAAGAAAGTCCTGAGTGATTCTCCCATCTGCAAGGGGCTGGCAGGGACCCGGAGTGGTTCTCGCAGCTCTGGCTGTGGATAGGGGGCACCGCACTTCCGGTCAGCAGTCCGCACATGTGCACGGCAGCGGCCTGTGGTGGCCGCCCCGTGTGACATGGTGGACTCAGAGCAGCAGCAGAAATGTAGCCCCCCCCCCCCCGAGATCACGCGCGCCCGCGGATCTTTGCCGCCCGATCGCTTGCCTGGCCGTCCATGAGGCCCGCCCCCCACCCAGGCGGCCGCTAGGTGGTTAGAACCACACCACCGGGAACGCGGCCAGTTGCGCGCGGAGAATCGCGGAGTGGGGCCTCTCAATGGCCCCCTACGTGCGACGTGTATTTTGCGCACGCGCATAATTCTCGAGCAAATCTCCGGGGACCGGAGAATCGCAGGAGCGGCGCCGGTCCGAATTTCAGGGTTGACGACCATTCTCCGCCACCTGCGCCGAACGTGATTTCGGCGCGGTGGGTTGGAGAATCCAGCCCATGGTCTTTTATAACTTGCCCATCCATTGTCACCATAGCATTATGGATGATTTACATTGTTCTGCTTCTCCCCTAGTTTCCTTCAAGCCTCTCCCAGCCCACAGGCACAATTCAATGGCTTCGTCCGCCTGACTTGGTGTCAGGATGAGGCCCTTGAATCTCATGAGACACCTCTCATGAGACTTGCGACATGCAAAACGCCTCCCGGGATTTAATGGAATCTCGCGAGACATCGGAACCTGGACTTGTCCTCACTGGCCATTCAACTCATTGAAATATTAATTCACAGGATTATTCCGACGCTCAGGACATAACAGCCACGCCTGGGAGACCTCGCCATTGCGCCGTTTAGCACTGCTTTCCACGAACAGGACCAGTTATAATGGCACCCGGGGCTATCTCCCAGGCCATCAGAGACCCCTGAGTGATTGGGAACAGGGCAGAGTGGCACCCTGGCACTCCCTCTCGCACACAGGCACTATGCCACTGCCATCCTGGTAGTGCCACCCAGGCACCCTGGCACTGCTGGGGTACCAGTGTAAAAGCTGGCACTGTCAGGCTGGCATGGGTACAGCCAGGCTGCCAAGGATCTGGCCCGGGAGCCTCCACGAGGTGAGGTGGGGAGGGATAAAAATCAGGAGGGGGGTGGGGGGGGCAGAAGTGCATAAGAGGAGGTTACCAAGCGTTTGAAATATAGCTATGGCAGTTGAAAGGAAGGGGAGTGGGAAGATGGGGGCAGCCAGACAAAATAGCACCCCAATCTGCGAGGAGCCTTTCTTGCTGGCATTGCCAGAACTGCGGCCTTGGCAGAGAGAAACTTCCCGAGGCCAAAAGAAATGGCAAATTGCCATTGAGTAGCGGGGTATTTCTCAGAGCTACTAAAAAGCACTCAGCTAAACGTGCCCAAAACTGGACAGAGATTGTTTTCCATTGAATCGCACTCCACATCTCAATGCTGTTCACCTGTCCGGTTTTCCTTCTTCCTCATTGTGTTTTAACCCTCAATATCTCCTTCAGTTGCTGCCAGGGCAAGGTTGTCAGGTGTTTGTTTCCAATGCATGTACTTGCCAATCTTTTTCTCTCTAAATGTACTTTGCCAGCCTTTTGATTCCTGAACTTCTACCCTTAATCTACGCATTTGTCTTTTTGTCCATCCAGTTGATTTTGAACATCCTCTGCCATAGCTACATTTCAAACGCTTGTTATCCTCCTCTTATGCACTTCCTGCAGGGTCCAACTCTCAGAGTCATGGACTGCAACCCTCTATTCTGGCGACTGTATTGGACAATTTTCTCCGTTTCATGATGATGCTTTTGGACTTACAGACACTAAAGTAGTTGGCCATTGCTCTTGCCATAACTGATCTAACCTGGACGTCATTCTTGAATGTAACATGTACTTGACTTTTTTCCTTTGTACTATTTAGGGTCAAAAGATCAGAAAGATTGGTCAATTCTGTACTCATTAACTGTGTTGTATAATGTTAACTAAAGTGAGTTGATAATCCAATTGAGATCCTGGGCGGGATTCTCCCCTACCCGGCGAGATGGGGGGTCCTGGCAGAACGGAGTGGCGTGAACCACTCCGGCATCGGGCCGCCCCAAAGGTGCTTTGGCCCCCACCCATGATTATCATTCACATGACAGTGAGTGTCAACAGGAAGTTTAGAACCCTGTGAATTCCTTGCATACATCCATCAGTGCGCACTTCCAGCATCAGGTCCTGAATGGTTATCGAGAATGCAAATTCAGCAGATCTTTCTTTTTTCAAAGTTAGGATTATATGGGGTATACAACAGAGACATGGGCCATTCAACCCAACCTGCTCATGTCAGTGTTAATGCTCTAATCACACCTCCTCCCATCTTTCCTCACCTAAATCTATCACTGTGAGCTCCATTCCCTTCTCCCGCATGTTTCTCCAGCTTCCCCTTAAGTGCATCCATCCAATTCATTTCAACCACTCCCTGAGGTAGAAAGTTCCACACCCTCACCGGTCTTTGGGTAAAGAAGTGTTTTCGGAATTCCCTGCTAGATTTCTTGGGCGATTGTTTTATATCGATGACCTCTGGCAATTCTCTTCCCCACAAAAGGAAACACAATATAATGTGGTTGGCTACAAAATCAGCTCGACCAATACAGTCTTGGAATTGAACCCGGGATCTTTCTCATTTGTGTAACTTTGTTATTCACCAGGAAAAAAAACCACCGAACAAAAGTACATGATGACCAATATTTTCAGTTCCTCCATCCGTTATAGGTTCCAATATTGTGGCCAATAAAACTAATGAGTGTAAAATTGTCAGCTGAGAAGTACACAGTGAAAAACTTCTGGTCAATATTTTAAACGTGGTCAATATATTTCAGGTTTTAAGCTCCGAGGAACAAATGTGTTGACATGCTCCTATGAACTCCTCTCCTTACATTAATTTGATAGAAACTTCGGCTCATTTAAAACTAGAGTTAATATTACCGTAGCAGAAAATAATGGCCGTGACTTTGCGGCCAAGCTGCGCCCGAAAAGCAGCTCGTCGGGGCGCAGCGTGGCCGATTGAAACCGGGAAACCCCACTCCCTGGATCTACCCACCTCACAATACCACACGAGATATAACATGATCTCGCGAGACGTTGTGATGTAAATCCCACACATTATGGGCGGGATTACTTTTTAGCAAATCTGCATATTAATGTGAGACAGCGAGTCTCACTCTAAAGTGTAGTTCCCGAGATACCCGAGGTGTGGGATCTATCCACTTCGCCTCAGAGACCTTGGACAAGAGCTTCGGGAATTCACTTCAGGGGCTACAGAAATAGGGATGCCGTTTTTAACTGCACCCCTCACCATCGGGAAACCCATGCACCGCGTGGGATGGTCACATCGCGCTGGGCTCAAATCCAAGTGAGCCGGTTAGATTGCAGGAGAGTCCACAACCAGGAAACGCGCCAAGCGCCGATCGGTTTCTGCTCTAACCAGCCCAGTCCCGTTGGTGAAATCCGGATCCCGCCGCAATGGGGCAAGAATCCAATAATCACCGATTAAGGCCAATCTCCATCTCATTAATGGGGAAGATCCCCTGTCAAAGGACCTCCCGTGATCTAACCAGCTCCTCAGTGAGAAATCACATGGACGCCCTTTAGCACACCTGTTTAAAAACGCGTGAAGCTATTGCAATGGCTGCCATGGGATAGGCCGCCCTGAAGGCACAAGCCACACTGTGGCTGAACCTCCTGCCCCCTCCATGGAACAGGGTATCCCGTCTGAACTCCACTGTGTCCAACAGTCTGGCCAGGTCGGCATCTCTGAAGCGCGGAGCTGGTCTTCGCAGTGGCATGGCTGTGTACTGTCTGGGGTTTGCTCTGTGGGATCAGTTTAAGAGCTGTTCCCCTCGTTAGCGGGGAGCTGTTGAGCGGGTTCCAGGCCATTCAGCTGGCGGGACAGTCTTTTCCGGCAGGAAGCCCCTGGGGCATTATTGAGTGCCCTAATTAATGTTAAATACCGGTGACGGCCTCGATGGGTTGACCCTTGGGAGACTCCCGGCTGTCCCCGCCCGCTACCACATTTCGAAACGTTTGACTGCGCCCAGTGTTTTGCCTTCAGATATTTCATGTGGTAATGAATTCCACAGGCCGACCACTCAGTGCCAAATTTTCTCCTCATCTAAGTCATAAATGGTCTGTCCCATGTGCTGACACTGCAAAGCCTGGTTCTGGACACCCCCAGTACCAAAATATCCTTATTGCATTTATCCTGCCAAGTCCTGTTAGAGTTTTATAGGTTGCTACGAGATCCACCTCCTCATTCTTCTGAACTCCAGCGAATTCAATCCTAACCAACTCAATCTCTCTTCATACGGATGTCCTGCCATCCCAGGAATCAGCCCGGTAAACCTTCTCTGGACTTCCTCTGAGCAAGAACATCCTTTCTCAGATAAAGAACCAAAACTGCACGCAATATTCCAAGTATGGCCTCACCAAGGCCCAGTAGAATTGCAGAAAGACATCCCTGCTCCTGTACTCAAGTCCTCTCACTATGAAGGCCATTTGCCTTCTTTACCGCCTGCTGCTTCTGCATGCTTATCTTCAACGACTGGTGTACAAGGATACCCAGGTCTTGTTGCACATTCCCCTCCTAATTTATGGCCATTCAGTTAATAATTGTCTGCCTTCCCATTTTTGCTACCCAAGTGGATGACCTTACATTTATCCAAATTATACTGCATCTTCCATTCATTGGCTCACTTATTGAGCTTGTCTAAATCATGCTGAAGGATCTCTCTATCCTCCTGACAGCTCATCCTCCCACTCAACTTTGTGTCATCTGCAAATTTGGAGATAATTTACATTTTGTTCCCTCATCTACATCATTAATATATACTGTGAATGGCTGGAGTGCCAGCACCTCATTTTCAAATTTTCAAAAAATACTATGATCAGAGGATCTCCCAAACAGTCCACAGCTTCCATCTTAAAAGTTTGCATCTGCTTGATCGGTGCACTGTCTAATCAGCTTTTACTTTCTATTTAATTCTGCATTAGCTGGGCTGCCCCTCTATTTATGCTGCCTCCAGGCCCTTTGCATACTACAGCTGTCAAGAAGGATTACACAGCTGACTGAGCAAACACCCTGGAACGCATTTTATTTTTCTTTGCTAATTCTAAAGAAGCAGTGGAGAACATAATGAGACAGTGCAAGTTTTCATTGTGTGGCCATAAAATATAGTAGAGGAATCTATACCTAAGTAACCATAATGCCACTAAGAGCTTGTGATAATCGGTTCTGAAGGCTGTTTTCAAATGCCCCCTCGCAAGGTTCAATCTGGCTAAGAATAATCAATTTAAAACGGATCTTTCAATATGCATTTGTGTGTAAATCAGTTTATATACAAAGTCTGCAGTGCAGCCCATATGAGCAGCTTAAATGACAATGGAGCATATGATTAAACACCAGCAGGTGAAGCAGTGTGATGCATGCTAACAAGCTCTGAGTGGTGTATTACAGATCTGCTATCAGCCTGCCCATGCACCGTGCCATGCATTTTATCAGTTCTCTGCAGTGTGATAGCCTGAGCTCACGGTCATACCAAGGGCATAGAAGTGTAGGCAGCCTGCTGCCGTACCAGAAATAAACTGGTAGCAAAAAGCACACAAAAGAAGGAGGGGGGAAAAATAACAGGCTATAAATTGCATTGAATTTTCTGTGAATGCACAATTAGCCGCAGGCATTAAAGTCTTTAACAGATGTTAATTCAATGCTACAATGCAGTGGTGAGCCAACAACTATATTTTCTGTCGATTCCATTCATTTCCAGTAGTTCATAATTTAAGGATTCCCTTAGTCAGCCTATTAAACAAGCAGAAAATGCTGGATGTGCTCAGCGGGGCATTGACCTGAAATGGTAACTGTTTTGCTCTCTCTCTCTCTCACACCACAGATGCTGCCTCACCTACTGAGAGTTTCCAGCATTTTTCCTTTTCATTTCAGCCTTTGCTTTTGACCATTATGTAACTTCATGTGGCTGATTGTGAGTCTCCTTGTCAGGGTAGCGCATCAGCTAAAATATACTTTGACTATTCTTTGAGGAGCAACTTGGAGAAACGTAGCATCAACAAGCCAATACTGCCAGCTGTACATTATTATCTGACCAGGGAAAAAAATGGAGCTCTCAGTATCTGCAAAACAAGATGCTGAGAGGTTTTTTTTTTAAAACTTCTATTCACCAGTTACAATAAAACTGAAGCCAATGAGAGACAGACCTCATCCGAGTAGCAAAAAGCAGATGCTAGAAACCTGAAATGTAAACAGAAATTGTTGGAAACACTCAAGAGCTTAGGAGCGTTTGTGAGGAGAGAGAAATAGGGTTCACATTTCAGGTCAATGACCTTTCATCAGAACTGACTACCTTGTCTATGGGTTCTCACAGCATTTACCTAAATTAGAATGAGTCAACTTCACAGCTGAGTTACAGTACACAATTTGAAATGCTGCAAAGCCAAATCTACAGTAAGTGCAACATAATTGTCGTATTAAGATAGCCCAAGGTCATGCCACTTCTGCTTATCTTTCCATCACTGCTTAGTGCGTATGTCCATTTGTTCGAGTGACTCCAGAGATCACGGGTACAGTTCATAATTGGGAATACCCACAATTATTAATCTCAGGTATACTGTTGCAGAGAGGCAAGAAGTGGATGCACCAGAACTGTCCATAGAACATGCAACTGATAAGAAGAGTCCAAGGGTTTTTTTGTGCATGGCTGCATTGAACATTGTCGACAAGCGGGGTGACCATCCATCCATTTGACCATGAAAAACAAGTGTCATGTGAAACAAAATTGAATCAGAATATGATATGGAACAGATACAACATTTTATTTGCAGATTATTCATTTGGAACAATGGCAAAGTGGTTAGCACTGCTGCTTCACGCACCAGGAAGGCAACCTTGGGTAACTGTGTGGAGTTTGCACGTTCTCCCCATGTCTGCGTGGGTTTCCTCCGGGTGCTCCGCTTTCCTCCCACAGTGCCAAGATGTGCAGGCTAGGTGGATTGGCCATGCTAATTTGTCCCTTAGTGTCTAAAGATGTGCTGGTTAGGTGGGATTACAGGGATAGGGTGGAGGAGTGGGCCTAGGTAGGGTGCTCTTTCAGAGGGTAGGTGCAGACCTGATGAGCTGAATGGCCTCCTTCTGCACTGTCGGAACTCTAGGAATCTTCCAGACAATGCCCACTTTAAACATTAATATCTGTTGTTCTTTCCACAGATGCTGGCTGCCCTACTGAGCATTTCCAGCATTTTTATTTTGAGCAGTTATAGATAGCCTTTTCTTTCAGTGTATCAATGCTAGGGTGAGATAGGGGGGAGATGTGGGGATACGGTGGAGGTGTGGGCTTAGGTAGGGTGCTCTATCCAAGGGCCGGTGCAGACTCGATGGGCCGAATGGCCTCCTTCTGCACTGTACATTCTATAATTCTATGGTTTTATGATATCAGAATAATATAAAGTTGGCACCTTTTCATTCGATTTTAGATTACAATTCTGCACCTTAAGAACAATGAAGCTCAGAGAGACAGGTAACAAAAGACCAGAAACTACATTTCAATGGAAAATAAAATCACAAAATGAAAGATGTTTTTAATTAAGTTAACAAGCAATTAACATTAGTATACACATCATTGCAAGGTGGAAAATATTGAAAAATAACACAAACCGAATAACCAGTTGTCAATGTTTGTCACTATCTACAAGATGCACTGCAGCAACTTGCCATTGACTGCATATTCCAAGCCTGTGACCTCTACTACCTACAGGGCACGGACGACAGTCGTTTGGGAACACCACCACCTACAAGTTCCATCTCCAAGTCACACACCAGCCTGACTTGGACCTATATCGGCATTCCTTTGTCGTTGCTGGGTCAAAATGCCGGAACTCCTTTCCTAACAGCACAGGTGTGCCTACACAACATGGACTGTAGCGGTTCAGAAGGGCAGCTCACCTCCACCTTCTCAAAGGAAATTAGGGTTCCGCAATAAGATTCTAAGAACGAATAAAACAAAATAGTGAATTTTGTCTGCATTAAACTGAATCTGTGTAGTTTCCGATCAACAACATTCTATTCACTCACCTAAACTACCAAAGGTTAGAAGGACAAATTACCAATCCAATCACAAAATCCTCTATTTATCTGTCTTTCAATGATCAGTAATTTGAATGCAGTCAACTCAGTGCCAGTATTTGCCCAGAGACAGCAATAAATTCTATTTGTCGAAACATTGTTGTGCATTAGCACAGGATATAAGGACATGATTTAGTGTTAATGGCAATTCTAACACATTGCCTGGATGAGTGAAGCTCCAGCAATGCTCAAGAAGCTATACACAGTCCAGGACAAAGCAGCCCATCTAATTGGCACCTATCTATCACCATCCGGGTTCACTCCCTCCACCGCCGGCACATGATGGCAGCAGTGTGTACCATCTGCAGAATTTATTCGGCAACTCACCAAGTCTCCTTCAACAGCAATTTTCAAACCTTTGACCTCTTATCATCTAAAAGGACAAGGGCAGCAAACACATGGTATGTGTCACAGGGATGGTATTTTGTCTCCCTGGTGCTGGGCTCAAGGATGTCTAAAAGCGGTTACAGGACATTCTGGACGGGGAGGGTGAACAGTCAGTGACCGTGGTACACATTGGTACAAACGACATAGCTTAAAAAAAAGGGATGAGTTCCTAAAAAAAGAATATAGGGAGCAGAATATAAGAAGTCAGATCTCAAAGGTAGCAATCTCAGGACTACTACCAGTGCCACATGCTGGTCAGATGAATACAGGCTGAAGAGATGGTATGAGGGGGAGGGTTTCATATTCCTAGGGTATTGGGACCGGTTCTGGGGAGATGGGACCAGTTTAAACTGGACTAATTACATGTGCGCAAGAACAAAAAGAGCAGCCAGATAGTTAGGAAGAACAAACACCATCACTCATTCTCACATTCTCAGCCACAAGTTCAGATACTGACACTGGTGTACTTTAAAGGGTTGCTTGGGATGGGATCTGCATATGAGCTTAGAGGCCTAGAAGGGGAAGGTATCGCAGTTGCTGCCTTGGCAGGGAACATGGCGGCACACGCGTTCAGCACCAGAGAACTCTGATGAGGACTTCGATGTGACTTCCTAAAAAAGGAGATTGAGTTTTTTGAGCACGTGACTGTGTGTAGATGAGGGCAGTGTAGTTTACATGGATTTCAGCAAAGCATTTGACAAAGTTCCACATGCGAGACTTATAAGGAAGGCAAATGCACATGCGATACAGGGGAACTTGTAAAGGTGGATTCAGAATTGACTGCGCTGGAGGAGATAGAGGGTGATGACGGCTTTAGTGACTGGAAGCCTGTGCCCACTGGCATACCACAAGGATCTATGCTGGGTTCCCTATTAATCATCATTTATATAAATCTATCATTGACTATGTAAGGGGTAGGATCAGGAAGTACGTTTGCGGATGACACAAAAATATTCCGGCTGGTTAACAGTGAGGCTGAGAGTCTTGTGTTACAGGAAGATTTAGATGGGATGGTCAAATGGGCAGAAATGTGGCAGATGGAATTTAAGGAGCAATTTGACAAGGAAATATTCAATGAATGGCACCTCACTGGAAAGCCCTAAGGAACAAAGAGACCTTGGCGCGTTTGTAAATAGATCTCTGAACGCAGAAGGGCAGGTTAATAGGGTGGCGAAAAAGGCATTTGGTACATTGCCTTTATCAACCGTTGCATAGATTACAAAAGCAAGGAAGTCATTTTAGAGGTCTATAGAACATTGGTGAGGCCACAGCTGGAATCCAGTTCTCGTCGCCACATTATAAGAAGGATATGATTACACTGGGGCGGGTGAAGAGGCGTTTTACCAGAATGTTGCCTGGGATAGAACATTTTAGTTATGAAGAGAGGTTGAATGCGCTTGGGTTGTTTTCATTGGAGCAGAGAAGACTGAGGGGCGACCAGTTCATGGTGTGGGATTATGAGGGGCGTGAACAGGGAACAGCTGTACCCCTTAGTTGAACGGTCGGTTATGAGGGGGACACAAGTTCAAGGTGAGGGGTGGGAGGTTCGGGGGGGGGGGGGGATTTGAGGAAAAACGTTTTTACCCAGAGGGTGGTGACGGTCTGGAACGCACGTCCTTGGATGTTGGTAGAGGCGAGTTGCCTCATATCCTTTTAAAAATACCTAAATGAGCACTTGGCACGTCTTAACATTCGAGGCTATGGGCCAAGTGCTGGGAAATGGGATTAGGATTGACAGATCAACATGGACTGAAGGGCTTTTTCTGCACGGTATTTTTCTCTGATTGGTATCCATAATAAAACCTTTGGTGCATTGGCTCACCTGCCAGAAAGCATGTGGTCAATATAAAGGAGCATAGAGGGTTCTGACATGAGCTTGGCACAGGGCGAACAGCATGATGCAGTGTGAAAGTGGCAATCACCTCCATTCGGAGACCCAACCATACACCTCTTCTGCTGCTCACTAAATGGCAAGTAACAAGGGTTGTGCCCTTATGATTTTGAGGTTGTGCAGAATGCAGCAGGTCACTGCTAATCTTGACCATGCTTTGTTGAGTACTACAGGGTTCCTCCAGAAGAGTCAGGATAGCGGAACTATTGACAGCAGGACTGACATATGAGGAGCGATTGAGCGCCGGAGTTCAGAAGAATGAGGGGGGGGGGGATCTCATAGAAACCAATAAAATCCTGAAAGGATTGGACAGGGTAGCTGCAGGAAAGATGTTCTCGATGGTGGGCAAGTCCAGAAACAGCGGTCACAGTCTGAGGATATGGGGTAGACCATTTAGATTTGAGATGAGGAGAAATCTCTTCACCCAGAGAGTAGTGAGCCTGTGGAAATCTCTACCACAGAAAGCAGTTGAGGCCAGAACACTGTGTTTTCATGAAGCAGTTAGGTATAGCACTTGGTGAAGGGGATTATGGGGAGCTGGGGGGAGTATTGAGTTGGATGCTTAGCCATGATCATAATGAATGGTAGAGCAGGCTCTATGATTCTAATGTTTAAGTCTCCCAGTGGTCGGCTCTCTGGGATATCATGTGAAAGTATGACTTTCATTGTTTACGTGCTGCCTGTGTCTGCGTGGGTTATGTGCCGGAATCATGAGCCATGTGGTCAGTGGACAGCCGTTGTCATCAACTGGTCACCCTCTGGTTGTCATGCTGGCTCAAATGCAGATGACACTGCATCAAAGGCATCATGCACACTGCTGAATACTGATGGAGTGGAATCCCTATCAGTTGCGGGATATATTAGAACTGGCATGAGACACCCAAAGTGACATGTGTGGAGTCAAGGGCACACTGCACCATGGGGAAACCTGAATTCCTGCAACGTTAATGCTCATTTGCCAGCTTCTCTCTGGAAAGAGAGAATTTCAAATCCCAGGATCTCTCAATGGAACTCTTATGCAACATTGGAAAACGAGCTGGGATTTATTGTAAATATTTCCCGTCGCAACCCTCAAGTCGCACAACAGATAAAACCTTCATGGCCACGGTGACCTTCACAGCCACTGGCAATGTCATCCTCACCCTGCTATATGACTGCAGTTCAGGCTGCAACAGGTGACAGGCTTCTTCCAACAGCTTGTCCTGCTTTATGTTTCAGGATAAGCAAAGGCTGTTTCTCCATGACAGCTTTATTTCAAGAGGACGGCCTACTTTTTAACCAACATCTGAGAGCAACTGGTTTGTGTAGAAACCCTGACATCTAAGATGTTATGGCCCTATTAGGATATTCAGCACCACACGTTATAGACTTTAGCAACTTTAAGCAGCTCTAGAAACCATCAAATACTTCCAAAATCACAGATATGCAATAGAAATCACTACTTACCAACCTAACAGTAGTTAGCAATCCCTTCAAGGTCGCTGGTGGGGGTCCTTCCTACTGTTGAATGCATGTTCAGCTTGGTTAAGAAAGAGTGGCAGCTGGAGTGATGAGCTCTAAAATGGCAGCACTGTTGTCAAATCAGGGTTACATGCTGACTGTTATCATGATCTACCTGCTCGGCACGCTGATGGGGGGGGGGGGGGGGGGGGGGGGCACTCAAGTGTGCCATTTTGGAGGCAAAACAGCATCCATGACACTGAATAACTGGGCAGGAAGGAGCCAAATTTCACAGCCCAACAGTTTAATAGCAAGACAATTACTGATCAACTGGTTTATCAAGGAAAACCATTTGTTTTAAGTCAATAATGTTGTTTATTTAGCCACTCAGTCCTGGCAAATCCTCTGTACTGTTGGGTCGCACTGAATATGTAAGCCAGGTTAACCTTCAAAGACGGCTTCAGTGCTTGAAAAGGGAATTAGAATAGATAGGCGCTCGATGACCGGCATAGACACGATGGGACGAAGAGCCTCTTTCTGTGCTGTAAAATTCTATGACTCTGAGGCACAGAAGCAAAAACCCTCGGTTTGGCCGGGATTTTCTGATTTAGCACAGATGTACAAGATCTACACTGTTTCTGAAAGAAAAAATCTAGATATTCCTCCAGAAAGAATTGTTACGGCCCCTGAGCCAGTGCGCTATCAATTCCAGCCCCACATCACACAGTCACAACATAATTGAAATGAATAAATAATTCTTAGAAAAGCACCCAAGTCTTTGGCCCCAAGCTGCTCAATAACCAGTCACCAGGTTTGTACATTCAAACACAATTAAGTTCATTAACAACAATAACTATAATTAAATACACAGCACGTACAACAGGTTAACTAATATCAATTCCCAAACTCCCCCCCGTCACTTCAACTCGTCCCACCCCCTACACACACACGACAGGCAGATACAGAGGGGAGAAGAGGGGATAAAATAATAAGTAAAAGGAAAAAAAGTATTTGTTTCAGATGGTTGTCTTGTGGCACACCTTCCTTCTCTTCAATCTGGGCTTTTAGTTTGAGGTTTTCACTGTAGATTCATGCAGATTCTGTGAACCGGTGAGTCACTGTTCTGGAGAAAACACAAGGGAGAGAAAGAGAAGCTTCTTTCCTCAGAGCATCCAGGACTCCCGATGTTTCCCACCCAGCTCTCTGAAAATCATCCCACTCAGGAAGGATCTGCCTGTTACTGGGCAGAATACAGCCTTTTGGCTAATTCATTGCCCACCAGCCAAACAATCGAATCGAGGCCCACCAATCTCTTGGGTGCCGAAAAGAGTGTATTCTGCTGTCTGAAGGTGAGCACAGCGTTCTGTTTTGTAACAATTGAATTCCTTTCTTCCCCTGCTCGACTCAAAGATACATGTCCATTAAGCATCCATAGATAGAAATGATAACATCAAAAATGAAGAAAGGGGAAAAAGGAATCAACAGGACTGTCCTTACCAAATTTGAAGCTCTGCACTTTTTAACCAGATACACCAAACCCCAGGGATGTCCGAGGTAGGTTCTTTACTCAGAGAGTGGTTAGGGTGTGGAGTGGACTGCCTGCTGTGATAGTGGAGTGGGACACTTTAGGAACTTTCAAGCGGTTATTGGATAGGCACATGGAGCACACCAGAATGATAGGGAGTGGGATAGCTTGATCTTGGTTTCGGACTATGCTCGGCACAACATCGAGGGCCGAAGGGCCTGTTCTGTGCTGTACTGTTCTATGAGTTCCTTCCTGGCTACCATGTAACCCTCTAGAGCCGTGCTAGATCCTTGCTTCCTCAATCTGTACCTTGATTTAACATTTCACTCATCCTGCTGCTGCCTTCTGTCCCTCATAGCAGGACCTTCCCTCACAAAATCTTGGCAATCCCTGTCGAAAAACAACTAGAGGACTGCTGTGAGAAATGTCTTTCGATATTCAGATATTGGCATTTAATGCCAGAAAACAATTCATTCAACATGGCAAAAGAAACCACCTATTAAAACACAGATGTCATTTTCATCAAGTGAAGGAGACAGTGCAGAAAGCTGGAGTTGAGCTGGAAGATAGGATTGGCATGGTGGCACAGTGGTTAGAACTGCTGCCTCATCGAGACAGGGACCTGGGTTCGATTCCGGCCTTGGATGACTGTGTGGAGTTTGCACATTCTCCCCTGGTCTGCATGGGTTTCCTCCGGGTGCTCTGGTTTCCTCCAGATATACTGGTTAGGTGGTTTGGCCATGTTAAATTGCCCATTAAGGTGGGGTTGCAGGGATAGAGCGGAGGACTGGGGCAAGGTTTCGAAGGGTAGGTACAGACTCAATAGCCAAATGGTCTCCTTCTGCACTGTAGGGATTCCATGATTCTATGATCAGGCCTGACCTCACTGAATAGGCTCTAAGGGCGTACTTCTTCAACTATTTCTTACGTTGTTATGCATTGCATCATTTTTTAAACAATTAAATTTGAATTTGTGACTTCTGTGTGTAAATATTATTGCAAAAGTACACTTCACTATTTTAATCGGTAGCACGATCACACCAATCCCCATGGATGGTAAATCCACACATTAATTCAAATCTGTAGCATTTCAACATAATGAAGAGAAATAAATATTTTCAAAAATAATCTCCAGATAATGCCATTAGTTAACGATAATGACATGACCAGTTCAAATTAATTTGTTTCACACTTTGTTTTCTGTGTCTTTTGGCATCTGCTATCTGCATGAACAATAATTCCGGCCATCCTCAGAAATTGGTCATGTGTGTTCAGTTACATACTAATAGGACAGGCTAGCTGTTTTAAGTGGGTGTGAGCACTACATCAAATTAAGACATTTCTACTGTATGAAGCAAACGTTGAGAACTTAAATCCTGGGGGAGTTTTCTGATCGGGGACTAAGAGGGGGCTTTCCGCTCCTAGTCTTTTCAGGCAGTTTTGGCGATGGGAGCGGTAAATCTCGCAAGAGGCCCAACTCACTATTCAATTCCATCTAAAAGCGTAAGTCCCTGCCTCCCAACCAGAGATGTAATGGGAATCCTGACATTCAGTGCCAGGAACATCATTAAAATACATTTACATATCATTATCAGGACTCTGCATGAATCATCCCCTCCCTGTAAGAAAGTCCATTCACGTCGGCAAGAGGGCAGAAAGCATGAGTCATGAGTGTTCTCCCACAGCGTGCACCTGGAAGGCGGACCATTTTTAAAAAATTAATTTGCAGGAGGTGGGCATCGCTGGCTCGGCCAGCACTTATTGCCCTTGTTCAGAGGGTATTTAACAGTCAGTCAACCACATTGTTGTGGGCCTGAAGTCACATGTAGGCCAGACCAGATGAGGACTAGAGTCGTCAAAGTATTACCCTGGATCTCAGGATTACCAGCCCAGTGGCAATACCACTACGCCACCCTGTGTGGTGTGGGGTTTGTTGGGGTGAGGTGGGGTCCTTGGTAAACTTCTGTGCACTGGAACAGCTTTTAAAAATGGCTCCTCAATCTTAAATTGAGCCCACCCCCAGGTGTGGCATTGTGGGAACGGCCCCTTGAAGTTGTTTCTTTTATATTTCCAAAGATACCATAGAGAAAGCGATCATTGGTGCAAGCGGCTTCAACGGCATTTTCCTGCCCACTGATGGACTCTGCCAAATACAGGTAAAAGTCCATCCGAAATCCCTTGGCCGGTGCGGAAACTGGGTGTTTTCTGCTGCAGGCTGTGGGAAAATCACACCATACCTTCTGACCCTGACCTCATTAATTATGAACCCGGGGGTGTAGCGCTGTATTCCATGGTGGGGTGTGCATGGTGGCACATGTCCCGCCTTCATATCTGGATGCCATATTGAAAAGGTGCCCAATATCACTGATTCATCATTGAGGAAAGAAGATGGTCCTCCTGAAAAATGGTGGATCTCCAGGAACACTCTGAGGCTGGAAGATGGACCTCCTCAATGTCACTGAAGCTGGGAGGTCCACCTGTAGATGCTCCCTCCACTCACTGCTGTGGTGTGCTCGGGTCCAAGGTTGTAGGTGGCCTCCATCCCGAACTCCAAAGGTAGCCTCAAAAATTGTTCAGGTGATTCCTGCACTCCACATTATTCCAGACATGTTCTGGCATTGCGGAGCATCAGGCCTGGGTGGATGATTCCAGTCAGGCCTTCATCCACATCTCATTGGTAGGATGCAATTCAGTTTCATGAGGTCTCCAGTGGATTGCCAGATCCGCCACAACTCACACCAGTAGAAGATCCAGCAGGTAATTCATGCCACAATGCTGGCATAAAACCAATTTTATCTTGCAAATTCTTCCTCCCCCCACCCCCAAACCCGCCATTGAATCCGCCATGGTCCTGCTCCATGTTTCATTAAGAAATTTCATGTTGTTAAACAGATTTACACATCAGCTATTAGTTGCAGTTCACTGAAGTCTTGATCCAACCATTAACAATCTTGGAAAAAGTAGTACACACAGTTGTACACTATCTGTTCGGTATAATTTGATCAAGGTCATTATGTACAGTTGCGGCATACATAGAACAGTACAGCAGTACAGACCTTTCAGCCCACAATGTTATGCCGACCATTTATCCTAATCTAAGATCAACCTAACCTACACCCCGTCCATGTGTCTGTCCAAGAGTCGCTTAAATGTCCCTAATGACTCTGACTCCACCACCTCTGCTGGCAGTGCATTCCACATATCCACCACGCTCTGTGTAAAGAACCTACCGGGTTCGGGATGGAGGCCACCAGCAACATAATGGAACAATGCCTTTTCCAGAAATAATGGACTGGATTTTACGGGGAACATATTCCCTGTGCCCCCAAAAAGTCAGTTGGTATCGGGCCCACTAAGAAACCAGCTGCTCCTCAGCCATTATTTGCTGGAAGCTGTGCTAATTGTCTACAGTCAGGTCTTCCACCCCCATTTGTGGAGGCGGTCCCACCTTAGAAAGCACTAGCGCCAGGTTCAAATGGTGGCCACTGTTGGGACTACATGCAGTCCTGGAAGCGAATATCCAGGGCATCAACAGGGCATAGATAGAAGACCTCAGTGAGAGAGTGCGAGGCAGGGGTGGAGTGCGAGATTGAATGGGGGAAGAGTTAAAGGTGTTGTATGAATTTGCAGAGGGGTGTACTCCAATGGCCAATTGAAGTTCCCCCCACATCTCTTGCCCGACTCCAGCCCTTCCAGCTGCCACGCTGCCCAGCTGGCATGGGTCTTCCTTTGATGGGTAAAATAGCAGCAGAGGCACAATGAAATACTTTGGTTACCATTAATTGGTCACTTAAGGACTTAAATAGGCCTCATGGTGGGCATGCTGCCCGAGTCTTTCCCCACTCGCTGTAAGGCAGGTGACAGCTCAGGACAGGTGGGAAGGCCACCCACTGTATATTACAAGCTCCCCCAACATCAAATACGCTGGCCAGAGGGTGGGCATAAAATCCAACCCAGTTTCAACATCAGAATAGCTTCTACATTGCAGAATGTTCATTATAGTTAGTAAGAGGAAAAGTAGAGCATTAATTCTATGGATTTCAAATAGTTCCATTTAGAATTACCCTTCCATTCAGCCAGTTCTGGAAGGCACATAACTGAAATAATGATGACAGCAAACATATTTTCACAGAATTCATTATTAACTTTATTATTAAATATCCAAATAGGGGGCAGCACAGTGGCGCAGTGAGTAGCATTGCTGCCTCATGGCGCCGAGGTCCCAGGCTCGGTCCCGTCTCTGGGTCACTGCACGTGTGGAGTTTGCACATTCTCCCCGTGTTTGCACAACCCAACAATGTGGAGGGTGTCATAACATACACCAGTATATCATGGTGCAGGCACATACTGATGGACATACACTGGGACCAATCAACATGCACAAACATCGCAGCCAATCACCAGTTAGAATACACACACTATAAAGGCAGATGGCACCACGGTTCTCGCTCATTCTGGGTGCTGCCTCTCAGTAGAACAAGAACTCATCAAGTCTAGCACAGACTCACACCACGTGCTGAGAGATTCAACTGGTTCAGACAGGCTTAGGTCTCTAGCTTAAACTAGCATCGTTTAAACCCTCAGTTCTCGTATGTCGATTAGTTAATAGTTAGTTAATAAAATAGAGTTGAACCTTCCTCAGTGTTGGTGGTATATGTTCACCTCGCAAGCCTACACTATCCAACACTTCAGAGGGTAGGTGGATTGACCATGCTAAAATTGCCCTTTAATTGGAAAAAGTGAATTGGGTACACTAAATTTAAAAAATATATATCCAATTAATAGTATGTGCAATTCATAGGTCAAAGGGTGATCTTGATCAATATATAGCGTAATCACAAGTTGAATTTGGGTTTTTTGAATAGTTTTTGCTGAGTTAAATAAAAAGCTTTTTCTCGATGGGCTCCAAGTTGAATTTAGGAGGAGCTTCAGTCACTTAATTTCAAAGAAAAATAAAGAACCAAGGACTAGGTAAAAACGGTCTTGGAAAAAAAATTAGAACAAATGCGTTTTGCAACCGAGTTTCTATTGGAATCAGCAGCATAAGTGAAACTACACACACACAAAAGAGACAAACAAGATTCAAGTTGACAAGAACAAGCATTGCACCTGATCTCATACTTGATCTTAGCAAAAAGGGTCTTAAAGAAATAGACAGGAGTTGAAGTCCGACTCCGCATTAGCAGGATCATAAAAATAACATGCATAGACTGGTGTAGTGCTCCTGTCGTTTTATGTTTTAGTCTAAGCAATTACAATGGCGATCCATTCGCCTTTTCCGGTTACATAATTAGCACAGATATTTTTTATAAAGAAACATTAGGGGAATTCAGATAGTGACTCAATTGCAGGAACAACCCAATTAAAAAAAAAACATTTAAATGTTGCGCATATATCTGTACAGCGGTAAAGTTGCAGTGGTATATTCACCACATCTGGATTTCAGTTTGTATAAACAAGTACAGAAATAGTAACAGGAGATATGATTGGTACTGACAGCATTCTCGAAAGAGGAAGAGTAATAGAAAGACTTTTGCAAGGAAGTAACCTTTTGGTTATTCTTCTTCGGAGTGCCTTGAACTCTTCTGACAAATAAAAATGATGTGCATCTCTGCCTGAGCATTTTGATGAGGACATTACGTTGCTGTGAGTTTGCCGTCTCTATTATCCAGAGAGGAAATCACACCACGTGTCGGGGTAGAAAGCTGCAGGGCATTTCAGCCTAACTGACTCTCGTGCCTCTCCAACGTCTAAAACAAAATAACAGCATATGCGGCCCCATGGGAGCAGGTCATTTTCCTTTTGCTTCAGTGGCTTGTGGAACAATGGGATAAGCATAAGACCAGATTGTACCACATTACCCTTGAAAATAAAATTAAAAATTAAATAAGCCCAAAGAATAAATCTAGAAATCGAATTTAAAGTATAGTTAAGTGCGTTGCCGCCAATGTAACTATGGGCTGAGATTCCCTGTTCTGGCCGGTAAGGCCCCCCCCATCCTTGGGTTTCCCGGTGACATAGGGTGGCTCCAACGGGAAATTCCATTGACAAACAGCGGGAATATAGAATCTCGCCGCCAGCGAACAAGAAGCCGCCGAGAAACACGCGGCTGGGCGACTGGCGAATCCCGCCCATGATTTAGTAACCGGCTATGTTGTTAGATATGCAAGCGCTGATATTTCAGTCTTTCATTCAAATAACACGTGTCATCATGGAGTTGGACTTAATGAATTGCAGCACTAACAACATCACTGCAGTGTTGCATGTTCGTAGCCAATGTATAACTATCATGATGAGCATATTATTTTAAAATGAGTATTATATTAGACATACACTGAGGTTTTAATCGGAGAAATTAAAATGCTGTGGGATTATGAATATGAATTAATATAATTAGGTTTTAAAGCATGTGGCTCATCAAATCTGACACAAATACTGATACTGTGTGTGTGTGATCTATTGGTGATCAAAGTCCAATTAAAGCATGAAGGTGAGGGTGTGTAACTGACTGCTATTCACAGATATAGACAGCTGGTAATCCAATAAAAGTGTTCCACCATGCAAGCCCGCACTGTTAGAATCAATCACATGAGGGAGGGTGCATGAATTTCCAAAAACACAACAAATCAAATCGAGAATAACTCCTCTTCCAAAGGATCTTACAAATCCTGAAACTTTTCTATTAGATAGTCTGGAATGGAATGAACGTTGTTAATACTTATCAATGAAAAGCCAATTGAGAACTTTGTGCAACAGTAAAAAAAACTTGAGGGGGAAGAGGCCAGAGAAAAGTGAGTTAAGTACGGATGGAGATCAAGAATAAAACTTAGAGTAGAACATCAAGTGAAATGAAAAATGAAAAATTCGTGAGGATGTCTGTACCAGAGTAAAGAGGCCAGGGAACAACGCAGGCTCTTTATAATAACTGCAGATGCAGACATGAACTGTTTGAAGGCTGATCACTGGAGCAGATGAGGAAGATCTATGATGATGGAGAGACAAATGTGCTTCTGATAATAGCTGTGGTCTAATGGTCAAATGGCTGCCAATCTGACAATCAAGCAGCATTATCTACCTACTGCTGAGTATTATCATTTTTATATTTAAGGATTACTACCTGGAATGCAATGCATATTTTATTCATAACATAATAAATAACATGGAGCACATTCTTTGGGCTGTTTTCAGAAATAGTTACAGCGTTTGCACTGGGGAGAAAAAGCACAAGTACAAATTTTCTAATTCACCGGCCCGTGACTTCATCAAGCTGGCAATCAGCAGCGGATTGGCACTCTGTAGCGACTTGCCTGCGCTTAAATTGTAAAGCATCTGTCTCACCCGGACATGGTGGGGGCATCTGGACACGGGGTTGGGGTCTTACATGGTGGGGGAGAGGGGGCTGGTACGAGTGGGAATGGGAGGGCGGTTTGAGCATAGGGCCTGGTTGGTTCGGAGGGGTCGGGTTGGGGGGTGGTCAGGCCGGTCCGGGGTGGGGGGGGGCGGTGTGTGGTGGTCGGACATTAGGTTGGGGGGGGGGGGGGTGTTGTAGGGTCGGGTCAGAGGCAGTGGGCGGGGTCGGGGTGTTGGTGGTGTCCCATGTAAGGCTCTCTCTGAAGTTAAAAGTGCTTTTTTTTCTTCTAACTCTTACCGAGCAACTATCAGGGTAAAATTTACAGAACCATCTGAAGTTAGTGATTTAAAATCACTTCAGACAGATGGTTCCCAGCACAGCGCAATTGTCCAGAGGAAATTAGCACTTCGGGACAGTTGCCAGGTAAACACTTACCTTGGAAGTTCCAACAGGGATTCCCCAGTTGCAGCAGTGGTGTTACCCCCTAATCTAACGCTGGAGACCCAGGAAGTTAGGGCCAAACTGTTTAACTTTCATAGAAAACTTAACTTAAGGATCGTGTTATAATACAAGGCTCTATGCACACTGCAGTGTCAAGAGTGGTACAGTACTGCTTTTGGATTTACAATCCTCCACATGACTGAACATTCCAATCTCCAGATCATGAGAAATGGGAGAGGGAAAATTGGGCTCAAAAGTTAACATTGGCCACTTTTCGCACAGCTCCCAGGAGACAATTCACAAAAACATTTATTCGGGTCTAAGAGCAGACCACCCATCAGTCATCACAACTGCATATGCTGCATGACCTATGGACTGATATAACTGCAAAACTATTGACAGTAAAAATGTTTAAAGCAACTTAAAGGGACAACTGTGCATTTCGATAAAGACAAGAAGTGCTGGTGACTGAATAGTGTTCTTGCATCAATGATTCAGGCACAAAATTAATACAATTAAAAGTCAATCTTGCAAGATAATAACATAACTGAGAATAAAAGTTGACTGCAAACTTCTGAATGCTTGATCACAAGATCAACTACTTCTG
Organism: Scyliorhinus canicula; assembly: GCF_902713615.1. NCBI lineage: Eukaryota > Metazoa > Chordata > Chondrichthyes > Carcharhiniformes > Scyliorhinidae > Scyliorhinus > Scyliorhinus canicula. The sequence continues at coordinate 25,640,397 of NC_052156.1, read as the reverse complement.
TTCAAAGTTCTAAATAGAATTTCTGGGACATATGTTTGGAACTGACTGACTAAATTAGTAATAAATTGAAAAAATATGCGTTTAAATTAGATAATGCAGACAACCAATGGAGAACTTTACTGTGCTACAGGCTGAGCTCAATGCTCAACTATTTTGCCAAGTGAGAAGAACATCAGGGTTCAAACTTGAGTGGCATTCGATGTCAACATCACTGGCAAAGGCAGTATTTATTGCCCATTCCTAATTGCCCTTGAGAAGGCGGTGCCAAAACACCTTGCTGAATACAACGGAGTGGTCATTTCAGAGGGAAATTAAGAGTTTGCTGTGGATGTGAAATCACATATAGAATCATAGAATTTACAGTGCAGAAGGAGGCCATTAAGCCCATTGGGTTTGCACCGGCTCTTGGAAAGAGCACTCTACCTAAGCCCACACCACCACCCTATCCCCATAACCCAGTAACCCCATCTAACCTTTTTGGGCACCGAGGGCAATTTTAGCATGACCAATCCACCTAACCTGCATATCTTTGGACTGCGAGAGGAAACCGGAGCATCCGGAATAAACCCACACAGACACGGGGAGTATGTGCAGAATCTGCACAGGCAGTGACCCAAGCCGGGAATTGAACCTGGGACCCTGGAACTGTGAAGCAACTGTGCTAACCATTGTGCTACCGTGCCACCCCAATGTATAGACCAGCCCAGGGCAGAACAGCAGGTTACCTTTCCTAGACTTAGATTTATTGTCATGTGCACTGAGGTACACTGAAAAGTTATTGTTCTGCATACATGACATAGAAGATATGAAAAATACACAATATAAATACATAAACATAGACATTGGGTGATGCATATGGAATATAGTGCTATAACTGCAGAGAAGATGTGTAGAAGGATCAGTTCAGGCTATAAGAGGGCCATTCAGGAGTCTGGTAACAGCGGGGAAGAAGCTGCTTTTGAATTTATTGGTGTGTGTTCTCAACATTTTGTATCATCTGTCCGATGGAAGAGGTTGGAAACTTATAAGATTTTAGAATCCCATAGGATTTTAGTGAACCAATTGTGTTTTTATGACATTTTTTCTGGTTCCCATTACTGATATTAGCTTTTTATTCTGGATTTATTTAGCATATAGCTGCCGAGCGCTGGTAACAAATTTACAGAGGAAACTAGAGTGTGAAAACAATAATATTTGTGCTTCTTGTTACAGAGCTAATCGATAAAGGGGGTCTGTGCATTTAGTGCAAGTTACTTGAGCAACAGAATTAATCCAATAATGGTGAAAATGTAGAAAGTAGAACATTATTAGTGAGGTTGCATATCTTTCCTGGCCTTCCTTAGAGCAGAGAGGGCTGAGAGGGTTTTGATTGAGGTGTACAAAATGATGAGGGACATAGGTAGACAGGAAAGACCTTTCCCCCCTTAGTAAAGGGGTCAATAACCTGAGGGCATACATTTATGGTAAGGAGCAGGATAGGGGGAATTTAAAGAAAAGCTTTTTCACCCAGAGGATGGTGGGAATCTAGAACTCGCTACCTGTAAGCGTGGTGGGAACCCTCACAACATTCAAGAAGCTTTGAGTTGAGCACTTGAAACTCCAAAGCATACATGGCTACAGACCAAGTGCTAAAAAATGGGATTAAAATAGATAGGTGTTTGTTGACCACCAAAGGTGGAGAATGGGGTGTTGCATAAAAATGGAATTGACGCTGGGTGCCAGACACGTTCCCGTTCTCCGCTCCCCCCGGCTCCAGCCATAGTGCAATACCTGCCTCACGCCAGTGGAAACATTTAAAACCGTGACTTGCATGTATTAGCATGCACTCAATGGGCTTGAATCCTGATTCTCCTCCCCTACATGTTGCTCCAACCACCATAGCAGGTAATCCAACAGGTGGGCTTTCGTGTAAGTCTGACCAAGCACAGCCCTGACGTGAAGTGGGTCCAGGGGGCCAGCCCATTTGTTATGTGCCCCTCGGCTGCTGCCAGGCAGCAGTGAGGGGCCCCCTAAAGGTCCTGGGGGTTCGGTGGGCTCAGGCCATGGTTGATGCGTTGAGTCCGGGACCCCCTACTGAAAAGAGGAAGTGAAAAGAGGAAAAGAGGGCAGCATGGTAACATAGTGGTTAGCACAGTTGTTTTACAGCTCCAGGGTCCCAGGCTCGATTACCGGTTGGGTCACTGTCTGTGCGGAGTCTGCACGTTCTCCCCATGTGGCCGTAGGTTTCCTCCGGGTGCTCCGGTTTTCTCCCACAGTCCAAAGATGTGCGGGTTAGGTGGATTGGCAACGCTAAATTGCCCTTAGTGTCCACAAAATGTTAAGTGGGGGTTACTGGGTTACGGGAATAGGGTAGATACTTGGGCTTCAGTAGGGTGCTCTTTGTAAGGGCCGGTGCAGACTCGATGGGCCGAATAGCCTCCTTCAGCACTGTAAATTCTATGATTCTATGAAACCACTTAGCTGCTTTAATGTAGTCAGGAGCTGTCAATCATATTAAGAGTGTTTATAAACATTGTGGTTAGCATAAAAGCTGGGTACTTGAGATGCATTCAAGTGTGAAGGGAAAGATAAATCAACAAATCCCCTCAGCAGCTGTGCCTGAACCATTAAGCTGTCAATCACATTTTGAGTGAAAGGTATTCTCTGTGAAATTGAATGCATGCTTAACATTTTAAAGTATGTCAGGGGATTTAAAGACTTTTCAACTGTTGAGGGCTTTCGCGGAAGCCTCTGACACCAGTAGAAGCTACTGTTTTAAAGGCATTTGTCTGAGGGAGCAGATCTTAGGAAAGAGAAAATGTTTCTTCTTTGCTTCTTCACTGGACTGCCTGGACTACTCTTCAACTGTCAGCAATATGGTTGACTACAAACTGCCCTCTGAAATAGCTGAACAAGCCACTCAGTTCGAGGGCAATTAGGATTGGGCAACAAATGCTGGCCTTGCCAATGAGGCGCAGATCCAATGAAAAGAATAAAAATAGCCCCAAACCTTTTAGTTTTGACACTCAAAAAATATCAAGCACCTACAAACTAATGAAACAGCTGGTTTAGGAACATAGGAACATAGAACCTACAGTGCAGAATGAGGCCATTTGGCCAATCGAGTCTGCACCGATCCACTTAAGCCCTCACTTCCACCCTATCCCCGTAACCCAATAACCCCTCCTATCCTTTTTGGTCACAAACAGCAATTTATCATGGCCAATCCACCTAACCTGCACGTCTTTGGACTGTGGGAGGAAACCGGAGCACCTGTAGGAAACCCACGCAAACACGGAGAGAATGTGCAGCCTCCGCACAGACAGTGACCCAGCGGGGAATCAACCCTGGGACCCTGGAGCTCTGAAGCCACAGTACCAGCCACTTGTGCTACCATGCTGCCCCAAAAAGAAAACATTCTCTCAAGAGCATATATATTTATTATTACAGATCATAAAGCATTTACCTGTAAGAGATCAATTTTAAAACTATATTTTGTTCACAATGAAGGATTTCCTCTTTTACACATGGATCCTTGCAAACACCCAATAGGTAATTTATATTCCACCTCTTTCAGAGAAGTGATTGATGGCAGGATTGTGACCAGAGGGGCACATTACTGCATATATTCTCCCATGCCCTGCAGACATTCATTCTGGGTAGTAATCCAGGCATGTGTCTAATGCGGTTGTCCATTGGAGGCTCATTGCCAGCACAAATCACAATGTCAATGGAACTGTCACTATTCAATGGCAGCAATTGCTTTCCCACACTTTTGCACGGTTCAATCCTCTTCACATCAAACAAGTGGGTGAAATGTCTACAGAACAAATGCCAAACTGATGTGAAACCCTGATAGGAGATATGCCAATATAAACCCTCACCATAAAACCAGAATACAAGGAAAGTTGGAAAGCCCTTTTGAGCAGCCACATGATTCTGATGCTTCATGCGTACATAAATACACTAGGACAAACTAGTAATTGCCTCCCAGTGCACCACAAAGGACGATGGCCCAGGATGGGCAGAATTGCTTAAAATTCCCCTGACCCAACTCTATCTCAGGAATTTATGGTCAAATAATCCCAATCCCCATATCAGACCATGAACTCTCTCCTCCACCCCAACTCCCTATGTTAATCCAATTCTTTTGTCCCAAATCCCCCACTCCCATCCAAAGGGGCCATATGTAACTTGTTCTGATATTTGGCTTTCATAGAATGCCTGAAGGCCCTGGAGGTTGAGGGACAAGGCTGGGCATTGCCCTCTGGCATGCCAGCAGTGCCCCCCCCCCACCCCCACTGCTAGGGGTAGAGTCAGATGGGCAGTGTCAGGTGGGCACATGAAGGGGCAGTGCCCATCCTCCATTGGGGTGGGGGGGGGGGGACTCCCCTTATGTGTGGTGGCATGGAGACGGGAAAGCCCCAATGCCTGCAAGGTGGATTGGGTGCCCCAATGCTGGCCCTGTGGTAGTGGAAGGGTGCCCTGATGTTGGCGTTGTGGTGAGGGAGGGGTGCCCTGATGCTTGGGGGAAAGTAGTCTTAAATGCAACTTTGTGATCGGGGCACCCTTTGAAAACGGCGCCCCAATCTCAGAATCCCGGCTTTGAAAGCATGTTTAGCCCACCCAGCCCACCTCCAGCTGGCTGTATGATCCTCACCAGCACTTTGTAATTGCACGGTGCGCTGTTTCATGAGGTGTGAAAAGGCGCCTGTGAAGCCGGCGATCCAATCCCGCATGTTAACTCTGTTTCTCTCTCCACAGATGCTGCCAGACCTGCTGAGTTTTGACCAGAATTTTGTGTGTTCATTATACTCACCAGTTTATATGCAACAGTGCATTCTGCACCAAGTACCGTGGGGTTCATTGTAAACATGCGTCTGCCATCAGTGAGAACGGCGAGGCGGGCCACTCGTCTTGGGAGAATCAGGAAACGAGATTCTCGACGGAGAGATGTTGATTCCCAATTTTCCACACCCCTCACTGGTGACGTAACAAGGTTCACGCCCACAAAGGGCGAGAACCTAATTTTAATAGATTTCTATACATTTGAATCAGTGACGACAGGAACCATGCCCCCTGAACTTTCTTTTTCAGAGAGGCTCAAAATCCAGACTAACATATCGGCTGCGCAGCTGCAGAGTTCCATGCTGGGTTTCAGTCACAGCTCAACACTCTGAAAAAAATATGGGGAAATTCCACCGTGCGTTAAATTTACGCCAAATCATCGCAGAAAATAGCATTTATTTATTCAAAGAAAATTCAAATACAAAGGACTTTCACAGCAAATTTGAAAACTATTTGATATAAAAAGTAAAGGATGTACTCAGTATCAGTGCAGCATCAACAAATAGCGTGCCATCCTGTTCAATTAACCAGATTTCTCATGTTAAAAAAGATCAAACAGGAACACAACAGAATAATTATTCAGAGTTTCCCAGGTTATAATTCTTCATTGCACGGTGAAATAAATGAAGTTGATCCCGAATTCAGGTCAATCTGTAATGTATGCTGTACCACAATTAACGATATTGTTTCCAAAAAATAATGATGTGCAAACTGCATTCAATTAAGAGGATTCAAACTGATCACGAGGCCGATTTCTCACATTCACTGAACACAGCTGTTGCCACCTCAAAACAACCAAATGGTTTTCACTGCAGACTTTTGCCTTAGCCTCAATGATTAATTTGTGGCTTTAAATTTTAGTATTACTCTAGTCACCCAATATTGCTGCAAACTTTCATTCAATAATTCGTTTATCATTGGTTCGTTTTCCAGCTTTTGAAAAGTTGCCAGATCCAATTTCTTACCTAAAAAGAAAAGCTCTTCATTGATTTAACCAAAATGACCAGTTCTTGTGATCAAATCTTACTTGATTGAACATGTGAAGGCCCGTTTGTCCTTCGAATAACCTTCATTAAAAAACTGATTCCCTTCTGATAAGAGTAATTTATATTTAAACAATGATTGAATATATATTTGTACAATGATTGAATGTAATTCTAAACTCATCCTCTTCATTTACAGACTTGTCTATCGACGACACCATTCAACACCATCTAAAAACGCAGCATCAATTTTCACATGTACACAGGCGACACCCAGCTCTACCTCATCACCACCTCTCTCAACTCCTCCACCATCCCTAAATTAACAGGCTGCTTTTTTGGCATCCAGAACTAGAGGAGCTGAAATTTCCTGCCTTTAAGTATTGGGACGTGAAGCCACTGTTTTTGGTCTTCGCCACAAATTCCATTCCTTAGCCACCGATTCCATTTCGGAGATTCCAATGAGGGGAGATCTAATTGAGGCGTACAAGATACTAAAATATATGGATAAAGTAGACGTGGAGCGAATGCTTGCTCTTGGGGGCATTCTAAAACGAGAGGTCATCATCTTAGAATAAGGAGGTAGCAAATTTAAAACAGATTTGAGAAGAAACTACTTCTCCCAAAGGGATGTGAATCTGTGGAATTCGCTACCCCAGAGCGCCATGGATGCTGGGACAATGAGCAAATTTAAGGAGGAGTTTGACAGATTTTTTAATTGTTTGACAGATTTTTTAATTGTCAGTGGGTTGAAGGTTTATGGAGAATGGGCAGAACAGTGGAGTTGAGAACATGATGGGATCAGTCATGATCACATTGAAGGTATTTAGGCTGGGGAGGCGAAATTGCCTACTCTTACTTCCTAATTCAGGAGATGCTCTGGCTGATTTCGCCATCCAGCTCTTGGTCTGTAGCATTGTAGGTAATGGATGAGTAACATAGCAGCCATAATTGAATGACGGGGCAGACTCGATGGTCAAATGGCCTAATTCTGCTCCTATATCTTATGAACATAGCAAAATTTGGGGATGATACTAAAATAGGTGGGAAAGCAGCCAATGAAGAGGAGATAAAGATTTTACAGACAGATATCGATAGGCTAGGAGATGGGGCCAACATTTGGCAGGTGGAGTTTAACGGAGATAAGTGGGAGGTTATCCATTTTGGCCGAAAAAATGAAAGGCAAACTATTATCAAATTATTATCGAAATGGAATGCAGATTCAAAATCTGATCAAGGTGTATGAAATACTAAAAGGGATTGATAAAGTAAACCTAGACCAAATGTTCCCCCTTGAAGGGCAATCTAGAACAAGAGGTTGCAGATATAGGTTGAGAGGCGATAGATTTAGAACTGAGATGAGTAGGAAATACTTCTCGCAGAGGGTGGCGAATTTGTGGAACTCGCTGCCCCATAGTGTGATAGAATCTAAGTTATTAAATGGTTTCAAGGAGGAGATACCTATGTTTCTGTTGGAAAATGGGTTTAAGGGATATGGGGAAGAGGTGTGGAGGTGGATTAGACCAGGAAGAGATCAGCCATGATCTGATTGAATGGCGGAGCAGGCTCGAAGGGTTCAATTGCTCACTTAAGCTCCTAATTAATATATTCCTATGTATTCCACCCTCCGGAAACCTGAGGTAACCCAAAATCCTGATGTTGTCAATGTCCCAATTCACGCCAAGCCTCATTCACCCATCAACCTTGTGCTCGCATACCTATATTGACAGGCAATAAAATAATGCATTGACTTTAAAACTTTTGCCCTGTTTTCCAATCTCTCTGCGGTCTCAACCATCCCTATCTCTGTAATCTTCACCAGCCCCACAGCCCTCTGAGATATCTATGCTCTTCTAATTCTGGCATCTTGTGCATTCCTGATTTTAATTTGATCCATCGTTAGAGACTGCCTTCAGCTGCCAAAGCCCAAAGCTCTGTAATTCCCTCCTTAAACATCACCACATTTCTAACTAGTATAGAGGTGCAGCAAGTTATTAGGAAAGCTAATAGAACGTTATAATTTATCGTGAGGTGAACTGATTACAAAATTAGGGAGGTTATGCTTCAGTTGTACAGGGCATTGATGAGGCCACATTCGGAATACTGTGTACAGTATTGGTCACCTTATTTAAGGAAAGATGTAAATGCATTAGAAGCAGTTCAGAGAAGGTTTACCAGACTAATACCAGGAATGGACGGGTTGTCTTATGAGGAAAGGTTGGAGAGGTTATGATTGTATCAACTCGAGTTTAGAGGAGTAAGAAGCAACTTGATTGAAACCATTACAAATGCTGAGGGATATTGACAGGGTGGATGCGGAGAGGATATTTCCTTGTCAGTAGAAACATCCTCCTGTTTCTCTTGTCAGAGAATCTAGAATAGGGGCCACAGTTTAAAAATAAGGGGTCACTCATTTAAGAGAGAGATGAGGGGAAGTTTTTTCTCTCAGGAGATCGTGCATTTCTGGAACTCTCTCCCTCAAAAATGCAGTGGAAACGGAGTCACAGCGCCAAGGACCCGAGTTCGATCCCAGCCCCGTGGTCACCCTCAAACACGGTCACAAACATACCCCACCTTTTCTCAAACCCCTCTGCAGTGCCCCTTAATTCATATTTTATCTTCTCAGACCACAGGTCACCCAACCAAGCCGCTACCCCCAGTGGCGATGCCGACCGCCATTCGAGTAGAATTTGCAGCCATGCAATCAGAGAGGCGAAGGCCACGACATCGGCCTTCCTCCTCTCCATGGGCTATGGCTTCTCCGAAACCCCAAATATTGCCACCAAAGGGTCCACCTCCTCCTCCACTATCCTGGCTAAGACCGCGAACACTCCCGCCTAGAATCTTCCCAATTTTTCGCAACCCTAAAACATGTGCTCGTAATTCGCTGGCCCCTGCCCATACCTCTCAAACTCATCTGCTATCTCCTGAAAGAATCCACTTATTCTCGCCCGAGTCATATGTACCCTGTGCACCACCTTAAACTGCTGCAGGCTCATCCTTGCACAGGAGGCGATCCCGTTTACTCTACAGAGTGCCTAACTCCATGCTCCCCTATTGTGGGGTTGAACTTATAATCAAATCAGCCATGATCTTATCAAATGACGGAGCAGGCTTGAGAGGCCTACTCCTGCTCCTAGCTCATGTGTATCACTCTTTCCTCTTTAAGATGCTCTTTGAAACCTATCGATTTGGCCACGTTTGCCCTAATATCTCCTTATGTAGCTCGGTGTCAAATTTTAGTTGCTGACTTGCGTGTGAAGCAACTTGAGATGTCTTATTACATGAATGCCAATAAAAGTACAGGTTATCGCTGTTGCAAGACATTTAGGTTTTTTAATATTTTATCCTCAACCACATTTACTTAAATAATAATACTTATTGCCACAAGTAGGCTTCAAAAAGCCCCTAGTCGCCATATTCCGCCGTCTGTTCAGGGAGGCCGGTACGGGAATTGAACCCGCGCTGCTGGCCTTGTTCTGTATTATAAGCCAGCTATTTAGTCCACTGTGCTAAACCAGCCCCTAATCGACTCCACGTTTGAATTCAACAGGTGTAGCGTAAACTCAAGAAAACAATGAAATTGAGGTATTATTTACAATTGGCACACAACTACAAACATTCAGCAATGCATGTTACAAAAGAAAACCTTATTGAAAATCCAGCAAAACATAATGCTTTCTTCCCAAACAGAAGGCTGCCGATTGCGGTCCCAGGACTGAGATGCACATGAATCTTATGAATCCACATGCCTTAAAGCTTGATTCACTATTATTTTTGCTTGGTCCCTAATCAGGCAGGCATAGGTGAATAATAACATGTCAGGATGCTCATATAATATTCAGCATAAAGTTATTTCCCACAGAAGTTATTTGACTTCACTAAATTTCTTATAATATGCATCAAAATAAATTTTTAAAAGTTAAAGGCCATGGCTAAGAGTAAGTTGCTTCTTTGAGCAGCCTCTGACGTGCCAGAATTGGTGACATCGGCATGAGACATGTGAAAGGAAAAACTTAGCCTTTTGCGCCTTTTAAAATCACATCAGAACATTCCAAAACATTTTACAGCCAAATAGGTACTTTTGGAGTGTAATTACTGTTGTAATGTAAAGGAATATGGCAGGCAATTTGCACAAAAAATTTAAACAAATTATCAGATTATCTGTTTTAGCGATGTTGGTTGAAGAATGATAATTGGCCAAGAAGTCTTTCTGATCTTTTTTTAAATAAATTTAGAGTACCCAATTCATTTTTTTCCAATTAAGGGGTAATTTAGCATGGCCAATCCACCTACCCTGCACATCTTTGGCTTGTGGGGGCGAAACCCACGCAAACACAGGGAGAATATGCAAACTACACACACGGCCAGTAACCCAAAGCCAGAATCGAACCTGGGACCTCGGCGCCGTGATGTAGCAGTGCTAACCACTGCGCCACCGTGCTGCCCATCTTTCTGATCTTTAAAAATTGGATCCTGCTTTTGCATCCAAGAGGGTTTAGTATCCCATTCAAAAGCTCCACCACCTTCAATGCAGCAGTGCCCGAGTACTGCATTGAGATGTCAGCCTGCATCATTGGTTCAAGTCTTTGAAGTGGAATTTGGAATCTATGTTCATTTAATGCAATAAATTAAACAGGACTCGCCAGTCCACTCTCCATGGTTTAGTGAGGAAATCTTGCACTGATGATAATATGGACAGGAGACACTAAAATATAATGATCTGCTGTGCGAAGACCAGCGCTATAAACAGAGCAAAATGAAATACAAACAGCATCAAGGAGTATTTCTTACTATCAATATAACAAACAGAAGTAATAATGTTACCAATGTCCATATTGTTTTTAAAAAGTCAGAAACATAATTTAAATATATTATCTTGTCAGGATTTTAGTAAAGCTCTAACCATGTTAATTTACATGAGGAATCTAGACTTTGAACAGGTCAGGTCAATAGTTAATATTTGGCTAATGTAATGAGGTACTCAGGAACTGTATACAGTCAAATTATGAAAATTACCACAATGTAAGTGCCCAAAGTAGGGTTCAGACAAAAATCGCACAGACATATATTGAAGAGCACATTTCTATTTATGAAACTCAAGTGGACTCTTAAGAGTGGAATAATTTTTCATAATTCCACCCTTTTGACATAATTGCCAGGCTAACAAACAAAATATTCCTGCATTTGTAATGGGAGACAAAAGTAAAGGAAAGAAATAGTTTTATTTATATTTTTTGTGGTAAATGGTAAATCTGAACACTTAATTCTGGTTATTTACAGCAGAGGTGACTCACTGAGCTGAAAATTCTTACCGCTTCTCTGACTCACTCCTAATCCGAGTTGTGTTTGGAGTTTGAAACAGCTCTATTTGTCAATGTTAATCAATCTTTTCAACAACCCTTCGCCCCCCACCCCCCTACTCTTCCTCCACAAAAAGCAGCAATTAAAACATGGATTGCAGCTGCTGTCTCATAACCCTGCCCAAGTGGTCATTCTGGTTGTATAGGTCAAGGCAGTAATAGACTGGGGGCGGGTGTAGCTCAGTGGGCTAGACAGCTGGTTGGTGATGCAGGTCAAGGCCAGTTGCGCGGGTTCAATTCCCATACCGGCTGAGGTGTGGTGATCCTCAGGTTAAACCACCTCAAAAGGGGAAAGCAGTCTATGGTCATCTGGGATGATGGGGACTTTATCTTTGGACTTTTCATCCATCAGAGCCATCACGGTCAAGTTTGATCCAGTCCTTGTTCCATCTCCGGTGAATTGCATTTCTACAGTTAATGATCAAGAGTAGGAACTCTGGCTGATTGAGTCCTCACCCTCAACTGGAAAAGTGCGGCCAATTGCTCAGACAACTTGCTGAGTCGAAATTAGTTAATCAGTCAGAGATCATGAATTGAACCTAGCACCTTCCTGGTCCAGATGGCTCACTGCCCACTTAATTATTGCGTAATTCGGGGATGCTTTTGGCTTCTCTTTCAAATAGAATTCAAATTTCAGTTCTTGTTTAAAAATAATCAGGTGAAATTCCACCGAACAAAAAAATGGAGGGGGGGAGAAAGATAATCATCTGCAAATATATATATTTTTTAAAGTTAAGAGTACACAATTCATTTTTTCCAATTAAGAGGCAATTTAGCGTGGCCAATCCACCTACCCTGCACATCTTTGGGTTGTGGGGGCGAAACCCACGTAAACACGGGGAGAATGTGTGAACTCCACACAGACAGTGACCAAGAGCCGGGATCGAACCTGGGACCTCAGCACCGTGAGGCCACAGTGCTAACCCACTGCGCCACCATGCAAATATGTTTTAAATGCGTAACTAAAAAAGCCAAGAAAAAAAACACTTACAAAAAAAACCCAGAAATTTCATTCTGAGTATTATATATTCCACTTGGGCATGGTAAGGAATATGATGGGCAGAATGTCCCTCATTGCATGAGGCAAAGTTAAAAACCGAACATCACCACCATTCAAAATGCAAAAGAATAACAGCATTTCAGTACAAAATACACCATTATGATGAACTGTCATCTATAGCCATTCGCCATGTCACCCAGAACCATGAGTCCAAGAGCATCCCACCAACATAATTAACCATGACCGACACTTTCAACTATTTATATGTTTAACAGTGTTGCACTTAGCCTAGGATTAGAAGAGACCCACCTCAAAGATCTCCACAGCACAAAAAAACCTTAATCAGCTTAAATATCCCACTTAAAGTCAAATGTTTTGCTTTATCTCTTTATAGGAATTTTCCATTCATTAAAATGCAGACTATTTAGCATCTGGCAGCCATCACAAAGCCAAACTAATTGCTCAGTCTCTGTCTTGCTCTCATGATGCAGTCCGTTAACTATCCCTGAAGTTACATATGGAAATTCTAAGTTCCGAAAATAATTCAACTTCTGCAGGTATTTGCTGCCACACTCATAAAGACTTGACAATTATTCCACACAGTGGCCTGCTCCTGTAGTCGGGAACACAGGTTGGAATTGGCACCATTGTTTTTAAATAGATAAGTAAAAACTTTTAATCAGCTTTTGTCTGTTCCTGGAAAATAGATTTTATTCATTCATATCACTGTTGGGTAATCTTTAACTTATGAAATGTAAAACAAAACTCTGTACTGTCACCCATTCCATTTCAGTTTGACATTAACACAAGGTAAGATACATATGGAACATGTTGGGCCTCCACACGCAGCACGCGATGGGTTGTGAAATTCAGTGAACTATAAATCCTGAATAATGATGAATGATGAACCTGCCCCTTCCCCCAAGTCACTCACCAACCTGACTTCCTTCACTGTCGCTGGGTCAAAATCCTGGAACTCCCTCCTCAAAATCCTGGAACTCCCTCCCATAGACTGCAGCGGTTCAAGCAGGCAGCTCACCACCCCTTCCTCAAGGGCAATTAGGGATGGGCAATAAATGCTGACTTAGCCAGCGATGCTCACATTCCATAAATGAATTTTTAAAATTAGGAATGAGCTTCCATAGATGGCTGGAAGATTCAGGTTTATATTTGCATACCATTTTTTCAAGATCCTTTTTAATTATTGAAGCTTTATATAAAAGATTGCTTGCCCACTAAGGTTATACCGGAATTTACAGGAGTAAGACTAATTTCCAGAGTAATGCTACAAGCAACCCAAGGAAAAAAAATCATATGGGCAAGTTTGAACAAACATATTTTAGCATCACTGTCTATTCGCTATAAAAGTATCAGACAACTGAAAAGAGATTGTTGATTAGCAGTGATGAGTCATCCAACTGATTAAAGAAGCATCTCTGGCCTTCTAATTGCCTTGGGAGATAGTTATTGAGGATGGATATGGAGTGCCCAAGCAGTGCTTTTCTACATCACCCAATGAGAGCTGGAGGTAGTGAGCAATAGTCGCTCTGAATTTTCCCCTGAGGAGTGGTTGGCCAGCGGCGGCTGACTGTGGCCCATCTTAAAAAGGGTATCAGCAAATAGTTATAGTCTGTTCAGTGGAGAAGTTACTGAGTAATGGCCACCCTGATATTATGTAAATGCTTCTCTATTACTGAGCACATTATCTGACTCACCATGAACAACATCACAGGTGACATGGTAGAATATTTTGAGTATTTTTGTAGAATATTTTGTCAGATGTTTTGTTGGAAATTGGTTCGAGGTTGTGGCACCTTTTGTATTTAGAAAATGTCAATAAACCACTCATCGTTTTTGGCAGCATCTTAATCCCTTCTGGAAAAACTGCCTTTAACATATTCCAGCCGAACTGTTTTATGTATTTGCATTCTTTTTTTAATTTAAGAAGAGTATGTACACCCAGATCGATAAGCATACGTTCACTCACACAAGTGCTGTATTAAACATCAGCTGGGCAACATAACCTTCAGTGGTTGAAGTGAGTGACTTGTCATGACTAATTTCAATCTGCTGCTTCAAGTCCATCGAGTTCAACAACCGCAGAACAGTCAGTAAATGCCAAGTTATATATGTTAGAAACTAATTTATTAAGCAGCTTAGTATGGAAAGAGTTAAAGCAATAACTGACCTTAATGTGTATTTGGATACATTTGGTCTTTCAGATCAAAGCAGTAGCAACAAAACTGATAACCATCTTACTGGATGTAATTCAGTGCTGTTGTTGCACAGCTATTTATGCGTTTAAGCTAAATCTGCACATGCTTTATTTTACATACAACAGCATTTGTTAATACTTATACTGAAAGTACAAGGAATACAGCTGTGGCTGTGTAAGATCATCATGGAAAAAGGCTGCTGGGCATATTTCCAGAACAATTTTATACAAACTTCATGGGTAGATATTACCGTACCCATTGAATTACTGAAAGAGTACTTGCCCTTATTTGGGCAAGAACTGAGACCTATTAGTTTACAAAGAGATATGCAATTAATCAAGACAGAGATGTTAAAACATAAGTGGAAAAAAATTACCATTGAAGTGTAGGACGTGAGATTGGTATCTTGGGATTGAATGTGAACAAAGCCACTCTTGGTGAAGTTCCTAAAATGAGAAAAAGTAGTAAATTGAAATGTTGACATGCACACACCAGCAGTAAAGGTAACATCAACCACATTAAAGTGAAGCTTCCTATTTACCTGCCACGGATGGTAGCAAAACGTTAACAGCTGTAAAAGTAAAAGGTGCTTATTGCACAGCAGCCTGGAGATTCAATATTTTGAGGGTAAATAACCGAACTGCTCATTTAGACAAACTTTAAGTTGAACAATGCATGAAATTGGTTCAGCATTCCTTCTTAACTACAACTTTTATTAGTTCTGTGCCTAGTCGTGGTTCTGATTCTACAGTGTGCGGTTGAGTTCCTAAATCCTGCCGAAATGTTGCCTTAGGTTTTTCCTGGCAGTGCAAGTGGAACTTCATGTTGTATCCGTCTCCCTGTAGTCCTTAATTTTTTTCTCTTTTGCTACTGACAAGTATGGCCACATGAGGCTGTAACTCACTGCATGGTGGGTGGCTTTCCACATGTGTCAATTTTTGCAAGCACCTACTGTATTCAGGAAGGAGGATAAAGTTTGTAATTCTATCACCCTACTTCAATGGCCCTACTTTGACCTTTTGGTCATCATTGCCACCAATTTAACAGCAAGGTTGTAATCCTACCACCCACCAACATGTTCCTTTAATCTTTCTGGCTGCATCACTTCAACAACTTAGCATTATTTGCACACAGCGAAGTCCACAACATGCAACAAGATGGAACAGCATCTTGGGAGGGGCAGCTTAGGTCGCACAGATTCACGTACTCATCCTCTTCCATTGCAAACTGATCATCATCAAACCTTTCACAAAAACAACAGATGATGGACCTGCCGCCTTTTAGACACATTTTCTCAAGCAAAGGATTTGTACGTTCTCGCCGTGTCTGCGTGGGTTTGCTCCGGATGCTTCAATTTCCTCCCAAAGTTGAAAGATGTGCAGGTTAGGTGGATTGGCCAGGCTAAATTGACCCTTAGTGTCCAAAGATGTGCAGGTTAGGTGGGGTTTTGGAGCTACAGGGATAGGGCGGGGGAGTGGGCCGAGGTCAGGTGCTCTTTCAGAGTGTCAGTGCATACTCGATGGGCCGAACGGCCTCCTTCTGCACTGCAGGAATTCTATGGTTCTATTGAAACTTCTGCATGCAGTGTGACTATAATCAGGCCAAATTAAACTTGGCGAATGAATGGTCAATTCAACGCCGAATGAAAAATGTTCTTGTGGCTTAATTGCCCGAATCACTCATCTCCATGATTCCGTTAATGCTTAATGGTGCTGTTTGTCCCAGCATAAAAGGGTAAGAAATTTGGTCCAGTACTATTATTGCCTAAGGATAGCGTATATACAAGACTAATAACAAATAGCCTTGTTGGAACAGCATTTTTCCAGTGTGCCAAAAAGAGGTTTTTTTATCTCCTTACAGTACAAATCAGGTTAGAAGTCAAATTGAACATGCAGGATGACGCATATGCAACTAAAACCTAAATATAAATGACATCGTGGGAATTCTATGGTTAAAACAAATTCCTGGCTTGAAATATTCCATTTCTATATTTCTATGTTACCAAGCAGGTAATCTGTCATGGAGAAAAACTATCAGCTTTCAAGAATAAGTGACATGTTAAAATGATGTAGAGACCAATTTAACGATGATTCCCATAGAGGTTTCTGAAAATGCCTTGTACGCCAGGAATGGATATTCGGCTGTGTTAGAGAATCCAAAAGGTCTACCTGAGGCTGAAGCTGGGATTGGACACTCAAGGCCTGAAATTCCACTGGGAGTCAATAGTGAGAAAATGCTCAACATCCTTACATAGGTGTTGAAACCAGTTTGAAACAAATGGTTTAATGTCTCACCAAAATAGCAGAAAGGGGAATTTCAAGAAAACATGTAATCATCTATGCATTCAAACATTAATTCAAACGTCTAAGCATTCACTCAGTAATGCATCACAAATTTCAGGTCCATACTGTCTTAACCACATTAAATCATAAAGAACCAAAGAAATAACAATAACAAGATAACCAAAGATTTGGAAGCGACAGAGAGCACAAGTGGCACAATTTAACAGCCTCGTCGTGCCCGACTTGATGTCGGGACGGGGCCGTTGAATCTCACGAGAAGCCTCTCGCTGGATTTGCCACACTCGAAACGCCTCGCCAGATTTAACTGAGTCTCGCGAGACGTCACGATAAGGATCTCGCCCTCACTGGATGCGACCCAGATCAGCATATCGAAATGATCAAGTAGGCTAATTTAAATATGCGTTAGCGGGATTGCCCCGGTGTCCGGGACCTAACAGCCGTGCCTGGGAGACCTTGCCAAGCAGCCGTTTAGTACTGGTTTCCACAAACGCGGACCAATTGTAATGGAACATGGGGATGTCTCCCAGGCCATTAAAGACCCCCAGGTGGTTAGGGGACAGGACAGTGTGGCACACTGGCATTCCCTCTGGCACCTGGGCACATTGGCACTGCCAGCTGGGCACCCTGGCACTGTCTGGGGAGCACTGTCAGGGTGACAGGGGCATTGCCAGGGTGGCAGTACCAGGCTGCCTGGGTGCCAGGTTGGCACTGCCAGGAATCACGCCCACGGTGCCTTGCCAGGTGGAGTTCCCGAGGGCCTCCCCGAGGTTGGGGGGGGGGGATCGAAAAGCTTCAGCTTGCCAGCAGGAAATGACTTAATGCGGCCTCGGCAGAAAGAAACTCCCCAGGGCCAAAAAAAATAGAGAGCTGTTTCTCGGAGCTGCATCTGCCCAAAGTCAGATACAGATTTCTTTCCAGTTAAATCGTGCACAAGGAAAGTACAAACAAGGTATTGAAAATAACACCCAAGTAGGCGTTTTATGTTTTTACTACTGTCCCTACTGGAGAGCTCTGATTCAAATTTTTATAAAAATTAATTGCTTTCTTCATTCAGCTTTATTTATACAGTCATTGACCCCTGCTGTGCTCTCAGATTGTCAGAAACCCTCCCTCGCGTGCTTTCTGTTTTTAAGATTGGTCAAGAGCGCAACTTAACCTGCATTGTTCCAAGCTGAGGTTTCAGAAATAAACCAAAGATAATCTAATTTGGGTCCCAAATCAGGTTCATGAGACATTCCAAGATGATACTGCATAGCAATTTGTACTGCACTCTCCAGCCTGGGACATGTTAGGTAATTGAAAATTCTCACTGTTTTTACTTTCTTTGTGATTTTTTTTGTTTATGGCACACAATATATTCTCAGGATTTCAAGTTTGATTTAAAAGTCATTTGTAGTCTACCCTGCCACTACCTCATGGGGTTGAAGGTCCCGATACTATATTCAAATGGCACCAGAGCAGGCATTCGCTCAATGCGGGCCAGGAGCTTTACATTACTCCACCGGAGCCCTTGTGGTCACAGCTCATACTGGAGAAGCTGGCAGACTTGAGTAGCCACATTCCGGGACACATGAATTTACCTCTTGCATTGACTTTCGCTCATTTCCAGATAGTAACGCCGCCTGTAACACATCCATGCTTGGGCCAATGCGGTGCCTTTGCAATACACCCTGTTGATCAGCATCTTGGCCTTTTTGAGGTCTTGCTGCCCAGGCCCTTGCTCCTCGTAGCCCTGTGCCATTCTGAAATGGGCCTTCCCTCTTCTTATCTGGACGAAAGCCCTGTGCAGAAGGCCTCCATTTGGCATTGTTTCACTTTCCTCCATTAACCTTGAGACTCTGCACAATGACCATGGCATTGGCAGCAAAAGAAAGACTAACCACACGAGTCCTTGTCAGACGTGACCATACACCCAGGAGGATGGAGTCATGAGTTCGCTGGCATCCACCAGCTGTGCCCCTTGGAGGCATCCATCTCCCTTCATCCGTGCCTCAGGCTGCAGTCGATGGCAAATGGTACAGACTGAGTGGCAGCTGAACACCTTGCTGGGATCTCGATGTCATGAGACCCCCTGAGTAAGGACAACATAGGAGCAACATAAATGAGTTTGGTTGACATCCAGGTGCCTCATCACTTTTGGGTGTTCCTTTAGTCTGTTACGGCACCCTGGGCAAGTGTGCGGTTGATTCCAACCCCACATGTCCCAACACAAGTGAACTAACCAATAATTTGTACAAAGTCTCTGAGATTTTGGCCCTTGACTGCTCCAATGACTTACCAGATTTGTAAGTAAAACACAACAACTGTTTATTTATAATATAAACAGAGATAAGACATGCAATAATTATAATAGAATAATAGCCAGTTAATCTACTACTCCTCCCTTTTACAATCCCACCCTCACCCAAACACACACAAGATAGACACACACAGAGGGAGGGGTAAAAATAATAAGTGGATTAATATGAAATTGAAGATGAGTGTCCTTGCTTCGGATGTTGAAGTCATTGCAACAGACTGAACTTCCAGGATGTAGAGTGATTGTAAGCACTGGTTGGATTGCCAACAAGGATCTTCCGGCAGCAGCATTCAGTCAGAACCCCCAGGCCGTAGGGTTTCCTCTGGGGAAGTCATTTTTACTTGTATTACCCTGGGCCTTCACTTTAAAGAATACCAGTTTGATTCTTAAGGTTCTCAATCTCACTTTCTCCACTGCTTCTGTCTGTAATTCAAACTTAACTTGTTTCCACACTCACCAGAATGACATCTAGCATTACTGGGGAAAACAGAATTTCAGAGAAGCAGCTTCCACGAGATCTTAGAGAGTTCTGGTAACCTTTTAGGAAGAGCAACCCTAAGAGTTCCCTCCAGTTCTGACTTCAGGCATTAAACACTCAAAGGCTGAATAGAAAGGAAAAGCTGGCTAGATCCGTTTACCTGGAGAAAGCCCCAGCTGAGATGTTTGAGACAGTTTTACTCTTTCAGGGAGAAGGAAACTCAAAGAGCCTCCTTCAGCTCTGAGTTCAAAATGAAACGAAACCAGAAACACAGAGTGGGATTTACCAACCAACCCATCGCCTGTTTTTCGGCAGCGGAGGCAGCCCACCAGCAGGATTTACTGCCCCCTCATTGTCAAATGGATTTCCTGGTGACTGCACCCCTCATCGACAGAAGACCCATGCGGCAGCTTGGGACCGGAATATCCCGCCGGCGGGAACAACCGGTAAATCGCGCTAACAGTCTCACAAAGGAAGGAACATTCCAGAGAGAAACCTGACCAATCAGCACAATCCATAGATAAGGCCTAGAATTCGAAATGGTCTATTGGCCGACAGCCAAGTCCATCAAGATGTACCAGCACTGATGTCAGACCAAACAGCACATCCTGCTGGAGTTCCTTGTTTTTTTAAATTAAGGAAGTCCATCTTAAAGGCATAGGTCCCATTAACTGCCCAGGTGCAACAATTGAAATAGCAGAACAACAGAAATTAAAAGGAAAAAACAAGCAACAGACAGAGATTAACAGGAGGGATTAACAGGAGGATCCTTACAAGTCGGTCACTTGTGCGGATCTTGGTCTCCACCCTTGAAAAACGATCCTCCACCCACTTCAAGAGACCTCACTTACTGCATAGTCAATGTCAGATTTGAAAAATGGATCACTTCACATTCCAGACTCGCTATTGGGAAACAGATTTTCTGCCTCCCACCAAATCAAGTGCCCCCACTGCCAGCACAATTTATGCTGCTGATGGGAGCAGAAAATTCTGCCCAATATCAGCGAGTACTGAAGAAGATGCAGCGAATAAGGAACACAAATTTTTCCACAGCAAGTGATAATGACCTGGAGACTGCTGCCTACAAGGGTGGCAGAAGCAGGAATGATTAATGATGTCAAAAGGAATTTGGATAAGCACTTCAGGGAAATTAATTTGCGGGGCTATGAGGTTAGATGAGGGGGGAGTGGGACTGGCTGTACTGCACTACAGTGAGCCGACATGGATATAATTGCCTCCTTCTGTGCCGCAATGACTCCATGACTGTGTAAGATAACGGGACAAAACCAGGCTGCTAATACGGAGATGAATTTATGACAAGTTTAATTTCTATAGTATCTTTCACACAAGCATTTCACAGAATTGTTATCAAACAAAATAGGGCTCTTAGGAGACATAAGGAGAAATTAAGACTTTTCCTACAAGAAGAGCGAGAGCTTGAGAGGCAGAGATTTTTTAATAATAAACTTTATTATTGTCACAAGTAGGCTCACATTAACACTGCAATGAAGTTACTGTGAAAATCCCTTAGTCGCCACATTCCAGCTCCTGTTCGGGTACACGGAGGGAGAATTCAGAATGTCCAAATTACCTAACAGCACGTCTTTCGGAACTTGTGGGAGGAAATCGGAGCACCTGGAGGAAACCCACGCAGACACAGGGAGAACGTGCAGACTCGGCGACAGACAGTGACCCAAGCTGGAATCGAACCTGGGACCCTGGCACTGGGAAGCAACAATGCTAATCACTGTGCATTTAAGGAGAGAATTCCAGAGCTAAGGGTGCAGGCAGTTGAAGGGACAGCTATCAATGGTGAATCACTTATGCATATACAAGGGACCAGAATTAGAGGAGCATAAAGGTTTGGAGAGTTGTGGGACTGAAGCAGGGATAAGGTTTAGAGAGGCCTAAAAGGGATTGGAAAGCAAGCATCAGTTACTACAAAATATATCACGAGGAGTAGCTGCCAATCTAAAATAGTTTATAGCTTTTCCGGCAGGAGATAACAGCACAAAGAGATTTATAAGGCTCCCTGCTGATGAAAACATTCATTTAATTAAAAGATTTAATCAGGCATGAATTGTCTTCATATTATGTATCTTCATATTGTGTTTGCTTTAGAAATAAAACTCCCTTATGGCAAAGCTGTTCACATTAGATGGATCCAACTTTTTCAAGATTATGCCTATGGTGTAGGTACTGAAGTACAGAAATGCCATTATGAAATATAAAGTGCATTTTCATAAACCATTACCAACTTACTACTTGACATGAGGATTTAGCTTTGCATCATAGCTATATCACCAAATGCAAAAGGGGATCAGCTGGGAAATCAAAAAATCAAGCTCTTAAGATTATACTATAGTAATGAATGGCTTCCACAGATGTCTGATAGAGCAAAATAAAAAGATAGATAGAAATGGGTTTTCAATAAAATTGAGCAAATGTTCCCGCCTTTTTTTTTAAGAAGAAAGGAGATGCATTGACTGCCTTCAGTGAAACTCTAAAATACTGGCAAATGAAGAATCAAAAATTAAAATTTGCTGGTCTGTGGGAATACCCTTTCTGCCTCTCCTGAAAGTAAACCTTGTGCTTTCTGCACTAATAATCCCTTCAAGACTTTCACTATGTTTCCCTTCCTCCCGTGTATATGGAAGTATGCTGGGTATGCAATTAAAATAGAAGCTTGCGTTCCACTGTACTTTCAGTGTAATTACTGTTTTCACATGTCATAAGGTTGTATTCAGGGCATTTTTGAACGGTCTGCTTTTTAGGGCTGTGTCAGCCTTTTTAAAGCTTCTTATTTTTCTAGGCTGGCATTAATGACTGATCTATGTTTCCAGCAATTTTAGTCCTGGACCAAGGCACACCAGTGCAGCATTTTTCTATGTAGATTATATTTGTTGCTCTTATTTAATCTTTGACAAGGTACTTTCCCACCCTTCAAACTTGTTGATATTTTAGGAAACTGCACAGGCATAACTTGGGAAAATTAAATGTAATTCCTCTTACAAAGCACTGCTTTCCCACACACTTCTTACTTCCACAGCCAAAAGAAGAGATGAGATAGCTTTAAATACCAGTTCTCATAAAATCTGATGAAGAGGCACTGTCAATCTTTTCTCAAGGCTACAGGTTGGAAGGGATCTGTCTTCAAGAAGCCTATGTTATAGATAAGCACACATTTGCCAGAATCAGTCATGAACATTTATCCCCAGTCCTCCATCCATCCTACACGACAGAGCAACTTGAAACCTCAACAATTTCATGTCAGGTTGGAGAGATTGCAGAAGTATGATTGATCAACCATCTCCTACATATCAAAGCAGGCTTCTAATACATTGCTTTTATCTCCACCTTAAATGTGAACCAAGTTGGTTGCACACTGCAGAGACCCTGATCTTCACATCAATTCAATTTTACAGTGAGTTAATTTTTTTAGCAATTGTATGCATATTCCTTTTAGCCAATTCAGTTTATCATAACTGAAATGTCCCATCAAAACAATTTTGCTGTCTCCAAATCCATGTATCCTGTTATTGGATGTGTTGGCTTTGCAAAAATTAAATTTTGCATGCCCACGCATTTTGATTGTAATGGTACTGTGGGAATAAAGAGAGCATCTTCAAAAATACCCTGGTGGACATTACAGCAGACACTCTGACCACTGGCACCATTGCACGCTCCAAAATTGGGCTTGAAGGTTTCCTCCTTGCTTCACTGCTGGGAACGTGACAGACGATGGGAATTCCTGGCTGCCAATACACCAAGAAACAAAGCTTATCCCAAGTCCGCAATATGATGTTCTCTGCGTGAGATGGCCTTCACTTGTACAGGAGGATTGTTGGTGCCTGTTCCAATCAACTAGCAGCAAGGTTAGGTGGGGCATCATGCTGCTCTTTAACATCATGGAAATAGTGCACCAAGCTACTAAAAACATATGTAGCCAAACTGAAGTCAGATCATCCAATTAATTTTCCGCTCATCTTTTGCCAGAATTTACTGAGAAAACTCAATGGTGAGTAAAGGCAAACAGATAAAACAGATAACCGTCTCTATCTATTATCTGAATATATTTTAAATCATATACCTGACCCACGCAGATACCAAATTCTTGATGTCACACTTCGTCACAAGGCAAAGCACTCTTTAAATGCTTGGTTCTTTTAACCTGCAGCCTCAAACCGATGAGCAGATATAATGATCAATGTTTCCGAAATGAACAACAATTGAAGTCTGAATGACTTGAGACTCCATTTACTTCACAATTTTTGTCTCCTTAAAGGGGCACAACTTCCCTTTAGCAAGAAGTCTTACAACACCAGGTTAAAGTCCAACAGGTTTGTTTCAAACACGAGCTTTCGGAGCACGGCTCCTTCTTCAGGTGAATGGGCTTCACCTGAAGAAGGAGCCGTGCTCCGAAAGCTCGTGTTTGAAACAAACCTGTTGGACTTTAACCTGGTGTTGTAAGACTTCTTACTGTGCTCACCCCAGTCCAACGCCGGCATCTCCACATCATGATCCCTTTAGCAAAATAATGCATTATTTTACATTTTTTGATGATTAACCCCCTTTATTGAGAGAAAAATTACCAATTAGAAAATGGGACTATCATGTTAACATTGTCACCCAACTTGTATGTCATCACATTTCCAGTGAAGTATTGGATGCAAACAGACTACCATCTGAAATTGGTGATAACTTAATTTGGAATCACTAATGACACCAATTAGATGGTTGGGCAATTTTCTATTGGCCATTATCACTGAGTCATCTACCCTCACATATAAAATGGGCACTCATGTTTGTTATGTATTGAGCTGTGCAGTATTTCATATAAAGGACCTAGTAAGAAGATTGTTTTTTAACTTTCAGACATTTCCTGACCCTTTACTTGTTATTGTAACTTGGTATGCTGGCTAGAATTAAATGTCAAATATATAATTGTTGTGAATAATTTCACTCTGCTAACTTCGAAGCCACCACACATGCTAAATTGACACTAACAGAGCGTGCTTATCTCTGAAACACCACTTAATCCTGCTCATTACAGTATGTGTGTACAATGAAAAACAGCAATGATATCAATAACTGAAAAGCTCAGAATCACATCATGGAGCTTCTGAAAAATACATTGAAATAAAAGAATCATGATTAACATTATATTTTTGTCTTTTTTAGTCTTATTAAAATATGATTGTTACAACGGCAAATGCTTATGTCACTACCAAAGCTGTTGGCTTGAAGGAGATTGAGACTGTGCAAGGGAGCTGAACTGTCACTCGCGAGAGTGACAAACCAAAAGATGATTCAGCATCAACCATGCTCATTAATTCAGCTTTCTCACACTGTCCTCACAGAAATTCTTACAAACAAGTAAGCCCTTGGCACCATCAGTAGTCCCTGTTCCAACTACTCAGAAATAATTAATCAAAAAGCTGAATGAAATAGACATTGAAATGTCTATATTAATAACTGATTTTTTTTTTGATGATTCTGATGGGAAGATTCCCTGATGCCAACATTTATCAGAATCACAAATCAACTGCGTAAGTTAACTATAAATTGTTTCTAGAAAGAATGCCCTTTGTAAATCTCATTTCTACATCAGGAACCCTCTAAAAAGGGCCTAAAAAGACAAGTCCCAGCAAGAAGTTAACTGGGTCAAGTGTTGTGTGACCATTGGCCGTACTTTTGGCAGCAAGTCGGTGGCTGTCAGACTATCCAGTACTGTTGCTCCAGGTCACATGTACACGATGCTATTCAGAACTTTATGTCTTATGATATTACTGTCCCAACAAAGACAGCCAGCTCAACCACTGAGGCACACTTGAGTCAGCTGGAATGTAAAGAGAGAAGTCAAAACAAACAATTATCCTACCCAATGCTACAAAACATGATTTCATTTGCATGTTATTATTTGTCTCAGTTCTAACAAGCCAATGGAGATTTTATCTTCCCTGTCATGTACAATTTGGCTGCTAAAATAGAAATACATATATTGGCTTTCCAAATAGTAAATACTCACAGGCTTTGATAAAGGTGCGCTCTCAAGTAAAAGCAATTACAACTAAATTCCGTGATTAAAAACTCCACCTAAGAAAATAGCTCTCACGATCAGACTCAACCTCTTCAGGTTCAAGTCTTCTCCTGATTTAAGTGAGCGACAGCTACACTCTGTTAGAACCCTTGTTCTGATGAGTTTTTCAATAGATTGCTGCACTTGTAAATAGGTTAATGATACGCTCACTGCAATTTGAGCCCAGAATCACATTACCTTCTGATATTTGAGGTTATTACATTCTCAAACATTCTCAACAAAAAAAACAAGAACAATTTAAGTGGAGCTCACTCTGTGGCCTCCAATTTTAGATGTGCAGTCAGCCTTCCACAGTTCTAGTGGGAAATACAGTACTAGGGATTCTAATATTGAAGGGGAAGTTCAAAAAGGCAATCAATGCCCTTTTCCTCAAATGAATTGCAAATGTTTGGCAGATCTCAACTGAAAATCAGGATCTTACTTATTTACCAAATGCCCAAATGTCAGATAGATAAATAATATCAATACCAGAAACCAAAGAAATTAAGATAGAAAAGAGAACTGGCAACAGAGAAGTTACAGTTGGAAAAAGACTAAGGGAATAGTGCTTTCAAGAGAAAATGTCCTTCAATTCTCTGTGTTTTTCTGCATTATAATGAGACAACAAAAATGGCTATTTTCCATTGTCAAAAAGTAATCATCCTTAAAAGAGAGCTGGAGATGAAAAATGCCTCTACAAATTCAAGTAAGTTTACTATGTTCTGCAGTCTGCAAATTGTCATTTTAAATTCTCAGTGCAAGTACGAGAGGGCAAAACACGCGTTACTTGGTTCAATTTTGATAAATGAATAAAGTTTGTGTACATGTTGTCGGAGTTAAAAACGTCTTTGTTCAACAGGTGGAGATACAATACTTTCGGGATATTTTTGTTGGAGGGTATTTTGCTAACCTGGCGGAGCAGGAGGGGACATATCAGTTGCTGAAGCGGAGTGGGTTCAGGTATCTGCAGGTTAGGGACTTTATGAGGAAGGAGGTGCCTTTGTTTCAGACCTGTTAATCCCTGTGCTACAGGGCAAACACCTGTCTGAGAAGGAAATCAGAGAAGGCAAGCGCTCAGATATATATGGGGATCTGTTGAAGAGAGACAGTGCCTCAGTGGAGGAGATTACGCGCAAGTGAGAAAAGGAGCTGGTGGGGAGGGATATGGTGTGAGGCTTTGCGGAGGGTTAATGCGCCCTCACCGTGTGCAAGACGAAGGACACAATTTTGTGGCCGCATTGCGCTCAAGCGAGAGCACAATGCGGCCAGTAGATCCCGGGAGATGTATCTCGTGGGCTTCCCAGCAGCCTTCACACCTCGTGGTATCCATCCAAGTCCATGAGGCGTCGAAATCTAAAGCACGCCCAAAAGGGGCATGGCCAAATGGCGCACACCGAAGAAGGGTTTAAACCTACTTGGGCGGGTTCACTCCATATATACCGGCCTCCCGAGATCTACCAGCTTCCCCAGCGAGGCTGCAGTCGAGTGCCATTCAGCACTGGTCCACACAAAAGTTGACCCATGATTCTCGCACAGTGCGTTAGCACCCTAAAATGCCTCCTCAACTGATTTCATATCTTCATTGTGGACTGCACCACCGGGCTCCTTGAAGATCTACTCTGAGCCATTGGCAATGCTGCCATCACCATAGCCCTCACAATAGACCCCTTACGAGATTCCTTCTCCATCCTAACTCACTCTACCCCTTCTCCTTCCCACCACTGCCGCACCTTGTCCACATTCGCTGCCCATTAATAATGGAGCAAGTTCCCCCCTTGCTGCCTCTGCCTCTGTAGCAGGATCCTCTCCAGCCTTAGCACCTTTCCCGCCCATACAAAGTCAGAAATGATCGTGTCCTCTTTCCGAAAAAAGGCCTTTGGTATAAAGATCGGGAGAGCCCGAAAGGTAAACAAGAACCTCGGCAGAATATTCATTTTCACCAATTAGACCCTCCTCCACCAGCTTCATTAAGTTCCACTTGTGGAGCCCCATCCATTCCCTCGCTACCTGAATCCCCAAATACCTAATCCTATCCCTCGTTACCGTAAATGGCATCCCCTCTAAATTAGCCCGCTGTCCCAGCTCATTCACCGGGAATACATCGCTTTTCCCAACATTCAGCTTGTACCCTGAGAACTCTCCAAACCTCCCCACAGACCCATAATCCTTCCCATACTCTCCAACGGATCCGAAACATACGGCAAGAGGTCATCAGCATACAGCGACACCCGATGCTTCCTCTGTCCCCTCATAATCCCCAGCCACTCCGCTGACCCCCTGAGAGCCATCGCCAATGGCCAACGCAAACAGCAGTGGCGACAGCGGGCACCCTGCCTCATACCACTGTGTAAGTCAAAGCTTTGTGAGCTCATACCATTCGTCCTCACCCTCGCCCTTGGTGCCACATACAACAATTGTTCCCATGCCACAAATCTCGGCCCAAACCCAAACCCTCCCAAGACCTCAAACAAGTACTGCCACTCCACCCGAGCAAATACCTTCTCCACGTCCATGGACACCACCACCTCCAGTACCAGAGCCCCAATTGATTCTTTACCACATTCAACAGCCGTCTTACATTACTCACGAGCTGCCTGCCCTTCACGAAGCCTGTTTGATCTTCTGCCACCACCCCGGGGACACAAACCTCCATCCTCCCCGCCAACAACTTAGCCAATACTTTTACATCCATGTTCAATAGTGATATGGGCCTATACGGCTCACATTCCAACGGCCCACATTCCCCTTTTTCGGGATTAGTGTGATTACTGTCTGTGTCATTGTCTCCGGCAACTCCCCCTTCTCCAGTGCTTCATTAAACTCCCCCAACAGATGTGGTGCCAGATCCGTCGCAAATTCCTTATAAAATTCCACCGAGTACCCATCAGGCCCAGGGGCCTTCCCCGACTTCATACCCCTGATATTATTCAGCATCTCCCTCCATCCCAGGGGCTCTTCCAACGCCTGCCTCTTTGCTTCCTCCACCTGGGGAAATTCCAGCTTGTCCAGAAACCACCCCATGTCCCCCTCCTCTCCTCCCGGGTCTGCCTCATAAAGTCTCTGGTAGTACTCCCTAAATGCCTCATTTACCTTCCCTGGCTCTGACACCACATCCCCAGCCCCAGTCCGTATCGTCTATATTTCCCTGGACGCAGCCTGCCTCCGCAACTGGTGCACCAGCATGCGGCTCATCTTCACCCCATACTCATATTGCACCCCTCTTGCCCTACGCAGTTGCCCTCCTGCCCCACTGTTGTTACTAAACTTTTTTATTGTTCTTGACTCCAAAATAATCAACGCAAATTGATTCATTCCACTCTACCCACATACCCACAGAATTCCTTTTCACGGCAAAGTATTTTCCATTGCAAAGTGTACAAGAAATAAGTCAAATTCTATCTTTAATGTAAAACAACCCAAGGTGCTACATAATAGAATGAGATGTGAGATTGTGCACTTAACCAGGAAGGAGAGAGAGAAATTGGAAAAAACGGTTTATTCCTCGGTCAAAACGCTGGCTGTGAGTAGTTTGTTTTTAATATAGAGAGTGAGATTGGACCTATATTGTCTAGCTTTAGAAGAATGAGGGATGATCCCATTGAAGCAGACAGAATTCTTACAGGGTAGATGCAGGAAGGATGTGTTCCTTGGCTGGGGAGTCCAGAGCCAGGGGTAGGCCCTGGTAAGAGGTAGGCCATTTAGGACTGAGATGAGGAGGAATTTCTTCACTCAGAGTGTGGTGATTCTTTGGAATTCTCTGCCCCAAGAGCCCTGTGGAGGCTCAGTCATTGGGTATATTCAAGACAAAGATTACCCCTGGAATGGATTTCTAGATAAAGGGATAGGGGATAGTGAGGGGGGGAAAGCCGTGATGTTAAAGGTCATCTATGATTTTTTTGACTGGAGCAGTATGCTTTAGAGGCCAAACAATGTTCCTATGGCCTAGTGAAAAGGTGAAGGGGTCAGTGGAGAAGCCTCCACAGGGAGATATGGAGGCAGCAACTGATGGATATGAACAGGACGTTTCCGGAGAGATGGGCTAGCAGCTAGGAGATAACGACATGGCTAAAGACCTTAGAGGGGATAGAAGCATTAGCGTTGAGTTAGGGATCATTTGATGGGCAGTATTTATAGAAGTCCTTTTCAAACTGCTTCCATTTAGTTACTCACTATTCACGTTTTTTCTAATTAGATGCCTTCAGTATTTTCTTTATTTTTATTACTTTTGGATTTAGTGTGGGCTTCTCTGAGAAAAATTTTCTTCCATTCACAATAAACAAATTCACATTCTTTCGTGTGTATCAGGAATGCTGTGGGACTGTAGTGGAGAAATAAGAAAATACACAGAAACGTTCAGAAAGCAAAACACTGCACAGTGTATTGCAGCCTCAACATATTTTCATATATTGTAGACATGCTACCATGGTCCAAGATATTAATTAAGTAATAATGATCTTTATTATTGTCACAAGTAGGCTTACATTAACACTGTAATTAAGTTATTGTAAAAAGCCCCGAGTCGCCACATTCCGGCGCCTGTTCGGGTACACAGAGGGTGAATTCAGAATGTCCAAATTACCTAACAGCATGTCTTTCGGGACTTGTGGGAGGAAACCGGAGCATCCGGAGAAAGCCCACACAGACACAGGGAGAACGTGCTGACTCCGCACAGACAGTGACCCAAGCCGGGAATCGAACCTGGGACCCTGGAGGTGTGAAGCAACAGTGCTAACCACTGTGCTCCCGTGCTGTAAACGTCTATGTTCAAAATTAAATTAAATGCAGCCATCATTGGGTTTAAGAAACAAAAACACCATAGTGCGTTTGTAAAAGACTCTTGTCAGGCACCATTTGGTATACTGTATCCAGTTCCCGTCCCTTCCCGTGGAAGGGACGAATGGTAAAGAACCATTCTTCTCAAGACTGGGCTTGAAGGTAGGACTGTTGTTAAAATAGGATCAACAAGTTCATGCTTCCAGCCAATCTTGCCAGAGGTGGGGACAAAGCTGGAAGGGCTACTCGCCTGGCAGCAGCAGATAGTTAATTTGCATTTGTAAATGACCAAATGTGGCCCCCTGCTGGGGAGGCAGTTGGCCGGGGGAAGAGACAGGGCGGGGCCCCCCTGCAGGCCATGGTTCAATCTATGAAGGGGTCTCCCCTCCCTGACATCCTTAATTGGATGGCAGATGCGGAGGCCTCCTGGAAGATTGTGTTGACGGGCGCACTGCCAACGAGTGCAGGGTGAGGGCCTGGAAATGGTCCCAAACCGCAATTATTTTTAAAGATGTTAAAATTCTGCCCAGACAGGCCCTGGAAAAGGTTCATTCGAAGATTGCCAGATTCATACTTAAGTGTGATGATCTATCTGGTTATCACACGAGGCTTTAGTAAGCTGGTCACTTTACTTGAGATAAATATGAACTTTGGGAACACTTGATTCAAGTCATTAATGTAATGAGAGGACCAGTCAATGTGTACACTTGGACGGATTATTTAATAAGTTGTGAAGATCAATGTTAACGTTACATATGTTTTGAACTAGGTTAGATCTTAGGAGTTTTCATTTTCACGTTACATCAGTGACATTTGAATGTTGGCTTATGCAATGGGTGCAGATTCACTGCAAACATTGACAAGGATGCTGGATAAAGTCAGAAGGAGGCTATCACTGTGTAGCAAAGGTAAGTTGGATGTTATATCTCATGGTCACTATCATGCCAGTAAAGGCATGTCATATTCATCAATTTAAACAGGAACAGGATTCAGTGTAGAATTGTTTAGAACTGCCTTTTCTTTTAAAAATGAAGAGGCTACTGATATGGATACGGAGAGTCCCGTAATATCTGTAATTTCTGCACAGACTCAGAGTGACCTCACGTTTTTGGAAAATTCCAAATTGAATGACCGCAGGTGGGGTGTCTGCCTTGAATGAACATACAAGACAAAGCCATTTGTAGAATTCACACCTCCTACTGTTTGTGGACTTACCCAAAACTTAAAGTCTATCAACTCCATTAACAAAGTGAGCGTTGGTCCCATTGAAAGTGCATTTAATGGGAAATAAACCGATGAATTGAAAAGGTGTTTTGCGTTGGTCTTCACTACAGAGGATACAAGTCACATGCCAGAAATACCTGTAAATCGAGAGTAAAACAAAAACGATTCATTGTTAAAGGCAACTATTTACAGGTAACAATGCAGGTCCCAGCTGTGGCTTCTCTGCCTAGACTCCTATCTGGGCCAACTTTTACGTCCGTAATCAATTATCCTGCTGATGGGCCCCCACCCTCATCGGGGGAGCTTGTATTCCATGAGGCTAATGGGAAGGCTAATCGGTCCATCCCTATAGGTCTCGTGAGCATTATAACACCGACTGAATTGGCACTCCATCTGAGGTTACTACCACTGACAGTAAGGGAAGGGAACTTGGTTTCAGTTGTCCCTCATCCCGATCGTTAACACTCACAGAATAGCTTTTCATCATCCTCGAGACTCAGGGAGGAATTGCTGTGAATAAATGTTCTTCCAGTGAATTAGTCAGAGGTATTTTTTACTTAGCACAGGAAACTCCTTGGCTGCTGGTGGGGGGGGTGAGTGGATGGTTGGAGCGCCAGGGGTCACATTGCCTACTTGCAACATTGCCGAATGGGACCGATTCAATGGGCTGGCTTGGATTTCTCTATCTGTCTTTCAGCTTCTTCATATATCCCTAATATGTTTAGATAATGCACCTAAATCACAAATGAGTGATGACTGGGATTGAGTCAAAATAATAGAACATAGAACAGTACAGCACAGACCCTTCGGCCCTCGATGTTGTGCCGAGCAATGATCACCCTACTTAAACCCACATACCCGTAACCCAACAATCCCCCCATTAACCTTACACTACGGGCAATTTAGCATGGCCAATCCACCTAACCCACACATCTTTGGACTGTGGGAGGAAACCGGAGCACCCAGAGGAAACCCACGCACACACAGGGAGGACGTGCAGACTCCACACAGACAGTGACCCAGCCGGGAATCGAACCTGGGACCCTGGAGCTGTGAAGCATTGATGCTAACCACCATGCTACCATGAGGCCCTAGATGATCGCATTTTATTTGTGATTGGGATATGTTTCAAGTAGCATTTCTAAGGCTAGTTCTGTTTCTATAATCTCACAAACACAACGGTTTGAAAAACATCTCCCCAGTTGCCAGTGTAAATATTACAATCCATGTGTGGTCTTGGAATGGAGATGTTTTCCCTAACTTCAAATGGCAGGAAATTAAAAATCATGTTTAAAAACCATGTTCAACATGAATTACAAGCATAATACATCAAGGCCACCTGCAACATAGCACAGATTCGAACTAAATCTTACTCCTTCCTAACTACAGCTGAAGCCATAAGTGGGTCGGCATTTTGTGAAAGGTTCTGATAATGAGTTGTACTTTTGACTTGTAGATATTTTATTAGTGTGGAATATGCTAAATAAAGGACGGGTTAATTGAAGTACACTTCTCCTGTTCTTTGTGTAATACATAAAGCATTGGCGGAATTCTCCATTGGCCGACAGCAAAATCGGGAAAGGTGATTGGGCGGAGAATAGGTTCCAATGCCAAAATCGCAGTAGGCGCCGATTTGATGCCAAATCGCAATTCCCCATCACCTCAACAGCAGCGTCAATGCGTTCCGGAATGCATGTTCAGTAGACACCATTTGCATGTCATTAGCAGGCCCGACCCCGTATTCTCCAGAGCCTCCGCGATGCTCCGCCTTCGATGGGCCGAGTTCCCAACTGCGCGATTCACTTGTGCTTTTAAAAACCGTGAAACCGGAGTGGTGGCTGCTGAGGGGCAGAGGGGGCGGTACGGAAAGTGTCCAACATCGCCACAGTTTGCTGACAGTTGTGCTGCTGGCCGGAGGGGCTTCTGCCAGGGACGGGAGGGAGTAGCAGGGGATGGCCAGGAGGTGGGTTGTGGGGTTGGGGTGGACGGGCACGGAACATAATTGCTGCAGCCTGCAAGGCAGCCATGCAGCTGCACACAACGCTAACAGCGCACTGTGAACTTAGTGCCACAGGTCATATAGGTGTCTACTAGGTGCCCTCTGGCCCCAGCTGACCCATCAGCTGTATGGGCGCGCTCCAGCACAACCAGTGTCATCTTGTTAGCTGGGATGAGTGTGTGTGGGGAGTGTAATGTGAATGTGCGGTTGCAGCTAGTCAGCCTCCTGAATGTCAATCACGGGCCCGGCGCATTTCGCACCATTTTTGATTGGAATCGATTGTGTTGCATGCGGCACTGGTGCTAGTCCTTTAACAGTAACGGAATCAGTCCAGGTGTGGTGGCAGTGTTTCTGTCGTGAAAATCCACAAATTCTGTGTAGGCGTCAACACAGTCTCAAAAACTAAGAATCCCGCGCCATGTTTGCCTTTCTGATTTCATCCTTTGTGACAATTCATGGGGACGTAACACTCAAAAATGGCGGAACCTTACTGTAATAAATGAACTTCGGTGGAACATACATTCACTGCTCAGTTTCCACTGGCTGACTGCTTCAGATTCATAACTACAGCTAAAGCCATAAGTGGGTCGACATTTTGTGAAAGGTTTTCCGCAAAGCAGCAAGTATCTATGTAGCTAAACTCTTTTTCTTTGCTGCCTCCTGGAAAGCAGGTGATGTGATTTCCCTTACCGATTACCCTCAAAATGTGAGATCCCATCTTGCCCTTTGGTGATTTTAAAAGCCAGCCATATAGAGAAGCATTGGATCTACTATTGGTAGGTCCAAATAACTCTGCCGATTCATTTCAATCTTCACTAAAACATCTTCTAAGCTTTAAACTATACACTTTTACATGTCTTAGATTGTTATAACTTGCCAGATTATTATTGCCTGGGGTCTAATGGCAATCCCACA
The DNA here is from genome assembly GCF_902713615.1 of Scyliorhinus canicula. NCBI lineage: Eukaryota > Metazoa > Chordata > Chondrichthyes > Carcharhiniformes > Scyliorhinidae > Scyliorhinus > Scyliorhinus canicula. Next base: position 25,605,938 of record NC_052156.1, on the reverse strand, counting down.
ATCCTTAGTGAGTATGAGCTCGGCCAATGAGGAGGGCGGAGAAATCATTAGCAGAGTCACCTGCATAAATAGAGCTGGCCAGTGTGGAACCAGCTAGAGAGGAGTGAGCAGTGGTGGAGTACTGCTGCTGTTGTGTATATATGTAACTGTAAATAAAGTTATTTCTTTCGATTCTACAAACTCGTGCTGGATTCTTTGTGGCCCTCACAAAATAGATCCACCATATTAAGTTATTAAGTGTTCTCCAAATATCTAGAGGTTTGTTGTAACAGAAACAAAAAGTCCTGTGGAACTCGTTCACATAAATCACAAAACAAACAAATGTAAACATGTACCTCTTTAGAGGTTGCTATAAAAATATTACAAGTCTTCAATGTAAATCTTCGCCATAATCTACTGAAGGAAAATGTTTAACATTCTTCAATACTAAACCCTGCCAAATTTTAATTTATCCAGGAAAAGGTCAAGTCTGTACCTTAACATTTATTGCAAAATTAATTTCAGATGATAATATCTTGGCTGTCCCCCCACGATGTTCCCTGGTGTGGTGGCTTGAAGCAATACTGTGGAGGCCTCTTATATAACCAAACCAGGGTTTATTGATAACCAGTAAAATGTAAACTATACTCAGGCACAGAGTTACTAAACAGGTCTCACTTTCAGACTCCCGGGTCCACACTCCCTGCACCCAGGGCCTCATGCTTTTTCCCCATTGGTTGAGGTTTGCGTACTCCTGCATGATAGGCTCTGAGCCCGTCACCTGGAACGCAAGGACACGCCCCTTAAAAGGGCAGCACTATCACATTGCTCGGCCCTTCGGTCCCTCAATAGCATATTCACAACATGGGTTATTTACAGTCACATGTACAAAAAAAAGGTTGGGAAACACAAGCGGAAAGTGTCCATAACAACCCTCCAAAGAGTTAATCTGTCAGGGGACATTCTGAGCCTGGTAGATCCCTTTAGCCCTCCAACCGGCTCTTCCACCTCTGAGGTAGCATCATTGTTATCTGCGGAAGATTGCCTCTGAGATTTGAGCCGTACATCAGTGGTGTTCCCTTCTCCAACTCCCGGCTGGGTTGTTGGCACTGCCTCCACGGAACTCCCCAATTCCCTTTGTTCCGGTTCTACCGCGAGAGCACTGGTGCTGCCTGTTGGCTCCAATTGTTCTGAAATTGGGGTTGTGGTTCCCCGGCTCCTATTGTGGTCAATGTGCATCCGCAGTGCCCTACCTTTCAAATCCACCAGGTAGGAGACCTGACCGGGCTTCAACATAATTCTGCCAGGTAGCCAAACTGGGTCTGAGGCGAAGTTTTGTACGAAGATAAAATTACATGTCTCCTTTATGTGAAGCATGCTGCTTCCTCTGGGAGGCCTGTTGTGCTTCCACTCTCCCTGCCAAATTCTGGAAAACTATGTCCAATCGGATCCGGTGTCAACAACCCATGAGTAACTTAGTTGGCATAACTCCCGTAATGGCCTTGGGGGGGTAATATTATGTGAGGACAGCCTAAGTCATAATGGTCTGTCAGATGGATTCTTCATTGCTACCTTGAATGTCTAGACTGCTCTCTCTGCTAACCCATCTGAAGGTAGGTGATAGGGGACTGTTCTAAAATGCCGGATGCCATTTGCCGTGACAAAGTGTTGAAACTCCTACCCGGTGAATGCAGTACAATTGTCGAACACTCACTTCAGAGAGGCCATGGGTAGCAAAAACCTGCTGTATGGTTTCTGTGGCGGCCGCCAAGGTTTTTGTTCCCATCTCCTGAACAGTGGCTTTCTCGCTGGTGGTGGTACCAACACTCGGGAACCCTCACAGCTGATCTGGCCTTTATGGGTCAGGTAAGACCACAACTGGTGTGATTTATCATGGTGCCACCTAGTTAAGATCATTTCCTTCACTTTGGATCATGTTGCAGCCAGTTCTTGATGAGGTCTGATGAGACTGGCAGGATGTCAAGAAAATATAATGCCAGGATGAGGTACATCTGGTGGTGCCAGATTCTTTGGAAGCAGGAGCCGATTCTGTGTATCGGCATTTGAGATGTGTGCTCGGCCAACGCTGAAAGACGTAGTCGTAGGCTACCAACAACAAGGATCATCGCTGTACCCTGGCGGAGGCAATCGGAGGTATTGACTTGTCTTCACAGAGAAGCCACAGCAACGGTTTGAAGTCAGTCACTATGGTGAGGCGTCGCCCATAGACACACTGCAGAAATTTTTTGTCACTGTAGATTATTATGCAGCTTTCCTTCTCAACCTGACTGCATTTCGATTCGACATCGGAGAGAGTTCTGGAGGCAAGGGGTCTCTCTCTCTGAGGCATCTTCCATTCGCAAGGTATGATGATTGACTTACCCTGGTCAAAGTGTACTAACAAGCTCAATGACTATAGGGCCTGCTTGATACGATGGAAGGCCTGATCCTGTGGTTCCTTCCAGTGCCAGCACCCGTGCTTCTTTCAGAGCAAATGTAGTGGAGCCAATGTGGTAGCCGGGTTGGGGATAAACCCAACTGGTAATGGTTTGCCATCCTCAGGAAAGATTTTACTTCTACCACGTTCTTTGGCGCTCTATTACTCTTACAGTTCTCACCTTGTCCTTGAGTGGATGCAGGCCTTTTGAGTCCACTTTGAACCCTCGGTAAGTCACCTCACACGCTTGAAAGATGCACATTGCGTGCTTCAGTTGGATTCCAGCATCTCTAAATCTTCTTGGCACCTGTTCTAGGCTTGCTAGGTGCTCTTCCTGTCACTAAAATGTCATCCAGGTAGACTACAACCTTCAGAATGCCCTGGTGCAGATTCTCCGTTGTGCGCTGAAATATTGTAGAGGCCGAGAAGATTCCAAAGCGTAATCTGGTGTATTGAATCAGGCCTTTATGCGTGTTAATTGTCGCAAATTTCTAGGAATCCTCGTCCAGTTCTGACTGCAAATAGACATGACTGAGGTCAGGCTTGGTGTACGTGACGACCCCCACCAACTTCGCATAAAGGTCTTCAATTCATGGAATTGGCTATTTGTCCATTTGGGCTACCTGGCTTATCAGAAGCTTGTAATCCCCGCATATTCTAACTGAATGGTCCGTTTTTACCACAGGGATGATGGGGGCCGCCCATTCTGAAAACTGCACGGGTTTGATAATCTCCAATCCTTTCAAGCGTTTAAGCTCAGCTTCTATTTATTGGTGTAAGGCGTAAGGGATGGGTCTCACTCTGAAGAACTTTGGTGTTTAATATGGTTTGACACAAATCTTGGCCTTAACTCCTCGTTTTCATCCCAACTCGTCGCATTTTATCTTCACATTGTTCACAGGAGTCACATTTTATTCTGATTTGGTGCGCTCTGCCTGGTGTGCTCTGCCTGGCACGCTCTGCCTGGTGGCTCTGCCTGATGGCTCTGCCTGGTGGCTCTGCCTGGTGGCTCTGCTTGGCGTACTCTGCCTGGCGTGCTCTGCCTGGTGGCTCTGCCTGGTGGCTCTGCTTGGCGTACTCTGCCTGGCGTGCTCTGCCTGGTGGCTCTGCCTGGTGGCTCTGCCTGGCGTGCTCTGCCTGGTGGCTCTGCCTGGTGGCTCTGCCTGGTGGCTCTGCTTGGCGTACTCTGCCTGGCGTGCTCTGCCTGCCACGCTCTGCCTGGTGGCTCTGCCTGGCGTGCTCTGCCTGGCGTGCTCTGCCTGGTGGCTCTGCCTGGCGTGCTCTGCCTGGCGTGCTCTGCCTGGTGGCTCTGCCTGTCATGTTCTGCCTGGCGCGCTATGCCTGCCGCACTCTGCATGGCGCGCTCTGCATGGCGCGCTCTGCCTGGTACGGCAATGTGTCTGAATGTGGCCCTTCCTATTGCATCGAAAGAAAATAAATTGTTTGAATCACAATGCTTCTTGACGGTGATCTTCCCCACATCTGTCAGAACTTCTGGATTGACAGTCCATTTCCTTTCCTGACTGCTGACTACAGTCCTACTCCTTGAATCGTGGATGAACTTCCGTTGTGCCTGCTGATTTGGCTGCGTGCCATGCAGCCATGCCACTCCACAGCTGGTTCACTTTGCTCTCTTGCACGCTTGGAAGCTCTGATGCTCCCTTCTCAGCACATTCAGTTGCCTGGGATATTTTGATCACCATGCCCAGGGAAACCTTTGTCTCTTTTTGTAGAAGTTCACCTGAAACCCATCAGGTGCCTTCCCAGATTGCATGGAGTTGATGCACCCCATGACTCCCCCTCCAGATCCAATGGTGCTTCCGGGCCCTGTCCCCTTTCTTCCCCCACAGCTACAAAGACCACCCCATCCAGGAACTACTTCATCTTTGAGACCACCTCCAGGGGCTCGGAGGTGGACAGTCCTCGGCAGAAGTTAGCAACAGCTCCGTTGATCTTGCTTGGAGCCGTGACCACCCGTCCCTTCTTGTCTCTGACCTGCGCTGCCTCTCATGCGGCCGCCTGTTTCCTCAACTGGTGTCCAACTGGATAGCTGGCCTTGTCCCCGTGTTTGTAGAAGTTCCCCGAGCTTGGCCCGATTCGTCTCCAACCTCACATCCACGCAGTTTGATGCATGGTCCGAGCTAACTGTTGTGGAGTATTCTGCCCCTACTCCCTCTGGAAGCACCAATTTCCCCATCACAAAGATTTCTATTTGAGAATAAGCCTTGTGGACGTGGGAGAAGAGGGGGAATTCCTTCTCCCGTGGGTGGCTGAACCTCCACAGGTCCTCCCCACCACCACATGCTCCATGAAGACAGTCAGTTCCAAACACATTCCTGATTTGGGCTGGACCTATCTGTCTTTGGGTGCAGGACACAATTAAAGTCACCTACCGTCCCCTGGATCCGTCACCATGTTGGTTGCTGTGAATGCGATCCTCTTGCTAAATAGAACCGGCTCCGAGTCTTTGCCTTCCCTATTTAGTGTTGCCCTGCCTGGGGCTGATGGCGATTTGGCCTTGACGCCCAAGGAGGAATGCCAGTCCTCTCCTTGCCCAGTTGTTCTGGCCCTAATGTATGTAGGGTCCCGCCCTGTAGCCCTAACCCCTGATATCCCACAAGCTTATCCCTCGAGCTCTGTATGATAGTTCGCAGTGACAATGCATGTGTTGATTCCCCACGAGACAATCGCGGAACGATACATACAAGGGTGACCCGCAAACTGGGGCAAAATACCACAGAGAAAGAAACAAACCACAGGACATAGAAGAGAAGAAAGACAATAACACTCCCACAGACAATGTATCGCCCATTTCACCGTTCACAGAGGTCCATAGTTTTGCACCTTGCCATTCACTTTTTGCCCAAGCCGCTCCTTTGCCCAAATTCATTTGCCTCCTCAGGCATGTTGAAGAATGGTCCCTGTCCTTATTTGTGACCCAGAGTCTCGCCGGGTATAGCATGCCAAATCACACCTTGTTCTTGAAGAGTGTCGCTTTGTCCCCATTGAACTCCGCTCCATGCTTGGCCAGGTCGGCCCCCAATATTCTGGTAGACACGGATGATGTGTACTTCCCATCTGTAAAGCCACGTGTTCCTCGGAAAACTCAGAATACATTCTTTGTCTTGGTATTTATATCGCCTGACAATTACTGTCCAGGAAGGTTCCCAGTCGCGGCTTCTGGTGGAGTGACCTATGGGCCCGATTTACCTCTTGGAGTTTGCTGAAGCCCACCTCCCTGACCCGTTTCCCCATCATCCTTGACATGAACACGGTTGCGTTTGTACCTTCTGTGCCCTGTGTTAGCCCAACGATCTGGAAGTTTTGGTGCTGGGACCTGTTCTCCTGGTTGTCTATCTCTGTCTTTAGCGTCTTTTGGGTCACCGCCAGCCTCGTTCTTTCGGCTCGAGCGAGGCGATTCATTCGCCACGGTCAGCGACCGTTTTACCTATTTCCCAGATCGTCACCCCTTGGGCCTCCAGCTGTCGCTTCACCGTGTCCATCGTTCCACATACGGTGGCCAACGCAGCCTCAATTGCCATCTTCATCGCCAATATTAGGTCCTCGTCCACCACCTCCTATGCTTTTTGAGTTCCATTGAGATGAACTCCATCAGCCTCTGCGTCAACAACTGGGGCAGCATTGGCGGCTCTGCTGGGTGGGCCATGTTTGGATTCGCTTTGTGACATGGGTCACCTGGCTCTAATGTTGGGGTCCTTCTCTCCCTGCCTTTGCTCCCCGTGCGACCTGTCTGGTGGTTTTCCGGCACCCCAAATCGGCTGAGTTGCTGGTGGTGGGTTGTTTTTAAAGGTTTGGCGCCTGTTCCTTGGGTCAAAAAGGTCCAAAAAGAAGTTTCCAGTCAGGGGGCACCTTTCATGCGACCGCTCAGGTCATGGCCACCACTGGAAGTGGTCAGACATTACTGATGGAGTTGGACACTGGTGCCGCTGTCACGGGTGTCGGAAGATACACTATTCAGAAACTCTGAACAGGAGTGAACCTCCTGTCATCGTGGGTCACCAAGGCTCGGGTTGGCCACTTATACAGGAGAGCCACTGGACATAGCTGTGATCACCATGGCCTGATGGTCCACAGACAACAGACCGCTTGCCTGTCCCTGGTCATGATGGGAGACAGTGGCCCCAGTTTGCTGGGCCGTGACTGGTTATAACGCCTCCGCATTGACTGGCAGCAGGTGTTCCAGATGAGCTCATGGGGGCTCAACACCTGATATTCGCAAAGTACCCCGAAGTTTGTAAAACCGGGCTGGGGATGATCCATGGAGCCATAGTGAAGATTCATGTGGACCCTACGGCACAACTGAGATATTTCTGTGCTTACTTTCGCAGGGCTACCTAAGACAGATGCTGAACTCGATCGGTCCAGAAGGCTTAAGGATCATCTAACTGGTGACGTTTGTGGATTGAGCGGCGCCAGTCGTCCTAGTAATGAAATCCGACGGCACTGTCTGCCACTGTGTTGACGATAAAACGATGGTGAATAGGGTCTCCAAGCTGGACCGGTATCCAATGCTGCATATCGGGGAGCTGCATGCCAGGTTGGCTGGTGGTCACCTGTTCACCAAGCTTGACATGAGCCACATGTACCTCCAGTTGGTATTGGATGCGGAGTCGCGTAAATATGTAATGGTGAATACACATCAGGGGCCATACGAGTACGCCAGATTGCCTTTCAGTGTGTTATCGGCCTGTGCCGTTTTTCAGCATGTGATCGAAAATATTCTGCGTGGCTTACCGTACGCAGCGGTTTATCTGCATGGTGTGTTGGTAACAGGAACATCTGAACAGGACCACCTGGACAACCTAGACCAGGTGATCCATCACGTCGCAAAGTCCGGCGTTTGCCTCCGTAGATAGAAATCTGTTCATCACACCCGCGAGGTGACCTATCTGGATGACCCTTGGAGCAGGAGGGTCTCCACCCGGTTGAAGATAAAGTCAGCCATCCGGCAGGCCCCCGTTCCGGGAGGAGCGATGGAATTCTGTTCATTCCTGGGGCTCATCAAATACTATGGAAAATTTATCCCAGGCCTTATGACTGTGTTAGCCCTCCCTGCACAGTCTCCTCAGAAAGAACCAGGTTTGGGCATGGGGAGAATCACAAGAGAGCGTTTGCTGAAATAAAAAGGAAGCTCACTTCTTCTCAGCTGCTATCCCACTTTGACCCCGCAAAGCTGCTCTTGGTCATCTGCAATGCCTCACCATACAGCAGCGGCACCATATTGTCACATCGGATGAGTGACGGTAAGGAGTGGCCAATTGCTTTTGTCTCGAGCATTTTTGCCGCGGCTGAGCGCAGCTATGCCCAATATAGAAGGAGGGTCTGCGTGTGGTCTTCGCCATCCAGGAATTCCACCAATACGTCAGCGGGCGTTGGTTCATGGTGCTAACTGATCACAAGCCATTGCTGGGGTTGTTCAAGGAGGACAGAGCCTTTCCTCCCTTTGGATTCAATGGTGGGCCCTTATACATGCTGGAACACCGCCCGTGGACACAGATTGCACACCTGGACGCTTTGAGTAGGCTCCCGCTCCTGATGAGGCTGCCGGTACCCCACCCTCCCCCCTCCCCCTGCCCCAACCTCCATCACTCCCTCCAGGGCCAGGTTTGGGTGTGGAGTTTGAGCAACTTGCCCAGCAATGTGGAGTGTACCATGAACAGCAGAAGCTCCCGCCTGCAGCACCACTTTATTCCAGGTCACCCATGGGTATGCCTCCAAGCCAATTGTGCCGGCCGTTTTCAGGGGTCTATGTTCTTTCTCCTTAGCGATGCCCACGCAAAGTGGCTGGACATCCACAGGATGTCACTGACAACTCCGACACATTTAGCACGCTTCCTTTTCTGCTAGCCCACCACACCGCACACCGCCACCGGTATGGCATCGGCGGAATTTCTTATGAGTCGTCAGCTTCGGACTTGCCTCAACCTACCGTTACCCAATATTGGCGGGAAGATACAGCGCGGACAGGAACAGCTGGGGATGCCCTGCCAAGCATGCCCCGTCTAGGCGGTTCATGCCAGGCGACACAGTCCCTGTAGATAGGGCACTATCATTGGGCAGATCTGGCGTGTGTCGTACCGGGTTCATGTAGGGGACCGAGAATAAAATAGGCACCTTGATCATCTCCGTGGTCGGAGTCCCATATTGTGCAATGCCCTTCTGGAGAGCCCATGATGACCTCTGGACACCCCGATGCCGCCGTTGCCACGAGCGCCATCCCACGCCGTTCCCTCAATACTGAGGTGCTGGATGCCGAGGAGTCTGACTCCAAGATGGCGGTGACACCACCGGATTTGCCATTGACAGGTTTCCTGGCGACCAGCTGCTGATTGTAATATCACCGCAACGATTGATGAGGAAACGTCGGTCACCTGACCGTGATACGCCACATGACCCGGCCCTGACGTCGCCCGTGCGGCAGCCATGGGCAAAGAGGTGCAGGGATCGTCCATCGCGCCTTTAGTGGATGCACTTTTGGACTTTGGGATGAGGAATGTTGTAACCTACACGAGACCCATGGGACCGCGCCAATGAGGCTCCCCATGGGTCATGGAGTACAAGCTTCCCCGCTGAGGGGTGGCACGGGTAGTCCCTTCTGGGACCAATGTAGAGTCTTTGTTCTACTGAAAATAAATCTTCCGTTCCGTACGCTTCCTGTGTGGCCGCTGCCGTGAACTCAACAGACACTTGTGATCATTTGCTGATTTATGCTCATCAACAATGTGGTAGCTTCAGGCAATACCCTGGGTACTTATATAATCAAACAAGGGTTTATTGATAACAAACACATATATACAAACACATAAACAGGTCTTGACTCAATGCCTCCAGAGTCCTTGTCCCAGGACCTCGCGCCTTTTCCCAATTGATCAGGGTTTGTGCACTCCCACACGATATGCCCCAAGTTGATCGTATGGACCATGAGCGATCGCCTTTCAATGGGGCCATGCTACCACAACTATGTAGTCTATTTAATTTCTAGCATGTTTGCGGCAGTTGATGTGAAATGAGCAGGGTAATAATTATAGAAAATTGTTTTTTCATACTTATAAAAACAACAAATGTATATTGCTTGCCAAATGTGTTTGTTTCTGTAATGATTTGATTAAAATGTTCATCATCCAATAAGTCATTGTCTGTGCAGACAGAATTGCTCTGCATCAGTTTCACAGTTAGGCCTGCTGTGCCTTAAACTGCTGGAATCCATCTGGCACAAGTACACTCAAAGTGCTGTTAGGGAGTTTCAGGATTTAGATCCAGCAAAATGAAAGAACTGTGTTATAGTCTCAAGTCGGTTAGTGTGTGGTTTGGAGGAGAACTTGCAAACTGTGGTATTCGAATGCATCTGATCGCCTTGTCCTTCTAGGTGGTAGAGATTGCAGATTTGGAAGGTGCTGTCGAAAAAGGCTTGGCAGGTTGTTGCAATGCATCTTGTAGCTGATGTGCACTAATCACCAGGGCTTGACTCCTGGCATGGCTATGTCCTCCTCCTACCTTGTGTGTATGTGCCTGTTGCATCACCTGCCCCTCTGCGGATACAGGACATCGTGGTGATATGCCTGTAAGCAATACACAGATGACTGGTGGTGCGACCTCCAACCAACAGGTGGCAGTACAGACAAATCCATGCGGTCTCAAGTCAGTGGTCATGTGACAAGGCACTCCACTATAAGTGGGTGCATATCCAGCCACCACTAGATAAGATGTATAAGTGGATAGCCATGCTAGGTGTAGTTCCAGAGGAGTACAAAGAAATTCCGTGATAACTTGCTCTGTAACAGATCGCTATCTTACCACGTGATTCAATAACGATCCTGGTTTGGACAAGTAAAGTTGTTTGGTAGATTCCTTGCTAGACATCGAACACCGAACACAAAAGACATCTCTTCTCCTTTGCCCCACCTCTCTCCTGGTTGTGCCTTTTTTTCAATGTTTCCAAGGTCAGAGTCACTTCCTACACAACGGCCAGAACCTGCCAGCACGTGCTTCAAGCACAATGCACAAGTTGAGCTTCAAGTAATTCAGGCTAGCTTTAAACTATGCCAGCCACTGACAATACAAGCCCCCTGCAGAAGAGTGAACAGCACAGTTAGGATTGGCTGAACATTGAGATAAATGCAATGAGCAGGCAGCATGAAGTTGGGTTAGTCCCTGGATTGCAATTAATCAGCTCAGGTTAACTGTACATCGCAATCCCTGTGCCTTTTTCCGAAGGCAAGTTTAGTTCCAGTTTTCTTACATGTTAGGAACACATGAAGTTTTCTGAATCATAGTGGTTGGGTATGTGACCACCTATAACCTGGTGTACTTTAGCATTTGAACTCAAAAGTTTGACTTTTTCAATTATTTAAAAATAAAGCACCAACTATTTAAATTATTTAATTCAGCATGTTTCAAATATGCTATTATCCATCAACTGAAAAAGAGTTAACAAGTCTGCCTTTTGTACTTTTCGAAGAATTAATTCTCTGAATCCAAAAAGATGGACTTAACTGTTTTGACATAATTGAGACCATGAACTTCCATACAATTTAACCTTGAAAAATGATTCCCCCAAACAGCCATCATATTGACCTTGTGGTAAAATACTTTGTAATAATTCAGAAATTGGATTTGTTCATTCATCTTATTTCTATACAGAGAAAATGTCACCATGATTACATTTTGGAATTCTTATTTATCATTATTGATCCTTATTACAACTTTTTTCATCTTAAAAAGCGTGACACCTTTTTGATACAAAACCTTAGCTATGAATATATGTTCTACTAAGGAGACTACGGTGGTCTCCAGTTCTTCTGATTCCCCCCTCCTGACATCGACGCATCTCAAGGGCAGCAGGCTGAGCAAGGTGGCACAGCGACGCCTTGGACTCTGCTAAATCAGCCGGGGCCCATTGGCTTCAGGCCCTCCAGAGGAAGTTCATCAACAGCATCATAGGCCACAAGATGCAGAAAGCAGCAGGCTGTAAGGGGGGTCAATACCTGTAGCTACGGGGAGCGGAAATGTAGAATGTTCGCAATTAAAACATGTCATACCTGATACATGTGAAGCCCCTATCACGTTAATCTTCACAGCAGGCATGCCCACACTCCCGCCCCCTGTTGCCCATTGCTTCCCCCACCTGGCACAGTAGTCCACAATCATAAGCCCCCAATACAAACTGCGCTATGAGGGTGGTTGTAAGCGCACTGTCAGCTGAAAGACAGGAGTCAGACTTTATCAGATCCGGAGCATCTCAGAGCGAGCGATCAACACTCTCCTGCCTTGCACGGTGATCTGCTGACAGTTCCCACACAGGCCTATCACCCTGGAGTGATGTTATACAAACTCTTGGAGGAGAGAACAGGGTACTCGGGGAGGGGGTGGTGCGATGGAGTGGGGAGGGGTTTGGGGGGGAATTGTGGGAGGAATGGGGGAAGGAGTGAATGCGGTTGGGAGGATGTGGGAGTGGAGGGAGAGAGGATATGTTGAGCCCAAGGACACAGCATCGCCCGGGGAGAATGTGGAGATGATGAGGGCCTCCCTGGTCCTCCTGGCATGTCAACCCTCGCCACAGCCGGTCCTCCATCATCCGGCTCATTCTACTCGTCGCTCCTTATTGTGGAGGGCACAGCAGATCACAGAAAGCGGGAGATTCTCTGTGGGGTGAACTGTAGGCCACCGCCTCAGCAGTCCAGGCATCAGAACCAGCCCGATGTAGCGCTCAATGACAGCACAGTGGCATTGTGGGACTCTGCCTCACTGAGGCCTCCGCACTGGCGTCATCAGTCATGACCTCAGTGGATACCCCTCATGCCGCATGAGCCAACGCATTGTCCTAGGGTCATCCTTGGAAACACCGGAGATCTCTGAGTGCCCCAGGATGTAGCTGTCGTGCATGTCCCAGGGTAGGGGGCACACACGTGCATGATTCTGAGGCGGTGGTCGCACAAAGTCTGAACATTCAGGGAATGAAGCCCCTTCCTGTTAATATAGGACAATCCCTGATGCCCCAGTACTCACAGGGCGACATGCGAGCCATCAATCGTTCCCCGGACCTGGAGCATCCCAGCGATGGTGGCGAAACCTGCAGCCCAGGTATCTTGGAGGGCCTGGTCCAGTGCGAAGGTTATGTAGCGTGATATAGGGGCATACAGAGCATCCGTCACCTCCCAACTGCACTTATGGGCGGATAACTGCGAGATGCCCTGGAATGACCTAGTGGCATAAACATTTACGGCCACCATGAGTGGGTATCGTCTGCCACCACAAGGTGCCATGCCTGGGAGGACATAGTATAGATGCCTCACTATCTCTCTGCTGAGGTGCAGTCTTTTGCAGCATATGCTGTCCGTCTTACCTCCTCACTTCACCTCGGTAGCTATTCCGCCAGCGTCACATTTTTGAAAAGGCCATTTTTGGGTGAGATCCGTAACTCATCATCAGGAGCGGGTCGGTGTTTGTGCCCTCGCCCACTATTCACCTGGCATGCCCAGATCCGTGCCAGGTTCAACGCAGTAGCTAAATCGCGCCCCAAGAGAGTGTCCTGCACTATAGGGGAGGCAATGGTCTGGTGGTATTATTGCTGGACTAGTAATCCAGAGACTCAGAGTCATGCGCTGGGGCCCCAAGTTTCCCCTGTTATTGTGTTTTCTCTTTCATGTTCAACACCTTTAAAATAACGAGCAGCATAGATAAGATAGATAGTCTACATCTTTTCCCAAAGGTAGAGAAGTCTAGAACTAGAGGGCATAGGTTTAAGGTGAGAGGGGAGTCATACAAAAGAGACCAGATGGGGAAGGTTCTTTACACAGAGGGTGGCGAGCATCTGGAACGGGCTGCCAGAGGCAGTGGTAGGGGCGGGTACACTTTTTTCCTTTAAAAAGCAGTTAGAGATACATGGGCAGGATGGATATAGAGGGATAGGGGCCAAATGCAGGCAAGTGGGACTAGATTAGTGATAGAAACAGGGCAGCATGAACAAGCTGGGCCGAAGGGCCTGTTTCCATGCTGTAAACATCTATGACTCTACGACCTTGCCTGCAACCTTGGCCATCCCCTAACTAAAGGACAGATACATAACCCCGGGCTGTGTACATTTGGGGTGACTAATTTTCTCCCTCTCTCCTGGCATTTGGATAAACAAGTCGCTGTTGGCGATTGTTGTGGGAGTGGTGCCCACTTGACCTCTGATGCACTCACCCCTCCATGTATTTCAGGATCAGGCTAATTGGCATAATGGGTGGCATTAAATGTAGCATACACGAAGGAAGATGAGGAGCCTGAGTGAGGGCTGGAGAGACGTTTATTATTTTTAAAAATTTAAACATGGTGCTGAAGCACAGAGGCAGGCCTTGCACTAAACAGCCTCTGCACTCACCCCACCCCCCACCCCCACCCCCCTCCCCCCACAATCGAAAAGATGCCCTGTGAGTGACCATTTTCCTGGGTCAGATTCGCCAAGCTGCGAAATCTCCTGACTCTGACCTTGACTTGGGGTCGGAAATTTCCTTTGCGACTCTGTACATCAATTGGAGTTTTCCCCAAGGATTACCAGATTGCCACTCTTATTAAGGATTCTGTAACTTCTCTATCTTTTCTCTCGATCATAAACACCAAAATTTCTGAATTAAAAATTAATTATCAGGGTTCAGTGGAGAAATATTAAGCCTGCTTGTAAACTGTGACTTTACCTCAGAATGCTTGACATTTGCACAAGATGCCCAAAATAGTAAAGTGCTGCATCCGCCAATGTCATCAGTCACAATGGGAACTAAGAAAATAAAATGCTTTTTTCATTCACATAACATGAGGGCAGCACGGTAGCATTGTGGATAGCACAATTGCTTCACAGCTCCAGGGTCCCACGTTCGATTCCAGCTTGGGCCACTGTCTGTGCGGAGTCTGCACATCCTCCCCGTGTGTGCGTGGGTTTCCTCCGGGTGCTCCGTTTTCCTCCCACAGTCCAAAGATGTGCAGGTTAGGTGGATTGGCCATGATAAATTGCCCTTAGTGTCCAAAATTGCCCTTAGTGTTGGGTGGGGTTACTGGGTTATGGGGATAGGGTGGAGGTGTTGACCTTGGGTAGGGTGCTCTTTCCAAGAGCCGGTGCAGACCCGATGGGCCGAATGGCCTCCTTCTGCACTGTAAATTCTGTGAATGATAAAAAATCGGAGAGGGCCATTCGGCCCCAAAGTTGCTACCCCTTTCAATAAGACCACGGCTGATCTGATGTGACCTTATTGCCACATTCCTACCTCCCTCAGATGAGCCTCAACTCCCTTCAAAATCAAAAATCTGCCTAACTCAGTCTTGAATACATTGAATGGTCCACTGCTTCCACTGCTTTCTGTGGAAGAGAACTGCAAAGACCAATGACCCTCTGAGGACAAATTCCTCATATCAGTTTTAAATGGTAGAGCCCCTGGGCTGGATTCTCTGTTGCCTGACGACGATATCATAATCGACGATCGGGTGGAGAATCGACTCCGACATCCAAATCGAGGATGGTGCTGGTTTTATGTCGGGCATCCAAGCTCCGCCCCCTTGGAAATGGCATCAACGTGTCGCGCGCGATTGCCACACCGTTGGGCGTAATCGGCCTGCCCTCCCGCAATGCTCTGCCCCTGAAGGGCCAAGTTCTTGATGGCATGGGACACGTGTGGTCTCAGCCTTGCAGGAACCCGGCATAGCGGCTGCAGACTGTGTCCAGCGCCGCCATTCCCGGCCGGGACTCGTGCCGCTGGCTGGGGGTGGGGTGGGGGGGGGGGGAGGCTTCCACGAGGGCTGGCTGGGGGGGGGGGGGGCTTCCACGAGGGATGGGGGGACTGGTGGGGTAGGCAGGGGGTGCGCTGTGGGGTCGTGGATGGCGGGTTGGGTCCGCGCACGGCCGGCGCCATGTTGTACGGTGCGACCGTTGCTAGGGACCCGCCCATTCTCCAGCTGCTTTTGGCGTGGGAGCCGGAAGTTTCACCCGGTGTCCCTCACCCGGTGCCCCTCACCCGGTCCCATGCCGTCACGTGCCCCTCACCGACCCCGGAATCGGTGAGGGCTTCACGCAGAATCTTTGGTTATAAAAGACTAGACATGCTCCACTGGCGTCAACACTATGGGCTGGATTCTCCGATTTTGAGGCTATATCCAGAGCATGTGTTTAGTTTTACAACAAAAATTTGGCGCAGCCCCAGCACTGATGCTTTGCCCGGTGGGGTGTTCACAGCCACGCCATGTGAAGCCCCCATCTTTACCTGCAGATATGGATGGAGGATTGCTGCGTACAACATGGTGCCTGCCGCGTGTGGACCCGGCCTGCCAGATAGTACCCCCCTTAACCCCCCTCGCTACCCCCGGACCACCGCCCACTCGTCCCTCCAGCCCCCGGAGAAGCCCCCCACCCAGTCAGTGGAACGGCTTCCTCCCTGGCTGTGACGGTGCTGGACACAGTCTGCAGCCGCCACGTGTGGTCCCTGAAAACTGTGAGCACACACGACCAACGCCATCTGGAAGTCGGTCCATCGGGGGCGGAGCATTGGGGAGGGCCTCAGGATCCGCACTGGCATGTGGCGTACTCAGCGATTATACTGTTTTTGAGGCAGTGGAGCATCCGTAAAATGCCGCCACCCTACAATTTCTGTGTAGAAACGGATTCTCCGGCCAATTGCCGAACGCGAATTTGACGTCGGCAATTGGAGAATCCCGCCCTTAGTCGGTGGAATCGAGAATCCAGTCCCCTATTTTAAATGTGTCCCCTAGTTCTAGATACCCCCGTGAGGTGAAATATCTTTGAAGCATCCATTCTGTCACGTCTCCTCAGAATCTTAATTCATTTCATTGATTGAAATATATACTGTGGAATTCTCCGTTGGCGGGATCCTCCACTTCACCAGCAGCCCATCCATGCCCGCCAGTTTCCCGATGGCATGGGATGGCCACAATGGGAAACCCCATTGGCCGGTTGCCAGAACAAGGATTCCGCTGAGATGGGGGCGTGCCACACCGGAAAACGGGCTGGCGGGACGGAGAATCCTGCGCATAGGTTTTGATCATTGTTTCCATCCCATTGTTAATATTAGGGTAATCTAACAGAGAAATAAAGAGTGGAATTCTCCCATCTGGGAACAAGTCCTTTGGCAGAGGCGGGAATGTGGAGTGTTTCCCTCTGCGGAAGCCGGCGGAAACAACGCCATAACTTCTGATCCCAACCTCATTGATTATGCAACAGGGGGTTTTGCACTGCCTTCCATGGAGACATGGGCATAATGGCATGAGTTCCACCATCATAGCTGGATGCCATATTGAAAAGGCGCCTAATATCACTGACCCACCAATGAAGAAAGAAGATGGATCTCCTGAAAAAGGCCTCCGGGAACACTGCTTCGGGCGACATGGTGGCACAGTGGTTAGCTCTGCTGCCTCACAGTGTCAGGGACCTGGGTTCAATTGCGGCCTGGGTGACTGTCGATGTGGAGTTTGCACTTCCTCCCCGTGTCTTAGTGGGTTTCCTCCAGGTGCCTCGGTTTCCTCCCACAGTCCAAAGAGGTATGGTTTAGGTGGATTGGCTGTGATAAATTTTCCCTTAGGGTCCAGAGACGTGCTGGTTAGGTGGGGTTATGGGGATAGGGTGGTGGAGTGGGCCTAGATAGGGTGCACTTTCAGAGGGTTGGTGCAGACTCGGTGGGCTGAATGGCCTCCTTCTGCACAGTAGGAATTCTATGGTTCTAACACTCTTACGCAAGGGGATAAATCTCCAGGAACACTCTGAGGACGGAAGGTGGGCCTCTTCATGACACTGACTCAAGAAGATCTGCCAGTAAATGCTGCCCCCACCCACTTGCTGTGGGGTTCCAGGGTCCAGGGTCGCTGGCAGCTTCCACCCCGAGCTCCGGAGGCAGCTCCAGTCATAATTCAGGTCAGTCCCAAACTCCACATGCCGCATCGTGCCAGGTGTGTGTTCTATACCAGCTTGTTTTTCTTCTGGGGTCGCGGGATATCGGGCGTGCAGTAAGGGAGCATCCATTCGGGCCTTCAGCTGCATCTGACTAGTTGCATGAAAATCAGGAGTTTCCCAATCCGCCACGGTGGGTACCAGTGGAAGATCCCGCGGGAAATAAACATCTGTGTGAAATTTGGACTCCCGCTGAATCCTCGCCCCACCCGACCCCGGTCAACATTGAACCTGCAGTGGGACCATGGGAGAATTTAGCCCAAAGCCTTGCACATATGAAAGAACTTCCAATTATGCAGCACCTGTCACAGCCATGGACTTCCAAAAGTACTTTTGAAATGAGGCACTGTTAAAATGCAGCATCGATTTTACACACATAATTAGTATTCTGAATGACTAAATAAACTCTTCCTTTATTGTGCAAAAGAATGGTCAGACAGTTTAGCGCTAGGGAGTGATGCCACGTTATGAGCAACAAAACTGAGTGCCCTGGATTAACTTGCTCTCAGATTTGTAACTCCGAGAAGGATGGCGCTGCATTCTTCTCTTTAACTTCCTCTACATTTTTGTAACAAGGCTGTTAAAGTACCATAATTGAATTTTAAAATGCTTTAAGTAAATGTTTCTGACTCTTGGGCTTAATGAGCTGATCCAAATAGACTTGTTGCAAAAGTACAGTGAGAATCTCGCATTCAACATGTTCCATGGAAAATAATGTGGCTCTCGCAGGATCGATTGAAAATTATGATTATTTAAATCCAAAGATTCAAACAAATTTTAGAGCACAAATTAAGTGGCGACAAAAAGGCTGTCAATCATTGATGTCAATAACAGAACTCCATAGGGCGGTGGCAATGGGTTCTGATGGAGGGAATCCATGCATATCGTTCTCATCATTCATTGTAAAGGAAATTCTGGATAGAAATCAGGTAGAACAGTAGCTCATCAGCAGAACTCGGTAACTATCTTGTTACCATTCTAAGAGGACATTGTTACTGGAATACGCAATTACCTTAATGGAAGGCCTGCATAAATACATGCTTAAATGGCAAGGAGATGCTTTCTGCTCAAGGAGCATTGATTTTCAATGCAATGTTGTTCAATATGGACTAATTAAATTTCAATCAGCTTGTATCCAATCGAAGTTAATTTGATAGGTTTGACAGTTTTCACCAACTTTGTTATGTGAGGGCAGAATTATAAGCGACGTTATCGCTGGCAGAATATAGGAAGTCAGGTCACCTTTCAACATTATGAGAGATAATTTAGCAGGATTTATAACGTTGCCGTGTTTATAAAAGCTGAGTAGGGCAGCACGGTGGCACAGTGGTTAGCATTGCTGCCTATGGCGCTGAGGACCCAGGTTCGAATCCCGGCCCTGGGTCACTGTCTGTGTGGAGTTTGCACGTTCTCCCCGTGTTTGCGTGGGTTTCACCCCCACAACCCAAAAAGATGTGCAGGATAGGTGGATTGGCCATGCTAAATTGCCCCTTAATTGGGAAAAATAATTGGGTACTCTAAACTTAGAAGAAAAAAAAATGTTTTAAATAAAAGCTGAGTAAATAACCAGTAAAACATTCAATAAATGAAATCAAAACGTTGTTTTATTAATGAAGCCTGATAATATTTTCGGTGAATTAACGTTCACAATTGGGAAAAAACGTACTGGAGCGCACTTATTAACAAATTAGTTTTTATTTAACTAAATTCTTGGTTTGATAATGTTACCAGAATATTAGCTGAAAAGCACTTTCCCAACCAATAATACGATGGAGAATATGGTTTACTTGAAAACAGAAAAACAGCACAGTTCTGCATTTGCTAGCTTGGAAATTGGGCTGGCAAGAGTGGGTGGATGCATTTGAAGCTTAATGCTGAGGTTACATTTCATGCTGAACTTTGTGGCTATTGAGATTATTGGGAGGTTGGAAGAGGCAGCAGTGAAGGCTGTAAATGAGGTAATGGAGTGTGCTTCAGTGAGGTTGTGGGATCTGAAGGCTGAAGTGGTGTGGTGCATTGGCCACTTGCCAACATAGCACGAAGGCATCAGCATCTGTTGTTTTTGGACGAATTGCCTGGGGACGTTCTGAGTCTAATGAGTTGAAACTCCAGTTGTGCTTGGCATCCAGCTGTTCAGTTGGCCCCTCCATTATGAGAAGAATAAGTGCCTTGTGCGAGATAATGAGGAATTCTTGTGATGCTTTAACTTTGTGACATCCTGATATATGTACTGTGATATTGCACTATGTTGCCTCTCAAAGTTACAATATCTGAAGCCAGTTTTAATTTTGTATCTTAATGTGTATGCAATTGACAGTAACTAACCTAGGGCTTCTGTCAATACTGACACTCACATCAATTAAAAACAAATACAATTGGTGACTTTCAATGAATAGCTGATTGAAGATCATAAAGCAAGCAATTAGTGCAGATAATATTAAATAAGCCTTTATTACTGCATCTTTTTCAGCTTTTAAGACAGTGGAGCAGAAGTGGGTCATTCGGCCCATCGATTCTGCTTTTGGTTTTGCACAACTCAAAGTGAATGCCTTCCTAAATGTAAAGAGGAACCTCAGTGAGTACTGTCCAGAAAATCCTGAGTGTGCTAGAACTACACTAACAACCAATCAGTCGGGCTCACAATGTAACTCACGTATTCTGGCTAGAACTTACATATGTTTATATACAGGGACCTATCCTCTGGAGGCAAAAGGAATAGATCCAGTCATTGCACCACCTCTGAATAAACAAAAGTATGAGGGACAATGGTTTTCTTGTGCATTCACCATGGCAATGTAGCAATTGATCAGAGCCGACTTGCCAATCAGTCAACAAATTGTTGGTCCCTCAGTAATTTGGCATTGGTGTATCTGTCCTGATGAGAGTGAGGTGAACGATTCTGAAGTCGTGAAGTGTTGTATCCAACAGGAATCCTTCCCTTTAAACAAAGTGAGAAACTGGAGTTACACTGCAGCTCACAACCTGCACTTTAGGTTCAAAACCTCCAGTGGCCAAGGTTCACTTTTCAAAGTAATGGAAGCTTCACCAAAACTGCGGAGGAGCAATCTTTCTTCTCCTGACACACAAGGAATTCTAAAATTATATATCTTTTACAACTTACCTGCCTGGGATTCTCCGTCCCACCATCCTTCTCCGAAAAGGTTTGGCCTGATGGTGAAGCTGCTCTTCCACCCAGACCTTTGACGAATATTACAGTCAAGTTCCAATCTCTATATTTCAAGAATGAGCCCATTTGCTTCCTACAGTGTCCTGTTCACCTGCTCAAAAATGTAGGAGAACACTTAGAAGGATGCAGGATCAGTGAGGTTAAGCTATCACCCTAATTTTATTTGCCCCCGCCCCAACCCTGTTTCCATGAAACTGTGGGGTGGGGTAGTGAGGGAATGAAGGGAGTTAAAAATTGGATCAGGGACCTTGGCCGGGATTCTCCCCTACCCGGCGGGGCGGGGGGTCCCGGAGTACCGGAGTGGCAAGAACCACTCCGGCGTCGGGCCTCCCCAAAGGTGCGGAATTCCCCGCACCTTTAGGGGCTAGGCCCACGTGGGAGTGGCTCCCGCTCCACCGACTGGTGCGAACGGCCTTTGGCGCCCCCTCCGACCGGCGCCACGGCTGGCCAAAAGGCCTTCGCCGGCCGGCGTGAGTCCGCGCATGCGCCGGAGCGTCAGCGGCTGCTGACATCACCCCGGCGCATGCGCGGTGGAGGGGGTCTCTTCCGCCTCCGCCATGGTGGAGGCAGTGGCGGCAGCGGAAGAAAAAGAGTGCCCCCATGGCACAGGCTCGCCCGCCGATTGGTGGGCCCCGATCGCGGGCCAGGCCATCGTGGGGGCAACCCCCGGGGTCAGATCGCCCCGCGACCCCCCCAGGACCCCGGGGCCCGCTCGCGCCGCCTGTTCCCACCGGCACCAGAGGTGGTGTGAACCACGTCGGCGGGAGAGGCCCGACAGCGGCGGGACTTCGGCCCATCGCGGGCCGGAGAATCGCCGCGGGGGGCCCGCCGACCAGCGCGGCGTCATTCCCGCCCCCACTGATTCCCGGGTGGCGGAGAATTCCGACCACGGCGGGGGCAGAATTTACGCCGGCCCTGGACAATTCTCCGCCTCTGCGAGGGGTCGGAGAATTCCGCCCCTTGTTTCTCTCCTCTTAAATGTTGGACACAATTGTGCCCGACTCAGTGATGCGACGAGGCAGTTAAATATAGCGAGAGAGGGGCGGCACGGTGGTACAGTGGTTAGCATTGCTGCCTACGGCGCTGAGGACCCGTGTTGGAATCCCGGCTCTGGGTCACTGTCTGTGAGGAGTTTGCACATTCTCCCCATGTCTGCGTGGGTTTCACCCCCACAACCCAAAGATGTGCAGGTTAGGTTGATTGGCCACGCTAAATTGCCCCTTAATTGGAAAAAATTAATTGGATATTCTAAAATTTAAAAAATATATATCGCGAGTTTGCGATACTCGGAATGCCTCACGAGCTCTAACGAGATCTCACAAGACATCGCAATCTGGATCTCATCCTAGATTAACATATTTAAGGCTCATTTAAATATGTCCATACCCGATTCTCCGGAGGCTTGGGAACTAACAGCCACGTCTGGGAGACCTCACCTTGGCATCATTCAGCAATGGACTGCACAAACGTGGAGGTGTAATGGCACCTGGGAGGGGTCTTCCAGGCCATTGGAGGGGTTCCAGGATGGAACAGGGCCAAGGTGGAAGATTGTCTTGCCAGGGAACGGGCCCCGGGGGTGCCATGCTCTTCAGAAGTGAGGTGAGGGGTGGCTCGAGGAGCCCCTAAGAGGTAGGTTGGGGCAGTGTGGAGATCCAGAGGCCACGGTGGGGTGTCCGAGGGACATCGAGAAATTGGGGCAGCATTTAAAAATGGCGTCCCTAGCTCAGCTCATCAGTGCAGAAAGTGAGATAAGTGCGGACTCCTGATCAAGGCCAGAAAAAATGGCAGAGTTCCGTTTGATAGCGGAGTTGTTCACAGCACTGCAGGCGTCAAGAAAGAACCCGCTATACGCACTCAAATCAGGATTTTCTTTTGCTTGTTAAATCGTGCCTGCTGTCTCAACTGCTGAGCATTTCCAGCAATTTCTCTTTTGGAAGAATTCCCAGTATTAAAGTAAAATTGTGAGAACGCTCCTTTAAGGTTGAGGAATTGATTCCTCAGGTGAAACTGTTGGAGGCTGCATTTAAAAACTACATTAATGCCTCTGTACCCCGCCTTAGCAACATTTTTGTACAAGGTTCACAAAAAATAATGCTTTGGCAATTTCTCTGGGGATTTTTTTTGCATGGATCCGAGAGAACAACAATTTGTATTTTTAGCTATCTAAATGTGACTACAAATAAAACCTGCTGAGAATATTGTAGCGTGTGGGTATTACTTTGGTAAGCTTTTAAAACTCATTTTAGACAGGATTAAATCATCCATCTATGCCAAGAAAATGGATAGTGAGACTTCAAAAGGGCAGAATACATTAATCCATTATGCAACCTATTGTAATGTCATCTATTCCTCAATCATATTTGTTTTTCAAACCAAAAAAGATCCTAGTTTGTAAGACCATGATAGGAGATGGTTATTGAATAATAGATGGATTCCATTTTAACAAATGCACAGGTAATTTAATGAAGAATTATTGATCCTTTTACATTCAGGTACTTAGTTTTACTTATGAATTTGGTAAGTGTAATGCAGGAGATTAAAACAATGCCACTTTAAAAGCAGATTCGGAGGGTGAAACCGTCAATGTTGTCAACGATGAAACATTGGAAGTTCTGACTGTATACATTATTAGAAATTTCACTGAAGTCCAATCTCTCAGGGCAGCATGATGGCGCAGTGGTTATCACTGTTGCCTCATGGCGCCAAGGACCCAAGTTCAATCCCGGACCCGGGACACTGTCCATGTGGAGTTTGCACAATCTCCCCCTGTCTGTGTGGGTCTCAAACGCAAAGATGTGCAGGGTAGGTAGATTGATCATGCCAAATTGCCCCTTAATTGGAAAAAAAAAGAAATGGGTACTCTAAATTCTTTTTTAAAAAGTCTAATCTCCCAAAACGAGCCACCGCTCCAGCCCTACCCCCAATATCCCTCCAACCCTAACTATCTCTCCCATACCAGCACCACCCCACACCAGTAGAGAACATCAGAATGTTAGATGTAAGGCACAATGTTTCCACATCAACCGGATCAATTTCCAGAACTTGAACCCAACCCCAAGCGTTGGGGAGGGGGAAACATTCACTCATTATGATTTTCACTCGGGCATCTCTTTAATTGATTTGGATGTGGGTTTTCCGTGCAATTAATGATCAAGGCCGCAAGAAAGGCTGAACACCTACTGAAGTAGCTTTGATCCAATTCATGCTGTGGTAGAAATGTTATTTTAATATTTTTGAGGGATGTTGAGTTGGCATGTGTACATTCTATGTGTGTGAGTCTGCATGCGGGATTAAATTAATTGAGCTGAGGACTGGGTATCAATGGAACTGAGACCATTAAAGGGGCCAAGTGTGAAAAAACAACATTTGTTGATGTAATGGGGCCAAGTTAGATGTTCTGCAAGTAAGTACAATGTGGTCAGAAATTTGCATCAGGTGATAAGAGAAAATTTGGATTTGTAGCTGTTGAATCTCAAAAGGAGTTTACACCTTAAGGAAAGGTCACAAGTAAACTTAGGAAAGGCTATTAATTTTTATTTGACCCAAGAATGAGGGCAATAGAGAACATTTAAGCTTTTTAATACTAATTCCATCGAAGAGTCATATGAATGCAAAATGTTAACTCTGTTTCTCTCTCAACAGACCTGTTGAGTTTATCCAACATTTTTTGTTTTCACTTCGGATTTCCAGCGTCCACAGTATTTTGATTTGATGCAATTTTTAAATATTTTGAAGACTGTTAAATTCGGAGAGATTTTATGCGAACAATGGTTTTAAAGATGAAAGAGAAAAAACATATTGAAGGAAAAGTTGGAAGCTACGTTGAGGTCAGTCACCATATGAGATCCCAGAATGTGCTCTGTGCTAGAAAAGATCTGTGATGAAGCAAACTGAGCTGTTTGCAGCCAGCACAGAAGAGGGACTGTTGTTTTAGGAAACAGGGATTTGATCTAAAGCTTTTGTAATTTTCCGCAGTGGAGTGAGAGAAGCCATGTGACATATCTTTCCTATCGCAACAGTGGATGCCTGTGGTAATGTTACTGGAATTTTTATAGGTTGAATATCTACAAGGACTGTTGCCTAAAGGGCTAAT
The DNA here is from genome assembly GCF_902713615.1 of Scyliorhinus canicula. NCBI lineage: Eukaryota > Metazoa > Chordata > Chondrichthyes > Carcharhiniformes > Scyliorhinidae > Scyliorhinus > Scyliorhinus canicula. The sequence continues at coordinate 25,581,295 of NC_052156.1, read as the reverse complement.
TATTCATGAGTTTAACCAAGAACCTCATGGGAAAATGTTTTGTCGGACTAATTTTGAATGGTGTAAATGTAATCTTGTGTGTTTAGGTTTTCTTTTCTTTTGTTAATAAATGTTTAAATTTCCTATTTAAAATCTGAAAGTGTTATTGGAATGTATGACTCCTGATATCAGCACATGCATTTTTTCGTAGTAAAATGCAATTGAAAATCGTTGTGAAAACATGCCCAGTTTCCCTTTGGGATTTGGTTAGCACGGCAACTACCACATGCCACATCCCAACAATGCGCATTTCCTTTCTCCAATTATTCCTCCACTAACCATCCCACCACCACACCGTAACCAGCAGCAAGATCCAAATATAAACAGGAAGTTGTCGCTGCCTACCACAATGTGCATGGCAATTAAATGCATTAGTCGATCTCATCTCCATCTTGGTTCTATCTGAAACCACCTTGCCAAAAGCTTCCATACCATTCTTCACCAAGCATATGGTTGCCACACCTTTCATATGTGTGCTGTATTACTTCATAAACTGAGGGCAGCATGGTAGCATGGTGGTTAGCATAAATGCTTCCCAGCTCCAGGGTCCCAGGTTCGATTCCCGGCTGGGTCACTGTCTTTGCGGAGTCTGCATGTGCGGAGTCTGCATGTCCTCCCCGTGTGTGCGTGGGTTTCCTCCAGGTGCTCCGGTTTCCTCCCACAGTCCAAAGATGTGCGGGTTAGGTGGATTGGCCATGCTAAATTGCCCGTAGTGTCCTAAAAAGTAAGGTTAAGGGGAGGGGGGTTGTTGGGTTACGGGTATAGGGTGGATACGTGGGTTTGAGTCGGGTGATCATTGCTCGGCACAACATCAAGAGCCGAAGGGCCTGTTCTGTGCTGTACTGTTCTATATATATCCCAAGGTTCATCGCCTTTTTTCTTTCAATTTATGGGACAAGTAGCTTAGCTGTCCAAAGCTACATATATAGCCTAGAAATTCAAGCATTCAGGCTCAGTGGTAGGTTTGGGGGTGTGCATGCAAGGTTCAACCCTGAGGCAACCCCCATATAGGTCACAAGCCCATGGAGTCAGAAAGCTGCCAGAAAGTTTGCACTGAAGATCAGTTCACAGCGGAGGAAGAGTGGGTAAGTGAGGGAGGGTGGGCAATTGTCGGCCCAGAGCAGGGGGAGAGACCTGTATTTTTAAAATTCCTGCTTCTCCAGGCTCCACATTCAGGACACTCTGGGAACCTTCCTGCTAGTTGCTGCTATGTTACACTGTACAAATGCAACACATGCTGAGTGAAACACTGGAGCATTCAACAAAGTTGTGCAAGGAGCCCAGGATAACTTTAAATGTCTTTGCACTCGTACACTCTTCTTTGCCAATCTCATCTGGAGAGAAAGCTACACGCTTCCGGAGACTTAGTAAACTGCTTAGCCCCTGCAAAATGGATACTGCCTGATCAAATCTATAGGCATCTACATTATAAAAAAGGACAATTCTCCTCCTCCAAATTCCAGTCCATACATGGATATATATAGGTTCACTCCACTGTATTTTTTTTAACGAGTAATGATTTTTTTAGTGAAATCATTTTTTCATCGGGTCAACAATCTAAGTGCTGCAATATATATCTAATATAAGCACTGAGCCTGTCTAGACCAGACATGGCACCTTTCAGTTTTACAGTTAAGCTTCCAATACAATCATGTCATTAAAAATACCATTTTACACAGCAGACAATCTTATGGCATTTATGCGGGAGGCTGTCATCTAAGTATCCATTAGTACTAAATGATTGTGCTGTGCACTTGGACCAGCAGTTGGAACCACTTTCAGACAAGCAAAGCTCATTTCAATTAAAACCACTAGAATTTTCTGGGCAAGGTTTGATATGAGTTCATATCGCTGAAGAGATTTGGGCATAACCAACTGGGTCAACAAGTCCCAATGTTAAAACCAAGCACAGCAGGACCTAAAATAATGTCTACAGTGCTAGATCATCTAAAGTGTTTAATAACACCACACACATTCAAAGATTCATAGAATCCCTACAGTGCAAAAAGAGGCCATTCAGCCCATCGAGCCTGCACCGACCCTCTGAAAGAGCACACTAGAACTCCCTCCTTAACAGAAAGGTGGGCGTACCAGCAACACAGGGATTGGAGCGCTTCTATCAAGAAGGCAGCTCATCACCACCTTCTCAAGGGGTATTAGAAATGGGCAATAAATGCTGGACTAGCCACTGAAGCCCACAAACCCAAAATAATTTTTTTAAATGTGAGAACAATGAATTCAATGTCAAATCTGCTAAAGAAAGGAAAATAACTAAGAGCATAAACTGAATTGAGAGAGAGAAGAGACAAAGAAAAAGCTGTTTTTTACAATCTCCAATAGCCACTAAAATCTGAAGGAATGAGGATCTATGCTTGTGAATATTAATTTTCAGTGCCAGATAGGTCATTTGGCAGTAACTGATACTCACCTCACTGTTAAAAAAGATACAATCTGTAACTTTCTGGAATGGGTTTTGCTCATATATTAAAATGCGCGCGCATCACATTGTTCAAAATAATTGAATGAACAAAAAAATAAGGTGACTGAATGTGTTTTTTACGCATCCAGTGGAGGAGTTGCAAATCTCAAACAACAACTTCCATTGCCTAAAATTACAGTCCAATTTGTGCACAAATAATAGTGAGTGTTGTTAGCATCACTGTTACTCTTTTACAGTGTATACTGTCCAAGGCATTTCTTAACTCCACTATGGATAGAAGTTTTCCATAAAAAGCTTCACAAGTGTAATTTTTTCAACATGTAAATATCACAGAAGAGGCAGGCAAGGCAACACGGTTCATTGGCATATTAACCTTGGAGCCACTGCTTTCAACTGACTCCAGATCCTGATATCATTTGCATTTCTAACATAGAAATCGTCAGGCAAAGGTCCCATGTCTCCTCAAAGAGATTTACACTCTGGGGGCAGACATGGGGAGTTGTGGGGTGGTTCCTTGTGATGCCTCATGCAAATGGCAGCTCACCTTCGCCACCAACATGCTGATTGGTGATTGTCTCTCTGAATATTGGGTTTCTGATCTATAACTGTCTGCTGTGCGCTCCTGAGGCTAAAAGTCTATCCCTTTTTTTCAGTTCGCTGTTTGCTTTCAGACAAATATTTGAATGTATTGATGCAAAAATGTTATTACATTGGCATTATATGTAATACATTTTAATTTTGTGGCAAATTGCTCTGCAGTCTCGCTCTGAACAGCACCGAACAATACTTTGGACATAAATTTGCTTGACTTTCAACTGTAATACAAGATCCAATTTCTCGCTAGTTTATGATACATCTTTGGAATCAAATAATCATAACTGTGCAGAAGGAGACCATTTGGCCCATTGAGTCTGCACCGACCCTCTGAAAGAGCACGCTACCTAGGTCCGCAACCCCAACCAATCCCCATAACCCAATAACCCCACCTCACCTTTTTGGGCACTAAGGGACAATTTATTACTGCCAATCCACCTACCCTGCACATCTTTGGACTGTGGGAGGAAACCGGAGCACCGGAGAAAACCCATGGGAAGAAAGTACACATTCCACATGACAGTCAGCCAAGGATGGAATTGAACCCGGGTCCCTGACGCTGTGAGGCAGCAGTGCTAACAACTGTGCCACCGGGCCATCCATCTGGAATATACACTGAAGCAATGTTGATCCAATTAAGAAATACACAATTCATTTCATTTCATTTCCTTAATTTCATTTTCAAATCTTTGCAGTAGAAGAAAGTATGAGGGCTCTGTCATTTGTGCACTCATACTTTGGTATTTGAACATACTAGTTTCTTGCAAGTGCCAAAATGGAAGGGTAAACTCACGATAATACATTCCTGAAAATGCTTTGATCACAGATAATGCTAAGAAGTACATTTTCTGTTATTATAAAAAGGGATTCAGGTGCTGATGCCTCTTTTCAATGGTTCATGTGTTTCCCTACCCATGTTTGACAGCATCATGTTGCTTTATGATATGCCAACATCCATGCCACTATTCACACAAAAGAGGACATGGTAGCAATGTGAAATGCTAAGTAACTTTAATTTGTGGCATCTTAAAGGTTTCCCATTTTCCTCATTTTATTATTTTTGTCCTCAACGCTAATTCTTTTCTCCTCAACTTACTTCTTTCTTTTAAACCATTCCTGTTGTCTGTCTTTCTTCCTTTTTCCTCTGTCTCAAGCTCATTTTGCCTTTCGTTTAAAGAAAAATCATTATTACTTCTGACTTGTATCACCAAAGGCTTGCAGAATAGCCAGTCAGAAGCCTTTCGATCAACACCAGCAAACTCTTCACGGCTACTGCTGATTCATAGCCGATGCCTGGAGAAAGATCAGTGAGCTGGGACAGAATGAGATGCAGCCAGAGCAGGGATCAAGGAGCACGCAGGAGTGCCAAGATATAAATCAAACAGCTAGTAAAGCGATTGGACAACCAGAACAAAACAAGAGACCCAAAATAGGACTTTTTAAAAAGGGACTGGCAAGGACAGCACAAGAAAGTGTACCTCAAGTTTGCGAATTCAATGAGGCGGGTCACAATTAAATGAATAAATAGAAATGTATTTCTCAATTTGGTACGATACACCTAATGTTTATGTTTAATAATCCTGACGGCTATTTTTTTTATCAAACTTGTGAAAATATAAAGTGAAAATAAGTAAAGGAATTAAATTTTAATAATCCAATTCACTATTCGCAGGATTCCCAACTGTATAAAACAGAAACCCGGGCCTGAATTCTCCGATTGTCGGGATACACTTTTCCCGCTGGCAGCCCACCCCTGCCAGCGGGTTTCCCGGCAATGTACAAAGAAAATTACAGCACAGGAACAGGCCCTTCGGCCCTCCCAGCCTGCGCCGATCCAGATCCTTTATCTAAACCTGTCTCCTATTTTCCAAGGTCTACTTCCCTCTGTTCCCGCCCATTCATATACCTGTCTAGATGCTTCTTAAATTATGCTATCGTGCCCGCCTCTACCACCTCCGCTGGTAAAGTGTTCCAGGCACCCACCACCCTCTGCGTAAAAAACTTTCCACGCACATCTCCCTTAAACTTTCCCCCTCTCACCTTGAAATCGTGACCCCTTGTAACTGACCCCCCACTCTTGGGAAAAGCTTGTTGCTGTCCACCCTGTCCATGCCTGTCATAATTTTGTAGACCTCAATCAGGTCCCCCCTCAACCTCCGTCTCTCCAACGAAAACAATCCTAATCTACTCAACCCTTCTTCATAGCTAGCACCCTCCATACCAGGCAACATCCTGGTGAACCTCCTCTGCACCCTCTCCAAGGCATCCACATCCTTCTGGTAATGTGGCGACCAGAACTGCACGCAGTATTCCAAATGTGGCCGAACCAAAGTCCTATACAACTGTAACATGACCTGCCAACTCTTGTACTCAATACCCCGTCCGATGAAGGCAAGCATGCTGTATGCCTTCTTGACCACTCTATCAATCTGCGTTGCCACCTTCAGGGTACATGTAGGATGGTTTCAATGGGAAATCAGGAAGATAGAATCCCGCCGCCAGCGACTGGCATGCCACTGAGAAACACACGGCTGGGGCAAGGCAATATGCCTCAGTCTGAACTTCAAATTCTCATGTTTCCAGATTAACCCCTTGTGGTGAACGACTGTGTGCACCTATATTAGGGGATGTAAGGTAGGACCTGCACTACAGGTTCACCGGTAGCCCCTGCTGGCTAGCTCCGCCCACAAGGAGCTGTATAAATATGCGTCACCTCCTCTGATCTGCCATTTTGCCAGCTGCAGTAGGAGGCCATGCATCTGACTGCAATAAAGCCACAGTTGTGCCAATCTGAGTCTTTTGTGCAATTGATCGTGCATCACTCCTAATAACAACCTTTATTGTCATAAGTAGGCTTACATTAACACTGCAATTAAGTTACTGTGAAAAGCCCCTAGTTGCCACATTCTGGCGTCTGTTTGGGTACACAGAGGGAGAATTCAGAATGTCTAATTCATCTAACAAGCATGTTTTTCGAGACTTGTGGGAGGAAACCAGAGCGCCTGGAGGAAACCCACACAGACACGGGGAGAATGTGCAGACTCCTCACAGACAGTGACCCAAGCCAGGAATTGAACACGGGTCCCTGGGTCTGTGAAGCAATAGTGCTAACCACTGTACCACCGTACAAGCGTTATTTCTCTTCCCCTCCCTTATTTATCTCCTCCTTCAGGACTACCATTCACCATCAATCGTTCAAATTTCAGTTTCTTCCGGCCCTCTATCCATATTCCTCTTAAAACTGTCTACTAGTAAGGATGACATGAAGATAAATGTTGTTATTATCCTTTGAACATCTCTTTTGTCCCCTCACTCCCTCGACTGAAACACTGAGAGCCAAGATGCACTGTTGTCTAAATAGGTTTATTTTTATTTTAAAATGTTTGAAGCTCAACTTTGGAGAAAACCAATGTGCAAAAATGATGATATGCTATCCAACTCGTTAACTAAAACTATTTCATACTCTTCTGCCTGACTGAATTATTTGGAATGAAATGAAATGGAGAAATTGGATGACAATGCATTAAGGCACTCCTATTCAAAACTATAATCAGGCTACTCGGTTCACTTTGTTGAATATAAATGCGTGCGAAGCTCTGCCATTTCATCACTTCTTTCTCCATTTTCTCAGTTTACTTGTGTCAACGGTTCTGTCAAAAAGTCTGACGAGTCGATTCACGGGTTTTCATCAATTTGACAGCAGGAATTATAATACAGTTGGCGAGTGCGATTTAAAGAAAAACTCGTAGCAAAGTCTGATGAACTTTGAGAGAGAGGTCGCGATTTAACCATCGTGTTGCGCCCAGCACCAATCTGCGCTCGCCAGCTAAATAGAATCATAGAATTTACAGTGCAGAAGGAGGCCATTCGGCCCTTTGAGTCTGCACCGGCCCCCAGAAAGAACATCCTACTTAAACCCACGCTACCACCCTATCCCCATAACCCCACCTAACTTTTTTTTAGACACGAAGCGCAATTTAGCATGGCCAATCCATCTAATGTGCACATCTTTGGACTGTGGGAGGAAACCGGAGCACCCGGAGGAAACCCACGCAGACACGGGGAGAATGTGCAGACTCCGCAGACAGTGACCAAGCCGGGACCTCCTGGTCATGCTGCCCGCACAGACAGCAGCTGCCATTGCCTCACAGATGGAATTGGTGGCCCTGCTGGTGGCCCTCTGTCCCCTCGGAGGAACAGGATGCCCCGTTTCTGATTCACAACGTCGAGAAGCCTGTCCAGGTCAGCAAACCCAAAGCAAGGAGCAGGTCTGCACCCTGCCATGCCTGTGCGTTGACTGGGAGTGAGTGATGAGGGAGCGTTTAAAAGCAGCTCCCCCTTGTTGACGGCGAGAAGCTGAGGCGCGAGTCTGGTGAATCAGACACTCGTGTGGGCTAATTTTCAGCACACAGTGCTGTTAAATACCCACTGCTATCTCACCAACGCAACCATTGAGAAACACCCTCCAATTGACCAAAAATGACACTTAGAAATGTTTCCTTTAATGTTTTGGTTCCGAGGCGGTGGCTTATTCAAGGTGCCATAATGACATTAAACCCAACTAACTGACCCCACTGTACACGTATGTGGCAAAGTTCATGAAAATTAGTCTAAAGCTTTCAAAATCATATATTAATATCTGCTCCAACCTCAAAATTATCAGCCCTAATTTTAACCTAATCTGCCCACAAAGAATACAATCAAATATCGAATAAACATCCAATAAAATAATTACCAATCCAAATCCAATCGATTCCCACAGATCAGACTTGATTAAAATGGAGGTTAATGTGTCTGGTATATTCAAGAACAAGTGCGGCAGGAATATATCGCAAATAATCTGAATGACTGCGTTTGGAGCCGTAACATGAATCCTCAGGTAACGCTTGATTTTTAAAAGGTGCATTATTGTGCATACCAATAGATCATGCAGCGTGAAGAGACCAGGGTGAAATAGTACCTGCTTTGTTTACGTGCGGTTAAATAGCATTGATGTTTCCAATGCTATCTAGGGATATAAATAAAAGGTGGCCTCTCTATATAATCAAGCTGCCTTCAAGAAATCAGAATTTATTAAACTCTGTCAGCAGGAAACATCCTTGAGAGTTTCGAAAATGTGCAGATGAAAATGTTTGTGCTTCATTAATACTTTTTGCAAACTAAAAACATACATAACACCAAGGGAAATGCATGCTATGAATAAAATGGTAAATAAAATATTTGTTACATTTCTCATTCTGTTGCAGAATTTATGCCAACATATTCCTGTTGATGCAACACATCTTTTTTTTTAATAAACATTTTATTGAGGTATTTTTGGTATTGTAACAACAACAAAATAAACAATGTACATGAAACTGGACACATAGTGCAAAAGCCGTCACCCTCCCTTACAGGTACCACCTTTATTAACCCCCTACTCTAAGCTAAACTAACCCCACCCCTTCTGCTGACGATTAATTTTCCGCGAAGAAGTCGACGAACGGTTGCCACATCCGGGCGAACCCTAACAGTGACCCTCTCAAGGCGAACTTGATTTTCTCCAAACAGAGAAAGCAAGCCATGTCCAATAGCCAGGTCTCCGACTTCGGGGGCTTTGAGGCCCTCCAAGCTAATAGTAACAGTCTCCAGGCTACCAGGGAAGCAAAGGCCAGAACGTCTGCCTCTTTCTCCTCCTGGATTCCCGGGTCTTCCGACACCCCGAAAATCGGCACCTCTGGACTCAGCGCCACCCTTGTTTTTAACACCGTGGACGTGACATCCGCAAACCCCTGCCAAAATCCCCTAAGCTTTGGTTATGTCCAGAACATATGGACATGGTTCGCTGGTCCTCCTGCACATTTTGCACACCTGTCTTCCACCCCACAGAATCTGCTGATCCGGGCCACTGTCATGTGAGCCCAGTGAACGACCTTGAATTGTATCAGGCTGAGCCTGGCACATGTTGCCGACGCGTTGACTCTACTCAACGTCCGCCCACAGACCATCCTCTATCTCTCCTCCCAGCACCTCCTCCCACTTCCGCTTCAGCTCCTCGGTCTGCGTCTCCTCTGACCCCATACGTTCCTTGTAAATGTCAGAGACGCTCCCTCCTCCTACCCATCCTCTGGAAACTACCCTGTTCTGAATGCCCCTTAGCAGTAGGAGCGGGAAGATTGACACCTGTTTACATAGGAAGTCCCTCACCTGCAGATACCCAAATTAATTTCCCCTCGCCAACCAAAACTTCTCCTCCAGCGCCCTCATTCTCGGAAAGCTCCCCTCTATAAACATATTCCCCCATCCTCTCAATCCCTGCTCTCCGCCATATCCGGAATCCCCCATCCATACTTCCCGGGGCAAACCGGTGATTATTATAGATTGGGGACCGGACCGATATTCTCTCTGCTCCCAGATGTCTCCTCCATTGCCCCCAGACTCTCAGGACCGCCACCACCACGGGGCTGGTGGAGTACCGTGCCGGCGGGAACGGCAGCGGCACAGTTACCAATGCCCCCAAACTGGTGCCCTTGCATAAAGCCGCCTTTAAAAAGGACCGCAGAATAAAGATGGGGAGACACTGAAACATGAACAGGAATCTCGGGAGGACCGTCATCTTCACCATCTGCACCCTCCCAGCCAGTGACAAATGTAGATTGATCTACATTTGGTCTACTAGTCGGGCCAGATTTAATTTATGCAGCTGGTCCCATTCCCGCACCACTTGAATACCTAGGTACCTAAAGCTTCCCCCTACCACCCTAAACAGTAGCTCCCCCAATCGCCTCTCCTGTCCCCTCGCCTGGACCGCAAACATCTCACATAAGAACATAAGAACATAAGAACTAGGAGCAGGAGTAGGCCATCTGGCCCCTCGAGCCTGCTCCGCCATTCAATTAGATCATGGCTGATCTTTTGTGGACTAAGCTCCACTTTCCGGCCCGAACACCATAACCCTTAATCCCTTTATTCTTCAAAAAACTGTCTATCTTTACCTTAAAAACATGTAATGAAGGATCCTCAACTGCTTCACTGGGCAAGGAATTCCATAGATTCACAACTCTTTGGGTGAAGAAGTTCCTCCTAAACTCAGTCCTAAATCTACTTCCCCTTATTTTGAGGCTATGTCCCCTAGTTCTGCTGTCACCCGCCAGTGGAAACAATCTGCCCGCATCTATCCTATCTATTCCCTTCATAATTTTAAATGTTTCTATAAGATCCCCCCTCATCCTTCTAAATTCCAACGAGTACAGTCCCAGTCTACTCAACCTCTCCTCATAATCCAACCCCTTCAGCTCTGGGATTAACCTAGTGAATCTCCTCTGCACACCCTCCAGCGCCAGTACGTCCTTTCTCAAGTAAGGAGACCAAAACTGAACACAATACTCCAGGTGTGGCCGCACTAACACCTTATACAATTAGGTGTTTTCTTCATATTTAGCTTATACCCCGAAAATCGGCCAAATTCCCCTAGAATCCTCATAATTTCTTCCATCCCCTCTAATGGGTCCGATACATACAGAAGCAGGTCGTCTGCATAGAACGAGACTCTGTGCTCCCCCCCCCCCCCCCCCCCCCCCCCGGACCAGCCCCTTGAGGCTCTCAGAGCAATCGCTAATGGCTCTATAGCCAGCGCGAACAGTAGTGGGGTGAGGGGTAGCCCTGTCTCGTCCCCTGGTGCAGTCTAAAATAGTCCGATGTTGTCCTATTCATCTGTACGCTTGCCACAGGAGCCTGATACAGCAACCTGACCCAGTCGATAAAGCCCTGCCCAAATCCGAACCGTCCAAGTACCTCCCACAGATAATCCCATTCTACCCGATCAAAAGCCTTTTCTGCATCCATTGCGATCACTACCTTCACCTCCCTACCTTCCGGGGGCATCATGATCACGTTTAACAACCTTCTTACATTGGCCACCAACTGCCTACCCTTAACAAACCCCATCTGGTCCTCCCCAATAACGTCCGGAACACAATCCTCAATCCTGGAGGACAAAATTTTGTCCAGCAATTTGGCATCCACATTCAACAGGGATATCGGCCTGTGGGATCACACAGCTCCGGGTTCTTGTCCCGCTTCAGAATCAGCAAAATCGTGGCCTGTGACAATGGCGGGGGCAGCACCCCTCTTTCCCTTGCCTCATTGAATATCCTCATCAACAGCGGCCCCAATATCCCAGAGAACTTTTTATAAAACTCCACTGGGTACCCGTCCGGCCCCGGGGCTTTACCCGCCTGCATGGCCTTCAGACCCTCCACTATCTCTTCCAGCCCGATCAGGGCCCCCAGCCCTTCTACCAGCTCCCCATCCACCTTTGGGAAATTCAGCCCCTCCAAGAAGTGCCTCATCCCCTCCGGCCCCGTGGGGAGTTTTGACCTATACAGCCTACTGTAGAAATCCCTAAACGCCTTATTCACCCCTGCTGAATCTCCAACCAGGTTCCCATCTCCGTCATTTACTTTCCCTATCTCCCTGGCTGCCTCCCTCTTTCTAAGCTGCTGTGCAAGCATTCTGCTGGCCTTCTCTCCGTACTCATAGATCGCCCCTCTTACCTTTCTCAGCAGGTCCACCGCCCTCCCTGTGGTTAACAAGCCGAACTCCACCTGTAGCCTCCACCGTTCCCTTAAAAGCCCTGCCTCTCGGGTCTCCGCATACCTCCTATCGATCTGTACCAGTCGGTCCGTCTCTGCCCTGTCCACCTTCTCCCTATGCGCCGATATCGAGTTCAGCTCCCCTCTGACCACCGCCTTCAGTGCTTTCCAGACCATCGCTGCTGAAATTTCTCCTGTGTCGTTGACTTTTGTTTTTTAAATTTAGATTACCCAATTATTTTTTCCAATTAAGGGGCAATTTAGCGCGGCCAATCCACCTACTCTGCACATTTTTGGGTTGTGGGGGCGAAACCCACGCAGACACAGGAAGAATGTGCAAACTCCACACAGACAGTGACCCAGAGCCGGGATCGAACCTGGGACCTCAGCGCCGTGAGGCGGTTGTGCTAACCACTAGGCCACCGTGCTGCCCTCCTGTGTCGTTGACCTGCGGGTAGTTCTGAATACATACCCTCAGCCACTCGCACATCTCTTCGTCGGCCAAAAGTCCCACATCTAACCTCCAGTGCGGGCACTGGTTACTGTCTTGACTAGCCTGCAGGTCAACCCAGTGCGGAGCTGAGTGCCCCGTGATCCCCACCCCTGCCAATAAGGCCCTACTCAAAATAAAGAAATCAATCCGGGAGTACACTTTATGCATGTGTGAGTAGAAGGAGAATTCCTTCACCCTCGACTGCCCCGATCTCCATGGATCTAACCCCCCCATCTGCTCCATGAGCCCTTTTAGTTCCTTTGCCATTACTGGCACCCTGCCCATTTTCGAGCTTGACCGGTCCAAGCCAGGGTCCATAACTGTGTTAAAATCCCCTCCCATGACCAACCTGTGCGAGTCCAGCTCCGGTATCTTCCCCAGCATCCTCTTTATAAACTCCACATCATCCCAATTTGGCACGTACACATTTACTAATACCACCTGCAACCTCTCCAGTTTCCCACTGACCATAATGTACTGGCCTCCCACATCTGAAACTATTCTACCCGCCTCAAACACCACGCGCTTATTGATTAGGATCTCGACCCCTCTCATCTTTGAGTCTAATCCCGAGTGAAAGACCTGACTGACCCAGCCTTTCGTCAATCTAATCTGGTCAGTTACTCGAAGGTGCGTCTCCTGCAACATTACCACATCCGCCTTCAGTCCCCAAAGATGCTTGAACACACAGGCCCTCTTGACCGGCCCATTTAACCCTCGAACATTCCAGATGATCAGCCTAGTTGGGGGGCTCATTGCCCCCCTTCCCTCTTCGCCGATCAGCCACCCCCTTTTTTGGGCCCGCCTCCAGCCCATGCTCCGTGCCTCCACCGGCCTGCCCCCAGGCAGCCTCCGCCCCCGATCTCCTCTCTGTCTCTTAGCCCAAGTCCCTCCCTCATCAGCAGAACATTTACCCCCCCCCCCCCCCACCCCCTAGTAACGGCACTCTGTAACCCAAACCAAACATATGCACACCGCCCACTGTGCTTACGTGAGCTAGCCTGCCCAGCTAGCTTGGTGGCCCCCATCCCTGGCGCCGGATAGTCTCCCACATATTGTTCCCCCCCCCCCCCCCCCCCCCCCCCCCCCGGCTCATGCAAACATACTCCAACATCAAACAATCCCCACACAATTGCCCGACAGAAAAACACCAAGATCTAAACAAGCACACCTCCATCTCCCAACAGTGCAAATGAAAACCTTAACTCACCCAGCTCTACCGTTGGTCCAAAATCAATGCAAAGGGCATTACAAACAGCTTTCACAAACGAAAAACAGGAAACTTTTTTTTAAAGAACAGGAAAACCAAAAAAAAAACCATGAACGTTGCAGCAAAGATCAAAAGTTCTCAGTCCACCACCAGTCCTTTCCTTTTCACGAAGGAATCAACACTTCTAAGCCTACTTATGACAACAATAAAGATTATTTATTTATTTATTTGTGTGAACTCTGTTGATTTCTTCCCTGCATCGCCCAATTTTCTCCTGCTCAATTATGTGATCAGACATCATTAATCCATCAGCAGCATGGTTAATTCCAATGCTAATCTTCTTACATCTTCCTCCAAGGTCTCTGACTTCGTAGGGTTAGACTTTGAGATGCCTTGATCAATTTCCGTGATCTTGTTCTGATTTCCTTTTGGGGGTTGAGGATTGTTAGTACACTCTCTGCTGTCAGTGTTCAGCTCTTGGGTGGCTGCAAAGCTTTCTTCTTCTTCAGGATCTGAGTAGTAAGCCCAAGTTCTGATTGCCTTCCCTTTCAAGGGTATTGAGGCATTCTGGTTTCCTCTTCTGATACCCTGGCCTGACTCAATCTGGTGTGATCTTGGCTGTAGAGCCTTTTTACCGATTGCACCCTTCCCCCCGTAGGTCTCAGACCCATAATCTTAAGCCTGGCTTCAGTATTGGTAACACCCGTGCTCTATGCCTGTGATTAAAGTTCTGAGCTTGCTTGTTTCTCTGTTCCTCCTCACTCTGTTCTACCTACTCGTCGTTGGTTGTGCTAACATCGGCATTGAATTTTGTGTTCGAGATAGAGGCTGCCTTCTCAATCTCCTACCCATTTGTAACTCTGATTGTGGGAAACCATTCTGTGGTGGTGAGGATTGATAACTCACAAGAGGTAGATTAAGTTATTTGTTTTTCTTTAATATTTGCTCAATGGTTCCTGTTCCTTTCTTAGCCTCTCCGTTTGCTTGAGGATAGCGAAGTGAACTGGTTACATGAAAAAAGTCATGTTTGTTTCTGGAATTTTGGAATCAATCATTGCAAGTTCCGGCAATATCGGGCATGTCGAACGTCTGGAATGCCATCCTTTGAAAAGATTCTCTTGAAGGATTGAATAATTGCTTCTGCTGTGATACTTCGCAATCAGTTTACTACAATCCACCATGAATAATCATTGATAACGATACACAAGTTTTTTCCCTTGAAAGTTGAATTAGAGGGCAGCACGGTGGCACAGTGGTTAGCAATGCTGCCTCACGACGCTGAGGTCCCAGTTTCGATCCTGGCTCTGGGTCACTGTCCATGTGGAGTTTGCACATTCTCCCCGTTTTTGCATGGGTTTCGCCCCCACAGCCCAAAGATGTGCAGGGAAGGTGGATTGACCACGCTAAATTGCCCCTTAATTGGAAAAAATTAATTGGGTACTCTAAATTTTAAAAAATAAAGTTCCCAGGCGCTCCCATGGCCTTGATTGAAAAAAAGATGACAGTGGTTCTTTTTATTCCTGGCTGTTTACAGCAGAAGTAATAAAGTTACAATCATTTTTTATACAGAGCGAGTGATGCCTGACCACCAGAATGATTGCTGCACCCTCGCACAACACTTTGTAATTCCTAAATGTCCTTGATGAAGTCAAAGGCTGTAGGGCTCTCGCTATGAATAATTTCTTGCTGAAGACTTGTAAATTGTCAACGACAGTGATGTGCTCACACTGTTCAAAACCCTGCCGCAGAATCGGGTTACTGAGTGCCAGTCAATATTCTCAGTTTTGAAGATATTCTTCATTCTATTTCTGAACTTCCTTTATTTTGTGTCATTTTCTTCCAGTAGCTGGTAAGAGTTGAATGATTAAGAATGCTTCTACTTAGCCCCCTACTATACTATCTATACACACACGACACATGTCTGCTGATGACACGACCATAGTGGGTCGGATCTCGAACAACGATGAGTCAGGCAACAATCCCTCCCTCAATTTCAGCAAAACTAAAGAGCTGGTCATTGACTTCAGGGAGAAAAGTATTGTACAGACCCCTGTCTGCATCAACGGGGCCACGGTGGAGATGGTTGACAGCTTCAAATTCCTAGATGTGCACATCACCAACAATATGTCCTAGTTCACCCATGTCGGTGCTACGACCAAGAAAGCACAACAGCGCCTATATTTCCGCAGGAAACTAAGGAAATTTGGCATGTCCACAATGACTCTGACCAACTTTTACAGGTGCACCATAGAAAGCACCCTATCTGGCTGCATTACAGCCTGGTATGGCAACTGCTCAGCCCAAGACCATAAGAAACTACTGAGAGTCGTGAACACAGCCCAGTCCATCACACGAACCCGCCTCCCATCCTTTGACTCTGTCTACACCTCCCACTACCTTGGGAAAGCGGGCAGCATTATCAAAGACCCCTCCCACCCGGCTTACCCACTCTTCCAACTTGCAGGAGATACAAAAGTCTGAGAACACACACCAACAGATTCAAACACAGCTTCTTCTCCGTTGTGACCAAACTCCAAAATTATTCTCTTATGGACTGATCTGACCTCTTCACATATCTTCTCTACTGAGTAGTACTACACCCCTGTATGCTTCACCCGATGCCTGTGTCTATATAGTTACATTGTGTATTTTATGTTTGCCCTATTATGTATTTTCTTTTCATGTATGTAATGATCTGTCTGAGCTGCCGTAGAACAATACCTTTAACTGTACCTCGGTACACGTGACAATAAACAAATACAATCCAATCCAATCAAATATCCCTGATGAAGCCTAAATTCTCTTGTTCAATTCCTTCTGGTGGTATTTTGTGACAGTGCGTTCACTGTTATTTGACATTTTCCTTTCACAGCTCATCAAACATACTCTGAACCACTGGATTCTTGGCGGCATTCTCGCAATTTCTTACATGTTCAGAAAGGGTGACTGACTAATAGCTTGTGGTCTTTCTGATTTTGAAACGCAATGCCATAAAATAGTCTGAAATGTTTTCACACATCCACATCGCTGCCAAAGCTTCTTTTTCTGTTGTGGCATAACGTGCCATTTATGTTTATGACCTAGAGGCCTGGTAGGGTGGTCTACACTTGCCATCTCTCTGCACTTGAAATAGCACTGCCCAAAGAGCTGTCGATGATGCATCAGCATTACTGTGGTCAGTAATTCGTGGTTGTAATCTGCCAAGGTTTCAGAAGAGATTTAAAATTGTTTAATCCTTTCAAAATCATTTTGCTGCTCCACGTTCCCGCACCACTGTTGACCCGGTCTCCCAAGCTGTCTCAAGGGCTCATTGAACTCTTTTAAAATTTGACAGGAACCTGTCAACTTGATTCACCATCCTAAGGAATCTTTGAAGCTCAGTTGCTGGCCTGTGGAATTAGTCTTCTAACTTTTTTTTTTGTGAATCAACTGTGATTCCAGTGATGTGTGCTATCTGACCTAGAAACTTAATCATGGGTTTGGCAAACTCTCATTTTTCATTCAGTGTTGGACCTGTAACCTCCCAGGCTCTCAGGCCTGCTCTGACTCTGTGATCATGCTCCTCTCTTATGGATTCATATATGAGTATATCATCCATATGGTATATTACTTATCCCAGGCGTTCTAAAGTGTTGGACAATGTTCTCCAAAATATTTCTAGAGCGGATGCAATTTCAAGGGGCAATCTATTGAAACAATAATGATCATTCTAAATTTGGTCAGCAATCATGGATTCTTTGTCCAAAGATAACTCCAAAATCCTGTTTGCATCTAATTTGGTAAACAAAATGCTTTTGACTAGTTTTGCTAAGTTCTCGTCCGCTGAGGCCGTAGGTTGGATCTCATTTTCCACTCCTTTGTTCAGCTGAGTTGAATTCACACAAATTCTTAGGGAGCTGCTTGGTTTTGGGGCCGTAACCACACCGGAACACCATTCCGTTCTCATGGTGGCTGGAGAGATAAGCTCTTGCTGCTGCACCTTGCCTTTCGATTTTGACTTGGTCTGAGAGTGAGTGAGGGACTTTTCTCGGGTTAAAGAGGCAAATTGGGGGCAGCACGGTGACTCAGTGGTTAGCACTGCTGCCTCGGCGCCGAGGACCCGGGTTCGTACCCGGCCCCGGATCTCTGTCCGTGTGGAGCTTGCACATTCTCCCTGTGTCTGCATGGTCTCACCCCACAACCCAAAGATGTGCAGGGTAGGTGGATTGGCTAAATTACCCCTTAATTGGAAAAAAAAGAGGTTAATTGGTTTAGCACCAGCTCGTAGGGTGGTGTGGTATTCAGTCTTCAATTTTCCCAGCCCTGTAAACAATTTGAGAACTCATTTTGGAACTTGCTGTAATTCTTGTCAGCAACTTCGTCCTCCTTACAGATTTAGTTTCAGTTTTATGCATGCCTTTCTTTTTCGTCGAGAACAGTCTTGATTTTGAATGACACAGAGAGGTTTGAGAATTTCTAGATCTTTGGATATCAGTTTCGCCATAAGCAGGCCTTTGTCTTTTAGCGTAGTCCCTCCGAGACCTTGTAATTTGATAGATCAGAGTTGCAGTGGAATCTGTTTGCGTCACTTAACTTAATCGGATAAAAGTTCAACTCTGTGGCGTGTACATGCACGTCAGGTTTAACACTCCAGTACTGGGGTATCAATCCACCCTCACTGGTTAATGTTCTTGCACCTTGGTGAGCTTAGGTTTTATGGCCAATGAATTGAATGGTCTCGTTGATCTTCTCCACAGCACCTCCCTCTCCCTTCTCAGGAACAAACAGACGATTCTATTTTCGAGGTTCTATTTGTCTCACAATCGGCACTGCTTTCACGAGAGTTAAATCCTCCTTTGTCTTTCAGAGATCTGATAATGCTTTGTCTAACAGCCTTAACAGTAATCTTGCCATGAATCAGGTTGCCTTTTAAAATTCTATAGCCTGAGTTCCCGGGCAGCCTATCGAGCTTGTTGATAAACAGATCCTTTCGACTGCCCTTTCTTTCTCCTGTTACATTTTACCCTCGCAATTTTAAAATTTCAACCAATGCAGAAATAAATGTTGAGAGCCTGCACGACTTCTTCAGTAGAAGCTGAAGTCTCATAAATCTCCTGCCTTGTTATCATGCCATTAGTGATAGTTCCTGTAGCATAGAGTAGGGTACTGACCTGGCCTTTCTGGTCCTTTTTAAGGCATCCTAAAGTAGTTCTGTACCTCATAAACCTTTTTCTCCAGTTGTCCAGATTCTGAACCTGCTGTGGGCCTTCCACGCACTGAAACGGTTGTGAGGTGGTAGAATTTCATCGAATTATCATAGAATTTACAGTGCAGAAGGAGGCCATTCGGCCCATCGAGTCTGCACCGGCTCTTGGAAAGAGCACCCTACCCAAGGTCAACACCTCCACCCTATCCCCATAACCCAGTAACCCCACCCAACACTAAGGGCAATTTTGGACACTAAGGGCAATTTATCATGGCCAATCCACCTAGCCTGCACATCCTTGGACTGTGGGAGGAAACCGGAGCACCCGGAGGAAACCCACGCATACACGGGGAGGATGTGCAGACTCCGCACAGGCAGTGACCCAAGCCGGAATCGAACCTGGGACCCTGGAGCTGTGAAGCAATTGTGCTATCCACAATGCTACCGTGCTGCCCTAGGGTGGATTCCATGTCTCTGCTGTACCCAGACACTGTTCCTGCATTTGATCCTGTTACTCCACTACTGCCTGTGCTCACTGCTGTCTGGTCTCTGGGTCTGTGTGACAGCTTGCATCTGTTGCTCCCATGATGTTTTGATATCTTGGTGAGTCATGGAATTTTTCCCTTTTTTCCAAGTTCTCTTTTCCTGCCAGCCCGGTAGCTTCTTGCAGTCTTTGCTGGGTCTGTTATTCACTGCCACCTGTTTTGTTTTGTGGTAGGGGTTTAGGTGGTCTTGAGCCCAGTCTCCCAAAGGTGAGCTGTTCAAGTCCATAATCATTTTCACCCGAGCTATTTATTGACCTCAAGTATTTACACATTGGACCTCAACACGAGATGAGAGCTTCTGTTATCTTCAAGATCTCGTTTACTACTCGGTCATGTGTTGACATTCCGGGCACAGATCACTGGGTAGTAATCAGGAGCTAAAACACTGACTGATTTTGACCCTCTCTGAAACAGGGTAATAGAAGTCAAATATAATATTGATCTTCATTTTCCGTTGGGATTCTCTTTCCCCGCTGGCAGTGCACATCCGCCCGTTGGTTTCCCGACAGCATCGGGTGGCTCCGATGGGAAATCCCATTGGCAGGCCCTTTGCCGGCAAACAGAATGGCACCAAGATATACATGACTGGGGGAACTGGAGGATCCCGCCAATTATTTTGCATTGAAATTCTTCCACATTTATAGGTTATATAAATAATATAAATAATACCCAGGTGGCACTGCCATGGTGTCTGATGACAACAGCATTGCCAAGGTCCCACCTTGCCCAGAAGGCATGCACCTGGGGGCCTCCAATCCCCTGGGAGAGCCCCACAATTGCCGTTCTGTCTGGTCCCTGTTTGTGGAGACCAGTACTGAACAGCACTCACCCGAGGTCTTCTAGGCAAAGAGGATAGATCTGAATGCCTCAGGTACCTCGGGAATCTGCACAGTAATGTCTCACTTTGCTGATCAGCTTTGCCAAAAAGTGATCCTGCCCACAATGGGTGGGATTTACATCGCAACTTCTCGCGAGATCGCGTTAGATCTCGTGAGGCGTTGCAAGCCAGGCAGATCATAGAATCATAGAACCACAGAATCATAGAATCGTACAATTTACAGTGCAGAAGGAGGCCATTCGGCCCATTAAGTCTGCACGACCCCCTGGAAGGAGTACCCCACTTAAGCCCATACCTCCACCCTATCTCTGTAACCCAATAACCCCACTTAACTTTTTGGACACTAAGCGCAATTTACCATGGCCAATCCACCTAACCTGCAGATCTTTGGAGTGTGGGAGGAAACCTGAGCACCCGGAGGAAACCCACACAGACAAGGGGAGAATGTGCAGACTCCACACAGACAGTGACCCAAGCCAGGAATCGAACCTGGGACCCTGGAGCTGTGAAGCAACTCTGCTAACCACTGTGCTAGCGTGCCACCCTGATCTCGGGAGCGGGGGTCTCCTGGCTTCTATCAGCAAGCTGATTTTCGGGCACAGCGTGGCCGTTCGATCATACCCAGGATGTGGCATTTATGATGAAACAAATGTAGAGAACTAAAAATCGAAGAGGAAACATGTGCAACAGCAAAGACAATTCCCACTACATTTCAGGATCAAATTTTCAAGCATTCTGCAATTACAAAAACACTAAAGAGTAAGAATGAACTAAAAGGGTCATTGAAATTTGAAGCTTCAAATTAGAGAGCAAAGTATGAAGCCGAGTTTAAGTTCTTGATCCTACTATTTAAACCTGGGAAGCTGATAGATAAAACTGTACTTTTCAATGGTTGCTTTCCAGGTTTACATACAAAGGGAATTTTAATGATCTCAAAAATGTTTGGTCAGCTTTTATAAGATTTCAAATGGGGGAAACAAACTCATTTTTATTTATTTGAAGCACACTAACAAAACACGGGATCAGAAGATTGAGACATGTGTAATTTTGTACAAATGATTATGTGTGTGGATAAAAAAATGTTGATTGTACTGCGCCTGTAATGATTTAACAGTTCTCAAATTACAGACAGCCTGCTTAATCAATGCTCATTGGAGAAAGTTCATTCAACCAGGTGGAGGCCAGGCAGTTTGTACAAACTGCTTGATGAAAATTGATCCTGAATTAGAAAATAGAATCAGAGCACTTTTTATCCCAAAGAAGTCCAGCTATCTATTATACCAACTAGTTGTACATTCAGTAACCGTCCCTTGACTGCATTTCTTGATTATCGCGCATTGAGTCACGGTGTCTTACCATATATTTGTTTTAAATTTACTCACATTTTCATTTAGGCCCCTAATCTTGGATTACCTTGAAGTAATTATGAGTTCACCTAATCAACTTGCTCTTGATGCTCAGTTCGGGTTCTGCCAGGGCCAGTTAGACCCGGGTGTCATTATGGCACTATCCAAACATGGACAAAGCATGGGCCTCAAGAGGTGACATGTGGCATCAAGGAGCCCCAGGAAATCTCGAGCCAATGGGAATCAGGGATAAACTTTCTGCTGATTGGAGTCACCATTGGCACAAAAGAAGATGGCAATGGTTCCTGGAGGTCAATCATCTCAGGATATAACTTCAGGATTTCCTCAGAGTCGTGTCCAGGGCCCAACCATCTTCCACTGCTCATCAATGCCTTTCCCTCCAACATAAGGTCAGAAGTGGGGACCTGATTATTGCACAATGTTCATTTGGAATTCCTCAGATGCTGAAACGGTCTCTGTCCATATGCAGCGAGATCTGGCCAACATTTAGACTTAGACTGAACATTCAGCAAGTAACATTCACTCCACACAGGTGGCAGGCCCCCAATGACATTTAGTGACATTATCATCATTGAATCCCCTACTATCAATATCCTGCTGATCGCATTGACCAGAAATGGAACTGGACCAGACATATAAATACTGTGGCCGCACGAGTAAGTCAGAGGCTAGAAATCCTGCAGCGAATAACTCACCTCCTGACTCGCAAAGCCTGTCCAAAGCACAAGTCAGGAATGTGATGGAATACACTCCATTTGCTTGGATGAGTGCAGCTCCAACAAATATCAAGAAGCTGGACACCATCCAGGTCAAAGCAGCCCACTTATTTGGTACCCCTTTCACCACGTCAAACATCCACTCCCTCCACCACCAAGACACAGTAGCAGCAGTGTGTACCATCTAAAAGATGCACTGGAGAAACACAACAAGGCTCCTTCAACAGCACCTTCCAAACTTGCGACCAGGATCATTTAGAAGGACATGGGTAGCAGATACATGGAAACACCCCCATCTGCAAGTTCCCTTCCAAGCCACTCACTATCCTGATTTGGAAATGTGTCACTGTTCCTTCATTATCGCTGAGTCAAAATCCTGGAACTCCTTCCCTGACAGCACTGTGGGTGTACCTACACCACATATACTGCAGCAGTTCAAGAAGGCAGCTCACCACCTTCTCAACAGCAATTAATGCTGGCCTAGCTAGCAACACCCAGATCCCATGAAAGAATTAAAAATGTAATTTATCATTTCCACTTAGTTGTTTTTTTCCTCAGTTGCAGGACTGAAATCATTTTAATCTTTCTTCATAGCATTTGCACTTATAATCAGTCTTGCTACTCTAATGTAATTTATTGGTCTTCTGCCATATGTGTGTAGTAAATATAAGGGAACTAAATGTAATATCTGCAAATTTGCAGATGACACAAAGTTGAGTGGGAGGGTGAGATTGTGGAGGATGCAGAGATCCTTCAGTATGATTTGGACAAGTTGAGTGAGTGGGCAAATGAATGGCAGATGCAGTGTAATTTGGATAAATGTGAGGTATCCACTTTGGGAACAAAAACAGGAAGGCAGATTATTATCTAAATGGTCATAAATTAAGAGAGGGGTGTCCTTGTATACCAGTCGCTGAAGGTAAGCATGCAGGTGCAGCAGGTGGTAAAGAAGGCAAATGGTATGTTGGCCTTAACAGCAAGAGGATTCGAGTACAGGAGCAGGAATGTTTTCCTGCAATTATATGGGGCATTGGTGAGGCCACACCTGGAATATTGTGTACAGTTTTGGTCTCCTTTTCTGAGGAAGGATGTTCTTGATATAGGGGGAGTGCAGAGAAAGTGTACCAGTCTGATTCCTGGGATGGCAGGCCTGACGTATGAGTAGAGATTGAGTAGGTTAGGATTGTATTCGCTAGAGTTCAGAAGAATGAGGGGGGATCTCATAAAAATCTATAAAATTCTAACAGTATGGGACATGATGGAGGCAAAAAGGTTGTTCCCGATGGTGGAGGTGTCCAGAACCAGTGGTCACAGTCTGAAGATATGGGGTAGACCATTTAGGACTGAGATGAGGAGAAATTTCTTCATCCAGAGAGTGATCAGCCTGTGGAATCCATTACCACAGGAAGCAATTGAGGCTAAAACATTATGGGCAAAATTCTCCCAATGGCAGACAAAGTGCCGACGCCGGAGTGAAAACTGGAGTGTTTCACTCCGGCGTCGGAGGCCGCTCCTCGCCCCCTATTCTCCCACCCCCAGGGGGCTAGGAGCGGCGCCGCGTCAATTTTGCGCACCGGGCCTTGGCGTTACGTCAAAGTGACGCCGCGTAAATGACACGGCCGGCGGAGCTTAAATGGCGCATGCGCAGTTGCCATCCTCCCAGCGGAACATGTCGGAGTGATCTTGTGGGGCGGCGGAGGAAAAAGAGTGCGTCCTTTAGAGACGCCGGCCCGCCGATCGGTGGGCATCGATCGTGGGCCAGACCCCCACTGAGCACCCCCCTAGTGCTCGATCCTCCCTCCCCCCCCCACAGGCCGCACACGCAGCATTCGCACGCTGTTCACGCCGGCAGTGACCAGGTGTGGTTGGCGCCGTCGTGAACCCGTCGGATTGGGCAGGCCGCTCGGCCCATCCGGGCTGGAGAATCGCTGCTCGCCTGTTAGAAACGGCGAGCGGCGATTCTCCGAGCGTCCTGTCGTGAAACGCGGCACGCCGTTTTGGGGGGGGGGGGGAGAATCACGTGCGGGTTCCAGGGCGGCGTGGCGGGAATCGCCCGGCACTCCCGCGATTCTCCCACCCGGCGTGGGGGTCGGAGAATGGGGCCCTATATGTTTTCAAGAAGCAGTTAGATATAGCACTTGGGACGAAGGTAAACACAGGATATGGGAGAAAGGCGGGATCAGGCTATTGATTTGACTGATTAGCCATGATCATAATGAATGGTGGAGAAGGTTCAAAGGGCCAAATAGCTTCCTCCAGCTCCTATTTTTAATGTTTCTATGTAAAGACTGGGTATACTTTCTTTTCATTTCTCATATAAAGCCTTGCTAGTAGTGAGCATGGAAGCGAGGGCAGATAGAAAACAGTGCCACTGTGGGCTGGATTGTACTGGGCACATGCTCCCAAACCCTTCCAGTTAAAAGGTTGGATGGAGGGAGCATGCCCACAATCACGACTGCTGCTTTGCTGAGTGTAGTATATTAGATTTTTTTTGCAGTAATGTTATTAAAATCTCGGTTAAGATGCATACAGATAGTATGACTGCTAAAGCAGTTAAGGTGAGATTATCATTGATTTTCAGGTGACGTGTTAATCAATCTTGAGAACCAGTTACTTGATTACAGATAGCTAACTAATGGAATATTGTTTAGGTTTGAAGGATCCCTGGGGTGTAGATAATTTATGAGGGGTATTGTGTTTGGTCCTGGTGAAGCAAATCAAGGAACATCCTATAAGAAGAGACACAAGAGTGTCTTATGCTTTGATTACAGATGGTGTAGTTGATAAGAGGAGCAAGGTCTATCTGAAGAGTCAGTAGGTCCTAGAACTCTAATCTGAACAGAGGTGTTTCAATTTGGCCCTGAAAGGGTCTCTTTCCAAAGATTCTGCACAGAGAAAAGCAAATAAAATCAAGGTTGTTAACTTTAATCGTGAGTGGTACTTAATATATATTGGTTTCCTTAATTGGGATATAGTGGCAGGTTTAGAAAGGTTTAGAAAGTAAGTTAAGGTTTCTTTTTTACTGACAACCTGTTGTAACTGTTAATTGTAAAGCTATTTCTTTGTTGCTAATGTGGCTAATTTTGTGATTAAATTAAAGTTTGTTTTAACATAAAAGGTACCCATTGATCAGTGTTATCACTCCTGTGCTGCAATTTCATTTTGTCACAGTTTTACAAATTGAAAGTAGTTAGGTTCTCATTTGGGATCCTAACATTGCCCTGTAGAAATTTACACCGGGAGCAATGTTAATTGCTTTAAGGCGCGACTCCCCCCCCCCCCCCCAAACCCACCCCCGAATCCCGGGCCCACCTTCGTGATCTGTCAGCCAATCGGTTGGTAGAAACTCTGTCATCCCAGCAGGGCCAGCCAAGACTGGTGGCCACTGCCGGATCTGTAGGTTCTGTGGGGACACAAAATCCAACCCAATGTCACCGTCATATTTTCAACAAGCCTGTCTGGTGAGCCTGACAGAATTGTCCCTTTTTCTAATTATATTACTCCATTTTCTGAAACTATTGGCTATCAGGTCCTTTTCCAAGTCTCCCACGTGTTAATTCATTTCCACTTAAAATGATGCGTAATTTTACCTATGTGTAATGCTTTCACCTTTATTCTGATTAACAGTGTACTTGCGATTTTGCACCCTCTTTATTGTCTACTCTCACTACGTTTCTGCCATCAGTAAATGTGGCCACTTGACAATTTGGGATCCAGGTCATTTCCATTAATTAGAAACAATCTTGTAGTCAGAACTGAGCCTTGAGCAACTTCACTCAAAACCATTCCTCAGTTTTGTACTTTCTTTATTATAAGTTTAGTAATGACCCTGTTTTTGTTCTGACATAGCCCGAAGAACTATGTACTGTTAAGGTGGCCTCCATCTATAGACTTTCAAAAATAAATGTGGCATTACATAACCACCACTACTTACATAACTTAATACATAACATCTTCATTCTCTTCAACCTCATGTTACTCATAAGTCTTGACCCTTCACCTAAGCTTCTCCACAAAGAGATATACTGTTTGTAGACTTTATTATTTGACATTTACTTCTGTTTCTCTTGTATATTTCTCCCTTTCCTTCCTCACCCACCCTACTTCTTCATCTCACATCTGATAGATAAGGGGGCCAAGAGCTGTAGGGCCGGGGGTTGGGGGGGGGGGGGGGTTCAGATGGCAGAGTTGAGACCACAACCAGGTAGGATCTTGCAATAATAATAATCTTTATTAATGCCATAAGTAGGCTTACATTAACACTGCAGTGAAGTTACTGTGAAAATCCCCTAGTCACCACACTCCAGCACCTGTTTGCGTACACTGAGGGCGAATTCAGACTATCCAATTCGTCTAACAAGCACGTCTTTCTGGACCTGTGGGAGGAAACCGGAGCGTCCGGAGGAAACCCACGCAGACACAGGGTGAACGTGCAGACTCCGTACAGATAGTGACCCATGCAGGGAATCAAACCCGTGTCCCTGGCGCTGTTATTGAATGGCAGAGCAGGCCTGAAGGGATCGCTGGCCTACACCTGCTCCGAAGTCCTGTTTTCCTATGTTTTTTCTTTTACAATGTGTGGCAAACAGGAAAGTCAACATTCAGCTGAGCATGGTAAATGAATTCTTAAATCCAAAGGAACTGGAGGCAACAACACAGGGTTATGCTGACACCAATGTTAGCTGAAGAAGAAAATATTGCAGTGTGAAAACATCTGGTGAATTTCAGTAGAAGTGGTTGTGATGACAATAGATAAGGAGACTAACAATGAAAGGATTCTGACAAAAAACAGTCTGTACAAAAGGGCACGGAGATAAACAGAAGATTACAGTGTGTCAAAGGAAGCAGCCAAGTGTCTAGTGGACTAGAACTGTGTAATTGAAATTTTAATAGCATAGCTCATTGTCGATGACTAAAAACTGATGATACTTCAGGGTTATACACCAGCAAGTGGTGCATAGGAGGGCGAGCAAAGAAGTCTCTTAAAGTATCTAACACACGAAGACTTGACGAGCTGATTATATGGCACACTTTCTCACCAAAGAAGTGATGCACAGAAATTTACATCAAGGAAATTTCATCATTTAGCCCAGATAGTCCGTGTCAGCGTTTACGATCCACATGACCAAATAGTTCAAATCACATTGCTGATTATGAATTTTATGAAACTTTATTGTAAAAATCAAAATTCACCGTGTAAAAATCAAAATTCACCGTCAGTCAATGTGTCTGGCATCAGACTCTGAATACCTGGCTGCCAATAAAGTTATTTATTTAAGAATTCTAACATGAGATTTTGAATTAACCCACAAAACATGTAAAGGCAGAAGGAGAGGCTGTCACTCTGAGATTAGACATGTTTTTGCGGAGGAGCACAGGAAGTTTCACACTACAGTTACATTTCACCCGGGAGTCCTGGCACAAAATAGGAAACCTTCCCTCTGGGCAGCATGGTAGCACAGTGGGTAGCACTGTACTTCACAGCACCAGGGTCCCAGGTTCGATTCCCGGCTTGGGTCACTGTCTGTGTGGAGTCTGCCCGTTCTTCCCGTGTGTGCGTGGGTTTCCTCCGGGTGCTCCGGTTTCCTCCCACAAGTCCCGAAAGACGTGCTGTTCGGTCATTTGGACATTCTGAATTCTCCCTCCGTGTACACGAACAGGCGCCGGAATGTGGCGACGAGGGGATTTTCACAATGTAAGCCTACTTGTGACAATAAAGATTATTTATTTATTATTATTATTTTTCAGCACTGACACTTCAACAAGTGTAGAAATTCAGGTCAAAATAAAGGCAGGCAAGCCAAATGCTTACATTGTTTGAAGCAGCATTTCACATTTCTCATTTCATTGCTAAGTTAGACTTTTTGCACCCAAGAAAATCATGGCGGATTTCATTTATTTTACTGTGCGATGGGGCTCTTTTTGCTGACTTGACCTAAAACGATTTGGCTTTGGTTTTCGAATCTGCAATTGCCTTTTCGTGAAAAGATCAAGAAAGACTGTAAGAAAATGCCAGGAAAACATCTTCTGAAATTATTACTTCAGGGAGAATCTTCTTCAACATTTCAAATCAATGAGGAAAGTACCTCATGGTCAGCAGAATATAAAAGATTATTAAAACCAATTGATACTCAAGTACGCAAATCAAAGATCGATAATAAAGGCTCATGTAACACATTATATTGTAATAGTGTACAAGAGGCGGGTACAAGCTGAACTTGGACAAGAGTGAGTATTTTGTGGTATTTCAGCCGGGGATGGGGGCAGGGGTTGGGGGGCTGCCATTCCGTAGGGCAGAGACCCACTTTAGGTATCTGGGGGTGCAGGTTGCCCGGGAGTGGGGAAGACTTCGCAGATACAACATCACTAGTTTGGTGGGGAGAGTGAAAGCCGACCTGGTGAGGTGGGATGGTCTCCCTCTGTCACTGGCGGGTCAGGGGCAGGCGGTTAAAATGAATGTGATGCCGCGATTTCTGTTTATTTTTCAATGCCTATCGATTTTCCTGCCAAAGACTTTTTTCAGGGAGATTGAGGGAAGGATTACCTCGTTTATATGGGGAGAGAAGGTGGCTAGAGGGGAAGGCAGGCAGGTGGTTTGGGTCTCCCGAACCTGATGTAATACTACTGGGTGGCGAATGTGGAGAAGGTGCGGAGCTGGGTCAGAGGGGTTGATTCCCAGTGGGTCAGAATGGAGGAGAGTTCGTGCAGGGGGTCGGGGCTGAAGGCACTAGCAATGGCCCCACTCCCAATAGCTTTGGGGAAATACTCAGGGAGTCCAGTAGTAAGAGCCTCATTGAAAATCTGGAGGCAGTTTCGCCAACACTTCAGGTTGGGGGCCGGGTCGAGGGAAATGCCGATCAGGGAGAACCACAGATTTGAGCCAGGGAGGTGGGACGGAAGCTTTCGGAAATGGGAAGAGAAGGGGATTAAGACTCTAAAAGATTTGTTTCCTCGGGGTCGATTTGCAGGATTGAGGGAGCTGGAAGCGAAGTATGGGCTGAAGAAGGGAGAAGTGTTTAGGTATATGCAGGTTCGGGACTTCGCCAGGAAGGAGATACAGAGCTTCCCGGAGGAACAGGCCTCCACGTTGTTGGACGAGGTGCTGGCGGCAAGTGGACTGGAGAAGGGGACAGTGTCAGCGGTATACGGAGCTATGTTGGGAAAGGATAAGGCACCACTGGAGGGGATCAAAGCGAAGTGGGAGGAAGAGTTGGGAGAGGTTATGGAGGAGGGGGTCTGGTGTGAGGTGCTCCAGAGAGTGAATGCCTCCACCTCGTGTGCGAGGTTGAGGCTCATACAGCTGAAGGTGGTGTACAGGGCGCACCTCATGAGGGCGAGGATGAGCTTGAAGGGGTAGAAGATGTGTGTGAGCGTTGGGGGGGGGGGGGGGGGGGGGGGCGCTAATCACGTTCATATGTTTTGGTCCTGTCCAAAGCTTGGGGAGTACTGGAAGGAGGTGTTTAGGGTCATTTACAAGGTGGTGCATGTGAAGCTGGACCCGGGTCCCCGGGAGGCCATATTCGGAGTGTCGGACCAGCCAGGGTTGGAAACGGGTGCGGAGGCAGATATCATAGCCTTCGCCTCGTTGATCGCCCGAAGGCGGATCCTGCTGGGATGGAGAGCGGCCTCTCCACCCTGTGCCCTGGCGTGGCGAGGGGACCTGTTGGAATACTTGACCCTTGAGAAGGTTAAGTTCGAACTGAGGGGAAGCTCGGAGGGGTTCTACAAGTCATGGGCACTATTTATTATGCACTTTCAAGAACTGGATAACATTGAACATTAGTTTGGGGGGGGGGGATGGGTGGGTGGGTTGGGGTGGGAGGGGGGCTGTGTATGTTGAGGATGGCTATGGGTAATCCCTGATCCCTTTTTTTCTTTGTCATTTGTTTATGTTAACATGCGGGCTGATGTCTGGGCATGGTGGGGGGATGGGATTGTTGTTACTGTTATGGGGTTTGAGATATTTGTTGTTGGTTATTGATTGTTGTTGGGTGTAAATTTGGGAGAAAAACTGTGAAAAAGGAGAATAAAAATATAAGTTTTTTAAAATAGTGTACAAGAGGCATTAATGTTCTCAAATGTAAAGCAACAGCTTTGCTGGCATTCAAATAGGTAATTTCTTCATGTTCAAGAGCTGGTACAGGCTACAAGAAATATTTTTGTGACCAACAACAGCAGTAACATGAACTTAATAGCACCTTAAATACTAAAATATGCAAAGGTGCTTCAGAAAATGGAGAGTGAAAATGTGCGGCAAGCAGGTATTAGCACACATATTTATTGCTGCAAAAGGAATTTTTAATTAAAATTAAACATCATTCATGATCTTGCAATAGAGGTCTCTGGAGGTCACGGCCGGTGTGCTGGACTGCAGGTCCGAGTGCGACCCCTGGAACCCCTGAGGGTTTCCCTGTAGCAGCCTCTCTACGAGTGACGCCAAATTAGGTGGAGCACGTGCACTCGTTGCTCATATAGCGCCTGGGCACCGCAATGACGGAGCCATGGCACGCAGATACAAATGGATTTGTACCAGATCTCCTCACTGGATGTAAAGCATCTGCCACCTAATGGACATCTCCAGAGGCTCGTCATCCGCCTCAGACTCTGTACGATCCAGGTCTCCAGCAGTGCTCCAACTGTTGGCCCTGGGACCTCTCTGCCTCCTGACGGAATGTGATGTGCCCTCACCATGAACCACTATTTGCGGAGCTGACAACCTAATGCCCACTGGTGTGTGAATATCTGTGCTGGTGCCTGGTTCCGACAGAGGGTGTGATGCTGGTGCAGGAGGGATGTCTTGGGAACTTAAATGGGGGTCCACAGGGCTGCCTTCTGCTCCTGCGGATGGAAGGAAAAAGATCAATAAATTCAATCATCATGCGATACTAGCTGAGCTGCAGAGGAGACCTACTGCACGGTGCCATTTGCATTGGAGCTTCAATGGCCACGCTGACTGGGACAGTTCACTTTCTGAAGACAGAAACCTGTAATGCTTCCAGTACCTCAATGCCATTTTCCTGCACCAACCTCACTTCCCTGGATACCTTTAATATCTAGAAACCTACCCATCTCTGACTTGAATATACTCACTGACTTGGTCTCCACAGTCCTCAGGAGTTGAGAATGCGAAAGATTCACCATCCTCTGAGTGATGTGGCACATGCATCTGGGACCAGCACTCTCACCTTTATCCAAGATCCCCGCCTCACCAGACCAGAGGAGCGAGCTGGCCAGTGGCACTACAGCTTTAGTGCATCACTTTCTTGCTTTGTAATGATTAGCAGATTTGACACTCTCCCCACCAGTTGTGTGGCGCTCCGCAGCATTATGACTTGTCTTCTCCTGACAGGGAACAATCGAAAGTCTCATTATTGTTCCTTCTCCCTGAAGATCCATTCCAGCTTCCCCACACCTGAGCATGAAGCAGGCCATTTCACTGTGACACACCTCACCGTCCAGTGCACTGAGGCCAATCATACTGGCATTCCAGCTTTGACAGGGCAGGTTTCAGTACCAGTTGGCAGACACACTCAGACTCCTGAGCGCAGAAAGGAACGAGTGTCCGACTATACTTTCCCGTACAGGTCCATGCCGTCTCTGCACTTGCCCTTGCCGACCACACAAGATCACTGAATCTTTTGCGGTGTTGAAGCCACATGTGGTGCACCACATCATGTCCACTGACCTGGACGGTAACCTCTGCCCAGACATTGTTGGTCAGGTGAGGTGGCCTTCTCTTGCCGTCCCTGGGCATGGGGATTTGCCGCCTGGCACTGACCTCCTCCACCAGGACTCCCAGGCACTCATCGGAGTGCCCAGCCCATTTTCCCACCCATCTTCCATGAGCACCAGGGGCTGAGGCCATGACTGCAAAATAGGGAGAGTTATTGGAATCCTTCCAGGAACCTCCCTCAGCCTCTCCAACAACTCCTGGCAGCCTCCAGAGATTGTCCCTTAGGTTTATAACACCCCCCCCCCCCCCACCCCAACCTGCCAGCTCCCCATTGCACCCGGCGCTCAATGCATTTGCACCTCCTGCACTGTGCAAACCCCACCGGCAGACACAGTTCACGTTGGGCAGGCCTTATTTGGCCAACCAGTGTTACATCAATTTTTACAAATGTGATGTCGGTCCGGAACGGGTTACTATCCCCTCTGGTCACACTGACCTCGGGCACACCCCAGGGTAAAATTCAGGCCACAGAGTAATGCCAGGCACCGAGTTGTCGGGTGGGGGGGATCTCCGGAGGTAGCAGGTGGGACCAGTGCCAGGACCGATGCCAACTCACCCATGCAGCCCGGTGGAGATCGTTGTGCTTCTTGAAGCACTGGGTGGTGGTCCTCCTTCTCACGCTCCCCGAGCTGACGGCCGCTGCCACTACCTCCCAGCTGGCAGTGGCTGCTCTGTGGCTGACCCTCCGAGATCTCGGGGGAACAGGGTATCCCGTCTGGACCATACCACGTCCATCATCTGCCCCCCACTCTGCCTCCCATGAGAACACCTGAGGAGAGCTCCGAGGATGCCACCATTGATGCATTATGGTTGTCATCCCCACCCTACACCAGCGCAGAGACACACACCTCGGTGAGCGAAACTAGTGGACAGGTTTCTGGGGCACAGTCTGGTGAGCACCACACAGTTATAGATGCACATCAGGTGGAGGCAAGAACATCCAGGGGAGACGACAGTCAGAGGTCCGCTGGATCCCACATGTTGGACGTTTATATTGAAAGGTACTCCCGGAACGCCTGGTACATGCCAGGTGACATGCCTGACATGTATTGCCCCCTAAACCTGGGGCATCCCAGTGTTGGCGGAGAATCCTGCTGCCCGGGATTCTGGATGGGCATGGTCCAGGTCAACTTTTATGTAATCGGCTGCCTGGTCAAACAGGGCATCCATGACTTCTGTGGGCTGCTGGGATATGCTGCACATGTCCTCGCTCAAGCCCTGGAATGATTCTGAGGCATAGAAGTTCAGGGCTGCAGTGACCTTGCCAGCCATCGGGAGTGGGTATCCTCCATGTGGTGACAGGTCCGCCAGGATGTGGCACAGGTGCCGCACAGTCCCCTTGTTGAAGCAAAGTCTCCTGTGACACATCCGTCATCTGTTCTAAGGACCAGCAATGCCTGTCCACATTGGCCTGTCGCCAGCTTCCCTACCTGGGTCCTTTCTTGGCCTGATGGACGGCCGGGTCCTCAGGGTGTGAGGCGGGACACAGCACATGAGCCACTACCTTGGGCCTCTGTCGACGCTTCTGGGCCGCCTTCTCCGGCATCTGGTCACCTGCACTGACAACTCCGCCGCATCTGCAGTTTCCGCGGGGTCCAAGATATCATCCATAATGTAATATCTATAAGGAATTAGAGAGGGTGTGAGACCGACAATCAGCTTTAGCTTCCACCCCGGCACGCTTGGACCCCCCCAAGCCTCCCCACCCTCACAACCCCTGTCATCCCTCAGGGTGCTATCCAACACGCCCTTCACACGCACCCTTGGCCGCAGCAGTAGCCCCTGTACCC
The DNA here is from genome assembly GCF_902713615.1 of Scyliorhinus canicula. Lineage (NCBI taxonomy): Eukaryota > Metazoa > Chordata > Chondrichthyes > Carcharhiniformes > Scyliorhinidae > Scyliorhinus > Scyliorhinus canicula. Next base: position 25,547,772 of record NC_052156.1, on the reverse strand, counting down.
TGGACCCTGTGCCCCAGACATCTGCTGGGAACGTTTCCTTGACTGGGCCCTGGTTCCCACATCCACCCTCCGGGGATGTCCCCAGTGCTGAGTCCCAACTCTTGAGTGCTTGAATGTTGGCTGCTGCCTCTGTGGTGTCGATGCATCCGGAGTTGGGACAAGTGTCCAGGCCTCACAGCCTGATTGGGATGTTTAGCAGTAACAATATCATGGTACCATTACCCAGGGGAATCCATTTGGGAGCTGTGAAGTGCTCACATTACAGGAATTTCCAATTCCCCATTCGCAATAGCCTTCAGCTGTATGACCAGCGACCATCATGGTCAGTGGCCGTTAAAGCCACCATCACCAGGGCTGCGGCCCCTGTGCCCTGGTTTCGAAGATGGATACTCACCTCCTTGGATCCCCTCAGCAGCCAGTTTGTTAGCTTCATATTTTGAAATATGTGTGCTGAACGGCGCGCGCGTGACTGCTCGCTGGGGAGGTGGTTAGATGGGGAGGGGGGGGGTCCTTCCCACTAGTGGGATGGAGATTGGTCGTAATTGGTGATTATTGGTTTCTTGCCGCGGCAGGATCCGGATCTCGACAACAGGAGCGGGCCGGTTAGGCTGGACACCGATCAGCGGCCAGCATGGTTCTTGATTTCAGCCTCTCTCGCAATCTAACCAGCCCATTCGTTTATGCGCCCGGCGAGATGCGGCTGGTAGATCACGCCGAAAATATTTTGAAATGAGGTCATGACAGAGCAATATTGACCATAAGGTAACCTTTAGTAGAATAAAGAATGAATCATTTATCAAAGGGTTCGGCTGTAAAATTCTCAATTCCCAGTAAAGCTACATGACTGCGTGGTCACTGTAACTAAAAGCGGCAGGCATGGATTTGTTTTTTTTTTAAATGAAACTCTCATTCTGCTGCTGCTTGTCGGCTGGTGAAATATTATTTGCTGAAGGAAATGAAATAAGCAATCAACTTTCTCTCCAAGTCTACTACAGCCAGAAATTCTATTTGTCCTGCATCACTGAAAAAATGCACATGCGCTATTTTAATTTTAAAAACACAATTCCCCCACCCCTGATTGCAATGCCAGATTACATTTGCGCAACTGATACAGAGAGAGAGAGTGCTGTGGCAGCTCCAATGCGGGCCTAAGGCAAAGTCAGTTACAGTCCACGGAATTTCAGGTGGCACTCACCCGCGACGTCATGACATCTCTTACTCAAACTACAAGTAACCCATATTTCTAAATAATAGAAGATGCATTATTTTACCCGAAGGAGCATTACTGCATTTATTTTGATATTTGACATGCCGGCGTTGGATTGGGATGGGCACAGTAAGAAGTCTTACAAGACCAGGTTTGTTTGGAATCACTAGCTTTCGGAGCGCAAATCCTTCCTCCGGTGCGAGAACCTCTGATCCGAAGGTTGGTGATTCCAAAAACCTGTTGGACTTTAACCTGGTGTTGTAAGTCTTCTTACTGTGCATTTATTTTAGCATTCCCACAATAGTTCCTCCGGGAAGGAAAGAACTCTCTAATATAACGAGCGGCTGAAAGGCCTGGAAGCCTCGTGAATGTTTTCAATGACATGAATTAGAACCCAAACCAAGACCATTTTGAGGACTCTGAAATCCACCCACATTTGAATTCCGTTGGAAAAATAGAAGCAATGTCAACATTACTTGAGGAAATTCATCCAGACAAGTCCCAATATCTTCTACTTTGTACATTAGACCCATAATTCCATCAGAAACACATGGCATTATTGCAGTTCTTCAGACACTTTGTCACCAAGACAAAGTGCTTTTTTAACCATGTTTTCATCAATATTCCTTCAACATCCTCCATGTGAAGCATGCCTTGGTAATGCTACTGGATAAGTACTTGCGAACTGTTAATTTTCATCTACGTGCGATCCTGGTACAAGTTCATGTGGCAGGCCATGCAAACATTTGAAGGCAGATATAAGTACAGTGTACACTGCACACTACCTAACAGAGTGGCTATGACTGAAGCTTCAATATCAACTTTCATTTGTAGAGAGGTTGATATTTAATTTCGGCGGGGGGGGGGGGGGGGGGGGGTGAAAAACAGGGGTCAAACTATTTCCAGAAACTCACCCCTGGTGAGAGGGGTGGGAGAGAAAACTGTAATTCTTTGGGATTTTGACTTGACCTTCATTGGCAAAGAAACAGGTTCCCTGTCCGATTAAGGGTGGCAGGCTGACATTTGAGGCTAGAGGGTTGCAATGAATGGTAAGTAACTAAGAGCAGGATTTTTCACAGTGCAGGTCGTGACCCATGAGTGGGTCGCGACCCGCAGGTGGGTCACGAGCGGGAATCGGGAGGGTCGCGGAGCGATCGGTGGTGGCATTCCCATGGTGGTCCCGATCGCAGGAGAAATGCCCGGTGGCCGCTACCATAATTTGTATTGTGAATGGCAACCACTGACACCTTTTAAATGAAATGAGAAGGAAAGGAGGCTATGTGCAGTCTTCCGGCCACAAGTGGCAGCAGTGAGCAGGTCACGCACCCTGCACGTACACTTGACATCAAGCACCCTCCATGGACATGCTTTTGGCGCCAAGTCATAGAGGAGAGCTTCTTCCATTTTCAAGCTGCTGGCAAGCAAGGCAAGAGAACTGTGAAGGTAAATTGTTTTCTTACAAGTAAGAGACAGCCAGAGACACAAATAGACACATACCTACTAAGCAGGATCTCACATCTGAATCTGTTGGAGAGAGCTGCTCAGGAGACTCCAGGGCAGGACAGAGCAGTACTAGTGTTAGCTCTGTGTAGAACATGAGGGCCTCTGGTTAACAGCCTACAAAGAGAAACTTAAATCGGGAACAAAACAGTATACAGATGATTTCTTGAGGTATGGTTTTGCCAATTGTGCCAATGCAAATAAGGATGCAAAGCCACTGTGTGTTATATGCAGGGGATACTGGCATATGAGAGGAGAGGTTTCAGATGTCGAAAGAAAAGTGGTGGTTGAAAAATTCCTTTTGAGGTTGAAACCCTTGAGTCAGTTATTAACTTGCAGCTGACTGCAAATGAAAAGATTACACTGCTGTACAGACCTGTAATAGCATGTTAAAAACATGGCAAATGTCCAGGAGGCTGTCAGCATTCTGGTGTAGCATCTCCCAGGAATATATAGTACTAAGTAAAACAAGAATGTTGTTGCTATTGCCCTTCACGAAGACCTACATGTGCGAGGTTGGATTTTCCATTCTCACAAAGATGAAGACAACACAAAGAAACTGGCTGAAGTCTGCACCTGATGTACACATTGCCCTCTCCACCTGTGAACCTGATTGGAATGAAATTGTGAGATACAAAGAGGCTCCCCTTCATATTAAAGGTAAGCGAACATGGCCTGTGTCGCGAAGGTTGGCCAGCGTGGATCATGAAGGCTGGCCGATGTGGATCCCGTAGGTTGGCCAGTTGGATCCTGGGAAAAAAGATTGAAAAAGACACTACAAACTAGAGGTGCCCTATTGGCAACATTTTAATTACTTAATTAAAAATTAGGAACAACAGCCAGGTAGCCTTTGGTTGCACCCCCACTCAAGAGGCAGGGAGAACCTGGTGCACTGGCACACTAGATGATCTGCCACTGGGTGGTCACCTCTAGGCACTGGGAAACTAGAGGCTGACTGGAAAATTTCAACTGACTTTAATTATCTATCCTTTCAACACCTCCTAACATTCCTAATTGGCTACCCAACTTGTGTGGATGGGTGACCTTGCTGGGATCGAAATCTGCCTCACCCTATATGTCCCATACCAGGAAGAGAGTTGGGAAGCAGGCATGCGGTAGTTTTGGACTTCATCCCCCTCCGCTCCTGACTCAGTGCAGCTCTGAAAATCCTGTCCTTTAAAACAAAAATAATTCCAAGGCATTGCACAGAAACATAATCAAGCTAAAATAGATAGTGAGCTAAAAGGAGCTGTGTTAAGGTTGCTCTTTATGGAAGGGAGGGAGGTAGAGAGGTTTGGGAAAGAACTCCCAAACATAGATAGCTGAAGGTACTGCTGCCAAGGAGAGAAGCTCCCAAGAGGTCAGTGTTGGCGGTGGGCAATGCTCTACGAAGCATTTTAGCTGATCATGTATACAATGCACGACACCGAACCATTTCACAGCCAAGTGTACTTTTTTTATTGATTCATGGGATCTAAGCATCTCCAAGACCTTATCTTGTTGCCTATCCTTCCAGAATATCCCTGCCTCATTCTGGCACCACTATAATCTTTATTCTTACATTTATCAACTTGAAGCTTCAGCTCTGCAATGGGTTTTTTTCTTGGCCTTCCAGGTGTACCCTGTACCAGGGCTAATTCACCCAGAACACTACAATCGATATCTTCCAACAGTCCATCATGTCAACATTCCCATCTCCATCGGTCCCTTGACCTCCAGACTGTCAACCTCAGAATTCTCACCCTGAAGTCTTTCTGTGCACCTCATGTCCACAATGTCCCAGCACCCTCTACACGTCCCTCCTCCATGGCTGTTGGCAGAGCTTTCAGCCATCAAGCCCTTGTGACAATCAGTGTGGTTACGTCAGCAGGCACATATGAACTTGTACTGCTTAGTCATGATCAAAAATGGCTGAAGACTACCTTTACTGCAGGATGGTACAAAAGACTGGCAAGGTGAGTTTGTCCTACAATATCCTAAAATCTAGCAGTTTTTCAAATCCTGTCCAAATCATATCGCTTTATCACTGCTTCGGATTCAAGCAATGACTCCTTTGCATTGTAATGTCAGGCAAGCAGGAATTTTACACAAGGCTGCGACTGAAGGTGACAGTAGGACTTGATGTTTATGCCACTGGCGCTTTTCAAACCCCTACTAATGCACTGCAGTCAGTCCCTTGATTTTTGCAGTGCAAAGTGGGTCAGCTCATTTTTTTAAACTCAGAGTCTGTCAGCTGCTATTGAAGACAAGAGGTTTTTTTTAAGCACCCAAGGTTTACCTAAAGTCCTGGAAGCCATACTGTAGCAAAATGCATCCTGCTTTCCAATGACTGCAACTTCGGATAGGTTTGTGAATCTCCCTGGTTCTTGTCACCTTTTCATAATCCTGCTTATGGAGATCGGTCAACAGCAGCGGAGAATCCGGCAGAAGGAAGCTTTAATTGTAATTGTCCATCCATTAAAAAATATGCCTCTCCTGTTTAGGTTTTCTAACAGTGTGTGTCATTCACTGGCCACGTAGGCAACAGATTTGCATGTGAACAACATGAAAAGAGAGAATTAAAGGTTCCGGTACATTTCTTGACAAAAAAAGTGGGAGGACAAGTTGTTAAAAAAGCAGATTGCATTGTAAGCTGTATATATACATTGAAACAAGTACAAAAGCAAAGGTGCTAAACTAGCACAAAGGAATAATTAAGTCACAGTTACTTTTGGTGTTCTATTCTGCAAGTTAAATTGAGATGGAAGGCTGTTCAGCCGCTCTTAGAATCGTAGAAGAATCATAGAATCACTGCAGTGCAAAAGGAGGCCATTCAGCCCATCGAGTCTTCACCGACCCACTGAAGGAGTACCCTACCCAGGCCACACCCCATTTTATCCCCGTAACCTCATAACCTCACCTAACCTTTTCGACACTGAGGGACAATTTAGCATGGCCAATCCACCTGCACATCTTTAGATTGTGGGAGGAAACCGGAGCACCCAGAGGAAACCCACGCAGACACAGGGAGAATGTGCAATCTCCACAGAATCACCTAAGGTTGGAATTGAACCCGGATCCCTGGTGCTGTGAAGCAGCAGTGCTAACCACTGTGCCACCATATCTTAATTCATCTATCCAGAGAAATCCTGAACACCCCCATTATAGCATCCAATGCTATAAATTATTTCAGCGTCTTGAAATCTCTATCTGGAAGCTTATTCTACACGTGTATTTTTTGATGTGCAAGCGAATTTCTGGATACCAGTCCTCAAGACATCAATTTCTAAATTGACCATGTCTCCTGGCTTTGCTTGCAGTTTTGACTTTTCTGGGTTAAGCCTGTCGATACCTTTAGCCACGTTAAATGCCTCCTTAAGATCACAGCACGAATATTGATTCATCCTACTTGGCATAAACCAGGCAGCTAAAATGAAGGCAGTTACTTATCTTGCTGATCCCACTGCCTTCCTGCCACGTCCTGATATTAAACTGTTCTTTTGAACTAACCACCAGAACATCCATAGGAAAACAGTGGATTAAATTTGCAGATCAGAGCCCAGTGGTATCATTAGGATCCAACTGCAATATTAGTTGGAAGTCTGAGTGGAAAAGCAGTGATGGTATCAGGTCAGATCTACTGAAATGTAGTCAATCAGAAGAGGATTAGGTGGGCAATCTTTAATCAGTAATTTTAGGTTTTCTTGTGGGTAGGAGGAGACAAAGCCCCTTTCTGTACCTCCCAAGGATACCCTAGGATTCCCTTGCTCCAGGCTCTAATCCAGACAATACCCCTCCCTCCTTAGGTTCCATTGGGAAAGGACCTAATGTCTGCTTCAGCCCCTGGGTGAAGCATGCCTCCTTTGTCCTGACCTAACATGGCGAGAGGCACTCTTCCAGTTGGAGGTTTGTGCATCCTTCTTCTTATTCTCCTTGAGTTCTCTGCCCAAAGGCAGGTCCCAGCCACTGTGCCAAGATCTCCTCCATGGGTAGGGCACCAATCCAGAACGGCGAATGAACCCTGCGCTGTTGCCACCAATCTGAACTACACCGACCATCCAGCCAACTGAGCCAATCACCTCGTCCGAGTTTCTGTGGCAACATACACTTTTACGTGCACATAGTAGCCCCTAACAGGGGCTCCAATTTCTTTCCATCACATCTCTCCCACTCTCACCACCTGCCCATGTTGCAAGGATTTAAAAGTTGAGAGCACCTTGGCCATCAAGTCCTGGATTGGGTTTTCAACACAGAGCTTCTGGCAGGGGCCCCACCCACTGCACCATAAGACCTTCACCTCACACAGGCTTCCTGCCTGCTATTGGTGGAGTTGCAGATAGCGAGGAGGACTGTCAGAGAATACAACAAAATATAGATAGATTGGAGAGTTGGGCAGAGAAATGGCAGATGGAATTCAATCCAGGCAAATGCGAGGTGATGCATTTTGGAAGTTCAAATTCAAGAGCGGACTATATGGCCAATGGAAGGGTCCTGGGGAAAATTGATGTACAGAGAGATCTGGGAGTTCAGGTCCATTGTACCCTGAAGGTGACAACACAGGTTGATAGAGTGGTCAAGAAAGCATACAGCATGCTTGCCTTCATCGGACGGGGTATTGAGTACAAGAGTAGGCAGGTCATGTTACAGTTGTATAGGACTTTGGTTAGGCCACATTTGGAATACTGCGTGCAGTTCTGGTCGCCACATTACCAGAAAGATGTGGATGCTTTGGAGAGGGTGCAGAGGAGGTTCACCAGGATGTTGCCTGGTATGGAGGGTGCTAGCTATGAAGAAAGGTTGAGTAGATTAGGATTGTTTTCGTTGGAAAGACGGAGGTTGAGGGGGGACCTGATTGAGGTATACAAAATTATGAGAGGTATGGACAGGGTGGATAGCAACAAGCTTTTTCCAAGAGTGGGGGTGTCAGTTACAAGGGGTCACGATTTCAAGGTGAGGTGGGGAAAGTTTAAGGGAGATGTGAGTGGAAAGTTTTTTACGCAGAGGGTGGTGGGTGCCTGGAACGCTTTACCAGCGGAGGTGGTAGAGGCGGGCACGATAGCGTCATTTAAGAGGCATCTAGACAGGTATATGAACAGGCGGCAACAGAGGGAAGTAGACCTTGGAAAATAGGAGACAGGTTTAGATAAAGGATCTGGATCAGTGCAGGCTGGGAGGGCCGAAGGGCCTGTTCCTGTGCTGTAATTTTCTTTGTTCTTTGTATTGTGTGTGCTTCGCAGGCTGAGTTAAACCTGAGAAGCAAGTGCTACATAAGACAATTTGTTGGCCTCTGAGTTTGATCATCACCGTTTCTGGCTGTTCTTGTTACATACTTCAATATTCTATTGGTTTTCATTTTGCAGCTCCAGACTGGTTGAACATCTGACATTAAACCGACTAAGTCTCTCTACTCTTCTTCCACCGCTTCCTTAGATATTTCAACATAATTGATGAAGTGTTATCTATTTTTCTTCCTTATCTGCATTAAATTTCGCCTGCCATTGTTCAGCTAGAGTTTTCTGTAACTTCAGAGCTGTCTCCTCTAATTCCAACACCTCTTCTAGCTTGGCATCAGTAAAGTCCGACCCCTTTGCATTGAGTTTGAAAATCCAGGAAGCTACTGTAAACTATAAATGGCAGTGCACCAAATACTGTGCCTTGAGATGTCGTTAGGTACTTCATTAACTCTGGATTATAACTCCTCTCAGGAGGCCTCGATGTTGTCCATCCAATTTCTTATCATTGTCATGGGAGTGTCTCTTTAAGAAAAAAGTCTTATCACATGGTTTCAGTGGCGTCATTTTGTGGGTGGAGCTGAGCTGTGGTTGTGAGCTGTTGTTGGTTGAATAAACTCGGTTTGTTCCCACTGGAACAACGGAGGTTGAGGGACGACCTGATAGAGGTCTACAAAATTATGAGGGGCATCGACAGAGTGGATAGTCAGAGGATTTTTACCAGGGTAGAGGGGTCAATTACTAGGGGGCATAGGTTTAAGGTGCGAGGGGCAAGGTTTAGAGGAGATGTACGAGGCAAGTATTTTACACAGTGGGTAGTGGGTGCCTGGAACTAGCTGCCGGAAGAGGTGGTGAAAGCAAAGACGATAGTGACGTTTAAGGGGCGTCTTGACAAACACATGAATAGTATGGGAATAGAGGGATACGGATCCTGGAAGTGTAGAAGATTTTAGTTTTGGCGGGCAGCATGGTCGGTGCAGACTTGGAGGGCCGAAGGGCCTGATCCTGTGCTGTACTTTTCTTTGTTCTTTCAGTTTTGACTGCTGTGGACTACAAACATGAAAAAGAAGTATTTTGGCCTGTCTCTCTCTATTTTCATTTCAAAAATCTGTGCCAGTTGATTACAGCTACCTGCTCTGGTAACATAAAAGATATAGTTTGCTTTCCAAAAGGATTTAAACCTGCTGGTGAGACGGGGTCAGAATCTCAGGGAAAGCCAGTCTTATTCAAGTGAGAATGCAGAGTGCTGGGCCACACCCTTGAAAAGGGGTTTTTGGTTTATGGGATTTTGTTTTTGAATTGGAACAGTTAAGAGGGAATTCATTAAGTGTTATACATAGATTACTGTACCTGTGGGGTGTCTTTATGTTGTAATTGATAAAACATTATTGCTGTGGTTTGAGATATATATGTTAACAAAGTTCTTAGATTAAACCTTAGTTTGATTAAAGTGTCTAGGAAGACTATTGAATCACACCTGAAGGGAAGGCTCTTGTGCTCATCCCAGCCAAATTCAACATAAAGGTTGTAGGTCAGATGGGCGTCATAATATACTTTGGAGTTTCTAAACCCTGGCCCATAACATCATTTTCTATGGCCTAGCCTGAACCCCTACTACTTTGTGTTTCATTATAACTTTCCTCATGGAACTTTATTAACTGCCTCAGGAGCCTCTAGGAAAGATACAAAAGTAATGAGAGGGTGAAAAAAAATGAACAAACAGCTGGAATGAGATGCTTTAGTCAGAAGAGAGACTCGAGAAACCTTTTTCACTCGAACAGAAAGAGGTTAAAAGAAAAGACTGGATTTACAATATTGATTGACTTGTTTTTTTTTTCATCGATGTGAACGTCGTCACTGGATAGGCCAGCATTTATGGTCCAGTCCTAATTGCCCTTGTGCTGAGCCGTACTGGGGTTTTAATTCTGTCACACGATTGTATAAAATTGTACTTTTGATATGAAACCTGTAATGAGCATAGAACACACAGTGCAGAAGGAGGCCATTCAGCCCATCGAGTCTGCACCGACCCACTTAAGCCCTCACTTCCACCCTATCCCCATAACCCAATAACCCCTCCTAACCCTTTTGGTCACTAAGGGCAATTTATCATGGCCAGTCCACTTAACCTGCACGTCTTTCGACCGTGGGAGGAAACCGGAGCACACGGAGGAAACCCACACAGACACGGAGAGATCGTGCAGACTCCGCACAGACAGTGACCCAGCGGGGAATCAAACCTGGGACCCTGGCGCTGTGAAGCCACCGTGCTATCCACTTGTGCTACCGTGCTGGCCTGGAATAATGAAGAGAATGTCTTAAAACAGACAGGAAGTATTCAGAATATTTGTGAAGACGTCAACTTCTCTTTGATTTATATAACCGTGGGTTTTTGTTGTTCAAAGCTAAATACCCATGATGAAAGTTTAGTGAACACACAGGACAAGATATTTTCTCATTTTCCATTTCACCAGTATCATCAGCCTAGCACTGCTAAATCACTGACTGATGAACACAAAGTAGAAAACACAACAACAGATGATTGACAATTTTACACAACACTGTAAGATTATTAATCCAGTTTGACTTTATTAGAAACTAACACTTTATTAGATCCCCTTCTCTGCAGCATAAAAGACTGGAAACACTTCAAAACAAGGCATGGTATCAAAGGTGGCAAGCTAGAGAGATTCTGGGAGATTATGTCAACTTTCAGAAAGCGCTGCTGGAAACAAAAAGGCCTTGAAGATGATGGAAACTGCTTATGTTAGTGAAAAAGACAAGAATGGAATGTAGAGGCCCCTCTCAGAGATAAGACACCATGGGACATAAAAGCCTTGAGATACAACAGTGAATACAAAGGGCATTGCATAAGTAAAGTTCGCAAGAGCCACATGAACTATTCCAAGTTAGTCTAGAAATGTATGCTGAGGGCCTGATCACCATGGGGCTGAAGATGATTGGGAACAGTGAAGGATTAATTAGGTAAAGGCCAGGATAAAAGAGACCCTTCTAAGCAAGGCTGTGGTGGCGGAGAAAACTGTAGAAACCAGAAGACAAGACATGAGACACAGAGAGAAAAAGAGAGAGATAGAGTCAAGCAGAGAGAATCACAGAGGCAAAAAGAGACACACGCACAGAAAATCATAAAGAGACACAGAGAGACACACACACAAAGAAAAATACACACTCACAGACACAGAGAGTGATACGCACGTGTACAAGGAGAGACAGAGACACATGCAGAGAGAGACAAAGAGAGAAAGAGAGAGAAAGAGAGACAGAGAGAATTAGAGAAAGACACATAGAGAGGCACACAGAGGGAGACAGACACACACACACACACACACACAGACAGAGAGAGAGACACAGGCAGAGGAACAACAACAGAGGCAGAGATAGACACACATAGAGACATAAACAGAGAGACAGGGAGAGAGACAGAGGAAGACACACACCCACAGAGCCACAGAGCGACACAAAGAGATATACAGAGGGAGACAGAGAGAGAGAGAAACAGAGGGCTGGATTCTCCGCCATCGGGATGTTCCGTTTTGCCAGCGCCCGGGGGTTTCCCGACGGCGTGGGGCTGTCCCACAATGGGAAACCCCATTGACCAGCCGGCGTAACGGAGCGTCCCACCGGTGGGGTGAAACAGAAGTACGGCGGGACGGAGAATCCAGCCCAGAGATAGAGACAGAGGAAGACACACACACAGCCTCAGAGAGACACAAAGAGATATATGTTATCTAGAGGGGATGGCAGGGAAGGCAGTGCAATGTTCCTCCTGCAGAATGTTTGAGGTGAGGGACGCAGTCAGTGTCACTGCTGATTTCACATGTGGGAAGTGCACTCATCTCCAGCTCCTCAGAAACCGCGTAAGGGAACTGGAGCTGGAGTTTGATGAACTTCGGATCATTCGGGAGGCAGAGGTGGTCATAGATAGAAGCTTCAGGGATGTAGTTACTCCGAAGAATGAAGATAGATGCAGAGCTGGGCTGTGAGGTGGCAAGTGGAGTTTAATGCAGAAAAGTGTGAGGTGATTCATTTTGGAAGGAGTAACAGGAATACAGAGTACTGGGCTAATGGTAAGATTCTTGGTAGTGCGGATGAGCAGAGAGATCTCGGTGTCCATGTACATAGATCCCTGAAAGTTGCCACCAGGTTTATAGGGTTGTTAAGAAGGCGTACGGTGTGTTAGCTTTTATTGGGAGAGGGATTGAGTTTCAGAGCCATGAGGTCATGCTGCAGCTGTACAAAACTCTGGTGCGGCCGCACCTGGAGTACTGCGTGCAGTTCTGGTCACCACATTATAGGAAGGATGTGGAAGCATTGGAAAGGGTGCAGAGGAGATTTACCAGGATGTTGCCTGGTATGGAGGGAAGATCTTATGAGAAAAAAGGCTGAGGGACTTATGGCTGTTTTCGTTAGAGAAAAGAAGGTTAAGAGGTGATTTAATTGAGGCATACAAGATGATCAAAGGATTAGGTAGGGTGGACAGTGAGAGCCTTTTTCCTCGGATGGTGATGGCTAGCACGAGGGGACATAGCTTTAAATTGAGGGGAGATAGATATAGGACAGATGTCAGAGGTAGGTTCTTTACTCAGAGTGTAGTAAGGGCGTGGAATGCCCTGCCTGCAAAAGTAGTGGACTCGCCAACATTAAGGGCATTTAAATGGTCATTGGATAAACATATGGATGATAAGAGAATAGTGTAGATGGGTTTTAGATTGGTTTCACAGGTGGACGCAACATCGAGGGCTGAAGGGCCTGTACTGCGCTGTAATGTTCTACGTTCTATTCAGAGGGAGACAGAGAGACACACACACACACACACACACACACAGACACGCTGTACCAACAGAACAAAGCTGCAAGACAAGTCATTGTACACTCCCCCTCCAACCACCATCAAACCGTAATACAGGAAGTATAGCTTGCATCAATCTGCAAATCACTGCCTGATTTTATTGCGATAGTTTACAGGAAAACATATTACATTTGTTCTAACTTGGCCCCTCCATACCCTCCATGCTAACCTATGACCTCCAACCTCCCATGGACCCTCATTCCATCCCCAATACCCATTACTCCCTCCATGCAAACCTGTGTCCTTCTGTCTACCCCATGAACCTTTATAGCCCTCATGCCAACTTAGTGGCAACACATATCAATCCATGCCCCCACCACCCTTTGCATATATACCTACCATGCTAATTCACCAATTATCCACCATCAGCTAACCTCAGGATTCATGTAGAGATTAGGTAAAATAAAGTTTGAAGTATCCACTGCAAACCTCACTGTTTTGAAAAAAACACTCATTCATACATTTACATTCCTTCAAATAAAGCCTTGTTACAACTAACATTTCTTTCAAGTGTACAATTCCTTATAGCAATATGCAATGGAATTGATAGTCCCACATCAAAGAGTCTCTGACCAATTGTTGCTGTCAATCAAACTATGAAATGACAGGCACCCCATTGTGCTAATGGATGCTTGGAAAATCAGTCATGCAGCAGTAATGCAGTAATAGAAGTCTTCAGGTTTATATCAGAAGACAAGGTGAAATAGAAAATAATGATCTTTTTAAAACACATTTTTTGAACGATTTAACAGACAGGACTTTCAGAAGCCTTGGCAATTTTGACAGGTCCCTTTGACAGGTCCTCTGGGCAGATCCTTCTGACAGTTTTGGCAGTTGTTTTGGCAGGTCTGTTGGCAGTTCCAATGCATTTGACAGTAGTGCATTGATGCACTTTTTACGCACATTTATGCCTACTTTTAACAATGCCAAAGGCCCCCCCAGAAGGGCACCTGGTCTCCACCAAAGGTGTCTGGAGACCTGGAGCAGGATTCCCTCGCCTCCCAGCCGCACATTTCTCGGCAGGGTTTCCCACAAAAACCGTCCCTCGCCACTGGGAAAGCCGTGGGTGGGCTGCGCTGTTGGGTGGGGCTGATCTTACCTCTCCAAAAGGGTACCTGGCCATCCAAATGAATCAGCAAAGCTCACCCCTGTTCCCATCTTGGCCAATCTGCACACTAAGGGTTTCCCCCAATTTAGCCGCCCAAAATCCCACTTCAGTAGTGGCAGATAATGATTTAAATGGACAGCTGCCTCTGTAAAATGTACATGTGCGAAACACGTCCTGCTTCCATTCCCTCCCCAACAAGATGTTCGGGGACTGGAATTAGGACTTTTAGGCTGATTCGCCACAATGGAAAGGCTCTCTGCCATGTTCTGGGCCACATGTTGCTGTCTCTCTCACAATATACAGAAACAGACTCAAGGTCAGTATGGGCAGAGATGTGTCTATTTTGTTGAATGACGCAGAAAAACATTTAAAATTTTGTATTTTGCCTCAGTCTGATTTAATGTCATGTTTTTTTTTAAAGCTGCTCTTTTAATGACATGCTGAAGTAAGCAATTCAGTACTGACCCAACAGGACCCAGAAGGTGCAGGATCACAATCCTGAGAGGTCAGTCACCCACTGCCATCTTCCCTCTCCCTAAAAATATAAACGGAAGGCCAGCAAGCTTGGGGGCATCAGAAAGTTGCCAAACCAAAGCTGATGTACATTGCCTGGGGTACAGATAAGGCAGCTGCCGGAAATTCAGTCAAAACCAGAAACCAATGACATGAAGCGCAAGAGGATACCGGCATTACCGTAGCCATCCCAGCCTCCCATGTGGGATTTCCAGAGGTCCTGGTTGTCAAAAGTCTGGGAGGTGGCACAATGGCTAGCACTGCTGACTCACAGTACCAGGGACCTGGGTTCAATTCTGACCTTGGGTGACTGTCTATGCGGGTTTCCTCCGGGTGCTCCGGTTTCCTCCCACAGTCCAAAGATGTGCGGGTTGGTGGGTTGGCCATGCTAAATTGCCCCTCAGTGTCCATAAGGTTAGGTGGGGTTACGGGGTTATGGGGATAGGGTGGGGGATTGGGCTTAGGCAGGGTGCTCTTTCAATGGGTCAGTGGTGACTTGATGGGCCAAATGGCCCCCTTCTGCACTGTAGGGATTGTATGATCCACTGGTGTTTAGTCTGGTGAATTGGACTTCATGCATCAACTCAAAGCTGAGGCACAGATAATAAGAATGCGACAACAATTCAAATATATGATGATAAAAATGTCAGAGGGGAGCTGCTGTTTGTTCCGGTCAGAGAACCTTACAGCACAGGAACAGGCCCTTTGGCCCTCCAAGCCTGTGCCTATCACGATGCCAGTCTAAACTAAAACCTTCTGCACTTCCAGGGTCTGTATCCTTCTATTCCCACCCTATTCATGTATTCATCAAGATGCCTCTTAAACGTCTTTATCATATCTGCTTCCACCACCTCCTCTGGCAGTGTGTTCCAGGCTTTCGCCCCCCATGTGTAAAACACTTGCCTTGCACGTCTCCTCTAAATATTTTTCCCCTCGCACCTTAAACCTCTGTGCCTTCGCAATTGAATTTTCCACCCTGGGAAAAAGCGTCTGACTATCCACTCTATTCACGCCACTCATAATTTTGTAAACCTCCATCAGGTTGCCCTTCGCCCTCCATTATTCCAGTGAAAACAATCAATCATTGTCGCAGACCACAAGTACATTAGATAGGGGCATTCAGGACAGGCAGCCCTGTTGTATATGATCTCCGATCGCTGGTTACATAGTTTTGATTAGATCCCAATAACATTCAGACGATCATGAGATATGTGTGGGAGCCCATTATAGACCACCTGTGACAAGCATTGATAAAGGTTCCTATTCTTGGGACAATTATCTCAGGCTTTACCTATTATCATTGTTAATTAGTCTGACAACATTAGCATGTCAGCATTGTTTTGCTTTTCACAAAGTCTAAACAATACGTTTGTGTGCAGAAAGCAAAAATGTTCCAAAAATAATTGTGGTGCTAGCAGTGATGTAAGCAACAAACTGGGTTCTAAAATAGCCATTATCATCCTTTAGCTGTTCATGAACTAAAGCTTAAAATATCATTCTGTTCCCTTCTTGATTGAGTTTATCAGCTTTGGATCCGTTTACTATCTGACAAAGTCATTAAACAAGATCTAGATTATCTCCAAGCCAAGCGTGACAACTTCACACTTAAACGCTTAATTTTATACTGCCGTGAACTCAACAAAAATGGTTCCAAGAAAGCCTGTAATTAAATTCCACTTAATGTCACTAAAACGTAACTTTTAATGTCAAAGAAAATTGTCTTATATGCAGTATAATTGCTGGAAGACAGCTATTTCTATTAAGACTTTTAGAGTAAAATACTGAAAAAAAAACTTGAAAACCATGGCGTGGGTTGTTTGTTCACCAAATTGTAAGTGTCCATTTTTAAAAATCGGATTCCATGTCAGTCAACTTTTATTTTGATTGGAACACATATGGGAAACTATTTGGTCATGGCCTTCAAACAGGTTATACACTTGAATTTGACACGAGGTTCAGTGTTTAGAAAGGATTTTGCATCATCCATATCATAACCTATTTTACTGAAACGGTGAACTTCAGGTCAACATACATGCCACTTGAAAATGAACATCTTTTCTAATCTATACCAATTTCCTCAGCTAATAATGCCTGGTTACAAAAGGTATTAATGGAAGCACACAGCTTTGTACCGACTGATAAATTTCCATATAGTGGATATGAAGGGAAGGTATGATTTGCACTTTATTAAAAAAGATCTTACCCACGTTTACAAGGAGTTTGCCCACTTCACCCTCCACCCCTTCACAGGGCTCACCATTTCAGAGCTCAGTCAAAGAGCTGGCAGGAAAGCTGCTCTCAGCTGCCTTTCTATGCTATTCTATAACCAGCCAGTGGGAAGTGCAAGTCAAACCATGTTAAAATATATTCCCTTCTGAAAAACAAAATGGCATGCAAAAGGTAAACAGCCCAAAATATTAAAAGTAGCGGCTGTCAACCAGGAATATCTGGGAGGCGTATGCCGAAATCTTGCGGTCCTTCCCACCAGCAGGATGTGCCGCACGCCACGTTCCTCCAGTGTTATTCCCGCTGGCATGATGGAAAATCAGGCGTGAGGGCGGGCATTCATCTGCGTCCCATTAGCAGGATGCAAATCGGTTTCACGCCATGGTGGACGTCAGCAAAAGATCCCACAGGAAATTCACGCTGGAGTAAAACTTCAATCCTCCCCCTTTCCACCATTGGACCCACGGGCAAGGGAGAATTCCGCCCATTAACTCTGTTTCCCTGCCCACATGCTGCCTAAATTGGTGAGTATTTCCAGCATTTTCCTTTTTATTTCAAGCTTCCTACATCTACAGTATTTTGTTTTGGTTCTACCTCCTCATCCTCTATTCCTCCAGATAGAAAAAGCAGGTATTCTTTTAGCCTTTCTGATTATTTTCTGTACCACTGCACACGTTAATGATCCCTGCACCCAAAGTGGGTGACCTCACATTCGCCAACATTAAAATCCATTTTCCATAGTTTTGCTCATTCGCTTAATCTATAACATCTGAGATTTTACGCTCCTACCTACACCACTTACAATGCCATCTCTCTCTGTGATGTTGGTAAACTATGATTTCTGGCTTTCTATCCCAGTTTCTACATTACACCAATTGACTAAACTTCAAAAGTACTTCATAGAATGTTCTGAAGTGCTTTACAGCCAGCGATAATGAATAGAGATAAAGTAATAGAAGTCTTTCTTTTCTCTTTAATAAATACAATGGGTAGTTAAAGCCCCAACACAGATCCTTGTGGAACACCGCTAGTCACACTCTGCTAATTAAAGTCCCTGTCCTTTATCCCAAATCTCTGTATCTTGCCAATCGATTTTCTAACAAGGACAACAATTCATCTCCAGCTCCCCAAGCTTCAACTTTAGCTAACAGTCTCGTCTGAGGATCTTTATCAAATATCTTCTGGAGGTCCAGATAAACAACATCCCTGGGCATTCCTTTGTCCACATCTTCAAAAGATCCCATCAGGTTCATTAACCATAACCCTCCTTTGCAAGTCTGCATCATGGAACTGTTTCCTATATCATAGCATCACAGAATTTGCAGTGCAGGAGGCCATACTGCCCATCGAGCCTGCACCGACCCACAAAAGAGCCCCCTACTTAAGCCTGCGCCACCACCCTATCCCCATAACCCAGTAACCACACCTAACCTTTTTTTGGACACAATTTAGCATGGCCAATCCACCTAACCTGCACATCTTTGGACTGTGGGAGAAAACCGGAGCACCCGGAGGAAACCCATGAAGACATGGGAAGAATGTGCAGACTGCACACAGACAGTGACCCAAGCTGGGAATCGAACATGGGACCCTGGAGCTGTGAAGCAACAGTGCGAACCACAGTGCTACTATGCTGCCTATATATCTGGAGTCAGACGTAGGTCAGACCGGGTAAAGACAGCAGATTTCTTTCCCTGAAGAACACTAGTAAACCAATTGGGTTTTTACAACAATTGGCAATGGTTTTATGGTCATCATTATCCTTTTAATTCCAGATTTGGACTGAATTCAAATTTCACCAATGTGAGATTCGAACCCAGGACCCCAGGGCATTATCCTGGGTCTCTGGATTACTAGTCCAGTGACAATACCACTAGACCACCATATCCCCTAAACATGTTGAGGTCCCGCCGAGATATCTGTGAAGGACCCACAAAGATTGCCTAGTACTGGTAACTAGTCATGTTTTCCATGAATGCATTGCTTACATGACTTCCTCTCTCACCTGTAAATGTAGGTGGACAAGCCAAGCAAATATAAAATGTGAGAATAATGTTAAAAATTATATATATATATATATATGTATGTATATATATATATATATGTATTGAGAAAACATTACCCGTTAACACAAATATTAAAGCGTGGCAGCAAGCTTGAAAGGAGAGCACAGTCAATTAACCTTAATTGGAGCCTGAGTCAGAAAACAATGCCATAAAATTAATTTTTACTGAGTGTGCCAAATATTGATAATGAAATGTCACTTCAAGATGTGCTAGGTTTCATGCACAGTCATTGAGCACTTATTATATTTACAACAACCTTGGTTAATTTACAAACATTTTCCTACGTTATACCCCCAATGCACAACTATGATGAATGTTAACTGGACAGCATTTCATGGTTAAAAAAAAAAACAAACTCATTGACGGATCACTGTTACTGCTTTATTAGTTTAAGATGTGTAAATGATATAAAAGATGGTTGGAAAACTGGAATGACATGAAACACTAATGCATCGCCAAGCTTTTATTTGTGCAGCGCACTGCCTATTTGTATTACCATCAAATTTCATGATTGTTCCTGCAGTAACTATTCCTAAGGCCAGAAGCTAATGTAATGCATGCAACAACAGTCCAAAGTAGACAGAGGTATTTTGGTTCTTCAGTGAAAAGGAAAAAAAGGCCTGCATAGTATTTTTCACAACCACCTGGTGTCTCAAAGTACTTGCAGACAATGAAGTGCTTTTTAAAATGTAGGTACTGTTGTGATGTAGGAACATTGACTGCCAATTTGTGCACAGCAAGCTCCCACAAGCAACAACCGGATAACGGCCAGATAATTGTTTATGTGATGTTAACTGAGGGATAAAATATTGTGCAGGACAACAATGTATACACACCAAGCGGTATAATATCCAATGTACCTAATGTTCAAAACAGCACAGGAGTAATTTTGAGCTGCAATATGACTGGGCTGAGATTGTTCAACGTTGCGAATTGGACCTGGTATGACATTATTCATGTGTCCGATGTCTCAGCGGAGGTTTCCTTCTGCAGTACAAATTTATAATCCTGGATTAAATATGTAGCCTGAAAAACGTCAGAGCAGTCCTCAAGTGAACAGAGCTAAATGTAGAGGATTTAGAATATTCAAAAATAAAATACGGCATCTGAAATACTCAAGGGCTACGGGCAGATATATTTATGCAGTGCTTCGAAGCTCAAACGGATAGTTCACAAACAGCTTTGTCTTAAGCTTCGAGATTCTCAAAATGTCAGTTTATTAGGATCCTGGCTGTGGAAACAAATCTTCAGATGCTAAAATATTATGAAAACACCAGAATCCAAAAGGAATTTTGAAAAAAAGGGAGTGAAGTTTTCCTCTTTAATGGTGTGGGAATAGATCTGCTTTCCTTACTAATTGAGGATTAGCATGAGTACCGCAATTTAGTTCATAGGCCACTCAACATGCCAAAAGAGGTATTTTCATGCTGTGGATCAAGAGGTCAAAATGCAACAAAATGGGTGCAGAGCTCATGATCCATGAGTAACTTGTGCCAATTGCAACCAATGCAGGCAGCACACAAACTTCATGCTATTAGTTTACATGCCGGCAGTGCAGTTAAACAGCTGCATGCCCTATTGAGGGCTTATATTTGTGTGAGACGAGCACCCCTTAAAGTCACCATGTTAAGGGATAATGCATTCAGGCAGAGTTGCTGCTGGAAAGGTTTGTGGAAAAGAGTTTGAGCAGGAAGAAGAGTGTATAATGGAGGAGACCGTAACCTAAGGGAGCAGCCGTTGGCGATTATCGCTAAGCTCCACCGATACCTGAACCCGTGAGAAGATCCTGTGGTGGGCGCGCCAGACAAAAGCAAGCACCTGGGAAGGACACAAAATTAGAATCTACCAGGACATTGGGGCAGAGTTAGCAAAATGCAGGGCCGAGTTTAACCAGCCGAAATCGGCCCTGTAGAAGAACGGGATATGTTTCGGTATCCTGTTCCCAGCTAGGCCCTGGGTCACATACCCAAAAAAAAGGAACATTTCTTGAACACCCTGGAGGAAGCAAATGAATTCATTAGAACCAACGGCCTGGAGTGACTACCATTCAAACTAGCCCTAAACAAATTCCAAGACCAGGGGATCCAGATAGCCCACGACAGGCACGGCAACGATGAAAGTTGTGCAGAGAAAGATTGTGAAAGAGCAAAAGACTCATTGGACAGTGAGCATGTTTACGCATGACTGCGCTGCGTCATTCCCATCAAAAAGGGAAGATTGGGGCCGGAGAATCGCCGGGATGGGCACGAATCGCGCAACGACGCCCTGACGCCAGTCCACCGATTCTCCAGAGAGTGGAGATTGTGCACCAATGGCACCGGCGCGATTGGCACAGTGCCATTTGAGGGCCGCTCTACGGTGCACACCCCCTACCCCCCCCCCCCGGAAATTCTCGGCCCGGAATGGGCCCAAAGCGGGCGTACAAAAAAACCCGAGTCCCGCCAGCGCCGTTCACACCTGGTCTTACCAGGTGGGACCTCGGCATAAATGGACCCGGTGGGCGGCCTGGTGGGTGGGGGGGGGGGGGGGGGGGGAGAGGCGGGGGGGGGGAGAGAGGGGGGGGCAGTGGTGTAGCCATGCTGGCCACGCAAAATGGACACTGAGCCAAACTAAAATGGAAGGCTGCTGAGAAACAGACAGTTCAGCCAGAACAGCAGTCTGCAAAGAGCAGTTTGCATTCTGCAGCAGCAGAAACCAGTTTGGGCTCAGGTGGAAAGACCTTAGCTAGGTGCAAATGGCAAAACGCTTTGCATGCTAATGAGGCCATCAGACTTGAACACCCACACAATAGATACATTTGGTTCTGAATGGACACATTCCAATCAAGACCCAGACATCGAGGCACCAGAAACCTCCGAACAAAAGGACATAAGAAACGCCCCCTCCATCACGGAGACCCCCTCGCATTGGGGAATTAATCCAGTATCGATAAGAAATTGATCCAATAGGTAGAGCCCGCCCGAGAAGAGGGAAGGACAACGGAACCCCTATAAAAGATAGGGACCTCGTGTTGTCCGGTCTGTTAAACCTGTGCTCCGGCCCCGACTGACACCTGGTATCCTGACTCCAGCCGTTGAGCACCAGCCGCCGAAACCGTAAGTTCAACGCTCGCTACGCGATCCAAGCCCGCTAGACTCCCAAGTGCCAGAACGCTTGCTGAAGGCTGCAGACAAAACCAGGACGAAGGCCTCGTTCTCTGACCTTGCCTGTTCCTGTTAGATAAGTATTCTGTTTGCTTATGTTTAGTTGTAGCTTAGTCTCTTAGTGTGTGTGCATGAGTATTTATTATTAACTGTATAATAAATATTGATCGTTTGAACTTGACTAATCGGTGTATCGTCTTTATTACTTTGAATTTGACCTTGGAATACTTGTGACGTTGCCTATACGGCAGCTGGCGACTCCAGAGCTTAAATAATTACATAGAACAGAGCCTAGCAGTGTTAAGCACACGTCGAACTCGGAGGCGTGTTAATACACTCCAATAAACGCGTTTTACGCCCATAGTAAAACGTGCAACATTTAGTGGCGACATCCGCCGGGACCCTGTTGTAAGTGGAAACACCACAGTGTCCAGGACCCTGAAATTTGAATTAGAACTCCAAATTGCAGAGAAAGAAAGAGATCACAAGTATTCAAGGTGTTCAAAATAATAAGCGAAATTCGGAAGTGTGTTTTAGTGCATGCGTACTAACAGGGCTGTAAGGTAAAACTGAAAGCTTTTTGTTGCGACAAACTTTCGGTAGTTTTGTAATCGGAAAATAGCGTAAGCCGTACCCTTTTCACGAAACACCACCCCAGCAACCCCCTGTTCCAAATTATAAAAAGAGAGTCAGAGGAAATGGCCATGCAGGCAATGGAACGTCTGATGGACCCAGAAAGGTTTGTGGTCGCAGCGACCAGCAGCAGTAGCAGGGTAGGCCAGTGTCCCACGTGGGAGCTGGAACTCCGCAAATATCTGCAGGGAAAGGGATGTCCCCTTTGGAAAGAGTTTTGTGCAAATGAGGAGACAGGTCCCGGAAGTATAGGTCATACTTGGTGGGAGAACCTCTCTCAGATACACAAAAAGAGTTTAAGTAAAGCACGCAAGCCGATGGCGATTGTGTCCTGCTTGGCACAATTGCGAGGCGCAGAGGAGGTCATCAGGACGCTCCGGGCAGATTTAGAGGAAAGGAACCGAATGAGTAAGGTCGATGTCAGGGACATCGAGAAAGAAAACCTGGATCTTAAAGGGAAGTTGGCAGAGAAGGGTAGAGAGGTGGATGATGCCAAGAGGGCTCACCAGTCTTGTCTAGCTCATCTGAACAGTTCCCAGACCCAGTATGAGAAAGCCTATCAGGACGTGCAACGTGCCGTTCTGATAAGACAGGAATCGGAAAAGCAGGTGGAGGCATTGCAGAGGCAATGTTCCGATCTCAAAGCAGCTTTGAGAGCACTCCACGCTGCAACGACCGAACAAAGACAAAGCACAGTTGACCACGCGAAATGCAGAAAACAGATTGCGGAACTGCAATCTCTGCTTTCGGTGCAGAATGGCTTCCAAAGCACCTTTGGAGCTCAGTTAGATGGGGAAAACGCCCCAGATTGGCAGGAATTAAGCGAGACAGCGCAGCGTTATGTTCAGGGAACATGTGCGCCCGCAGCTCAGCAGAAACGACAGGCACCCCAACCCCCCACAGCTCAGATCATAACCGCACCCATGAATCCCGTAACCACACAGAGGAAAGCCGAATCAGAAGGCGCCCCAGACATAACTTACACCACCCCGTTAACAGTAACCCAGCTAAGGGACGCTTGGGAAAAGATCACTCCGTTCCTCCCCACCGCAGACCCCCACCAGTTCTTCGCGAAAGTAAAACAGCAGGCTACCATGTACGGCCTGGATGAGAGAGAGCAGGTTAAGCTCACCGTGCTGAGCTTAGACCAGAGTGTAGTGGCAGCCCTCCCCGACCCACAAAACGTGGCAGGAGGCAGCCTAGAGGAGATGCACACTGCCATTTTAGATGCCATCGGGTACAATAGAGGTGACCCCGTAGAAGGCTTGAATAAGTGCAGGCAGAAGAGATCTGAACACCCCACAGCATTCGCCGGAAGGCTGTGGATTCACTTCAGCGCAGTTTTCGGACAGCTAGATAGAGCGCATTTAACCCGCGAAAACATGGTTAAATGGACGCGCACAATTATCTCACACGCAACAGAAGCAGGACAGAGCGCTTGCAATAATTACGACCCCTCAGAAGAGGCCCATAACGAAAAATGGGTCCTCAAAAGATTGTCCCGCGCTTGGGAGCAATCGCTTCAGGCAAAAGCAAAGGTTAGATCCCCAGAAGAGGCTCAGGCTGCTGCAGATATCCAAGCAGTCAGAGAGCACCAGAAGCCCGCATGGGTAAATGAAGGCAAGAGCAGCCCTCAACAGAAAGGACAGGAATGCTATAACTGTGGACAGTTAGGGCATTGGGCAAAAGAGTGTAATGCACCCCAGCGATCTCAGAGAGGCCAGCAGACAGGCACTCTGAACCGCAACAAAGCAAAACCAATCCACAATGTAGCAGTACAGTCAGGACCCACCAATGTGGACGAGACGAACTGACGGTGTTCGGGCTCCCCCACTTGGGTCTGTGACACACTATGGGACTCATCAGGGAGGCCCGTAGTCACGGCAAAAGTCAAAGGGAAGCCCATAGAGTTATTGTGGGACACAGGAGGATCCCGCACCACCATTAACTCCACAACCACGGCACACGCAGACACGTGGCCGACCACCTCCACCATCACACTTAGCGGGTTCACCGGACACTCGCAGCAGGGACATATCACAGCACCCGTAGCGATCCAGCTAGGGAACATTAGCACAAGGCACCCCGTAGTTTTAGTAAATCTTCCCCGGACAGCAGAACACATCCTGGGGATAGACTTTATGAACACACACAGCTTGTCGTTCGACCCAGTGAACCAGTGTGTCTGGCGAATGGCGAGATCAGACAGAGCCCCAGCCACCCTCACAGTAGGAGACTACGCTAATCGGATTAGCGCAGTGGGAGAGTACTCATTCGACCTGACTACACTCCACACCGACCGACAAATTAAGGCCCTACTAAACAAACACAGGACAGCATTTGCAAGTCACCGTCATGACTGTGGCAGAATGACTGGACAAGTTCATGTTACCGGACAGGACCCCCGACCGCAAAAGCAGTATAGATTTCCCCTTGAAGCAGAGGTGGAAATAGAAAAAGTTATAGGCAGCTTGTTGGACCAAGGTGTACTGAGAACGGTAGCCTCCACCAACAATGCCCCTATTTGGCCAGTGAGGAAGCCCGATGGATCATGGCGTCTGACCATCGATTATCGGGAACTCAACAAAGTAACCCCCGCAGTAGCCCCAACGGTAGCTACTAGTCCCGAGACCATGCTCAAGCAGGGTCTCAACGCCAAGTACTTCACGGTATTGGACATCAGTAATGGATTCTGGTCAATACCATTGGCAAAAGCGTGCCAATACAAATTCGCATTCACTTTCAAAACTCAGCAGTACACGTGGACATGCCTCCCACAAGGATTCCACAATTCACCCTCCATTTTCCACCGACAGCTGGCAAGTGGATTAGAAAAATTTTCCCGACCCGATTGTCTGGTACAGTATGTAGACGACCTACTACTGCAGACGGACACAAAGGCAGAGCACATTTCGCTTCTGGCCGAACTCCTAGAACTCTTAACTGAAATTGGCTGTAAAGTTAACCCGAAAAAGGCCCAAATATTGGAAAGTAAAGTGATGTATTTGGGATCAGTCATCACGCACGGCAAACGCGAGATCGAATTCAAAAGAATTGATTCGATTGTCAAATTGCCCCTTCCCCAGAATGTATCAGCCCTCCGGTCGTTTTTAGGACTGGTTGGCTATTGTCGGAACCACATCGACGGATTCGCGACAAAAGCCGCCCCACTTTCAGACCTCCTTAAGAAAGGAGCCCCCTGGGAATGGCTTCCGCAGCATACAGGCGCTGTGGAAGAGTTGAAACGAGCCCTTAGTGCAGCACCCGCGCTGCTAGTCCCCGACCAACTTTCACCGTACGCAATAGAGGTAGCGAGCACCGATCTGACCCTCTCGGCCGTGTTGCTTCAGGAACGGCACGAGCAGCTAAGACCAGTGGCTTATGCCTCCCGACTGTTAGACCCAGTAGAACAAGGATTTTCGGCCTGTGAGAGGCACCTCCTTGCTGTCTTCTGGGCAGTACAGTATTTCTCATACATAACCGGACTAAACCCCATCACCATTCTAACCGAACATACACCCACACAGCTACTACTAGACGGTCGACTGAAGGACGGTTCAGTTAGCCAGATTAGGGCAGCTAGGTGGACCCTACTTTTACAAGGACGGGACATTACAGTAAAACGGACACGCACCCACACATACTTAGCAGACAACCTCCAATACCCCGGACAGCCCCATGACTGTGAAATTGTAGCTCCCCTGCATAACACAGGACCCTTTTTAGCCAAAACACCCCCCAGGAAGATAGGGAACCCAAAACAAAGCCCCCAGCCCACAGACACGTGTGGACCCTTGAGGATTTATGTAGACGGTTCCTCCACAGTTTTAAATGGTGAGCGTATCACAGGATGCGGCATCTATGTAGAGGACGCGCAGGGGCGCGCTCTCGAAGAAATCGCTCTTAAGTTACCAGGTCACTTAGGCGCGCAGGCAGCAGAGCTAGCAGCCATAGCGTACATAGTGGACCACCCCGATTCTTTCCCCAGCCCAGCAGACATATATTCAGACAGCTTATATGTCTGTAACAGTTTAACCGATTTTCTGCCCCTGTGGAGGACACGAGGTTTTGTCTCCGCAGACGGGAAACCCCTTCCATCAGCCCCTCTACTCCAGCATATTTTAGCGAAAGCGAAGGACAGGACCTTCGGCATAATAAAAGTAAGAAGTCACCATAGGTCATCACCCCCTGGGAATGTAAAAGCCGACGCGTTGGCTAAGGCAGGTTCCAGGAGAGGACACTTATGGACCCCCCCAGCTAGCGCACCAGCTAGCGCCCCTGTGAGCGCAGTCCACGTCTCACAGACTGATATTAAAGATCTCGTGGCAGCACAAAAACAGGACGGAGACCTCAGGGAGGTTTTCAAGGGAAACTTTGTGCCTGCTTACGAGCACTTTAAACACGCACTGACCACACATGAGGGTGTGATCATTAAGGACCGACTTTATGTGGTCCCACAGCAGGACAGGAATCAGATGATTGCCTTGTTCCATGACGGACACGGGCATCAGGGAATTGATGCAACAACGAGGCACCTCAGGCAACTCTGTTGGTGGCCTGATCTCAGGAATGATGTAACGCACTACATAGAGAATTGCCTGATTTGTGCTCAGAATAACCCGGACAGGTATTCTAAGAAGGCACAACTTCGGCATACTCGCCCAGTTAACGGCCCTTGGACAAACCTCCAGATCGACTTTATAGGTCCATTGCCCCCTTGTAGGAATGGCTATAAATACGTTCTGGTGGTGATAGATACCTTTACCAAGTGGGTAGAGGCATTTCCCTCACGAACAAACACAGCTAAGACAGCTGCAAAGATCCTGACCCACCACATCTTCACGAGATGGGGTTTACCCCGAAGTATCGATTCGGACCAGGGATCTCACTTTACAGGACGGGTCATGAGGAACGTCCTGACAATATTCGGAATCAAC
Organism: Scyliorhinus canicula; assembly: GCF_902713615.1. NCBI lineage: Eukaryota > Metazoa > Chordata > Chondrichthyes > Carcharhiniformes > Scyliorhinidae > Scyliorhinus > Scyliorhinus canicula. The sequence continues at coordinate 25,520,359 of NC_052156.1, read as the reverse complement.
AGAACTTCCACATTGCGTATCATCCACAGTCCAGCGGGATTGTGGAGCGCATGAATCGGACCCTAAAAACTACCCTTAGGAAAATGGTTCAAGAGAACAATTCCACATGGGATTCAGTGCTCCCATTTGCACTTATGTTCATAAGGAACACTGTCTCCACATCGACAGGATACACACCACACACACTCATGACCGGACGCCCTATGAAAGGTACAGAATTCCTTTTAGGACTGGACATGACAAGCCCCGAAGTGACGGCCCTCACACATGAAAAGGCAGTTAAAGAACTAGTTGAGACTGTGAGGTCTGCACAGCTCGCAGCCGCAGTCCAGCTAGGGAAACGCCGACAGCGACGGACTGCCTGTTTCAATAAGACCGTACACACCACAGAATTCCAGGTTGGGCAACAGGTAATGTTATCTGTTTATAACCCCAGCAGTTTTTTGGCTCCAAAATATTCCGGTCCCTACTCAATTTCGGACAAAATTAGCCCCTCCGTATACAGGATAAAGTATCCTAATGGGAAGACCGCGTGGTTCCATATAAACCAGTTAAAGGCTTATGGAACACAGGCCAACCATGCTCACCATGTCCTGCTAGACGCAGCAGAACACTTCACCCCGCCCACCAGAGACACTTTTCCACCATCCCCCTCACAGACCAGTTCATCCACGGACTCGCCCAAGACTCCGCCCACAGACCACAACAGACCACGCCCCGACACGCCCACAAGCTGCCACAGCAGAGACAGTAGGACAGACACTGCCTCTGAAGACAGCGACACCACACAGCCATACAGCCCACACTGCACCAACTACGACCCCGACTCCAGTGACCCCATGGAAGTCACTTACCTTAAAAACCCAGAACCACCACCCGACCCCGACTACCCCGACAACACACTCGACGCTACACAATGGCACAGGGACAATTCCTACAGACTTGTCCGCAATGACGAGAGTGACCCCCGGTCACACAATGCCAAAATAGCATGCCTGATCCACACAAGGGTGTGGGATCCGGGAGAGCAGGACGACACGGTGTCTGACTCCCGACACGGCAACCCCTTTGTGACCCTGTTCACAGAGGTAGAATCAAAGTGAGGTGTCCAGATGATGTAAGATAGGAATCGTTTGAGGGAAACGATGTCCTTTCTGATGGAACCTGCACGTATGTTTGTCTTCGTTTTATGTTTGTTTGTTTTCAGCAATGTAAATGTTTCAGTTGGAGGATGGACATCTTCTTTTCAGCTGAAAAGATTGTGACCACCTCACATGCACGTTAGTTTGTCCGCAGATACTTCTGAGAACTTCGGTTTGATTGGAGATCTTTTCCAAAGTTGTAACACTTGTGACAGCCTGGTGAGCAGCTCACCGTATCGTCTAAAATATCTGAAGACCAGCTCATGTCCTCAGTTGGAGCATCTTGGCTCCCTTGGTTTTTTTAGGTGCCCCTCTATTCGGCGAAATAGAGGCTGCAAGTCATGGTCAACACATTCGTACCCGTTTCTTTCCAGGTTACTCAGGCAGTGGACAAACGGCACTGAGGACCCGCCCTGTCTGAGAACCAACCCTTGGTCAGCCAAGCTCGGGTATGGCACAGCACGCCCTACCCGGGGATTCCATCCAACTCATACCCGTAGCGGCCCATACGCAACTCATTCGGATGTTTCTTTCCAAATTTGTTTTCATTTTAGGTTAGGTAGCCCTTCGGCCGCCATCCCACATGCTATTTACATCCGGAAACATTCGGATGGTAAATCAGCAAAGCCTGCGAGACGGCTCGCAGAAGGAAGGATTGTTAGGTGTATGCTGGTCTTTAAATTCGCTTTTTGAAAAAAAAAAAATGAGGGGAGTCACAGGGTGTGACTTAGCCAGTCATTTTAAAGGGTCAATTGGGTTTTGAAAGACAGATGCACTAACAAGTAAAGATCTTAAACTGTGTATTGACAGATACTGTGCTTGATCCCAAAGGTTTCAAAGGACGAGACAGAGGTCGAAGCCAGGATTGTCAATACCGGAGGAAGAAGGAAGAGAAAGAAGAAGAACAGCAAAATGATGGAAGCCCACTTATTACTATTTAATGTCATATGTATATGTGTGGAAACAAGACACGTTTCCCCCACAACCCCCACCGTAAATGTTAGTACAGCAAACCCCCAGTGCTCAGCTCTGATCAGCGAGGTTCAGACCTGGTGTACTAAATTCATGACGTGGTACTCCATGTCCTACATAATCGAATCACTGTTGGTGATTGCGATCCTCACCATCCTAGTGCAGACCCTCAGGTTGAGGAAATGGAAGAGGAGAGCCTCTCGTTCCAGCACCTCACCCATCTATAGAGTGCAATCCCCCATCTTCGGATTCCACCAAACCCCTCAACCCCTCACTGATTACAACACTCTGTAAATAAAATTCAGCCATGTATTATATTGTTCCATACTCGACTGCCGAGTTGGGAAGTGTGATGTTGTGGTGTGAATGGTTAAGGTTTAGAGTGATTAAATGTTTAAGTTAAGGTTAAGGTTAATAGTGATAGGTAGAGGTTCCCAATTGTAGTAATGCATGTCCCTTTGACATAGGGCCAAGTAGAAATGTTAGTTAAATTTTTTTTCTCTTCTTCCCATAGTTTAGAACAGAGTAGAACAGGAACTGGCAAGAGGTCAGAACACAAGGAGGCAAAGCACATAGGTGATCCTTCACAATAGTATGATTGTGAGGATCACAAAGAGGGAATGTAGCCATGCTGGCCACGCAAAATGGACACTGAGCCAAACTAAAATGGAAGGCTGCTGAGAAACAGACAGTTCAGCCAGAACAGCAGTCTGCAAAGAGCAGTTTGCATTCTGCAGCAGCAGAAACCAGTTTGGGCTCAGGTGGAAAGACCTTAGCTAGGTGCAAATGGCAAAACGCTTTGCATGCTAATGAGGCCATCAGACTTGAACACCCACACAATAGATACATTTGGTTCTGAATGGACACATTCCAATCAAGACCCAGACATCGAGGCACCAGAAACCTCCGAACAAAAGGACATAAGAAACGCCCCCTCCATCACGGAGACCCCCTCGCATTGGGGAATTAATCCAGTATCGATAAGAAATTGATCCAATAGGTAGAGCCCGCCCGAGAAGAGGGAAGGACAACGGAACCCCTATAAAAGATAGGGACCTCGTGTTGTCCGGTCTGTTAAACCTGTGCTCCGGCCCCGACTGACACCTGGTATCCTGACTCCAGCCGTTGAGCACCAGCCGCCGAAACCGTAAGTTCAACGCTCGCTACGCGATCCAAGCCCGCTAGACTCCCAAGTGCCAGAACGCTTGCTGAAGGCTGCAGACAAAACCAGGACGAAGGCCTCGTTCTCTGACCTTGCCTGTTCCTGTTAGATAAGTATTCTGTTTGCTTATGTTTAGTTGTAGCTTAGTCTCTTAGTGTGTGTGCATGAGTATTTATTATTAACTGTATAATAAATATTGATCGTTTGAACTTGACTAATCGGTGTATCGTCTTTATTACTTTGAATTTGACCTTGGAATACTTGTGACGTTGCCTATACGGCAGCTGGCGACTCCAGAGCTTAAATAATTACATAGAACAGAGCCTAGCAGTGTTAAGCACACGTCGAACTCGGAGGCGTGTTAATACACTCCAATAAACGCGTTTTACGCCCATAGTAAAACGTGCAACAGTGGGTCTGACCCCGAGGGGGTGGGGGGGGCAGGGGAGGGGGCTAGCCTCCTCTCTGGCCTGACCCGCGATCGAGGCCTACCGATCGGCGGGCGGGCCTCTCGGGTTGGGGACCTCTTTTGTTCCGTGCCGGCCCCTGTAGCCCTACGCCATGTTGCGTCTGGGCCGGCACGGAGAAAGGAGCCACCGCGCATGAGCGGCAATCGTGCCAGTCCCACTGCGCATGCGCAGACCCACGGCGTCCATCTGACGTCGGGATTGGCAGCTGGAGCAGCCTGGGTCGCTCCAGTGCCATGCTGGCCCCCTATTGGGGTCAGAATCACTGCTCCTGAGGCCATGCTGACACCGTCAAGAAACGCGACGGCGTTTACAACAGCGTCAACACTTAGCCTCAGGATCAGAGAATCCTGCCCTGGGTCTCTGAAAGAAGCGAGAACAGGGGAAGGCAGGTGTGGGTTTAAACAGGGAAAATGGGTAGTCAGCGGCATAAGGAAGGGGCTAGACCAGTCCCAGGAAGGTGGGGGAGGGGGAGCCACCACGCTAGCAGAAAAAGCTAGCACAGGAAGATGTAAAGTAAGGGGGATTGCGGCGCACCTCCCGGCAGGTGGGGGGGAGAGCACCTGGTCTGGGGGAAGAGGAGGCTGGTACTGGTATGAGGAAGGGGAATGCACTGGGGGATACGGGGAAAGGGTGACTAAGGAAACGGGGAGACGGGGGGTGAGGAGAAAAGAAACACAAAAAGAACAGAGCAGGAAAAATGAGTTGGGTTTCGTTCGGACTTCGGTAAGGGAGGAACAGGCTGAAGAAAGAAGATGGCGCCGCAAGCAGCCACTTTGGACAATCCCAGAACAAAGGGAGACCCCGGAGTGCAGGGGCTCACCCACGTGGCATACACACAGTTGGCGTCCATGTTGGGTGCCCTCTGGACAAAGGGAAAGCGCAGGGGCCAGGCCTCATGGTGAGAACAGCGACCATTTGGAAGGCCCCCGAACAAAGGGAAACCCCGGAGTGCAGAGGCGCGCCCACCAGCTAAGTATGGTTGATCCAGCGGGGGAACAAAAACCCCCCATCAGGATTATCACCAGGACTATCAGAGGACTTAACGGCCTGTAAAAAGATCCAAAGACTGCGCCCACCTACAAAGCCTGAAAGTCGACAGAGTCTTCCTGCACACCTGGAGGAGAAGAACCGACTGTGGGTAAGAAAGGGCTGGGTGGGACATTCATGCTCTGGGACGAGGACTAGGGGAGTAGCCATATTGATTAGTAAGAGAACAAGGTTCACTGCGACAAGGATGGTTATGGACCAAGGTCAGCGGTGACCTACACGGGGCACCTGTAGTTCTGCTTAATGTTTATGCGCCCAACTGGGACAACACAGGCTTCATAAAAAAAGCAGATGACGGCGGTGGACCTGTGGAGGTTCCTGCACCTAGGTGAGAAGGAATTCTCATTCTTTTTGCCGGTCCACAAAGCATACTTGAGGATAGACTTCTTTGCAGCGGGGAAAGCGATGCTTCCAGGAATAGTAAGGGCACGACATTCCCCGATTGTTATCTCCGACCACGCTCCACATTACATGGATGTGAGGTTGGCGAAGGGCCGTGCCCAACACCCCAAGTGCAGGCTGGACACAGATCTCCTGGGTGATAAGGTCATCTGTCAAAAAATATCACAAGCCATAGGCGAGTACGTTACAAATAACCAGAACGGGGAAGTCTCACCTTCCACGTTCTGGGAGGCACTGAGGGCAGTGATTAGGGGAGAGATTACAGCCTACAAGGCACAAAGAGGTAGGGAAGAGGGGGCGGTCAAGCAACAACTGATCAACTCCATCCTGGAGGTCGGCAGAAAGTACTCCGAGGCCCCGACTGTAGAACCTCTCATGGAGACCGAAAAGCTACAAATGGACTTTAACATGCTATCCACCAGGAAAGTAGTGTCCAACCCTGTCAGACACGGAGGACCTTCTACGAACACGGAGAAAAAGCTGGCCGCCTGCTGGCCCACCAGCTGAAAAAGCAGGCAGCCACGAGGGAGATAGTGCAGGTGAAGAATAACAGAGGCAGACTGGCAATCGAGCATTTGAGACCTTCTACCGAGGACTGTACACCTCCGAGCCCCCTGACGGGGACGCGGAGATGAAACGATACCTCGATGGACTGGACATGCCAGTTGTAGGGGACAATAGGCGGGGGGGAGCTGGAAGCACCAATAGGACTGGGAGAGATCATGGAGAGTATCAGCTCCATGTAGGCGGAGAAGGCATCCGGGAGGAGTTTTATAAGAAATTCGCACCAGCCCTGCCCCCACACCTATGGGATATGTTCACAGACTGAGTAGCGAGGGGCACCTTGCCTCCTACGCTAACATAAGCCACGATATTGCTGATACTCAAAAAAGACAAGGACTTGATGGAATGTGGATCATACTGACCCATTTCACTGCTTAATGTAGATGCGAAGATACACGCGAACGTCCTGGCCTTTGATGGGCTTTGTCAAGGGTAGGCAGTTAACTGCGAACTTCAGGTGGCTGCTGAATGTAATAATGGCCCCATCCAGACAGAAAGCACAAGAGGTGATCGTCTCCCTGGACGCATAAAATGCCTTCGACAGAGTCAAATGGAAGTACCTTATTGAGGTACTGGGAGCGATTTGGGCTGGGGACAGGGTTCACCTCATGGGTGAAACTCCTGTACAACATCCTCAAGGCAAGCGTTTGACCAACACCACCAACTCTGAACCCAGCTGCACAGAGGCCCAAGGCAGGGATGCCAATTGTCTCCGCTCTTGTTCACCCTGGTATTCGAACCACTGGTGATCGCTCTGCGAGATGCAAAAAGCTGGAAGGGTATACAAAGAGGGGGAAGAAAGCACAGAGTGTCACGCTGTGCAGATGACCTGCTCCTCTACGTCTCGGACCCACACAATGGCCTGGAAGCAATCGTGCAACCTCTGAGAGAGTTTGGAGCCTTCTTGGGCTACAAACTCAACCTGGGCAAGAGCGAGGCATTCCCGCTGAACCCAAATGTGGGAGAGTGACAGCTGGAGTGACTGCCATTCAAACTAGCCCAAAACAAATTCCACTACCAAAGGATCCAGATAGCCCATGACTAGACACAGATCTGACAAGTGGAATCTGACCAATCTGAGCGGAGGAAGTAAAAAAGGACGTGCAGAGTTGGGAAGCACTCCAACTTTCCCTGGCGGTGAGATTGCAGACCATCCAAATAAACATACTGCCAAAGTTCCTCTTCCTGTTGAGATCCATACTGATCTTCATCCCAAAAGCCTATTTATAGAAAGTAGACAAAATGATTGTGGCGTTTGTGTGGGGGAGTTAAGAACTAGACGATCCATAAATCAACACTGCAAAGGAGGGAAAACATGGGCAGTCTAGCCTTGCCAAATCTACAGTACTACCATTGCAAGGGAACGACCCTCCGAGACCTCGCGATGGTGGTGCTCCCATTCCCCCCATCAAAGCACCAAAGTACGCATCCAGCCCAGTGGTGGTAGACACACTGAACACGTGGAACCAAATGAGACAGCATTTTGGTTTAACCGAGATGTCCTCCATGGCCACCATCTGCGGTAACCACAAATTCCCGCCAGCCATGCATGACGCTACCTTTTTAAAATGGAGACAGGACCGGGGGACGCTAGCGATCAGGGACTTTTACATGGGTGACAGACTCGCAACAATGGACTTGCTGACAGAGGACTTGGGCCTGCCAATAGGACAGGAGCTCAGGCACCTCCAAATTTAACACTTTCTCCGGAACCAATGGACAGAGTACCACAGGGCCCTGAGAGACACTCAATTAGAGGAACTAATCAGCACAGACAGAAAGGAGGGGGAACTGTGGGCACATATGCAGAGGGTTGCTGGACAGGGCAAGACTACTGCTGGATGAAGCCAGATGGAAATGGGAGGACGAATTGGGGACGGAGATAGGTTGGAGACTCTGGGGTGAAGCACTGAGCAGGGCCAACTTTACATTCTCCTGCGGGAGGCTGAGCCTCATGCAATTTAAAGTGGTGCACAGAGTCCACCTGACCAGAACCCAGGAGGTGGAGGATAAATGTGAACAGTGCCAGGGAAGCCCAACCAACCACACCTACATGTTGTGGGCCTGCCCCAGACTTGTCGGTTTCTGGACAACCTTCTTCGAGGAGATGTCCAAGGTTGTGGGGGTGAGGGTGGAGTCATGCCCGAGAGTGGCAGTCTTCAGGGTATCATACCAGCCAGACCTTCAGATGCGGAAGAGGGCCAATGCCCTGGCTTTTGCATTCTTAATCGCCCGCTGGAGAATCCTGCTCGGCTGGCGATCAGCAGCACCACCCATAGCTGCAGACTGGCTGGCAGACCTGACGGAATTTCTCCAGCTGGAGAAGATCAAGTGCATCATAGATCATAGAATTTACAGTGTAGAAGGAGGCCATTCAGCCCATCGAGTCTGCACCAGCTCTTGGAAAGAACACCCTACCCAAGTTCAACACCTCCACCCTATCCCCACAGCCCAGTAACCCCACCCAACACTAAGATCAATTTTGGACACTAAGGGCAATTTATCATGGCCAATCCACCTAACCTGCACATCTTTGGACTGTGGGAGGAAACCGGAGCACCCGGAGGAAACCCACGCACACACGGGGAGGATATGCAGACTCCGCACAGACAGAGACCCAATCCGGAATCGAACCTGGGACCTTGGAGCTGTGAAGCGATTGTGCTATCCACAATGCTACTGTGCTGCCCTTCCGAGGGTCAGAGGGTCAGAGGAGGGGAAGTGCCACACAGACCCCCCTTCCCAACAATAAAAACTAAAAGCCCCAGCAGAAAGAAGCTGAGCACAATACGAGGTGCCCAGGGCAGACGGCAGCACTAAGAGGGGAAATAACCTACCAATGAGGGAAGGGGAGGGGGGGCGAGACCATATGAAATAACCGTTGTAAATAAGGCATGATTGTGTTTGTAAATACTAGGTACATTTGAGCTGTTACTCTGTAAAAACTGGAAAACACCAATAAAAATGTTTTTTAAAGTATATGGTAATGTATGGTAATGGAGTTCCTGACCCTTCATGGTGGAGATGGCTGTCCTTAATGGCTTCCAGCTTCTTGAGTATTGTTGAAGCTACACTCATCCAGGCAAGTGGGAAGTATTCCATCACACTCCTGACGTGCCTTGTAGATGGTGGATAGGCTTTGGGGAGTCAGGAGGTGAGTTACTCATCGCAGGATTCTAAGCCTCTGGCCTGCTCTTGCAGCTGCAGTATTTATATGCCGAGTCTAATTCAGTTTCTGGTCAATGGAAACCTCCACGAAATTCCTAGTGGGGGAATTCAGCGATGGTAATGTCATTGAATATCAAGGGATAATGGTTACATTCCCTCTTTTTGGGGATGGTCAGTGGCTGGCATTTGTGTGGCCATTAATGAGGCAGCTGACGATGGCTGGGCCGAGGACACTACTCTGAGGAACTCTTGCAGGGATATACTGGAACTCAGATGATTGACCACCAACCACAACCATCTTCCTTTGTTCTCGGTGTGACTCCAAATAGCGAAGAGTTTGCACCCTGATTTCCAGTGACTCCAGTTTTCTTAGGGTTCCTGGATGCCACGCTCAAATGCGGCCTCGATGTCAAGGGCAGTGACTCTCAGCTCACCTCTGGTGTTTAGCTCTTTTGCTTTAGTTTGAAGTAAGGCTGCAGAGAGGCAAGGAACACTGAAGCCATGTTTTGAAGCAGATGGTTTGTGAAGGATCATTTACATCAGGACCAGGTCCTTCATCACATGCCATACCACTCCATGTCAACTTCAGCAACATTAAACAACACTGTACAAGTGAGAACAGCCAACAGAACTCAATTAGCAGCTAACCTTTAAGTAGGTGATTATCCATCTGAATAGCCCTGGCGAGTGTGCACAAGGGGTCCTTTTTGCAGCTGAGCAGCTGGCCAGCTGTGAATATTTAAGAGGCGGTATCAGTTTGAGTGGTGAGCTCTAAAATGGCAGCACTGGCATCAACTCAGAGTTCAACACTGATTGGCATCACAATCTGCCTGCTCTGTATATTTTCAGCAGGCAGTCTCGGCGTGCACATCAACACCCTCATTAAAATGGTATCCGGCATGGTTTTCACCAGAGATGCGCATGTGCACTGTGGCGGTCACTTTGAGTCCAAAGCAGCACTCAATGCAGAAAAAACAGGAGCTCAGGAGCCAAACGATGCATTTGGGAACATTATTCCTCAAACTTCCAAAATGCAAGAACTTAAACCACAATTGTTGAAATGTTGATTTTGAGCCCAGACTAAAGCAGCACAGTCTGATACTTCCACGTTGCATTAGATGCATATGATTTGTCATAGGTTTGACCAGATCAGCTGGTGTATTTCTGACATTTCAACCAGTGCCTGTTGGCCACAGGGCTCAATTTATTGGAGCAAATTCAATTGTTCTCTCACCATACACCAACTTATCAATTTGCTCAAAACCACTATTGAGGGGGTGGTTGGCTTACATATTTCCAAAAGGTCATTTGAATTAATTGGTGGAGAAACAGGTGGTTTTCAGAATATTTACAGAAACATTTACAGGATAAGCCTGTTGCTCCAAATATAAATTTCAACCGGCTTGGCATCATACTTCCTCCGAAAATGAATTTAGCAGTCCACCTGTCAGGGTAATATCCAATGTCACTACCTTCCTGACATTTTTCCAGACATAATTTTACAGAAAATTGTTTTTGTAAGTATGAAATGACAAATTCCACGTTGCACTCATGACAATCTTCTTTTTTGAACAAATTGTTAGAACAATTTTGCCCCAAATCTTTGGACCTGATTCTTGTTAATCAGAACCCAACACTCAGAAACTGCAGCAATATCTGAACTGTCAAAATAAACCTTAGGACGTTTCTAAACTTCCATCACAAAGTCACAGTCATTCTGCAAGGCAGGTCTGCCATTCAGATTCAGTGACATCCGTCACTCCCAAAAGCCTCTTGCATTTCTTGGGACCTGATGCACACTGATATAAAGGTATGTAAAGGGACAGGTAGTGTTGAGGAAGCAGGTGGGCTTCAGAAGGACTTGGACATGCTAGGAGAGCGGGCAAAGAAGTGGCAGATGCAATACAATGTGGAAAAGTGAGGTTATGCACTTTGGCGGGAAGAATAGAGGCATAGATTATTTTCTAAATGGGAAAATGCTTCGGAAATCAGAAGCAGAAAGGGAATTAGGAGACCTAATTCAGGATTTTCTTAAGGTTAACGTACAAGTGGGTGGCACAATAGCACAGTTGGTAGCACTGTTGCTTCACAGCTCCAGGGTCCCAGGTTCGATTCCCAGCTTGGGTCACTGTCTGTGCGGAGTCTGCACGTTCTCCCCATGTCTGTGTGGGTTTTCTCCAGGTGCTCCGGTTTCCTCCTACAAGTCCCGAAAGGCATGCTGTTAGGTAATTTGGGCATTCTGAATTCCCCTTGTGTACCCGAACAGATGCCAGAATGTGGCGACTAGGGGCTTTTCACAGTAACCTCATTGCAGTGTTAATGTAAGCCTATTTGTGACAATAAAGATTATTAAATTAAGGTTCAGTTGGCAGTTAGAAATGCAATTCGAGAGGGCGAGAATACAAGAGCAGGGATGCACTGCTGAGGCTGTATAAGGCTCAGGACAGGCCCCATTTGGAATATTGTGAGCAATATTTTGGACCCCGTATCTAAGGAAGGATGTGCTGGCCTTGGACAGGGTCCAGAGGAGGTTCAGAAGAATAATCCCTGGAATTAAGGGCTTGTTATATAGGGAGCAATTGAGCACTCTGAGTCTGTACTCGATGGAGTTTAGAAGGTTGAGGGGGGATCTTATTGAAACTTACAGAATACGGAGAGGCCTGGATAGAGTGGACATGGAGAAGATGTTTCAACTAGTAGAAAAAACTAGAACCTGAGGACACAGCCTCAGTTTATTTACAACAGAGATTAGGAGGAATTCCTCCAGCTTGACGGTGGTGAACCTGGGGAACTCTTTGCTGCAGAAGGCTGTGGAGGCCAAGTCGCTGAATGTCTTTAAGACAGAGATAGCTAGGTCTTGATTAATAAGGGGATCAGGGTTATGGGGAAAAGGCAGGAGAATGGGGATGAGAAATGTATCAGCCATGATTGAAAGGCAGAGCACACCCAATGGGATGAATGACCTAATTCTGCTCTCGTGTCTTATGGCCTTCTGGTCCTAGTCCGACTTGTACGATAAGCGGATACCATTAACCAGATCCCAAAACTCCACGAAAATGTTAACATATTGCACGTATTACAGTACTGCCCATGTATTACAGGCTATTACAGGTAAATCCCAGCCTACTGGCTCCTCCCAGCAGGCGGTGTATAAAAGTGTATGCTCTCCTGCGCTGCTCCCATTCGGGTTCCAGCTGCAGGCGGCCAACAACCTGTGCAATAAAGCCTCGATTGTTTCACCATTCTCGTCTCATGGTAATTGACGGTACATTAACGGCCTTCTCTGAATTCTGGTAGTCTGGCAGTGCTGAAGTTCTGGTAGGTGGTCTGTGTTCCAGTACCTCTTCTTGGCTGGTGGTGGATTCACCATTGTTGATGGCTGTCGAAGTTGCAGTTAAGAGAGAGAGAGTGGTGGCCCGCGTACTGCCTTTTAACCAGCTTGGATTTCCCTGCGCCTTTTGTGGGCGATCTCTGAGTCGTTGTCAATCAATTGATCAGGGCTCCATCACCCTGATCGATCAAGTCCAATCAGGGGCTGCCACATTGATTTTGGGGTGGGCACTCACTGGCCATGCCTGGTAAGTGTGGGGGGCATGGGTTTGGGTGCCGCTGTGTCTGGTAGACGATGTGATTGACAGGATAGTTCTATTGTTCATGAGAAGACCTTTTAATGGCCTTTTTCCTGTGTTAGAGTCTGCATAATTTGAACTGCTTAGTGTATATTTGCAGGCTGCAGCCTTTCTGTGTTCAAGTTTGGCCAAATTTCCCAACGTTCTTTGTGGGAGGCCATTTTAGATGGCCACAATATATTCAGTGGCTTGGCCTCCACAGCCTTCTGTGGAAGAGAATTCCACTGGTTCACCACTCTCTGGGTGAAGAAATTTCTCCTCACCTGAGACCTAAATGGCCTACTCCCGTATCCCTCTGACCCCCGGTGTTCTCAACCCCGCAGCCACAGGAAACAACATCCTTGCATCCAGTTGGTCCAGCCCTGTCAAAATTCAATACTTTTCAATTATATCCCCTTTCATTCTTCTAAATTCCAGTGAAAAGAGGCGCAGTTGACCCTATCTCTCCTCATATATCCCGGGCATCAGTCTTGTGAACCTTCACTGCACTCCCTCTGTGGCAAGGATATATTTTCTTACTTAAAGAGACCAAAACTGCACACAATACCTCAGGTACTGAAAGTACAAATATGGCAGATTTTGTGCCTTTGAAGGAGGGGAGGGGAAGGAAGAAGGAAGGAAGGGAGGGGAAGGAAGTGGGGCCTCACGGTAGCATGGTGGTTAGCATCAATGCTTCACAGCTCCAGGGTCCCAGGTTCGATTCCCGGCTGGGTCACTGTCTGTGTGGAGTCTGCACGTCCTCCCCGTGTGTGCGTGGGTTTCCTCCGGGTGCTCCGGTTTCCTCCCACAGTCCAAAGATGTGCGGGTTAGGTGGATTGGCCATGCTAAATTGCCCGTAGTGCAAGGTTAATGGGGGGATTGTTGGGTTACGTGGGTTTAAGTAGGGTGATCATTGCTCGGCACAACATCGAGGGCCGAAGGGCCTGTTCTGTGCTGTACTGTTCTATGTAACAAAAAAGGAAGGTATGGGAGAAGTTTGATGATTGGGGGAGGTTAAATGTCCAAGGTAGCATGGAACAAAATGCAAAGGAGGTGATAATGGTTGCAGTAAAGAAACCAAGCATTTGTCTAGAGTGAGTGTTATTGACAGAATAATGAATAGTTCTGTCCAAAGGCAAAAACATGAAAACTGGCACATGGCAAAGAAAATCAGAATCAAAATGGGGGATAAAAGCAAATTACTGCGGATGCTGGAATCTGAAACCAAAAGAGAAAATGCTGGAAAATTTCAGCAGGTCTGGCAGAATCTGTAGGGAGAGAAAAGAACTCACGTTTCAAGTCCAGATGACACTTTGTCGAAGCTCGGACTTGAAACATTAGCTGTTTTCTCTCCCTATAGATACCGCCAGACCTGCTGAGATTTTCCAGCATTTTCTCTTTAGGTATCAAAATGGTCTGAAATGGTCGAACTCAATGTTGAGTCCAGAAGGCTGTAAGGTGCCCAATCGGAAGATGAGGTGTTGTTCCTGGAGCACGCATGGAGCATGTTCTTTGGAGGAAGACTGACCAAACATTTCTTATTGGATCTGCTTCGTATGATTCTTTAAATTGCTTTACTTCACAGGGAGTAAACATCAGAGGTAGTCATCAGATTTGCTTAGCTCAGTGAATGATGCAAAATAAAGAACACACCTACACAAATAATATGTCACCTAACTCGATTTAATCAAGATGGCATCGAACCATCCTCCAGCATTTGCAACCTCTTAGCCTTGATAAAAACACTCATCGCTTCTCCTTTTAACAAAAGGCTGAGGCCCGTGCTGCCCTCTGTTCAAAAGTCTGACTCGTGTATCAGCCGTGGGTCAAACTGACAACTTGCCCCCATTCAAAAGTGAAATTGACACACTTAACTTGCTGAAGACACCTGTTGCGTGAAAATGAATAAAGTGTTCAGTCCAAATCCTAACGTACATTTCCCAACCCTGTAAATTTAACTGCTTGAGAAATAAGGGCTGGTTTAGCTCACTCGGCTAAATCGCTGGCTTTTAAAGCAGACCAAGCAGGCCAGCAGCACGGTTCGATTCCCGTACCAGCCTCCCCGGACAGGCGCCGGAATGTGGCGACTAGGGGCTTTTCACAGTAACTTCATTGAAGCCTACTCGTGACAATAAGCAATTTCCATTTCCAATAGGATTAGGTCAATAGCAACATTTTTACTATATACTACTCCAGATGCAATCATTGGAATGTACCCAAAGATATCCCCCAAAACACAGAAGCAAAATTCAAAGGCGATGCATATTTCTGAAGTCTTTATCCTTTTAATCAGTGCACAGATGTCAAATTGGTGTGAAGGTCACCTTCATGCTCCCCAGGGTGGAGTATAATAAACCATCCCATTTATTCCACACAATGTCACAAATTATATTTAAAAACAATTTAAGCAGATGTGAGTAGAGTTCCTGATGCTTCAGTACCCAAGTTAACTCCACAGAATGATAGATATAAGTATTGGATTACTCACAAATCATTTGGTTGGGTAAATTCATAACAACGCTTAAAGAAAGCATAAGGAATAGGAAGCGAATTCGATCATACAGCCCCCTCCAGGCTGTCCCATCTTTCAATAAGGTCATGGCTGACCCTGAACGTCAATTCCACTTTCCCGTGATCAGTTGCTGTCATCAAGTCAAAAATCAATCGATCCAAGTCTTACATTGAAAAACTGACCATCCACAGATCTCAAAGATAGGTTAAAGGTTCACAACCCTCTGAAGTGAAGAGAGTTCTCCTCATCTCAAGCCTAATTGGCCAACATTATCCTGAACCTATTCCTCCTGGTTCTGCATCTCCAGATAGGGAAAATACCCTCTTTCAGCAGGTAATTCAACACAGTGTTGTCATCTCTGAATCATGTGTGTTTCAATAAAGTCACCTCACATTCTTCTGAACTTCAGACAACACAGGCCCACTCCTTCCAAATGTGGGAAAGAAGTCTGTTTAATTGATGCTCCTACCACCAAATTAAGTATCCAACCTTTTCACCACTGTCTTACTGTGGCTTCATCATATACTACTTACAGAATTCATGACAGTAACTCACCTTCTCAACTCCCAACCCTGAGAACACAGAGAAGGTCAAGCACAATAGAGACATAGCGCGCGATCCAATGGTCACATTACGCCAGAAAAGCAGTGCGCTGCGATGCAGCACAGTCGATAAAAGCCAGGGGACCCCGTTCCTGGGAACTACCCGGCTCGTAACGCCCATGAGATCCAACGCGATCTCGCAAGTCATTATGTAAATCCCGCCCATTGTGGGCGGAATCAACTTTTGCCAAATCTGTATATGAGAGTGAGACAGTGAGTCTAATATGCAGATTTCCAAGGTACCTGAGGCTTTGGAATTCATCCTCTTTGCCTCGGAGACCTCGGGCGAGTGCCATTCAGCAATGGTGGAACAGCACTCGTGGGGTCCACCGAGAGGATCAGAGACCCCCAGCTGCATGCCCTTTGGGCAGGGTGGTGTCCTGGCACTGCTGGTGCCACCTGGGCGCCCTGGCTGTGTAGTGGGGGGGGGGGGGTGAGACCTGGGAAGGCCATAACTTCTAATAACTGTACATATAGTGAACATATACTCCGACTCTATTATAGATTAAATAGCAGATAAAACTGAGACAGATCTCACAAATTGACTCAGTCCACTCAGCATTTGGATGGCACTGTGGCTTCGGAGCGCCGGGGTCCCGGGTTCGATTCCCCGCTGGGTCGCTGTCTGTGCGGAGTCTGCACGTTCTCCCCGTGTCTGCGTGGGTTTCCTCCGGCTGCTGCGGTTTCCTCCCACGGTCCAGGGATGTGCAGGTTGGGTGGATTGGCCATGCTAAAGTGCCCTTAGTGGCCAAAAAGGTTAGGAGAGTTATTGGGTCATGGGGATAGGGTGGATGTGAGGGCTTAAGTGGGTCGGTGCAGACTTGATGGGCCAAATGGCCTCCTTCTTTACTGTATGTTCTATGTTCTATGTATGTACTCAGTTCTGAAATAGTCATTTTGGACTTGAAACTTTGTTTCTCTCTCCACAGATGTCACCAGACCCACTAAAGTGTTCCAGCACTTTGTTTTTATTTCAGATCTGCAGCATTTTGTTCTTATGTACTAATAATCCATCATCACCGAGTTAAAGCCCTACAACCTCTTGCCTAACACCATTGAGGGAGTAATACCATCACAAGGAGGGCAGCGGTTCAAAAAGACGCATCATCAGCGAGAGACGGACAACAAACGTCATCTTCACGGTATCGCAAACATCACAAGACCAAAATTTTAAAAACACACAAGCGACGGCCAATGATTTTTTTTTTGTTTAAATTAGGTTATTAACTCCATTTTCTGGCAGTAAAATTTGTAAATCAGCAAACTTTTATGCCTCTGTTTTAATAAACCAGACCAACTTAGCACTTTCAGCAACTTGTTTGGCGCCAATGGCGGCTCTTCCTTCGCCTATTTGAGGGATTTTATTCCCTTATCGAAGTTATGCCTGGACTTCTCACTATTAGATGATCACCACAATGCAACTTTTTGCCACAAGCATTCAGTCACATTCGGCAAAATTGGGCACTTCAGATCTGCTTAAACCTCGGACACTGCAAAAGGATCACGAACCGATAGGACTGGCGGACAACTATTCATGTTTACGAACAAAGTCACATTTCCAGGAAGCACATGCTTCATAGCTACTTGTCATTGTGACTGATAATGATGCATCCATTACAAATTAGCTTTTTGATGAGAGGAATGTAGAGTTATAAAAGATGCAATGCTTCGATGTAAATCATCAAGAAAGTTGCCTTGTGATGAATTGTAATATATGAGATGGGATAGTCATATCCAGGAAGCTATTTGACAAAGTGTCTATATTTCTCTCCTGATAGTTGCTGGCAGACCTGCTGTTTTTCCAGATCCTCTGTTCTTATTCCAGCATCCGCAGCATTTTGCTTATTTTAGCTATCAAACATGGTTTTTCTTTCAATAGTAACATAAGAATCTATAGTCCAGATTAAAAAAGATCACTTGATCATGCAATACTATAATATATACATTTAGAACATGCCAATAGCCATTTCTGTCACCACTGGGCAAACTCACTGGCCCTTGCATCTTTTATTTCTCAATGGCAACTTCCATCAGAACGCAAAGGCAAGTTTCATAATCTTTCAATATCTCACCCACTGATATTTAAATGTGTTGGAGAAAGCAGTTCCAGACTTGGGGGACAATGGTCCAACTACTATTGTTCATTATGCGCAACCCTCAGCTTTTATTTATTCGGAGCACTGTTTAAATCAATCAAAGGGAATCTACCATGATTGCATATCATTGTTTAGCCGCACCGCCTGCGGCACTGATTTCACCAAATAACAAGCAGAGTCTGGCTCCTGAGATGTGCGAGGTTAGGGTGGGCTCAAAGCCAAAACTCTGTCATGCACACGGTTATTAGTGCTGCACCTGTCCAACACCCGTGCTGAATGCTACAACAAATCTGTGAATTCAATACTGCTCCCTTTGCTGTCACTACATATTCCACAACAAGATAGCAAGCCACTTCTTTGAATTAATTTCCAATTAGCAACAAAATGAGAGTATTTGTTTCAAAGAAACACATTTCATTCTCTTGTAAATTTTCTGAAGAGTATTTACTGCCCTTTGCTGAAAAAAGGACCGTTTCTTATTCCGTCAATAAAGCAAGTCACGATCATTTCTCCCAACCTGCTCACCATCA
The DNA here is from genome assembly GCF_902713615.1 of Scyliorhinus canicula. Lineage (NCBI taxonomy): Eukaryota > Metazoa > Chordata > Chondrichthyes > Carcharhiniformes > Scyliorhinidae > Scyliorhinus > Scyliorhinus canicula. The sequence goes on along the minus strand of NC_052156.1, from coordinate 25,502,084 downwards.
AACCCTTGGCCAAATTCTCTTCAGGTTCCAGACTGAAACCAAAATGGCCGTTGTGCGTTCCATGTGACCATACCTAAGCATCCTCGTTGAGCTTGCTGACATACATGTAATGCCTCAATTTTAAAATCCTCCTATTTGTTCTCAAATTACTCCATTACATCTCTCCCTATCTCTGTAACCTCCTCCAGGCCTATAACATCCCAGATTTCTGTACTTGTCTAATTCTGGTCACTTGAGCACCCCCAATTTTAAGTGCTCCACCATTGTTGTTCACGGCTTCAGCTGCCAGGAACCCGAGTACTTGAATTCCCTTCCCAGGCCCCTTCACATGCTGCCTCCCTGTCATCCTTTAAGACACCCTTAAAATCCATTCTTTGGCCAAGCTTTTGGCCATCTCCCTTAAGATTGCCTTATGTGGCTCCCTGTGTCAAATGCTGCTTTGAAGCACTCCAGTGAAGTGCCTTGGGCTGTTTTATTGCATTAATAAAGAACTGCTGTAGTTGTTGTTATAAAAGGTGACAGAAAACCAAAAATTAGACCTGGACCTTTTGTTAAACAGCTGTCGGAGATACAATACTCACAGGGTAAAGGTTTGAAATGTGCCACATGTTTATGAGAAATCACCATGATTAAAAGATCATCATTTTACAACTCGTCAACACTATGGATTAAAACATAACTGAACCATTTATCTGTGATAGTCGCACCTTTCCTTTCTTCCAGTGAATCCTGCAATGGTGCAGCACAGAAGGCCATTCAGCCCATCATGCAGCTGTGCATTATTTAGAACATAGAACAGTACAGCACAGAACAGGCCCTTCGGCCCTCGATGTTGTGCCGAGCAATGATCACCCTACTCAAACCCACGTATCCACCCTATACCCGTAACCCAACAACCCCCCACACCCTTAACCTTACTTTTAAGGACGCTACGGGCAATTTAGCATGGCCAATCCACCTAACCCGCACATCTTTGGACTGTGGGAGGAAACCGGAGCACCCGGAGGAAACCCACGCACACACGGGGAGGACGTGCAAACTCCACACAGACAGTGACCCAGCCGGGAACCAAACCTGGGACCCTGGAGCTGTGAAGCATTTATGCTAACCACCATGCTACCGTGCTGCCCTCACGGACATATCCACACTTCTGCTCTTTCCCCACAGCCCCACAAAACCTCCCATTTTGAGGATTTAACCAATTCCTCTGAGAAAGTTGTGACTGGATTCTCTTCCACGGTCCCCTTCAGGCAGTGCCTTTCAGCTTTCAGGTATCGATCTTACTTCATTACCCAGTTCATACACTTAAATAACATATTCTCTAAATATTTTCTTTGTTGTTGTTGGGGGGTGGATAAATTCAGTCATTTACGCCCATTAAACTGCCTAAGTCCAATATGTGACTGAACTTCGATGTCTAAAGGTACCACGCCTCAGGAGATTACTTAATTTTCTATTCGAGCGACCTCCCTGTCCGTCCTAATGTTTATTTGTGAGCATGTTATTATTGTGGCTCTACCCCCAACAAAAAACTGAACTAATGGTGTATTAAGTATTGGATAGCTTCAAAAAGTTGAGAGAGCCTTTTATGGAATTAGCCTGTATTAGATTTAAACCCAAGTGCGAGTGATGAAAGGTCAGCTATTGTTTGTGTGGGGGTTGGGGTGGTGGTGGTGGTGGTGGTGGTGGGGGGGGGGGGGGGGGGGGGGGGGGGGGCAATGGTCCAGTGGTAATGTCCCTAGATCACTGATCAAAGGATCCAGGCTAATGCTGCGGACACATGGGCTAGGATATGCCGGGATGGCAAATTTGATGGGCCAGCCAAAGGTCCGTTGAACTTGGGTAGAAAGTTCCAGCCTTGGGAAGGACTGGAATGTCAAGGCCATTGCCTCAAATGCCACCATGGTGGCTGGTGGAATTTATTTCACAATGCATAAATCTGGAGTATAAAGCTTGTCTCAGAAATGGTGGCCAGGAAACTATCATCGATTGTCGTTGAAAAGAAATTCCTATCTGGTTCACCGATGTTTTCGCAGGGAGGAAATCTGCCATCCTTACCCAGTCTGGCTTACATGTGACTTCGGACCCACTGCAATGTGGCTGACTCTTAACTGCCCCCTGAAATGGCCCAGCAAGGCATCAGTTCAAGGGAAGTGAAGGATGAGAAACAAGTGCTGGCCTTGCCAGCAGTTCCCACATCTCATGGAAGAAAGGAAAATAATAACTCGTCTTCATTTCGTTAATCATATTAAATCAATTTTCGGACTAAACAACACAAATGAACTCTCAACCCAACACCTGTGCTCTGCACTAATTTACATGAAATGAGTCATTTTATCAAGTCAATGCACAATTTTGAACATTTTATTTTTAAAAACACGCTGTTATCTTAAGATTTTTTGAAGTTGCAGATTAGTTGAAGGGGACAGAAGCGGTACACTTGAGTTATTCTAATTACCTCAGTGAAGAGCTTGCAATTTAAATGGGTCAATTATAACGTGTACACTGTAGTCAGAAGCTTGCATTGTACCTCATCAGAGCCACTGCTTCATGCTGTAACTCAGATTATTATTCAATGCCATCCAGAATTGTTACTAAATATTCAGGTATTTCATGCAGCAATGTCATCCGTTAATCCCTGAAAGTTGCAAACCAGTGCCTTGGTCTTCTATATTCTACACTAGTACAATTTATTTTTCAGACCTTAACAATATCATGCACGAAAGACACACAAAAGGAGAGTATATGCTGTTGGAGAAATCAGTAATTCTGCTGCAAATTGTGCTCAAAAATGCCTTGGTCTGAAAATTTGCTGCTGGAAGGATCCTAAGACATCTTGCCACCAGGGTACATGCCATGGTGGAGCACCCTCCTCGGGACCGTAAGATCCCACCAGTGGGAATGGCCGGAATATCCCACCTATAGTAATCTGCATATTAAGAGCAGCAGATTTGCAAGTTCTTAAATCAAACCCAAAGCCTGCTACAAACCAGTGTAATAAGGAAGTGTATTAAAATATATATATATTTTAAATTGCATCCACATGAGCACAGAAGTAATAAGAGATGATGGCCATGCTGCCGTTGAGACTGCACTATCATTCAATACAATCATGGCAGATTTTCTACCTCATCTCCTGTCATGGGAGTGTCCCTTTAAGAAAGGTTTGTGTCTTATCACATGGCTTCAGTGATGTAATTTGTGTGGATGGAGCTGGGCTGTGGCTCTGTGAATTTCTACTTTCACTTTGCGTTTTGGACTGATTAGAACTGCACAGGTTGAAAGAAGTGTTTTTCTCGATCTTCATTTTAAAAGCTGTTTCCAGACTACTTGGTAACTCAGAAGAGATAATTGCTTTTTGGAAGGAATTCAAATCTGCTGTTTGGAAAGGAGAACAGAATATCAATAACAATCTTATATAAGTGAGAATGCCATGTGCTGGGCCATACCTTTGAAAAGGGGTTTCTGGTTTTACTTGGATTTTGTTATTGAATTGGAACAGTTAAGGAGGAATTCATTAAGTATTATACATAGATTAACGTAGCTGTGTGAGGTCTTTGTGTTTGTAATTGATAAAAGTTCTTGCTGTTTGTGTTTATACAAATGTTAACTAAATTCTTAGAAGAAAGCTTGTTATTTTGATTAAAAGCGCCTAAGAAGTCTGTTGAATAACACCAGAAAGGCATGGGTGAGATTCTCCGCAAACGCGGAGAATCGTAAAGGCTGCCGTGGGACAGGCCGTGACCAACGGCAGCCTTCACGGCCACTTCTGGGGCCGATTCTCCCCCCCGGGCGGGGCTAGGAGCGCGGCCCCATGCATCACAGCAGTTGACGCGGCCGATGACGTCAGCCACGCATGCACAGGTTGGACAACGCCAACCCGCGCATGCGCAGTTGGCATCTTTTCCCTCAGCCGCCCCGCAGGACGTGGCGGCTTGATCTTGCGGGGAGGCGAGGGAAAAGAGTGCGTCCGTTACGGATGCACGGCCCACGATCGGTGCCCACCGATCGCAGGCCTATGCCCCCCTTGGCACGGTGGTGGTACTGCCGTGCCAATCGGGCCCAGATTCCCCAAACGAGCAGGTGTGTTTGCTGCCGTGTTGAAACGGGCGTGAAGGCCCGTCCGCTCGGCCCATCGGCCTCGGAGAATCGGAGAAAAAACGGCGAGCGGCGATTCGTGGCGTGGGTCGGGCATGGGGGGGGAGAATAGCGGGAGGGCATGAAAAATGTCGGGAGGCCCTCCCACTATTCTCCCACCCGGCGTAGGGGGGGCGGAGAATCGCACCCCATGGTCTTGTGTTCATCTCAGCCAAATTTATCAATTATAGGTCAGGTGAACTCCATAATATACTTTGGAGTTTTCTAAACCCTGGCCCATAACACTCCGTTTTCCTGCTCATTCTTTTTATCCATTTTTTGAAGCATATTTTCACACAAACTTTGTTTCTCTTTGGGGAACTCTGTTAGAAGGATTTCCAGGTTGGTTATCAACCCATTGAACCATGTCATGAGTTCTCCTTCAGTCGTCAAATGATGGCATGGAACTTGAACCCAGGGGCAATGATGCTATCATTGCACCGCAGGGCATCCTGGGAGTTACCATTGACCAGAGGCTCAGAAACTAGAGTCTCAAAAACCAGAAATATTCACTCCTTCCACAACTGGCGTACAGACAACCGTGTGTGTCAGCCACAAGATGCATTGAACAACTCACCAAGGCTCCTTTGACTGTACCTTCCAAACCTGTAGCCACAAGCATCTAGAAGAACAAGGGCAGCAGGTGCATGGGAACTTCATGAGCTGCATGTTCCCATCCAAGCCACACACCATCCTGACTTGAAAATGCATTGCATTCCTCTATTGCTACTGGGTTAAAATCCTGGAACAACCTCCCTAATAGCACTATGGGTGTACCTACACTACATGCCTGCAGTAGTTAAAGAAGTAGGCTCATTGCTCCATTCACAAGGGCAATTAGGGAAAGGCAATAAATGTTCATCTAGCAAGCGATGGCCACATCCCGCGAAAAAATAAACAAAATTCTTACAATCATTTTTATATCCCCAGCTAGTTTACCCTCATATTCTCCCCTTCCCCTTTTTATGAACTTTGTGCTGGTCTTATCCTGGTTTCTAAAACACGCCCAATCCTCAGGCTTACCACTATTCTTTGCAGTTTTATAAGTCTCTTCAATGGTCTAACAGGGAATGAAGGGATATGAGGAATAGGCCAGAAAATGGAGCTGATGCCCAAGATTAGCGATGGTTGGAATAAACAGCTGAGCAGGCTCGACAGGCCATATCTTTTTTTATTTATTCAAGTGACATGTAAGTGGGCAATAAAAGGAGTCCACACAGAGTTGTAGAGAAAAACAAAGCTTATTTGATTGAACACGTTAACTATGTACACTGCTCCAGTACAGCGCCGGCCCTAGGGTTGCTGGCGCCCCGGGCAGGCTGAACTTCAGCGCCCTTTGGGGGGGGGGGGGCCGGGGGGGCCCGGGGCCGGGGGGGGGGGGGGGGGGGCGAGGCGGGGGGGGGGGCGGATGGAGGGGCGGCCGGAGGGGAGGGGCGCTTTGGGGGGGGGGGGGGCGCTTTGGGGAGGGTGGCCGCCCTGGGGAGGGCGGCCACCGCGGGAGGGCGGCCACCGCGCATGCGCTGGTTGGCACCGGCCCAACTACGCATGCGCGGGACCCGAGTCTCTGGCGCCCCCTAACACATGGCGCCCCGGGCGACTGCCCGAGTTGCTGGTACCTTGGGCCGGCCCTGCTCCAGTAGTTCCCAATGGGTCTTCTCTAGTCATGCCTGACTGGTCAACTCTATTTACACAAAGGCACTTTGACTTAGTTACGAGCCCCTGCCTCATTATCAGGGGAGCTCGTATTCCGCAAGCTCCACGAAGTAGTGGATCATCCCTACGGGATAGCGTGCAGGTGATAACATCCCTCGCCGACAAATCTGAAGAATCCTCCAAAGTCCATGGCGAGGGAGGATGCCAGACCCTCTTGACGTTTGGCTGGATGTCGGGCGTATATATCTCGAGGACAAACACCACCTCCGGCATGAACGTCATGGGGGTTTCAGTTCCAGACGTTGTGGATCCGAGTGTTCCCCATCGGAGGTCGCCTGTGGAAGCACAGTGGTTAGTACTGGTGCTTCACAGCTTCAAGGTACCAGGTTCGCTTCCCGCTTGTGTCACTGTCTGTGTCGAGTCTGCACGTTCTCCCCGTGTTTGCCAGGGTTTCCTCCGGGTGCTCCGGTTTCCTCTCGTAAGTCCCGAATAACGTGCTGTACGGTGAATTCAACATTCTGAATTCTCTCTCTGTGTACCCAAACAGGTACATAGAATTCTAATCAGTAAGGGAATCAAGAGTTATGGGGATAAAGCAGGAAAGTGGAGTTGAGGATTAACACATCAATGTGTCATGATCTCATTGAATGGCAGAGCAGACTCGATGGGTCAAATGATCTACTTCTGCCCCTAGGTCTCATGGTCTTCTGTTCTTATGGAATGTTACTTGCCAGTTGTCAGCTAAAGCCTAAAAGTTGCCCAGGCCTTGCTATATTTGGGCACAAGCCTCAGTACCCGAGGAGTGCCAAATGCTACTGAACATGGTGCAATCATCAGTGAACATCCCCACCATAATGGATAAAGCAGCTGAAGATGGTTGGGTGTAGGGCACAGCCATGAGGAACTCCTGAAGCGATGTCCTGGGACTGAGATGATTGACCTCTAACACCACAACCATCTTCCTTCATGCTCAGTATGACTCCAACCAGTGGGGAGTTTTCCCCCTGATTCCCATTGGCTCCAGTTTTGCTAGGCTCCTTGATGCCACACTTGGTCAAATGCTGCCTTGGTGTCAATGGCAGTCACTCTCACCTCACCTCTGGAGTTCAGCTCTTTTGTTTATGTTTGGACCAAGGCTTTAACGAGTTCAAGAGCCGAGTGACCCTGGCAGAACCCAAACAAAGCAGCAGTTATTTTCAATTTTAAAAATTGGGGCAATTTTAATGTAAAGTTGTTGCAACAGTCATGGCATCGGGAAGATTACCAGTTTTACACCTAATGTACACGCTACTTAAGTCACATGGTGGATATAATACTGGCATTCTCCCCAGTCCCGTGGACAGGTGAGTGAAGATAATATTGCACGGTAGCACAGTGTTAAGCACAGTTGCGTCACAGCTCCAGGGTCCCAGGTTCGATTCCCGCTTGGGTCACTGTCTGTGCAGAGTCTGCACGTTCTCACCGTGTCTGCGTGGGTTTCCTCCGGGTGCTCCAGTTTCCTCCCACAGTCCAAATATGTGCAGGTTAGGTGGATTGGCCATGATAAATTGCCCATAGTGTCCAAAAGAAAGGTTAGCTGGGGTTACTGATTTACAGTTACAGTTACAGGTGGAGGTGTGGGCTTATGTAGGGTCCTCTTTCCAAGAGCCTGTGCAGACTCGATGGGCCGAAGGGCCTCGTTCTGCACTGTAAATTATATGATTCTATGATACACCCAAAGTTCTCACAACTGTGATATGTAGGTTCTTGAACTCATTACAGCCTTGGTTCAGAATACTCCATATGACGAGTTATTCAATAAAAGAAAAAGATGAGAGGGTAACTTTCACAAGGGAGGGGGGCAAAGAAAGACATTCCAGGACATCGCTTCAGGAATTCTTCAAGGCCGTGCCCTAGGCCCAACCATCTTCAGCTGCTTTATCCATCATGGTTGGGGATGTTCACTGATGATTGCACCATGTTCAATAGCATTTGGAACTCCTCGGATACGGAGGTTTGTTCCCTTCCCAGTAATCAAATTAAAGTGGCATCTTTCATACTGGTGCTGATTGTCAGCAGAGACTGCACCGTGAAGAGGAAAAAGCTCATTAGTCAGTGGGTGAACACATGCCCACAAGAGTAGTGACCACCTCCGCTCCCCCCACCCCACCATCCCATGGGAGAAATGTACTTGGAGAGAGACCCAAAAAGGGAGATAAATATTCATTAACATTCATCATAAAATTATCACAAAAATTATATTCTTCAAATGGCCTACTTTCTGTTACAACATTATGGGTATAAGAAGTCTAAAAGTCAAGTATATTTATCTTAAAGCACATTCAATAATTAATTTTATTTAAAAAAACAGTAATAGAGGGTGTTTATTCAGTAAATATGATTTGTCTGCACATTGTAGACTGAACATTGGGTTTTTACAACATAGAGGGTCGAAAATGGAGACTTCCGGTGTGCACCATGGAGTGAGTGATCAGACAGAGGCAGCTCCTGCCCAAGGTTACAGAAAAGAGCTCTTTTTTGGGCGGCATGGGTTGGAATTTCGATGAAAAGGCGTAGGTGAATGTTCGAGGAGTACTTTCCCCCAGGAATAGTATGTTTCTTGGTTATCAGACCCTCAGAAACAGTGCAAGATTGGGCTGAAGCAGCAGCAGACAAAAGCCTCTGCAAGCATGCAGGCGGGGGAAGGGCCAGCTTAGAGGCCTCAAGCTGACTTGAGGGCCTTTATGAAAGCTGAATTCTAGCAGCAGAGGGAAGAACTGTGAAAAGATCTCACCAAGGCCATTGAAGAAGCGGGGACGGACTTCCGGTAGCGGTGATGCGGAGCTAAGCCGCACGCTCAGTGGCTCCCGCTATTTTCGGACTTTGGGGTTCTTTTAAGGGCTCGTAGTGGTGCTGTTTGGACTTTTCCCCATGTGGGAACACTCCTTCTCAGATTCTCCGCCGGTGGATGGCCTGGACTAGGAGTGGAGCGGTCAGAAAATCGGCTTTGGTAACTTCCGGTTGCGGCTATGCGGAGCTAAGCCGAACCGCAGCTCCGGCTACTTAAGGACTTTTGGGCCGATTTGAGGGCCCCAAACAGCGCTGTCTCGACGAATCACGGTGGGGGAAGGTGTCTAGAGGAGCATTCCCCATAATTTATGGTGCTCACCCGGAGTGGGGCAAAGGAAAAAGCTGCAGCAGCTCCCCAAGAAAAGCGGGGGAAGAAGGACAAAATGGCGGCCGGCGGAACACCCGAGGACTGGTGGAAGTGGGCGCAGGAGCAGCAGGCCTCTCTTCTGCGCTGTTTTGCGGAGCTGAAGGCTGAGTTGCTGGACTCCCTGAATGCGACTACCAACAAGCTGCTTGGGACCCAGGCGGCCCAGGAGGTGTCCATTCAGGAGTTGCAGCAGCAGGCCGCTGAGCGGGAGGAGGAGGCCGTGGTCCTCGTGGGGATAGTGGAGTTGCAAGAGGCACTTCACAAAAAGTGGCAAGACCGCTTGGAGGACCTGGACGTTCGCACGAGACGAAATAATTTGAGGATCCTGGGCCTGGCGGAGGGGCTGGAGGGGTCGGATCTCCCGTCGTACGTGACCACGATGTTGAGCTCGTTGATGGGAGCGGGGTCCTTCCATTTGCCCCTGGAGCTTGAGGGAGCTCACAGAGTGCTGGCCAGGAGGCCTAAGGCAAATGAACCCCCGCGGGCGGTGCTGGTGCGGTTCCATCGATTTAGTGACCGGGAGTGTGTGCTGCGCTGGGCCAAGAAAGAGAGGAGCAGCAAGTGGGAGAATTCGGTAGTGCGAATCTACCAGGACTGGAGTGCGGAGGTGGCAAAGCGGCGGGCCGGGTTCAACCGGACGAAGGCGGTGCTGCATGCCAAGCAGGTCAGATTTGGAATGCTGCAGCCTGCGCGTCTGTGGGTGACATATAAGGACCGGCACCACTACTTCGAGTCCCCGGAGGAGGCGTGGGCCTTTGTACAGGCGGAGAAGCTGGACTCGAACTAGGGTCTGGGGACACACTATGGCCGTTGCTGTTTTCGCTGTTGCTGTTCTTCAATTTTGACACGTGTTTTTTTTATGCTGGTTTTCTTTTTGCTCTGTTTCCGGGTGGGTTTGTCTGTTGGGTATGGGTGTGGGGTATGTGGGGAACGTTGGGGATATGTGCTTTATATATTCTCTTCTGTACGTGGCTGGGGGTTGGGGTGAAACTGGATTTTGGGGCGCTGTCAGAAGGGTGGGGTGTGGCAGCGTGAAAGCGCGGGCTTTCCTCTGGTTTCCCGCGCTGTGGGGCAGGGGGGCGGAGCTGGAGGTGGGGACGTGGCCTCTACTGGTATTCTTTCCCGCGCTAAAGCGGTGCCAAGGAGGTGTGGCAAGAGGGGGAGGACCCGATGCCCGGAGGGGATGGGTTTTGGCGGAACTCACGGAAGTACCATGGAGGGTGTGTCGCGGCAAGGAGGGGTCCTAGCCTGGGGGGGGGGGGGGGGGGGGGGGGGGGGGGGGTGGAGTTGGGGGGGGATACCGGGTTGCTGCTGGAATGGCCAGGAAGGAGCTGGTGTGGGCCGGGGGGGTAGAGGAGAGGCGTTATCGCCATGGGGAACGGGTCAGGCGGGGCGAGCTGGCCTGGGGCGAGCAGTCGATAAGCTATGGCTAGCTGGCGGGGGAGAGGGGCGGGTTGCCCTCTGATCGGCTGATTACTGGAACGTGAGGGGTCTGAATGGTCCGGTTTAAAAGAACTAGGGTATTTTTCATCTGAAGGGCTGAAGGCGGACGTGGCTATGCTCCAGGAGACCCACCTGAAGGTGGCGGACCAGGTTCATCTGAGGAAGGGGTGGGTGGGGCAGGTTTTTCACTCAGGATTGGATGCGAAGAACCGGGGGGTGGCGATTCTGGTGGGGAAGAGGGTGGGGTTCGAGGCGGCTGAGGTGGTGTTGGACAAGGATGGCAGATATATTATGGTGAAGGGTAGGCTGCAGGGAGAGAAGGTGGTGCTGGTTAATGTATATGCCCCGAATTGGGATGATGCCGGCTTCATGAGGCACTTGTTGGGCCGCATTCCGGACCTGTAGGCAGGGGGCCTGATCATGGGGGGAGACTTTAACACAGTGCTGGATCCCCCACTGGACCGGTCCAGTTCAAGGACGGGTAGGAGACCGGCGGCGGCCAAAGTGCTGAGGGGGTTTATGGACCAGATGGGAGGGGTGGATCCCTGGAGGTTTGGGAGGCCGAGAGCGCGGGAGTATTCCTTTTTCTCCCATGTCCATAGGGTCTATTCCCGAATAGATTTTTTCGTCCTGAGCAGGGGATTGATCCCGAAGGTGCAGGATGCCGAGTATTCGGCCATAGCAATTTCAGACCATGCTCCGCACTGGGTCGATCTGGAGATGGGGGAGGCGCGGGACCAGCGCCCGCTCTGGCGCCTGGATGTGGGGATGCTGGCTGATGAGGAGGTGTGTAGGAGGGTCCGGGGAAGTATTGAGGGGTATCTTGATACCAACGACACGGAGGAGGTCCGGGTGGGGATGGTCTGGGAGGCTCTGAAAGCAGTGATCCGGGGGGAGCTGATCTCCATCCGGGCCCATAGGGAAAGGAGGGAGAGGAAGGAGAGGGAGAGACTGGTGGGTGAGCTCCTGGATGTGGACAGGAGATACGCGGAGGCACTGAAGGAGGGGTTGCTGGGGTAACGGCGCAGTTTTCAGGCTAAATTTGACTTGTTGACCACCAGAAAGGCGGAGACACAGTGGAGGAGGGCGCAGGGCGCGGTATATGAGTATGGGGAGAAGGCGAGCAGGATGTTGGCGCATCAGCTCCGCAGGCGAGATGCGGCTAGGGAAATTGGTGGAGTGACAGATAGGGGTGGGAATGTAGTGCAGAAGGGGACAGAAGTAAATGGGGTCTTTAGGGACTTCTACGAGGAACTGTACCGGTCGGAACCTCCGATGGGGAGAAGGGGGATGGAGAGCTTCATGAACAGGCTATGTTTTCCAAGGGTTCAAGGGGAGCTGGTAGAGGGGCTGGGGGTGCCGATAGAGTTGGAGAAGCTAGTCAGGGGGATTGGACAAATGCAGTCAGGTAAGGCGCCGGGGCCGGACGGGTTCCCGGTGGAATTTTATAAAAAGTATGCGGATCTGGTGGGCCCCCTGTTGGTGCGAGCCTTCAATGAGGCATGGGAAGGGGGGGCTTTGCCCCCGACGATGTCGCGGGCACTGATCTCTCTGATCCTGAAGCGGGATAAGGACCCCTTGCAGTGTGGATCATACAGGCCTATCTCGCTCCTCAATGTTGACGCTAAGTTGCTGGCGAAGGTCCTGGCCACCAGGATAGAGGACTGTGTGCCGGGGTGATACACGAGGATCAGACAGGATTTGTCAAGGGACGGCAGCTCAACACGAATGTACGGAGACTGCTAAATGTTATTATGATGCCGGCAGTGGAGGGGGAGGCTGAGATAGTGGTGGCGCTGGATGCAGAGAAAGCGTTTGATAGAGTTGAGTGGGGGTACCTGTGGGAGGTGTTGGAGCGGTTCGGATTCGGGGAGGGATTCATCAAATGGGTGAGGCTGCTCTACGCGGCTCCGATGGCAAGAGTAGTTACCAGTGGAAGGAGATCGGAGTACTTTAGGCTCTACCGTGGGACCAGGCAGGGGTGCCCCCTGTTCCCCTTGCTCTTTGCACTGGCGATTGAACCTTTTGCAATGGCGTTGAGGGAGTCAGGGAGATGGAGGGGTCTGGTGCGGGGTGGGGAGGAACATCGTGTATCGCTGTATGCGGACGACCTGCTGTTGTATGTGGCGGACCCAGAAGGGGGAATGCCGGGGGTGATGGAGCTGTTAGCAGAATTAGGGGCTTCTCGGGCTATAAGTTAAATTTAGGCAAGAGCGAGGTATTTGTAGTACACCCGGGTGATCAGGAGGAGGGAATTGTGAGACTCCCATTTAAGAGGACAGTGAAGAGTTTCAGATACCTGGGGGTGCAGGTGGCCAGGAGTTGGGGGACTCTCCATAAGCTTAATTTTACCAGGCTGGTGGAGCAGATGGAGGAGGAATTTAAAAGGTGGGACAAGGTGCCGCTATCGTTGGCGGGTAGAGTGCAGTCCGTCAAAATGACGGTTCTCCCGAGGTTCTTGTTCCTTTTTCAGTGTTTGCCCATCTTTATCCCTAGGGCCTTTTTTAGAAGGGTTACGAGCAGCATCATGAGCTTTGTTTGGGCGCATGGGACCCCGAGGGTGAAGAGGGTCTTCTTGGAGCGGGGTAGAGATGGGGTGGGGCTGGCGTTACCCAATCTCTCGGGGTATTATTGGGCGGCCAATGTGTCGATGGTGCGCAAGTGGGTAATGGAGGGGGAGGGGGCAGCATGGAAATGGATGGAGAGGGCGTCCTGTGGAGATACAAGCCTGGGGGCCCTGGTAACAGCGCCGTGGCCGCTCCCTCCCACGAGGTATACCACGTGTCCGGTGGTGGCGGCTACCCTCAAGATTTGGGGGAAGTGGAGGCGACATAGGGGAGAAGTGGGGGGCTCGATAGAGGCTCCGTTAAGGGGGAACCATAGGTTCGTCCCGGGGAACATTGATGGGGGATTTCAGGGTTGGCACAGAGCGGGCGTCAGACAGCTGAGGGACCTGTTTATTGATGGGAGGTTTGCGAGCCTGGGGGAGTTGGAGGAGAAATTTGGGCTCCCCCGGGAAACATGTTCAGGTATCTGCAGGTAAAGGCATTTGCTAGACGGCAGGTGGAGGGATTCCCTTCGCTTCCCGCAAGGCGGGGTGAGTGACAGGATGCTTTCGGGGGTCTGGGTCGGAGAGGGGAAGATATCTGATATCTACAAGGTTATGCAGGAGGCGGAGGAGGCATCAGTAGAGGAGCTGAAAGCTAAGTGGGAGGGGGAACTGGGGGAACAGATCGAAGACGGGACATGGGCTGATGCCCTGGAGAGGGTTAATTCTTCCTCCTCGTGTGCGCGGCTTAGCCTCATCCAATTCAAGGTGCTGCACCGGGCCCACATGACTGGGACGAGGATGATTAGGTTCTTTGGGGTGAAGACAGGTGTGTCAGGTGCTCGGGGAGTCCAGCGAACCATGTCCATATGTTCTGGGCATGCCCGGCACTGGAGGAGTTCTGGAAGGGGGTGGCGAGGACGGTGTCGAGGGTGGTGGGATCCAGGGTCAAGCCAGGATGGGGACTCGCGATTTTTGGGGTTGGGGTGGAGCCGGGAGTGCAGGAGGCGAAAGAGGCCGGTGTGCTGGCCTTTGCGTCCCTAGTAGCCTGGCGAAGGATCTTGCTACAATGGAAGGATGCGAGGCCCCCAAGCGTGGAGACCTGGATCAATGACATGGCGGGTTTCATTTAGCTAGAGAAGGTCAAATTCGCCCTGAGAGGGTCGGTACAAGGGTTCTTTAGGCGGTGGCAACCTTTCCTCGACTTTCTGGCTCAATGATAGGGTACGGGGACAGTAGCAGCAGCAACCCGGGGGGGAGGGGGGGAAGGGGGAGGGAAAAAGGGGGGGGACGATGACTATGTTTGTTATTTAATTTTAATTTATTTTTAAGTTCTTTTGTTGTTCATTGGGGTTGGGGGGGTGGGGGATGTGAAACATGCGTCGATACGGTCTGGGGGGTGTTACAGTTATTATGGGTTATTTTGTTGCATTTCATTGTTTGTCGTTATGTTTTATGTTTTCTGTGAAAAATTCCAATAAAAATTATTTTTTTTTTAAAATAGAGGGTCGGAAATCCAACAAAAATTATTAGGTGTGAACAGATGGGAATTAGAACGTACTGTATTGAGTACAAACTGAGGCACCAAAAGGCAATAAAATGATTAATTGTGTTTAGAAATGTGTGAAAAGGCTTTCTCAATACAGATGAAGTGTTAAAAATCTATATATATTGTGTGGTGGAAGAGAAAGTGTAACATTTGTGCATCCAGCAACCGTATCACTGGGCTTAAAATGAATAAGCAGGTTCATGCAAGCTGTTTCTTGCAACATAGCTAATATGAAGGTTAATTTTGGGAATAGAGTGAACAGATAATGGCATAACTGAGTTTCATTAATCGGTTAAACATGCAGATGCCTTGAACTTCCCAGCCAGATAATTTTTAAATTTGAAGTTCTGGGCACAGCATTGAATGAACTTTGTGCAGAATTTCGTTTCCTTGCTGCATTCTGGAGAGAGTTACATTCGATACACTCGCCAAAGAGGTATCATATCTGAATTCCGTAAAAGTCCTGCCATGCAACCTTGCAGCGGCATCTACAACTGCAATCTTATAAATTGATGCAATGCTGTTGGAATCATAGAATCAAATGATAGAATCAAAGGTGTTCAATGACATGAATAGACTTTGTGTTTTGAGTTGGTGTACGGTAAGAATGACATTTACTTGCAAATTAAAAATATGAAACCAGAGGATTTTGTAAATGAAACAACGCAGGTTAAAAAATGTTCATTACCCAGATTTGGATTCATGTCCACTACCACTACCACACTTTGAGGGTTCCAAAGATTCGGAAACGACAATAACATGACACACAACCACACCGTGGTCTATTTACTGACATTCTTCGCTAATATTTTGTTTTTGCAGCACAGAAATTCTAAGAAGTTAACTGGAGTATTAAGCGGTGGGTCAAATATTAATTATGTTGCTGTTTTACAAGCCGTAATTGTCACCAGTATTTTCTCACTGGCTTGCCCACTGGTGAAAATGTACAATTAAACTGGTGGAATTACTGACCGGCAGGTTCATTTTTTGAGAACTCACAGTAGTTATCCTTTTCAATGAACAACTAACATTATTAATTAAAATGCTCACGTTCCCTTTCCCTGAGTGGGCATACATTTCAGCCGTGTGTTTAAAAGTCATTCAGGTGTTTAAAAAAGATGGTTTTTTTTAAAGTTCCAGCTGACATGTCAACTATATAATAAAGATGTGCCAGGCAGTCAGTGGTTTTAGAACAATAAAGCAGTCTTTCACTTGAGCCAAGTGAAGGAGAGGGAGAGTTCCTACTCCTTTCGAGGTCTAATTATGTCTGCCTAGCTCTCTCTCAGAAGCATCCTGCAGGAACCAATCACTGGCTGTTTTAGAGAGAACACTGTCCCTGGCCGACCCAATCGAACCGACTTCCTCCAAAGCTGTTTTTAAGATTCCCTTAGAACCAACGAGTCTGTATTCTCCTGTCCAAAAACCAAATCCTGGAACACACTGTCATTTTTAGCAGCCTGCCTCAGCTTAAGCCAACTGATTAAAAGGTGCATTCCAATTATGAGTGCGGACACCAAAAATAATAAAATAAAACAGAAGAAATGGGAACAAAATGAAATCAAAAGGAAGGACTATAACTGCTGGATAAACCCAGCCGGTCTGGCAGCACCTGTGAAGAGGAACAGAGTTAATGTTTCGAGTTTTAATAACCTTTCCACAGAATTTATGTCTGCATACTTTGTCCAGATGATTTCAGATTTACCTTAGATTAATGGTCAGGCATCTCATGAAATGAATGGAGTATATTAGAGTAGACCAGAGTAACTAGAATGTCAGCGCTTAAGATGATAATAAAGTGAGACTTCCGGTGGAGGCCATGGAGGGGTAGGTCGCACATTTAATAGCTCCCGCCTGTAACGCACTTTTGGACCTTTTCCCCCCGTTTTTTTTTTGATTTTATGGGATAAAGCAGTGAAGAGTGAGACACTAAGGAGAAATCCCCCTCCGGCGTATGGAGAATTAGACACGAAGTGGCTGTGTGAGACGACACAGTCCTATAAGGGAGACGCAAACAGAGCTGGTTACACGGGACAGCATGGCGGAGGGCAAGGGCCGCGGGGAGAAGGCACAGTGGTCGATGGAGCAGCTGGTGAAATTCTTCAAGGATTGCTTCGCCAAGCTGAAGGAGGACACGCTGGACCCCATTAAGGCTTCGATTGATCAAGTGATTCAGAATCAGGAAACCCATGGGAGAGGGATCCAGGAGGTGGAACAAAAGTTGTCCGAGCACGAGGAGTATATAACCGTGCTGGAAAGCAAGGTGGGGATGATGAACGACCGCCAGAAAAGAATGCAGAAGAAGCTGGAGGACCTGGAGAATAGGTCCAGGAGGCAGAATCTCAGAATTGTTGGCCTCCCTGAAGGCAGTGAGGGATCGGATACGAGGGCTTATGTGATGGACAAGTTGGAGAAGTTGATGGGGGCTGGGGCGTTCCCTCGGCCTCTGGAATTGGACAGAGCGCACAGAGCCCTCGCGAGGAAGCCCAGAGCGAACAAACTGCCGAGGGCCATGGTGGTACGTTTTCACCATTTTATGGACAGGGAACACGGTGGGCCAAGGAAGAACAGAGCAGCAAGCGGGAGAACTGTGAGTTGCGCATAAATCAGGACCTGGGAGCGGATTTGGCCGAGGTGAGCTGGGTTCAATCGGGCAAAAATAACCCTCTTTAAGAAGGGGGTGAGTTTGTGATGCTGTACCCAGCTCGTCTGTGGGTCACACATGAGGAACGGGACTTCTACTTTGAAACGCCAGATGAAGTATGGACCTTTATTAAAGAAATGAAGCTGGAGGTGAATTAAAAGACACTTAAGCCTTGGAGAAGTACTGTGGCAGCAATTTGTGGTGCTGGATTTCAAAAATTTAAGTAGCTCTATGTGAAATAATGGGCTGTGTGGATGGTTAAAGGTTGATCTGCCTTGTTAGAGGGGGGAATGGGCTTTGAATTTAGTTCTGCTATTTGGGTGACTATTTTTCTAAAGTGATTGTTTCTTCACTGTTTTTTCTGTTTGTTTACTGGGGAATGTGATGCTTTTAAAATGTTTATTCCTGTGGGGGGAGAGAGGAGAGCACAATAGGGAGACAGACTGCTTGGTGCCAGGGGCGGCAGCTATCGAGTCAGCATGGGTCAGCTGACTCTCGGAGGCGCAGTGGAGGGTGGACAGGTGTTAAGCTGGAGCTTGACTTGGGGGATTGGGTATTTAGTGTTGTTGCTAAGGGGGTGCTGCTTTGCTGACAGGGGAGGAACTGTTACTAGGGGACAAATGGGAGGTCGGAACGGCGACAGCCCACGTGTGGACTAGAGGAAGTGGAGGGCTCGAGCTCGAGGCTGGCCTAAAAAGGGTGATGGCTAGTCAGCGGGGGGAGCATTGGAAACCCCCCGTCCAGGCTGATCACATGGAACGTGAGAGGACTGAATGGACCGGTCAAGAGGGCTCGCGTGTTCGCGCATTTGAGGGAACTGAAGACAGACATGGCAATGCTGCAAGAGACACATCTAAAGGTTACAGACCAGATGAGATTGAGGAAGGGTTGGGTTAGCCAACTGTTCCACTCAGAACTGGACTCAAAGACCAGGGACGTAGCGATCTTGATCAGCAAACGAGTGGCATTCGAGGCAGAGAGAATCGTGTCAGACAAGGGGGGGTAGGTACATAATGGTGAGTGGGAAGCTGGAGTGGGTGTGAGTGGTATTTGTGAACATATATGCTCCGAATTGGGACGACATGGAATTTATGAGGCGGGTGTTAGGTAAGATCCCAGACTTAGAGTCACATAACCTGATCATGGGAGAGGACTTCAACACAGTCATTGATCTGGAATTGGATCGGTCAAAATCCAGGACAGGGAGGAGGCCGGCCGCGGCAAAGGAATTGAAGGGTTTTATGGAACAGATGGGGGGAGTAGACCCATGGAGGTTTGCACGGCCGAAGGAGTTTTCCTTTTTTTCACATGTCAACAAGGTTTACTCTCGCATCGACTTTTTTGTTCTGAGCAGGGCGCTAATACCGGGGGTGCTGGATACTGAGTACTCTGCAATGGCAGTGTCGGATCATGCCCCAAACTTGGTGGATCTACGGGTTAGTGTGGAGAGAGGGCAACGCCCACTGTGGAGACTGGATGTGGGGTTGCTAGCGGACGAGGCGGTCTGTGGGCGGGTTAACAAGTCCATCCAGAACTATCTGGAAACAAATGATACGGGGGAGGTCTCTGCAGCGACAGTTTGGGAAGCTCTGAAGGCAGTAGTCAGAGGGGAATTAATCTCGATACGGGCCCACTGAGAAAAGGTGGAACGGGCTGAGAGGGATAGATTAGTGGAGGAGATACTCCAGGTGGACAGGAGATAGTCGGAGGCCCTGGACGCGCCCAAGGGGAGTGGCGGAGGTTACAAGTGGAGTTTGGGCTGTTGACCACAGGGAAAGTAGTGTAACAGTTGAGGAAGGCAAGGGGGGGATCTATGAGTACGGTGAAAAGACAAGCAGAATGTTGCCGCACCAGCTCAGGAAAAGAGGCGGCTAGGGAGATAGGTAAAGTAAAGAGTAGAGACGGTAATGCTGTCCTGGACCCAGCGGGGGTGAATGAGGTATTTCAGGGCTCTTATAGTAAATTATATGAGTCGGAACCGCTGGCTAGGATGGAGGGGATGAGGCAATTTCTGGATCAGTTGAGGTTCCCGAGGGTGGGGGAGGACCTGGTGGAGGGGCTGGGAGCCCCAATTGAGATTGAGGAAATAATCATGGGTCTGGAGGGCATGCAGTGGGGCAAGGCCCCGGGGTATGACGGCTACCCGGTGGAATTCGATAAGAAGCTTTCAGAGATATCGAGCCCACTGCTGGTGAGGACATTTAACGAAGCATGAGAGAAGGGAGTCCTCCCCCCAACAATGTCACAGGCCTCAATTTCATTGATCTTGAAACAGGAGAAGGATCCGGAGCAATGCGGGTCATACAGGCCGATTTCTCGACTCAATGTGGATGCCAAACTGCTGGCTAAGATACTGGCCACAAGGATAGAGGACTGTGTCCCAGGGGTGATAGGGGAAGACCAGACGGGATTTGTTAAGGTCAGGCAACTCAAGGCCAATGTTCGAAGGCTTCTAAATGTTATCATGATGCCCTCAGAAGGAAAGGAGGCGGCGGTGGTGATAGCGATGGAGTGGAGAAGGCTTTTGATTGGGTGAAGTGGAATTATCTGTTGGAGGCGCTGGGAAGGTTTGGGTTTGGTGAGGGCTTTATTTACTGGTTGCGGTTGCTCTATCGGGCACCAGTAACGAGCATGTGTACTAACCGGCTGAGGTTGGGGTATTTTGAACTACACCAAGGGAAGAGGCAAGGGTGCCCCCTCTCCCTGTTACTGTTTGCTCTGGCCATAGAGCCATTGGCCATGGCGTTAAGAGCCTCTAGGAACTGGAAAAGGCTGGTTCGGGGGGAGGGGGGGAGGTGTTGAGCACTGGGTCTCGCTCTAAGCAGATGACCTGCTCTTGTCCATTTCGGACCAGCTGGAGGGGTTGGGGAAGTAATGCGAACCCTGGGAGAATTTGGTAATTTTCCAGGGTATAAATTGAACATGGGGAAAAGCGCGATGTTTGCAATCCAGGCTAGAGGGCAGAAGAGACTGGGAGAGCTGCCGCTTAGAATGGGAGGGAAGAGCTTTTGATATCTGGGAATCCAGGTGGCCCGGAAATGGGAGGTACTACACAAGTTAAACCTATCCCGGTTGGTAGAACAAATGGAAGGGGACTTAAGAGATGGGACATGCTCCCACTATCACTGGCGGGGAGGGTACAGACCGTGAAAATGACGGTCCTCCCCAGATTTCTGTTTGTCTTTCAGTGCCTCCCCAACTTCATCCCCAAGGCCTTTTTCAAGCGGGTGAATAAGATTATTTCGGGCTTCATGTGGGCGAGTAAAACCCCGCGAGTGAAGAAAGTGTTGCTGGCGCGCAGTCGGGGGGGGAGGGTGTGTTGGCGCTGCCAAACCTCTGCAATTACTACTATGCGGCTGATATAGCCATGATTAGGAAGTGGGTAGTGGGGGAGGGGTCGGCATGGGAGCGGATGGTGGCGGCGTCATGTAAAGACACCAGTCTGGGAGCATTGTAACGGCACATCTGCTGTTCTCGCCGGTCCATTACTCCACAAGTCCGGTGGTACTGGCGGCTCTGAGGATCTTGGGGCAGTGGGGGAGATATAAGAGTGTGGAGGGAGCATCACTTTGGACCCCGATTTATAACAACCACTGGTTTGTACCGGGTAGGCTAGATGGCGGGTTCCGGAGTTGGCAGAGGGCAGGAATTAGAAGGACTGGGGATCTATTTATAGATGGGAGCTTTCCCAGCTTGAA
The DNA here is from genome assembly GCF_902713615.1 of Scyliorhinus canicula. Classification (NCBI taxonomy): domain Eukaryota; kingdom Metazoa; phylum Chordata; class Chondrichthyes; order Carcharhiniformes; family Scyliorhinidae; genus Scyliorhinus; species Scyliorhinus canicula. The sequence continues at coordinate 25,481,219 of NC_052156.1, read as the reverse complement.
AGCTTTGGAGGATAAATTTAAATTGCCAGCAGGGAATAGTTTTAGGTATTTGCAGGTGCGCCACTTCCTGAGAAAACAGGTGCCGTCCTTTCCGCTGCTGCCGCCACGGGGGGATACAGGATAGAGTAGTTTCCAGTACCTGGATGGGAGAGGGGAGGGTATCGGATATTTACCAGGAGCTTTCGGAGGAGGAGGAAACTCCGGTGGAGGAGCTTAAGGACAAGTGGGATGATGAGCTAGGAGGAGAGATAGAGGCGGGTCTATGGGTGGATGCCCTAAGCAGGGTTAATACCTCCTCATCGTGCGCCAGGCTCAGCCTGATACAATTTAAGGAAGTCCACCGGGCACACATGACAGTGGCTAGGATGAGCATGTTTTTCGGGGTAGAGGATAGGTGTGCGAGGTGCGCAGGAAGCCCAGCAAATCATGTCCACATGTTTTGGGCATGCCCGAAGCTTAGAGGGTTTTGAGGCAGGGGTTTGCTAAAGCAATGTCCACGGTGCTAAAAACACGGGTGGTGCCGAGTCCGGAGGTAGCGATCTTTGGAGTGTCGGTAGATCCGGGAGTTCAGGGGGCGAAAGAGGCCGACGTCCTGGCCTTTGCCTCCCTGGTAGCCCGGAGACAGACCTTGTTAATGTGGAGGGACTCGAAGCCCCCGAGTGCAGACACCTGGGTTAGTGACATGGCTGGGTTTATCAGTCTTTAGAAAATAAAGTTTGCCTTAAGAGGGTCAATGGTCGGGTTCACCCGGAGGTGGCAGCCGTTCGTCGACTTTCTCGGGGAAAATTAAAAATGTCAACAGATGCAGAATTCCAAGGGGGGAGGGGGGAGCGGGCGGATTGTTGTTGTATGGTTGATGTGTGAAGATTGGGCTGGGGGGGAAATGTTTATTTTACCGTGTTGATGTCATTGTTTTTGTTACTGTTATAAAAATTTTCAAATACCTCAATAATATATTATTTTTTTAAAATGATAATAAAGTGAGATAATTAGTGTAATTGCTCCATGATTATACTAACTTTCCCTTTTAGGTACTGTAATAATCTTAATGCTGTTTGTATTTGCATTGAAGTTTAGTCTTACATGCTCTGAAGTGGCAGGTTTGACAGTAAATTCAATAACTTTATTGTATCTAATGATTTGGCTTGGTCTTTTCTCTTGGCAGCAAAGCCACTGCTTGATTGAGTTATTTACCTTGCAGTAACATTTTCTGCCAAAGGGGGCAGATTTCCCACCGGCTTTATCAGCTTGAGCAGGTAACCATGCAAAAAGGGTGAAAAAGGGCATTCAAGGTGCAACAATGGAATTGCTGACCTTAATTTTTCACAAGTCAGCAATTCGGCCAGCAAATCCCGGGAGGATAAAATCGTGCAAAGGAAGATGATGCACGATCTGGTCTGAAGAGACTGTTCAATTTTGGGTTAATTTTGCAAGAAGAACAGCAACTAGCAATGTAGGCCAGCGTAGCTCATGCAGTCGCATGTTCATGGCATTCTGCTCAGTTTCAGACACTTCTACAAACAATGCCAAGGTCCAAATCTGCTTACCATATGGGACCTCCGACATGTTGGGTCAATAAATAACTGGGGGCATGGATTCTCCATGGGGTTGGATTCTCTGCCCCCCCCCCCCCCCCCCCCCCCCCCCCCCCCCCCCCCCCCCCCCCCCCCCCCCCCCCCCCCCCCCCCCCCCCCGCCCCATCTTTTTTGGCGGTGCGCCGTTCGCTGACAGCGGTATTCTCTACTCCGGCCGCTTTTTAATGGGGTTTCCCATTGAAGCCTCTCCATGCCGCCGGGAAACCCGGCAGGAATAGAGAACTGCCGGAGAGTTCCGGCCATGATTTCCTTACCGCGTGGATTTTTCATCTTCAGCGAAGGTATGAGAACCAGGCACAAGGCTTCCCCGCAATAGGGCAAGAAAAAACTGGAGGACAACGCAACGCCGGCTACCCTTCCTGCTTGGCCTAATGATGAGCAAAACTATAGCTTTGGGAAAAGGCCCGGAATTAGTTCGCTACCTGACTGCCTATCTGTCCCTTTTCCAGCTGACAATGAGGGAAATTCTGAGGAGGAAGAAAAATGAAGCATATGTTAATTGGCGCTCCGTTTATGACTGCGTCTCCTTAACAGAACTAAGAGCAGGATTCAAGGGCCCTTCCCACCAGTGGGATCTTCTGCTCCCACTGAAGGCATCCCCCGCGTCAGGTTCCCGGTGGTGGGCGGTTGAGCCATACAAACCGCCATACACATCAGCGGGATAAAAAGATCCTGCAAATGGAAATCGCCTCCGTCATTAGAAAACATGCCAAGGGAGGGGGCCAGAAAATCCCAATCTAAGTTACAAAAATGTTTGCCTTTTTAAAAAGAAAGAGCCTTGCATGCGTGTAAAAGCAATTCATGATTTTTTGGGGGTAACTTCATGCAGCATGTTTTCCAAATTGCAGCGGGTATCTCTCTCCTCCTGGTGTGAGCAGGAGCAATTCAGCTTTTACTTTTCTTCCTTTTGTATTCTCTGCCAGCCTGGTGGTGAGATACCCTCAATTACGACACAGGAGAGAAGAATGGTAATTCAAAGGCTTTAATTACCAGAGAACCAGACAGCTGCCGAGAAGTGTGCTCACTGCACGCTGCCACTAAATGTAACCTTATATACAGCTTCCTGTGGGCGGAGCCAGAGGCGAAGTCACCCAGGGTTCCAAGCCCGGTCTTAAAGGTAAGGTACAGCTATACAGTTATCATTCATCACAGGTGGCAAGACAAGAAGTGCATTAGATTCTCCTGATAGAGTAGTGGGTGAAGGAATGGACTAGAAGTGACTCTTCCTTCCTCCACATTGTTGTTTAAATCCCTTGATCAGGAGTGAAATGTCATTCCTCCTTCAAGTGATCCAATTTTGAAACAGTCAAAACCCAAACTTTGCAATCTGTATCATAACGTGAGCCTGACATCACATAATAAGCTGGAATCAAACTGTTTATCTTTCCGTCTGAAAATTATTTATGATTTATTAAGGTATCTACATTGAATGCGATTTTGCTGACTTTTATTTGGTCCTTTGACTTGGCAATTTGCTCCTCTCCCGAAGGTGCTGAGATAAGATTCAATGGGCACTGATGACTTTCTGATTCTTTACACAAGTGATCATTATTCATGTGTGACAGTTAACATTAGCAGTCTATTCAAGTGCAGGGAAGGGAGAGAAAGAGTATCACAGACAAGCCCAATCCTGATAGCAATCACAAGCAGCAACCCGAGCTTACCTTTCTCTTTCTTGTCAGCATCGCTGCAAATATTTAATAAATGCATGCACGCTCTGCCGCATTTTTCCCACAAGTTTCAGCTGTTCAAAAAATAATAAATGGCTATCCACAGGGGTACCTAACTTCATTGTTTTAGACTTCACCAGGAGGTTGAGGGGGATGGGGGGCATACTTCAAAAATCAAATAAGTACATGCACAATTCTTTTCTCCCACTAGATAAACCTTGTGGAGTAATACGCAGCAGTAATGCATAGATTCAACTTAAATCAATATTGATTTTATTCTATTGAGAATTATACGGATTAGGGCATTGATCGACAATATCCAATGTAAGGATCACAATACATATAGGAAAATCCTGCCCATAGTCTTTGCAGTAGCAGTCACATGGGAAAACCATATTCCAATGATATTATGCCCCCTTTATTATTTATTTTATTAAATCGCAACATGGTTTAGCTCTTATTCATCAAGTAAAAGCGTGTGGAGAATTAATTCAGAAATTATAGTCTGTCGACAGTCATAGAATGAATATACTGTGACAAATTACTGAGAAAAGAGGATTAGATAATATCAAAGTGGTGCAACAAAAAAACGTTTGAACTTCTCTTCATCAGATGTCCTTTGTCACATTGTTGGAATGTCTGAAAGTAATTCCAAGTGTATTATATTTGGAGTACAATGACTGTTGCTATGTCTAAAGTAAGCGGATAAAACAAAATTGCCACATTCACTATTAGCCTTTCATAATCTGAGTCATAAGGATAAACTGTGGCCCTAACTAGCTTAAACAGCTGGAACCATTTCCCAAAACGCTCTTTAAAAGAAAAATAACACTGAGAGCTTGATTTAGGAACCACAAATTGCCACAACATAAATTGCCCAGGCACTTCCTTCAACTGTTTGGTAAATAAACGATGCAGCAAATACAGGTTTAATGCTAACTTCACATCTATTAGATATAATTGCATCTAATACACCAATGCCCAGGGAAAGATGATCTGGTGACAGTCATGGGGTTGGAGTTAATAGGTCCCTGGAGACCGTCCAACCCCAGCGCCTGGCTAAAAGGTTGGGAGGGAGCGTTGAGTCCAGCCCAAGGTTTCCGCACATTATAACCGCGTTCTGACTACTGTGACAGAGACTATTGTTGAAAATTGCCATTATTTAAAGCTACATTAATGGAGTTCACATGCTGCTGGCAATTTTGTGGATTTGTTTTGTCAAATGCACCAATTCAACAAAGCAGTGCAAAAGGATAATACAGAGACAAGTACAAAATCAGGAAAAGCTTTGTGGATTATTCAACGGCTCACATTTTGTTGGAGTGCAGAGAGTGCTCTTTGGATAAAGGAATTTCAAATATAGCCTGCAGTTTTAGTTGTTTTTTGTGTTTTTTTTCCGATAAAGTACATAATGAAGCCACATGAAAAGAAATTCCGTAACTGCTTCAAAAAGGCACAATTGCAGGATTATGGCAAAAAAGACCCTTTGACAACTATTTTCCCCACTTAAATAATGTAATCCAAATGTGCAGCAGAAGTCAAACAAACTCTCAATTACAAGTGATTATTAATTTATAACTTACAGCTCAATTATTTAACAACAAACATCATAATGTTCCTTTTGTATCATTCTGATTACATGCGCAGATGGGAAAAGTAAGTGAAGGACAGAAATTCATTATTCCACTCATCAAAGTAAAGGAGCCACCGCAAACACATTATCCAACCCAATGAGATACTTTTTGGGATCTCTTACCAAAAGCATCCCCATAGTTACCATCTTAAAGTTGTTAACAATACATCTGAGAAATCAAGGTACAACACAGAATTCAAATATTTGAAGTCATCCTATTATCATGCTGCAGAATAGATCACCAAGAAAGGAATGCATGAATGTTCCACCTCAAGGCTTCCATTTGCATTTCAAATGATAGCGATCCCAAAGGAGGAAATTTAAAGTACCCCAACAGACGCACAGGCTTCTACTAACAGCATTCTGAGCCAGTGGCTGTCAAGCTATCTAAAAGCATTCTGGCTCTCCGCCCAAATTTTCCCTCCACCTTGGGAAGTGTCTGAATTGGAGATGGTCGATAGCTTTAAGTTCCTGGGGGTCAGCATCACCAACAGTCTGTCCTGTTCCACTCACGTTGATGCAACAGTCAAGAAAGCTCAACAACGTCTCCTATTTCCTCCAGAAGCTAAGGAAAACTTTCACAAACTTCTACAGATGTGATATGCGTAACCCCTGGTGGACAAAGTACGCCTTCTCCACGCCAACCCTCAGTATGCCTACGTGGAGTTCCCCGACGGCCGCCAGGACACAGTCTCGCTCCGGGACCTGGCTCCCTCAGGTGCCGATCCCATGCCCACACCCCTTCCTGCACCAACCCCAGCGCCCCCCTATTCGTCCCCATCAGGTCCATCCCTCATTCCCCTGCCCACCCTGGAGGACATGGAAGATTTCGGCTTGCTCTCGGAGTCATCCCGCCAGCAGCCAGCACCAACACCGCCAGCACCTGCACCATCGGGGCCATCACCGCCTGTGCCGACGTCACCACCACAGCTACGCCGATCACAGCGGAACGTCCGACCACCGATTCGGCTCAACCTGTAACCTGCTAACCGGATGGACTCTTGATTTTCCTTGTTGGACCCTCTTGTAAATAGCATCCTTTGTATTAGAGTTACATGTCACCCCCGCCGGACTCATTTTTACAGGGGGTGAATGTGGTGAGATAACCACTGTAGTTATGTGTACTGCAGTAGGGGGATGTATGCCTGTACCTGTAATACAGGTTCCTCCGGTCAGCCCCTGCCGGCTAGCTCCGCCCACAGGGAGCTTATGTATAAATGCATGAGAGCTGCTCAGACCCTCAGTCTACAGTTGCGGATGGAGGGACAACATCGTACAGCAATAAAGCCTCTATTGTACTAGTCTCTCGGCTTTGAGTATAATTGTTAGCGCCACATGTGGTCAACTCAGCCCAACGCATCACACAAGCTTGCCATCCTCACATTGATTCTGTCCACACCTCCCGCAGCCTTAGGAAGGCAGACAGCATTGTCAGTGACCCCTCTCACCCAGGCTTTGCCCTCTTCCAGACCCTTCCATCAGGCAGAAGGTACAGAAGTCTGAAGACCCGCACATCCAGACATAGGAACAGCTTCTTCCCCATAGCTACTAGACTCCTCAACGACTCTCCCTCGGACTGATCTGTTCCCTGTAAGGATACTATTCATGACGTCCTTTGCTGCTCTTGCTCATGTATTTGCTTTGTTTGCCCACTTTTTTCCGCACTGTAACCAATCACTATTTGTCAATGTACTTTGTTGATTATTCTTTTTGTCTACTGTGTACGTACTGTGTATGTTCCCTTGGCCGCAGAAAAATGCCTTTCACTGTACTTCGGTACATGTGACAATAAATCAATCAATCAATGTGGACTCTCCCGACAGTCAGAAAGCTAAGGTCAGAAACCCCAACAGAACGATAGACAATTCTGTGCCCCCCCATTGTGTTGTGCATCCTCATGCGCCGAACTTCCTGTGGCAAACTAATCCCACTTACCATTATATCAGATTGCTTCATTCACGGTGACACTCTATTTATAATGGGTGAATGAAACTGAGCAGTGGTATGGATAATCTGGATAACTGACAGTAGTTGGGAGATCTCGTCACATTTCCTCTGAAAAGTAGCACGAACAGATGGGGTGTTTATGGTAAGGCTGACGTATGATGCACTTCCAAGATTGACAGGTTTAATCCACTGGAGACCCAGTGTAAGCATGGAAAAGTCAATCATGGGCATAGCAGCAAGAGTGAGGAATATTCAGGCTCCGGCTGAATTTCCCATTTGGCCAATATTTTTTTCAACACTGCAGTATACAATGAATATATTTTGACTTTAACTCAAATTCAGTAACAATGACATTGCCACTGAATCTATTAAAAGTAAGATCTATCCACTTTACAATGATGCCTACATTTAACTATCTGATACAAATATGTACTGACATTTGAAGAACCCATTGTACTGGCCAACTTGCATTATGAAAGAAAAACCACACTGTGCTTCCAAGGATTTTCTAAAGAAATGCTGACATTATATCTCTGATCAAGGAAAGGATAAATTTCAATTCATATTTACACTTAATATACATGACATTAATTAAGTGCCTGCAATTTTTTTAACCAATCCAACATACTGGGCGCGATTCAACCAAATGGGAACAAAGTCCCATAGCGAACGCGTTTAGCCGCGTGTTTCCCAACACTCGCAGCGCCAAGAAACACATGGCTATTCAAGCCTTGTCACTTTAAATAAGGAACCTCAGTGGGGAACGCATGGCCGAGGCTGTACATAGCCCCATGTTCTACACTGAGGACCTCCGCTCTCCGGAACTCAGTGTAGCGAGGGATCGAGCGCCATTTTTAAATGGCATCCCGGTCTCTGACACCGTGACACCCGACCTCCCCCCAAGCACACCCCCCCCCTCCCCACCCCCACCCCACTCCCCCAACAAGCGCAGGGCACCTTTTGCATGGGAGTGTGTCCAAGATTGTTTTTAGACCAGTATGTTGAGGAACCAACGAGGGAACATGCTACCCTAGATTTGGTATAATGCAATGAAAAGGGATTCATTAATAATCTCGTTGTGCTGGATCCTTCAAGGAACAGTAACCATTACATGATAATATTCTTCATTAGGATGGAAAGTGAAGAAGTCCAGTCTGAAAAGAGGATCCTAAATCTAAACAGTTTGGGCAGCACGGTAGCAGAAGTGGTTAGCACTGTGGCTTCACAGCGCCAGGGTCCCAGGTTCGATTCCCTACTGGGTCACTGTCTGTGTGGAGTCTGCACGTTCCGCCCGTCTCTGCGTGGGTTTCCTCCAGGTGCTCCAGTTTCCTCCCACAGTCCAAAGATGTGCAGGTTAGGTGGATTGGCTGTGCTAAATTGCCCTTAGTGTCCAAAAAGGTTGGGAGGGATTTTTGGGTTCGTGGGATAAGGTGGAAGTGAGGGCTTAAGTGGGTCAGTGCAGACTCGATGGGCCGAATAGCCTCCTTCGACACTGTATGTTATATGTTCTATGTTCTAATTATTAAGGAGAGAATAGCAGTACATTTGGAAAGTCATAATCTGATCAAGCAGGGTCAGCATGGTTTCATAAACGGGAAATCACGTCTGTCAAATCTTACTGGAGTTCCTTGAGAAGTTATCAGCCAGAGTAGATAGAGGTGACCCAGCCGATGTTATATATTTGGATTTTCAAACGGCATTTTGTAAGGTGCCACCCAAAAGGCTACTACACAAGATAGGAGCTCATGGTGTTGGACGTAATAGCCTGGCATGGATAGAGGACTGGCTAATTAGCAAGAAGCAGCGCTTTGCGCTAAGAGTTTTTTTTCTCAGGTTGGAGGGCATTAACCAGTCAAATGTGACAGGGATCAGTGCGCGGACCGCAGCTTTATATAATATATATTAATGATTGGAGGAAGGAACAGAGTATACTGCGGCCAAATTTGTGGATGATGCACAGGTGGGAGGGAAGGCAGATTGTAAGGAGGATATAAATAGTCAACAGAGCAATATTGACAGGTCAGCGAGTGGGCAGAAAATTGGCAAATGGAATTTAATGTGTGAAAATGTGAGATTGTTCGTTTTGGAAGAAATAATGAGAAGTCAGATTATTATCGAAACGGAGAGAGACTGCAAAAAGCTCTATCACAAAGGGACTTGGGGGTCCTTGTTCATGAAACCCAGAAATTGCATAAAGGTGCAGAAAATAATAGGAAAGACAAATGGATGGTCACTGATGTGTTAGGCGGGTTGGTTTGACGTTGACTGCAACTGGATGCAGGGAAGCTAGAAACAAACATCTAACACCGGAAATGATCCAACACGGTTTTATTTAAACTATGAACGGCTGTACATGTTCAGCTGTGGGTTGACACTCTACTAATCCTGCTGACGATCTCTTACTGGTTCGACCAGACTTACTAGCTACCACATGGCAATAGTGTCCACTGACTTGTGCACTCTGACTGTCTCAGTGTCTGTGTCCCGAAAAGAGCGGGAGTGTTAATGCCCTGTGAGCTTTATAGTGGTGGTGTCTTGTCTGGTGATTGGTTGTTCTGTTTTGTGTGCTCAATGGTCATCCTATGTGTCAATCACTGCCTGTCTGCATCCCATTATATACATGAGTGGATATTATTCCAGTCACTTTGATTTCAAAGGGGTTAGAGTATAAAAGTAGAGTTGATGCTGCAACTGTACACAGTGCTAGAGAGGCCATATTTGGAGTACTGTGTATTCTTATTTGAGGGAAGATATATTATCATTGGAGGCAGTACAGAGGAGGTTTACTAGGAAGACCCTGGGTATGGAGGGACTGCCAGATGAGGAAAAATTGACTCGGTTGGGTCTGTACTCCTCGGAATGCAAAAGAATGAGAGGTGATTTGATTGAAAAATATAAGATTCTTAAGGGGTTAGACAGGGTAAGTGTTGGGAGAATATTTCCACTCATGTAGGACCAGAGGGCACAATCACAGAATAAGGGGAGCTCATTTAAGACAAAGTTGAGGGGAATTTCTTCTCTCAAGAGTGATGAATCTTTGGAAATCTTTCCCCCAGGAAGCTGTGGAGATTGAGCCCTTGGACATTTTCAAGACTCAGATCGATAGGTTTTTAATCAGGAGGAAATTAAGGATCCCGGAGATAAGGCAGGAAAGTGGACTTTGCGAGTGTTGGATCAGCCATGATCTTAGTAAATGGCAGAACAGGCTGGAAGGGCCGAATGACCGACTCCTGTACCAGTGGATGTATTCATATGGTCTTATGGTATAGTTATATATTCCTCTCTGGTGAAAAAACGCACTAAGAAAAGCAGTCCAACCATGGCTAACAAAATAAATTAAGGATAGTATTAGATCCAAAGAGAAGTTTAAGAAGATAAAGTTGCCAGAAAAAGTAGCAAGACTGAAGATTGGGAGCATTTCAGGATTCAGCAGAGGAAGACAAAGAGGTTGTTTGAGAAGGGAAAAATAGAGTATGAGAGTAAACACAAGTGACATAAAAGTCGATACGGGCACGATCTACCAGCTGCGTCCCGCCGGAATCGGGGTGGAACAAAGCCGGTAGATCCCAGGAGAGGCCTCCCCCGGGATTCACGACAGCCATCACCCCTCGCCAAATCTAACCAGATCTCATGCAATGTTGTGATCTGGAACCCCGCATAATGGGTGGGGCCCAGTCTTGCACGGTTAAGTGAGTCTTAAAACCCAGCCACACCAACGCCAAATCAGTCACCCGGAGACCCTAGCCGAGCACAGATTAGAACTGGTTCCCATACCAGCATTTGGGGGGGTCCCCCAGGTGATTGGACGCCCCAAGCTGGTTGGTCTCTGGCCTGGCTGACTCCCTGGCAGTGTCACCTGGGCACCCTGGCAGTGCCACCCTAGATTGGCAACGTCAAGGTGCCAAGCTGGAACTTTGCCCATGCCTGGGATTCGGCTCGGGATGCCTTGTCGGTAAATAGTGGGGTGCGGGGAAGGGCTCAAGGACTCCCAACAGGTGAGTTGGGGCACTGGGAAGGGGCGGAGGGTTCAGGGGTCGCTTGGGGAGGGGGGGGTCGAGAGGTCAGGGTGCCATTTAGAAATGGTGTCCCGATCTCGTCCTGCACTGCGGAGCTCCGTATGTTTGAGCTCCTTAGTGCAGGAAATGAGGCCAATACGACCTGAGGCAGCCTTCCCCACTGGGGTCTGGCTGAAGATGAATCAATCACACAGTTTGTTGCCACAGTTTGTTGCTACTTCAAAGAAATTAGCTGAATGCTGTGAATTTGGAGATGTTTTTAGACACCATTAAAGACAGTCTAGTGTGGGTTAAGGAACAAAGCTATCCAAAAAAAGACTTCACAGAAAGCAACTAAATCTAAAGAAAAGTTTAGAAGTCATGGCCTCTAAGGAAGCCCAACAACGATGTTTGAGCACTAGAATCCATAAAATGCCGTCTGAGCTCTGAGCACTGACACAGGTTTAAAATTTCCATGGATTTGCAAAATCTGGGCACGCAACAGCGGACAGATGATGCAAAATGCAAGAATTGTGGTAAAAAGTAGCACGTTGAACATGCATGTTGGGAAAAGAAAAAAGTTCCAAACAAGAACTAGAAAAAGGAAGAACCAAGTATATAAAATGGAAAACTAAATAGAGGAAAAAGAATCAATGTGATAGAAAATGAGTGAAGAAAAGGAGCAGAGTCACAGTCACATGATGAACTGTCATTGAACGTATCGGCCATTGCGGACGCAATAAATCATTACTGGGTAACTCCTATCCTAGAAAGACAACCAGCGAAAATGGAGGTGGCCACTGGAGCAGCAGTTTCACTGGGACCTGAAACTGTTTACCAAGAGAAACTACAAAATATCACTTTAAAACCCTCAAAGACAATATAAAAAATCTATACTGGGGAAGTGATTCTGTTGAGGGGTCAGATCGATGTAAATGTGTAGCTAAATGGTCACAGAGTTGTCCCTGCATGTCACTAAAGGTAACTATCTAGCCCTAATGGGAGAACCTGGCTGGAGAGAATCAAACTAAACTTGGTTGAGGGGAATCTCATGTCAGAGCCGGAGCAGGTTTCAAGGATATTTTAAAGAAATATGCTATTGTCTATAATGAAGAGCTGGGAAGCATGAAAGGGATCTCAGTCAAGCTAAAGATTCAGGACGAAAGCCAAGCAAGGTGCTTAAAAGCTAGGCCAGTGTCATACACCATCAGGCGTAAGGGCGACGCAGAATTAGAGAGGCTGGTCAAGGCGTGGGCCTTCAAACCCGTTCATGTAAGTGATTGGGCCACGCTTATAGTATCCCTGTTGAAGAAAGGTGATTTGGAACATACTTGTGGCCACTTAAAGCCATTATCAATCCGGTACTCTGTGCAGAGCAGTACCCTCTGCCTTTAATTGATGATTTATTTCCTGGGTTGGCTGGAGACCATCATTGCAGTAAAGATGACCTTAGTCAAGCTTATTTCTATATAAATGTGAATCAAGATTCACAACTATATTTGACAATCGTGACACAAAAGGGCAATTCAGAAATAAAAGACTTCCATTTGGCATCACGTCTGCACCTGCATTGTTCCAAAGTGCCATGGATCAAATTCTAAGCAGAGCAGAAGGAGTCCCGTGTAACGCAGACGCTATCTCAGTTAAAGAATGAAGAAGAGCATCTTCAAAAACATTTCTGCTACACTCCAGAGATTAGAAGATTACAGATGAAGAGTACAGAAGTATGAATGTGAATTCTTCAAATCTTTTATTGAATACCTGGGGCACATTATAGGTGCAAAGGTACTGAACAAATTGCACTCAAAATTAAATGCCATAACTGAGGTACCTGCACCTCAATACGTAAATCAACTTGGGTTGTTTCTGGGCTTATTAATTTTTTATGGAAAATTTGTCCCTAATGTAACAATAATTCTCAAGCCTTTACATAACTTATTGTGTCAAAACATGAAATGGATCAATGTGACAAGACCTTCGTACAAGCTAAAGAGGCACGGCTAAAGTTAAAGGTCCTGACACAAATTGATCCAAAGTTACCCTTACAACTGGCTTGCCATGCATCACTTAATGGGGTGCGTGCAGTGGTTTCTCACATAATGCCCAATGGTGAAGAGAAACTAATAACATTTGCATTAAGATTCTTGAACAAAGCAGAAATTAACTATGCACAGATAGAGAAGGAAGCTCTCGGCATCATTTTTGAATCAAAATTTTTTACCAATACCTATATGGAAGGAAATTGACTTTACTAACGAACAATTGACCACTGACAACAATATTTGGGCTGCACATCGGTATTCCATCTCTAGCAGCAAGCTGGATGCAGAGATGGCTATTGCTGTTGTCAGCACATACATACACGATAGAATATCGGCAATCAAATCGTTGATGGACTCTTGAGATCATCTTTACCTGATGAGTCGTCAATAAATAGTTCCAGTGGTAACATTTTCTATTTCGAAGAAGTCGAAAACACTCCTGCAATCGCAGGACAAGGAAATAATCCACACTGTCAGAAGTTATGGACATAGTACTTCCCTGCAAGATCACGAGAGCAAACTCAGAATTGAAGCCATAGGTTACCCAAAGACTCAAGCTATCCATAAAGACTGGCTGGCTCCTCTGGGGAATCAGTGTCATCATTCCGCCATTGCTTGGGAAATTTGTCCTAAACCAACTTCACGAAGGTCATTGTGGGATAGTAAGAATGAAGGAGATAGCCAGTAGCTATTTCTGGTGTCTAGGGCTTCATAGTGATTTCGAGGAGAAGGCGGGCATGTGTTTGACCTGTGCAAAAGTTCAAAACCTACTGTCAAGAGCACCATTACGCCCATGGGAATGGCCAGAAGAGCCATGGCAAAGAGTACAAATAGATTATTTGAAGGACAAATGTTTTACATTCGAAATGGCCTGAAGTCGCCATTATGAAGATTATGGGCGGGATTCTCCGCCGGCGGGATTCTCAGTTTTGCCGGCAGCCAGGGAATCCTGACGGCGTTGGGCTGCCCCACAATGGGAAACCCCATTGACCGGCCGGCGTTACGGAGAATCTCGCCGGTGGGTCGGGGCAGAAAAGTGGCGCGGTGGGGCGGAGGATCCAGCCCCATGTCTTCGGAGAGAACAATAGAAAGACAGGATATGATTTTTGCAAGATTTGGTTACCCTGAACAACTTTGTTAGTGACAATGGGACACAGTTCATTTCACAAATTATCTCAAGGCAAACAAAATTCAACACAGCTAATTCTCTCCTATCACCTTGCCACAAATGAGCTGGCTGAAAGGTTTGTACAATGAAGCATTTATTGAAGGTAACTCATGAACAAGGAACATGGAACCATAGAATCCCTACAGTGCAGAAGGAGGCCATTCGGCCCATCAGGTCTGCACCGACCTTTGGGAAGAGCACCCCACCTATTAGGCGCGCACCCCCAACCCATTCCCGTAAATCCACGTAACCTTTTGGACATCACGGGCAATTTAGAATGGCCAATCCATAAGACCCATAAGACATAGGAGCAGAATTAGGCACACATGGCCCATCGAGTCTGCTCCGCCGTTCAATCATACAGATATTTTTCTCATCCCCATTCTCCTGCCTTCTCCCCATAACCCCTGATCCCCTTATTAATCAAGAACCTATCGATGTCTGTCTTGAAGACACTCAGTGATTTGGCCTCCACAGCCTTCTGCGGCAAAGAGTTCCACAGATTCTCCACCCTCTGGCTGAAGTAATTCCTTCTCAGCTCTGTTTTAAAGGATGGTCCATTTCGTCTGAGATTGTGTCCTCTGGTTCTAGTTTTTCCTACAAGTGGAAACATCCTGTCCACAGCCACTCTATCCAGGTCTCGCAATATCCTGTAAATTTCAATAAGATCCCTCCCTATTCACCTACCCTGCACATCTTTTGGACTGTGGGAGCAAACCGGAGAAGCCAGAGTTAATCCACACAGACACAAGGAGAAAGTGGAAACTCCACACAGTCACCCAAGACAGAATTAAACCGGGGTCCCTGCCTCTGTGAGGCAGTGGTGCTAATCACTGTGCAGCTGTGTCTAAATGACTAAGCCAATTCCTGATGACATACAGGAATACAACACAGGTTAGGTGGATTGGCTGTGATAAATTGCCCTTAGTGTCCAAAAATGGTAGGTGGGGGGTTACTGGGCTACGAGGATAGGTTGGAAGTATGGGCTTAAGTGGAGTGCTCTTTCCAAGGGCTGGTGCAGAATCGGTGGGCCAAATGGCCTTCTTCTGCACTGGAAATTCTATGAATGCATTCGAGGAGCTTGTTTAGCACACTGGGCTAAATCGCTGGCTTTTAAAGCAGACCAAGGCAGGCCAGCAGCACGGTTCAATTCCCGTACCAGCCTCCCCGAACAGGCACCGGAATGTGGCGACTAGGGGCTTTTCACAATAACTTAATTGAAGTCTACTCGTGACAATAAGCAATTTTCATTTTCATTTCATTCATAACCCAAAGTTCTCTGGCATTACTCATGGTAAAACATCAGTTACGTACAGTGTTTGATCTGCTGAAGCGGCCTAGGGCAAGAAAATTGTTGCGATGTCAAGTTTTGAAATGTGAGAACAGAGTTAAACACCACGGTTTTCAGAAAGGTCAGGAAGTATTGGCAAGGAACTATATCCCCAGTGAGAAGTGGCGTCCTGCCATTGTCTTAGCACAGCCAGGACCAGTCTCCTACACCATTCAAACTTGGGATGATGTAGTGTGGAGGAGACATGCTGATCAATACTTAGCAACTAGAACTAGTTTGCCAGAGACAGAGTCAACCGAGAGTCCACGACAAATGTCAAGTGAAGACCTAGACATTCCTGAGAACCTGATAATACCAGAAACAACTGTGGAAGTCAATATCCCAATTGAGGACACTTCAACACCGAGTAAACGTCCGAACGCTGCGTCGACTCCGGTTGGGACAAGTATCGATGATGTCGAAACAAAACCAAAAGCATCAGAGGTTGCAGTCATACGCCTGACGTTCGCTGACAACCGCACAGAAATCAATGTCCTCCAAAACGCCTAATTATTAATTGCTCACATTGTAAATTTTGATTGTTAATGTTATATTGCGTTTGATTGCTTGAGTCCCTAATGTAAGGGGGAGGAAAGTGTTCTGTATTCATGCTTGTTCCTCATTGGAACAATGTCACTTTAAGAGTCCGATCACGTGACATGTTGATGATATCATCAGCCATTTGCGCGGGTAAACGGGCATTCTAACCTAACAGCCTGTAGGGTTAACACCTTTCCAATAAAGCTCTTTTTTGTTTGCAACTTCGTGGTCTGCAAGCCTTTCCTTTAAAAATACAAAGTGGATGATTCCTCTCGGCCTCCTACTGAGGTCCCCAACACCACAGATGTCAGTCTTCAGCCAATTCGATTCACTCCACGTGGTATCAAGAAACAGCTAATGGCACTGAAAACTGCAAAGGCTATGGGCCCTGAGAACATTCCTGCAATAGTACTGAGCACCTATGTTCCAGAGTTAGCTGCACCCTTAGCCAAAACCGTGGCCTAGAAGGACAATGGTGGAAGGTGGTTCGGGACACCACCAGCTGCCTGTTCCGCTCATCACAACTTGGAATTATATTGCTGTTTCTTCACTGATGCTGGGCCAAAATCCTTGAACTCCCTCCCTCACAGCATGGTGGCTGTTCCTACACCACATGGACTGCAGCAGTTCAAGGAGGAAGCTCACCACCACCTTCTCAAGGGCAATTAGGGATGGGCAATGAACAATAAATCTGGGCTAGCCAGCAACTCCTGCATGCCATGGAAGATTCTATGAAATCCTGCAAAATGTGATTCTTTTCTGTCAAACATAGGAAGTTAAGAACAAAGAGCAGGAGTAGGCCATTCAGCCCATCGAGTCTGGTCAGCTATTTAATCAAATCATGGGTCATCTGATAGTAACCTCAAATCTGCATCCTACCTAAACTATCATCCCCTTGATTACCATGAATCTATCTACCTCTGCCTGAACAACATTCAAAGACTCTACTTCCACCGCCTTTTCAGAAAGGAACCTCCAAAGACTCACGACGCTCCAAGAGAAAAACATTCACCTCATCTCCATTTTAAATGGGCGACGCCTTGTTTTTAAACTGCGACACCTAAGGCTGAAATCTTCGCTGTCGGGATTCTCCGTTTTGCCCCACAATGGGAAACCCCATTGACCAACCAGCGAAATGAAGAATCCCAACAGCATGAAGCAACAGAAATCTGGTGCGGCGGGGCTGGAGAAACCCGCCCTAAGTTTTCTATTCTCCCACAAGATGAAACATCCTCTCTTCATGCACAATGTCAAAACCCCTCAGGATCCCATATGTTTCAATCAATTCGCATTACTCTTCGGCAAACTCCGGCAGATACAAGCCCTGCCTATCCAACCTTTCCTCATAAGAGAAGTATAACCTCCCTACTTTTGTATTCAATACCCCTCACAATAAATGGTAACAATCTCTTAGCTTTCCAAATCACTTGCTGTATTTGCATGCTAACCTTTTATGATTCACGCGTTCGGACACCCAGATCCCTCTTCACCTCAGAGCTCTGCAATCTCTCTTTAAACTTTGTAATGGACCATGGATGGTGGGTCCATCCCTTGAACATTTTCACACTTGGTAGAATGTAACTATTCTGTGCATTCTGAAATATTCCCTTAAATATTTGCCACTGCATCTCTATTGACATATCCTTTAACTTAATTTGCCAATTCACTTTAGCCAGCTCAATTCTCGTGCCCTCATAATTGCCCATATTAAGTTTAAAAACATAGTCTCAGACCCACACCTCTCTCCCTCAGACTGAATGCAAAATCCAAACATGTTAGGTTTGCTGCTACTTAGGGGTGCCTTTACTATGAGATATTAATAAGTCCCATCTTGATGCACAATTTCAGCCCTAACATAGCATGTTCTCTGGTTGGCCCAAGAACGTGCTGTTGTAAGAAATTATCGAAAACATTGAGGTGCGGAGAATCGGCGCCATTTGTGCCGGCGCATTTGGCGCGGCGCTGGCCGCGGGCCGCTCGATAGGCAGGGCCGTCGATTCTCCGGCCCAGATGGGCCGAGCGGCCGCGCGGATACGACAGAGTCCCGCCGGCGCCGTTCACCCTTGGTTGCTGCCGGCGGGAACTCTGCGCGAACGGTCGGGGAGCGGACTGTGGGGGGGAGTGGGGCCTCCGATGGGGTCTGGCCTGCGATCGGGGCCCACCAATCGGCGGGCCGGCCTCTCCCCCACCCCCAGGCCTACTTACTGGCGTGATCGTCCCCTGAACACCAACACCATGTTGAGTCGGGGCCGGCACGCTAAAGAAGTCCCCCGCGCATATTCAGGTTGGCGCGACCCAATTGCGCATGCACGAGTTGGCACGGCACCCATTTGACACCGGGACAGGAGGTTGGAGTGGTGTGAACCGCCTATGGGGGCCAGAATCGGCCATCCCCGTGCCCGTTTCGCACCGTCATGAAACGCGGCAGCATTCACGACGGCGTGAACACGTGGGCTCCATTTGGGAGAATCGCCCCCGAGACCTCCGCATTTGAAGTTACATTCTTAGCCCCTACTCAAATCTATGTCATTGTTTTTACAAATGTATCCTCTCAATGGTAACGCAGTTATAGATTACAGAAGGAAACAAGAAAATGGATTAAACAAAAAGCAATTTCACAAATGGCTTAAGTTTCTCTAGTGCCCTACTCTGGAATGATGATTTGTTATAACTGACAAGAATACAGGATGTGATTGTGAGAATATAAACCAAAGCTACAATCAGAAAAACAAAACTGACCTCCCATCCCACAAAAAGGCTGATCCATTCTCAAACTGAGAAGGATACAATTGATGCAAGTTTGTTTCAAAAGAATATCTTTTCAATTCATTGTTCATATATCACTGTTCATACATCATTGTTCATACATCACTGTTCATACATCATTGTTCATACATCACTGTTCATACATCACTGTTCATACATCACTGCTCATACATCATTGTTCATACATCACTTTTCATACATCATTGTTCATACATCATTGTTCATACATCATTGTTCATACATCATTGTTCATACATCACTGTTCATACATCATTGTTCATACATCACTGTTCATACATCATTGTTCATACATCACTGTTCATACATCATTGTTCATACATCATTGTTCATACATCATTGTTCATACATCACTGTTCATACATCATTGTTCATACATCACTTTTCATACATCATTGTTCATACATCATTGTTCATACATCATTGTTCATACATCACTGTTCATACATCACTGTTCATACATCACTGTTCATACATCATTGTTCATACATCATTGTTCATACATCATTGTTCATACATCATTGTTCATACATAATTGTTCATACATCATTGTTCATACATCACTGTTCATACATCATTGTTCATACATCACTGTTCATACATCACTGTTCATACATCATTGTTCATACATCACTGTTCATACATCACTGTTCATACATCATTGTTCATACATCACTGTTCATACATCACTGTTCATACATCATTGTTCATACATCACTGTTCATACATCACTGTTCATACATCATTGTTCATACATCACTGTTCATACATCATTGTTCATACATCACTGTTCATATATCATTGTTCATACATCATTGTTCATACATCACTGTTCATACATCACTGCTCATACATCATTGTTCATACATCACTTTTCATACATCATTGTTCATACATCATTGTTCATACATCATTGTTCATACATCATTGTTCATACATCACTTTTCATACATCATTGTTCATACATCATTGTTCATACATCATTGTTCATACATCATTGTTCATACATCACTGTTCATACATCATTGTTCATACATCACTGTTCATACATCATTGTTCATACATCACTGTTCATACATCATTGTTCATACATCATTGTTCATACATCATTGTTCATACATCACTGTTCATACATCATTGTTCATACATCACTTTTCATACATCATTGTTCATACATCATTGTTCATACATCATTGTTCATACATCACTGTTCATACATCACTGTTCATACATCACTGTTCATACATCATTGTTCATACATCATTGTTCATACATCATTGTTCATACATCATTGTTCATACATAATTGTTCATACATCATTGTTCATACATCACTGTTCATACATCATTGTTCATACATCACTGTTCATACATCACTGTTCATACATCATTGTTCATACATCACTGTTCATACATCACTGTTCATACATCATTGTTCATACATCACTGTTCATACATCACTGTTCATACATCATTGTTCATACATCACTGTTCATACATCACTGTTCATACATCATTGTTCATACATCACTGTTCATACATCATTGTTCATACATCACTGTTCATATATCATTGTTCATACATCATTGTTCATACATCACTGTTCATACATCATTGTTCATACATCAGTGTTCATACATCACTGTTCATATATCATTGTTCATACATCATTGTTCATACATCACTGTTCATACATCATTGTTCATACATCAGTGTTCATACATCACTGTTCATACATCACTGTTCATATATCATTGTTCATACATAATTGTTCATATATCATTGTTCACACATCACTGTTCATACATCACTGTTCATACATCATTGTTCATACATCACTGTTCATACATCACTGTTCATACATCATTGTTCATACATCACTGTTCATACATCATTGTTCATACATCACTGTTCATACATCATTGTTCATACATCATTGTTCATATATCATTGTTCATACATCACTGTTCATACATCACTGTTCATACATCATTGTTCATACATCACTGTTCATACATCATTGTTCATACATCATTGTTCATACATCATTGTTCATACATCACTGTTCAT
Organism: Scyliorhinus canicula; assembly: GCF_902713615.1. Classification (NCBI taxonomy): domain Eukaryota; kingdom Metazoa; phylum Chordata; class Chondrichthyes; order Carcharhiniformes; family Scyliorhinidae; genus Scyliorhinus; species Scyliorhinus canicula. The sequence goes on along the minus strand of NC_052156.1, from coordinate 25,460,446 downwards.
ACATCATTGTTCATACATCATTGTTCATACATCATTGTTCATACATCACTGTTCATACATCATTGTTCATACATCATTGTTCATACATCATTGTTCATACATCATTGTTCATACATCACTGTTCATACAGCATTGTTCATGCATCGTGCACTTCAAGCCGTTCAGGATTTTGCATGTTGCTTCTTGCAGGAACTTGCATGAAATATTCACCAGCTATGCTTGTAACTTTGGAGACTATTTCACCAATGATCAATAATAGAAATGCACCCTAAAATAGTATTGGCAAGTGCTCAAATGTTAACGCATATCAAGTTGGATCTTCAGTTAAAAATGGCTGGAAGAGGTGCGTACAATGTTAGTGCCTGTTTTACAATCTTGCGGAAGAAATGGCAACTTTCCTTCCTGCTTCCAATCACTATCCAAGAGGCCTCCCCTCCCTTAAACCTGCTAAATAACATACACGCAAGGTCTCCAGGTAAGGGATAAATCACAAAAGCTGGAATGCTCCCATGCGTGAAAGACATACCAGCACTCACACATCAAGAGAAACAATGTAAAACATTTAAGTTAGGGTAGGATATATCATACTCTTTTGATCACATCTCTAATGGTGACAACACAAACAACGCAACATTGAGGAAATTATATCAAAAAGGATGTGGTATATTGGAGAGTGGTCGGATACTGAGGTTGCAACTCCCCACACGGCCAACTCCTCGTCTTGGCAGGAAGGAAGAGATACTTCAGCCAAGGCTAGACTTGTACAGTTCCGAATAACAAATGCAAAATAGCAGCAATGTAATGAATTGTGCCAAGTAAGCAATCAAAAAGAGCAGCAGTTGGTTGAAACGTCAAACAAAAGTGTTTGCACATGGATCATAGAAAAAACATAGAAACGTAGAATTCCCACAGTGCAGAAGGAGGCCATTCGGCCCATCACATCTGCATTGACTCTCTGAAAGAGCCCCCTACCTAGGTCCACTCCCCCGCCCCCATCCCTGTGCCTCCACCTAACCTGCACATCTTTGGACACTAAGAGGCAACTTATCACGGCCAATCCACCTAACCTGCACATCTTTGGACTGTGGGCAGAAATCAGAGCACCCGGAGGAAACTCACTCAGACACGGGGAGTGACAGTCACACAGTCACACAAGACCCCTTGCAATATTCTGTGTGCGCCTGTCTGTGGCTAAATCTTAACCCCTAAACAGTCAGGGAGCGATGCTACAGTATCATGAGGAGGCGGTGACATAGTGGTATTGTCCAGGATAATACTCTGGAGACCTGGGTTCAAATCCTGTCATGGAAGATGGTGAAATCAATAAAAAAAGAAGTTAATCTGCAATTTAAAAAAAAATCTCATGTCCATAAATCCACTGTCATAAAAACCCATCTAGTTCGCCGGTGTCCTTGCTGATGTGTTGGGTGCTCTGGATCCGTGAAACACATACAGGCCACCAACACTTAAAATAGTACAACACTATTTTATTAAACTATAAACTGCTGAACATACTATTACTGTGGGTTACACAATGTTAGATTAACTAAAGACCTGTGCCTGTCGTAACCAGTCGAATCATTCAGCACATGGTGAGAATCTGTGCTGTTAACTATAAGCTCTTGTGTTTCTGAGAGGCAGCATCCCGAATGAGTGGGAAAAGTGACGCCCTCTGTCTTTATAGTGAGTGTGTTCTAACTGGTGATTGGCTGCGGTGTTATGCATGTTGATTGGTCCCTGTGTGTGTCGATCAGTGTGTGTGTCTGCACTATGATACACTGTATATTATGACATCCCCCTTTTTAAAAAAAATTTGTATGTATGTGTCAATAAATAGTGTGAGTGCGTGGACAATGTTCCTAACTATATGTATGGTGCGAAGATGTATTTACAGGACTATGTACAGGTAAACTAAGCTATATACAAGGGAAGGTGCCTGGTGCAGAGAACTAGTATGCAACAAAATGAATGAGAACAATACTATATACAAACCAAGAAAAAAACGATTAAACAAGGCAGGGAAACAACTCAGAGAGTCCACAAATTTGCAAAGCTCATAAATTCAGTCTCTGAGGCGGGCGACGAATTCTAGTTGACCGCCTCAAGGGTGGGTCGAGAGCCGCCAGGTCAGGAGCAGGCAGAGTGATCGGAAGCTCTGCACAGTCCATTGCAGGGTCAGCAGGGGAGCGATCCGGAGGATCCCGTGGCAATCGTGGAACAAAGCGAAGGGCACGCCGATTACTGCGCAGAATGGATCCATCTGGTAGCCGAACAAGGAACGAGCGGGGGACCACCTGCCTAAGGACAACAGCAGTTGCAGACCAGCCACCATCCGGGAGATGGACACGAACATTGTCATTCGGCGCGATAGCAGGGAGATCAGCAGCACGTGAATCATATGTCACCTTTTGCTGTGCCCGAGACTTCTGCATTTTGCGAAGAACTGAAACATGGTCGAGATTTGGTACATGGATAGACGGCACCGTCGTCCTCAGGGTGCGATTCATTAACAACTGTGCGGGCGACAGCCCAGTGGAGAGCGGGGCGGAGCGATAGGCCAGCAAGGCAAGGCAGAAGTCAGACCCGGCATCGGCAGCCTTGCAGAGGAGCCTCTTGACTATGTGAACCCCCTTTTCTGCTTTTTCATTGGACTGAGGGTACAGGGGACTGGACGTCACGTGGGCGAAATTGTACCGCCGGGCGAAACTGGCCCATTCCTGGCTGGTGAAGCAGGGGTCATTGTCCGACATCACCACGATCGGGATGCCGTGCCGAGCAAATGTCTCTTTGCACGCCTGAATGACTGCGGACGAAGTGAGGTCGTGTAATCTGATTATCTCCGGGTAGTTTGAAAAGTAGTCGACAATCAGGACATAGTCCCTACCCAATGCATGGAACAGGTCGATGCCCACCTTGGCCCAAGACGACGTGACCAACTCATGGGGCAGCAGAGTCTCCCGTGGTTGGGCCAGATGAAAGCGCTGGCAGGTGGGGCAGTTGAGTACTGCGTTGGCAATGTCGACATTGATACCGGGCCAGTACACAGCTTCACGGGCCCGTCAGCGACACTTCTCCACGCCCAGATGGCCCTCGTGTAACTGTTCCAGGACAAGCTGGCGCATGCTATACAGGACCACAATGCAGTCTAGTTTCAGGAGAACCCCATCAACGACTGCCAGATCGTCTCGTACATTATAAAACTGCGGGCATTGGTCCTTGAGCCACCTGTCTGTCATGTGGCGCATGACACGCTGTAGCAGGGGGTCAGCCGCCGTTTCGCGGCGAATTTGGATCAGGCGTACATCCGATGCAGGTAAATGGGAGGCTGCAAACTCAACCTGGGCGTCGACCTGGCAAACGTACCCCTCAGGGTCACATGGAGTGGTGACTGACCTGGAGAGGGCGTCCACAATGATGAGGTCCTTGCCTGGGGCGTACACTAGTTGGAAATCATACCGCCGGAGCTTGAGCAGGATGCGCTGGTGTTAAGGAGTCATGTCGTTCAAGTCCTTCTGTATTATATTGACGAGCGGGCGATGGCCGGTCTCGACAGTGAATTGGGGAAGCCCGTAGACATAGTCATGAAACTTCACAACATCGGTCAGAAGGCCCAGGCACTCCTTTTCTATCTGCGCGTAGTGCTGCTCCGTGGGGGTCATTGCCCGTGACGCATACGCAATGGGGGCCCATAACGAGGCCTTATCACGTTGCAAAAGCACGGCTCCAATGCCAGACTGACTGGTGTCCGGATAGATTTTTGTCTCCTTTGCCGGATCAAAGGCGGCCAGAATTGGGGCCGTGGTTAGTTTGGCCTTTAGTTCCCTCCATTCGAGCTCGTGGGCAGGGAGCCACTGGAAGTCCGTCGTCTTCCTGACCAGGTTCCTGAGAGCCGTAGTATGAGAGGCAAGGTTAGGGATGAACTTCCCTAAAAAGTTTACCATCCCCAAGAACCGGAGGACTGCTTTCTTGTCGTCTGGCGTTTTCATGGCAGTGATTGCAGGAACTTTGTCCTCATCCGGCCGCACACCCAAATGGGATACGTGGTCCCCTAGGAATTTGATATCTGACTGACCGAAAGAGCATTTAGCTCTATTGAGGCGGAGGCCATGTTCGTGTATGCATTTGAAAACGCGCTTGAGGCGATTGATGTGCTCTTGCGGGGTGGTGGACCAGATTATGTAATCGACGTAGACGCGAACACCTTCGATTCCCTCCATCATTTGTTCCATGATTCTGTGAAACACCTCGGACGCCGAGATGATCCCAAATGGCATTCTGTTGTAGCAATATCTTCCAACGGGAGTATTGAATGTGCATAGCTTTCTGCTAGATTCATCCAGCTGGATTTGCCAGAAGTCTTTTGAGGTGTCGTGCTTTGTGAAGAGCTTGGCGTGAGCCATTTCACATGTAAGTTCTTCACGCTTGGGAATTGGGTAGTGCTCCCTCATGATATTTCGATTAAGATCCTTGGGATCTATACAAATTCTTAATTCGCCGAACGGCTTCTTTACACGTACCATGGAGCTAACCCAGTTGGTTGGTTCCGTGACCCTGGAGATCACTCCTTGGTCCTGGAGGTCTTGGAGCTGTTGCTTGGAGCTGGTCCTTAAGGGGCGCTGGTACCCTGCGAGGTGCATGTACCACAGGCGTGGCTTTCGGCTTGAGTAGAATCTTATATGTATACGGGAGCGTGCCCATGCCCTCGAAGACGTTGTGGTACTGTTGGATAATGGCGTTGAGTTGCGCCCTGAAGTTGGTGTCTGGATAGGCAGATGCATCAATAGGAGAGAGAGAATGAACCCTCTGCACCAGGTTCAGCAGCTTACATGCCTGTGCACCAAGCAAGGAGGCTTTCGAGGAACCTACAATTTCAAACAACAAGATGGCTCTGTGTGCACAATGCGTCACCTCCAGTTGGCATGAGCCGCTGGCAGCAACGGCATTTCCATTGTAATCAAGTAGTTGGCATGCAGATGGCAGGATAGCTGGTTTGACACGAAGGCTTTGGAGGTCAGACCGCGCAATCAGATTGGCGGAGGCACCGGTGTCCAGGCGGAATCATATTTGGGACCGGTTGACCGTAAGGGTGGCACACCACTCATCATCCGGATCGATGCTGTTTATTGGAATGGGCTTGGTGCTGTGCTTTGGAGACAGCCTGTACTTTGTTATGATGCCGACTTGAAAAGGCGCCTTCAGGTCACCGCTGTCAAAATCAGGGGACAGGTCTGGGTCAGGTTCGTTGACTGTGGGCTGAATGGCCCGGACATCCCTGCGAGGCTGGCTGGAGTGACGAAAGCTAGCAGGCTGAGTTGATTTGCAGAAAGCAGCATAGTGGCCAAGTTTGCCAGACTGCAAACATCGTTGGGACTTGGTGGGACACTGCCACTTTAAGTGGGCGGAGCCACAGTTGCCGCACGCCGTTGCACCAGTGCATTCGTTGCGCCACCGCACATGCGTGGTGCGATTCGGCATGGTGCGCGCCTGCGCATTACGTTCATCGATGTCGCCATCCCCTCGTTCGGTGCGTCCAAGCACGGGAGCCTGCGAAAAGTGCGCAAAATGGCTGCCTTCATCCAGGCTTTTACCCTGAAGCGATTTGATGACTTGGACCCGTTCTGCCTCGTGGGGAGCTTGCCGCACCGTTTCAGCCGCCTGGATGTGGGAATACCGACTGGTGGCGTACTCGTGGAGCACGCAGGTCTCAATAGCAATCGCTAGGGTGAGCTGCTTGACCTTAAGAAGCTGCTGGCCAAGGGGGTCCGACTGAACACCGAAAATGATCTGGTCGCGTATCATGGAGTCGGAGGTGGACCCGTAGTTGCAGGACTGTGCAAGGATACGGAGGTGGGTGAGAAAGGACTGGAAAGGTTCGTCCTTACCCTGTAAGCGCTGCTGGAAGATATAGCGCTCGAACCTTTCGTTCACCTCGACGTTGCAGTGGCTGTCAAACTTTAGGAGGACCGTCTTGAACTTAGATTTATCTTCCCCATTGGCGAAGGTGAGAGAATTAAAGGTGTGGATGGCGTGGTCCCGGCTGTGGAGAGGAAGAGAGCAATCTTCCTGGCATTTGAGGCAGCTTTCAGGCCCTTGGCCTCAAGGTATAGCTGGAATCGCTGTTTGAAGATCTTCCAGTTGGACCCCAGGTTGCCGGTGATGCGGAGCGGCGGCGGCGGGCGGACAGTGTCCATGTTGCAGGATGGCTGTAGGCTGGTGGAAGGCTGATCACTGGCAGGTAGGTCTCAGAAGTTCTAACATCCCTCAACTACTGGTACCACGATGTGTTGGGTGCTCTGGATCCGTGAAACACATACAGGCCACCGACACTTAAAATAGTGCAACACTATTTTATTAAACTATAAACTGCTGAACTTACTATTACTGTGGGTTACACAATGTTAGACTAACTAAAGACCTGTGCCTGTCCTAACCAGTCGAATCACTCAGCACGTGGTGAGAATCTGTGCTGTAAACTTTAAGCTCTTGTGCTTCTGAAAGACTGCATCCTGAATGAGCGGGAAAAGTGATGCCCTCTGTCTTTGTTGTGAGTGTGTTCTAACTGGTGATTGGCTGTGGTGTTCGTGCCTGTTGATTGGTCCTAGTGTATGTCGATCAGTGTGTGTGTCTGCACCATGATATACTGGTGTATATTATGGCACTTGCTTCTAGCAGAAGGAAATCTGCTGTTCTTACCCAGTCTAGCCAACATGTGACTAGGTCCACAGCAATGTGGTTGACTCTTAAAAGTTTTCTGAAATAGTTCCGTAAGCCACTCAGTTACAGAGGGAAATAGGGATGGGCAATGAACACATACATCCCATCGAATCCATGCTTTCTTACAGTGCAAAAGGAGGTCATGCGGCCCCTCGAGATGGCACCGTCCCTCCGACCCTCCATGGGGCAGCACGGAAGCACAATGGTTAGCACAATTGCTTCACAGCTCCAGGGACCCAGGTTAGATTCCCAGCTTGGGTCACTGTATGTGCGGAGTCTGCACGTTCTCCCCGTGTCCGCGTGGCTTTCCTCTGTGTGCTCCGGTTTCCTCCCACAGTCCAAAGATGTGCAGGTTAGGTGGATTGACCATGCTAAATTGCCCTTAGGTGTTCAAAAGGTTGGGTGGGGTTACTCGGTTACGGGGATAGGGTGGAGGCGTGGGCTTAAGTAGGGTGGTCTTTCCAAGAGCAGGTGCAGACCCGATGGGCCAAATGGATCCTTCTGCACTGTAAATTCTATGTTCTATGAAAGAGCACCCTAGGCCCACTCTCCATAACCCCACCTAACCTACAAATCTGTGGACTGTGGGAGGAAACTGGAGCACCTGGAGGAATCCCACACAGACATGGCGGGAAGCATTCAACCCCTACACAGACTACTATGAATTAATTTTTAGAAACTTGTTAAGGATATTCACCTCCATTATGCCAAGTGTCTGTTTGGACTTGATTGGTTGCTGGAGAACGTTTTGACAATATTTTTGGTGTTTCATTGAACTGAACTCAGATTTTTGGAACATCAAAGGTTTGTCTACATAACATTATAGTAACATGGATATGTTGTTCAGTTCACTTCTGATGTTGCAACATGAGGATCAGGGGGATGCCAGTATCAACAAGGAAGGCAGGACAGGGCCTCATAGGCTGCTGGAAGGGGAAAGGGCAGATGTGGCAACAAGGGCATGCTGTCATCTGCCAACTTCAGGAAGCCGATATCACTTTAATGGGACTGAAGCTCAGCACTCAATCTGCAGGAGTGATGATATATGCTCAAAACCCTCAAATGCTGTCCTTCAAACTTTGCAAGCAAATGATCTGCTGCACGCTGAGGAAAGTTGGCAGCACTCCAATTCCATCAAAGCTTTCAGAGCTGCCAACAGGGGGTTCAACATTGTGGGTCCTAATGCAGTATTCAAGGATCATTCACTTCATGGTCGATTGCATTGTCTGCATACTGTGTTATGTTTATTGATGGGATGGAACATCACTGGCAAGGTCAGCATTCATTTCCCTCAAGAAACTTCTGGTGATTCGTGTTCCTGAAGTACTGTGATGCATATTTTGTAAGTATGTCCAAAGTGCTTTTAGGACGGGCATTCCAGGACCTCGAGTCAGTAATGATGGAGGCACAGCGATGATATTTCCAAGTTAGGATGGTGTGGGACTTGGAAGGGAACTTGCAGCTGATGGTGTTCCTGTGTATCTGCTGTGCTTGTTCTTCTGGATGATAGAGGTTGCAGATTTGGAAGGTACTGTTGAAGAAAATGACTAGGTGCTGCAGTGCATCTTCTAGATAATACACACTGTTGGACGGTTTGAACGTTTAAAGTGGTGGATGAATTGCCAACCAAGCAGGCTACTTTGTCTTGGATGGTGTTGAGCTTCTTGAGTGTTGTTGGAGCTGCACTCATGCAGGCAAGTGGAGAGTATTCCATCACATCTTGATTTCTGTCTTTTTGGTGGTGGACAGGCTTTGGGGGGGTCGGGAGGCGAGTTGCCCTCAGAAGCATTCCCAGCCTCTGGCCTGCTGCTGTGGCCCGAGTATTTACATGGTTGGTTCCGTTAAGTTTCTGATCAATGGTGACGTCTAGGATTTTGATAGTGTGGGATTCAGTAATTGTAATGCCACTGAACAGCATGCTGAGATGCTTGTATTCTGTCTTGTTGGAGATGCTCATTGCCCAGCAGGTGTAGCACCAATGTTAGTTGTAACATGCCAGCTCAAGCCTGAACGTTGTCTGGGTCTTGTTGCATTTGGAATGCCCAGCTTCAGTACCCGAGTAGTGCTGAATGGTGCTGAACAGTGCGCAGCCATCAGAGAACAGCCCCAGCTGACCATATGCTGGAGGAAATCTCATTATTAATAATAATAATCTTTATTGTCACAAGTAGGCTTACATTGCAATGAAGTTACTATGAAAATCCCCTAGTCGCCACATTCCGGCGCCTGTTCGGGTACAGAGAGGGGGAATTCAGAATGACCAAGTTGCCCACATTGACTTGTGGGAGGAAAGCGAAGCACCCGGAGGAAACCCACGCAGACACAGGGAGAACATGCAGACTCCGCACAGCCAGTGACCCAAGCCGGGAATCGAAACTGGGACTCTGTCGTTGTGAAGTAACAATGCTCACCACTATGCTACCATGCATTAATGAGGGAACTGAAGGTGGTTAGGGTACACTACCCTGAGGAACCCATGCAGTGATGCCTCAGGGCCGAGATGATTGGCTTCCATCAACCACAGGGACTACAGCAGTTCAAGAAGGCAGCTCAGCACTCCCTTCTGAAGGGCTACTAGGGATGGGCAATAAATGTTTGCCTCACCTGCGACGCCCATAAATTAATTTTTAAAAACAACCATCTTCCTTTGAGCAGGGTAGGACGCCAACCAATTGAAAGTTTCCCCCCTGATTCCCATGAACCTCTGTATTGCTAGGTCTAGTGCTGCTTCTGACATGACCTTTGCACTCCTCATCCAACCAGGATTGATCCCCTGGCTTGATGGCAATGGTGAATTTCGGGGTTTGCTGGCTTACAGATGATATTATAGATTGTGTTGTTCCTAATGGTCCACAGCAGGGTGATAGGTGAGGATACCTGCTCTTAGATTCCAGATTCATTTAATTAACTGAATATAAATTCCGCAGCTGATGTGGTGGGATTTGAACTCATTTCTCTCTGGTGTTACTGTCATGCTCCTGTACTCTGCACAAATTGGACCTGGGCTCTTCAGCTTGTGTGGAAGCTCGTGTGTAGGCTGGTCAATGCACTTAAAATTTAGTGCTTCACAGCCAACAGTCCGCTTCTTGCAGCTGGATCTTTAAAATCCACCTTCACCCTTGGTGGCAGGGCCGGGATGTAAGCTCCCGCTCTGACAAAATGCCTCCTGTGCCATTCTATCCATCTCCTCGCTCCTGTGCTCAATGGACTGAACTGTGAAGACCTCGCTGCTCAAGCCTAAACTCCCAGCCCCTGTGCTGTTACTTGCTTGGGTGAGGCGGAGTAAATCTTTTGCAGGAACATCCTTGTCTTCCATTGCTGCTGTACCTTCTGACATTTCAAGATCTGAAAGGAAAGAGGGACTGGAGTTAGCAGCTAGCGGCAGAAGTAGGCAGAGATGGACCCGTGACTGCTGAAAGCAACCTTTTGTCATCTGGAGTTTATGGAGTTGAGATTTTGGGAAGAAGAGCAAGATGGCTGAATCGCCTTCTCATCCAGCCTCTCCGGAGCTCACTCTCTTGCTGTAGTCCTGCCCACAATATCTGTGAGTCTCTCTTTCAGGAAGGTCAGGTCTGGATGCTTGGCTTCATCCTGTTGCTACTTGTTCTCTATCACTGCAAACTACCAACTTCTCCTGCAGGAAAGAGAGTGTGGTGTTAGCCTAGTGAGATGCTTTGATGTTGTGCACATCAGCATAGAATACTGCCTCAGGGTGTGAAGAATACACAAGCTTAAGAAAGGGGGTAAATGGTCAGGCGATGAGTCGCTGGTGCATTAACAGCAGCAGGCGGTTGTGTGAATAACACTGCAGTAACTGGAGGAGTGCACTTAGGACCGAGGGAGTGAATGGTCATGTGTGCTGAGGCTATAGATATTGAAGGGTGAAGCAGTCATAATGAGAGAAGTGAGTTACCTTGATAATCCTTATCAGGTCATTGAACTTTTTCCGCATAGCAGCCACGACCATGGAGCAGTATGTCTGCCGTTGACCTACTTATCCACTTCTGCCTACTGTTGCCAAGCAACCAGCTGGGTTACCTTCTTGCCAGTGAGTGGCAATTGCAAATCCCACCTGTTATATTCCAGAAAGCCAGGAGGTGAAGGATAGAACTGGAACCCAGCTTTACACACTTTGCTAAGTTTTTATTTACAAAGCTACATTTTACAAACATGCAACTCCTAGCCTGTTACGATCTCAGTTGATGTCATGACTGGACAGGAAGATCCCAGTATGAAACCCTGACTCAAAAGACTTGAATATTTACTTTAATTAACAAAACATAGAGGAACAGAGTCACAGGACCGCTAATTAGTTTTAACATCAAGAAAAAATTATTTATTAAATATGAAAAGTTGGATTATTGTACAATACTCCTTTGCTTCTCCCTTAGTTTAACAAGTACACATTGATTTTAAAATTAACATGGATTACAAAGTACATCTTAATAGTCCCATTGACACAAAGTCCTTTTTAAGCACACAGATTGGCTGTGATCAAATAAACAAACTCCGCTCTGAACCTAAGTTATTGTCTGGTTTTCTCCTCAGATTCCCCCAGATGATTGTCACATGAGAGTTTCCAAACTCCACTTCCAAAAACAAGCTTTAAAATCTCCTCTCCAATCACATGAGAGTTTCCAAACTCCACTTCCAAAAACAAGCTTTAAAATCTCCTCTCCTAATAATAATTCTGTGATTCTTCTATGAATCAATACTTTCCCTTAGTGGTTTGCATTCCAAAATCCAGTCCAGATTTTACAAATAACTCTTTTAACTAAGCTTCCACTCCACTTTTAACAGTTAATCCAGTCAAGGATTTTTAACCACCCCCTATCAGGTTGCCTTTGTCTTAACTGCTTTTACACAACCTCTGATTTCTTTTATTATTTCAACTCACGTCCCACAGGCTGTAGTAAAATCTCACAAACCTGAAAATCACTTCAGATATCTTTCTGGCACCTTCTTCTCGGCTTGGTCTGATTTTACTGAAGTTCTGTTTTAGTATCTTTATTAACCTCAGTCAGTTATCTTCATTTCTCTAGTTTCCTTATCTAGTTGCTCTTCAGATCTCTGCACTTGTTTTCTGTGGGCAGTACAATGGCACAGTGGTTAGTACTGCTGCCTCACAGTACCAGGGACCAGAGTTTGATTGCAACGTCAGGTGACTATCTGTATGGAGTTTCCCCGCAACTGAGTGAGTTTCCTCCGGATATTCCAGTTTCCTCCCACAGTCCAAAGATGTGCAGATTAGGTGGATTGCCCATGCTAAATTGCTCCTAAGTGTCCAAAGGCTAGGTAAGGTTACAGGGATAGGGTGGGGGATTGGCCCTAGGTAGGGTGCGCTTTTGAAGGGTTGGTGCATTCAATGGGATGAATGGCCTCCTTCTGCATTGTAGGGATTCTATGATAATGATCACTCTGTGGTATGGCTTTTCTTCTAGAAATGCTGAGAGAGATCTTCCTTCTCTAGCCATCTAAACCAACTGCTTCGAGCAGAGTTGTGAGAGCTGCCTTTTCTCTCACTACCTATCTCCAACTGCAAACAAATTAGCTAAACTAAAACTTAAAAGATTTTCTACCTTACAAAGCCCCAGTTGCTTAGCAATGCCCACATGTCTCTGCTAGCTTATTTATTCTTCACATTGTAGCCCTCTCTAAGCACAATAGAAACACAGTTGGAAATTAACCAATCCCCATACAAACAAACACCTTTGTCCAGCATGACTCTAACTATAGGTCCCTTTAAGGCATAGAAACATTAAATTAAACCCACTTAAGACTATGCCTTATTTCTAATGTTACCAGTACAAATATAATTCCCGTAAAACTACCTTTGTTTTCCTAAGAAGCCTAATAACCCCAGTTTTAGTCTTTTCCTATTTAGAGGTGCATAATGAATTCCCAATTAATACCACCATGTGCATTCAATTAATTTCAATTAATAGACAATAAATATCTTGTTTTGGCCTCCTCCACCAGCACTTTCAAAGCTACATCTGAAAAGCAAGGAAAGCTTGCTGTTTCTCTCCTAACCAAGTTATAGATTCCAGCCATGAAGCATCTCCTCTTTAAATGGGACACGCTGCCTTCAACCAATGCCAGTGATGTCTGATTCCTGCTCATTCAGTTAAGCTAGGCGTCAATGAAGAGCACTAGTAGAGCTGGCATCTCACATTTTTCATGCTAATGGAGGACCAATGTGGTGTGGTCTCTGAGCCCACCTGGCATAATTATTGAGCAGTCTGCCCATTTCAAGCCTGATTTTGTTCAAGTTCCGAATTCAGGCCCCACTGAATCCAGAGGTGGAAATAATCAAATTTAAATATTAATAGGTTTATTCCTCTATTTCCAAAACCAAATTTAAAAAAAAAAAATCTGAACCTTTGTGTCCTCCTGTACCTCCAGCCTACCCTACTGATTCAATCATCCCAACTTCATTTAAGAATTTGTTTCAGTAAAAGTTTGAGATCGGTTTTAAACAATTAACCATGGTCTCCCTCTCCCGACATTGACTAGGAACAATGTGGATGCAATGCATCAAAGTGGGCAGTGAAGCATTTCAGTGCAGAGATTTCAGGACGACATTCATTAGCATTAAGAAGGCGGATATGGGAGGTTGTGAGAGATGCTCGATTGGCCACAAGAACAGGAAGATCACTAACTGCATATCGACAGAAGTAAGAAAGATACAAAAATGGCACCAATAAGTAAGAGATAACTGACTAAAGGATTGAAAAGCAACACGTTGCACAAGTAGCAATCAGCAAGCTGGAAACTATCTGAATGCACATGGTGGTATTAATTGGGAATCCTGCTGGGAATGGGCAGGACATTTGTAATTTGTAGCTAAAATGTAGTTGGGTCGGGACGCATTAGAGTGTAACTTCGACTTTGTATTCTGGATCCTGTTTGCCTGAGGTGGTACCAGATATGTACCCAGAATCCGGAGCCACAATTTGCCCCCAGACCCAATTTTAATCCCCCCTGACACCATATTCCGATCAGGTAGACTGCATTAAAACAGGACCGCACATTCCTTCACTTTTTGGGTGCAAACAACTGAGGAACAACACAAATCTCCTCGCCTTTCTGTCCCTTGGTTAGACCTCAATGGGGGAAAAGAAGTCAATCTGCACAGCGGGAATACACAGCGGCATGAAGAGAACATTGCTGACATGAAGAGTAACAAGGAGGCCAGAGAGTTCCAACAGTTGCCTGCAGCCATAGTTCCTTGGCAGCAGTTCACTGATGAGTGCTTCAGCTGAATAATGTCTGCTACAGTGCATTAAGTCTTATCCAAAATCTCTCCCAGCCGTACCACCCTCAATTATACGGCATCCGTCCAAAGACCAACACTGTTATACATGTTAATTAACACTGCGGGGTCACCAACTACAAGAACAATCTGCACAGAAGATTTCAAAAATTATTATAATGGTCATGGTTAATAGAGAATATTGGTACTAATTATCACCCCAGGATAATCCTCTGGTCCCTGTTTTAAGTACTCTCTTACCTGTCATAGTGCTTTGCCAGCATCTGCAGCACGGTCAGGTGCACTGGCTCAATCGTGGGCTCCCAAAATGCTCACAGCTAATGACTTCTGGCTGCCTGAAAAAGCAACGCTGCAGACGAATGCAACTTAGGGGTTGCCATGACATCTGGCCCAGCTGGCTTTCTGGCACCAGTGTTGGCATTGATTTGAGCAGATGGCCAAGATCCAGGTGTGCTGTCAACCTGAGAGATGGAAACGTGTTCCCATTTCATTTCATAGCTGCCTGCACTATGGAAATATAGATTAGCTCCCCCATTCATTTGTGAGAGAGCCGATTCGAGGTCTTATGCAATCCAAATAAAAGCCCTATCCAAGTGTGCCCAAAGTGGGAGCAGATGGTGGAGCCCACAGCCTGCAGGACCCAGTATGAGCAACCATGAGACGTGCTAATACTGGCAGCAGAGACTTCTGAAAAATTAATTCATGGAATGCTGGCATCGACCTTGCAGGGCCCCAACGCAATGCCCACTGAGGAACTGCATGCTCCGATGATAATTGCAATTGTCAATACGCTACACAAGTACCACACAAGTACTTTAAGATCAGCCATGATCTCACTGAATGGCGGAGCAGGCTCGAAGGGCCAGATGGCCTACTCCTGCTCTTAGTTCTTATGTTCCTAAGTTGGTCGGGGATGATTTCAGACAATGCGACCACAGAATGCAGTGGAAACTCTCTGGCAGGCAGTCCATCGGAACTGGTGATGGACAGAAAGCAACCCTCTTTTAAAAGGCAAGATCCCAAAAAGCTGTGGCTCTATCCACTTCTGCAATACCAGGTTGTGAGCTTTCCCTCCAGAAAACACTTTCCGAAGCAGCCCTTTCCACCTGCACTTGCTTCTGCTCACTTGTATTTAATTAATTAATTAATCACTCACTTCAAACCCCTCTAGTGCACCATCTATAGCCTGAGAGACGTTGATTTCTGTGCTGGTGGTTAGCGGAGTGAAGTTCAAGAGGCAATGCAGCTTTGCAATGGGGTTCTCCACAATGTGCATCTGTCACCTCTGCCCTTGTTGTTGACGAATTTACTCAGAAATCTGGCACCCCGGACAAATTAGTTTTGCCAACATATTCCATAAACTGATTGCCAGTGTGGTAAAATGGCCCATGGCCTGAATCTTTGGCTCAATACAGAACTGGACACTTTAAATTAAACAAGCCACAGTCAGAACCACAGACAGGCCTGATGGGAAGTCAAACCAGCCACATTCGAATATATTGGAGAGAGTCTGGGCAAGTCTGGGCTTGTCCTCGGAAGATAATCGGCCCCGTTCAAATGGATCAATTGTTGTGATTGCCCAGTTGAAGCCAGGCTTTCTGGCACCTGGATCACCTTATATGGGATAAGGTTACATGCAGACAATGCACCCGAGGATGGACCTCTGGGGGGGGGGGAAGAGTTCCTGGTATCCTGCAGAGTTACAATCGGCAACTCCACTGGGTGTTGAGACCCCGCCCAGTGACCTCATTGGCTGAGGGCCAGTGCATCTCCTGGAAGGGCGGGAAGAGGGTTATAAGAGAGAGGCATCCAGAGACCCTCCCAAGTGAAGACTCGATGCAGAGGCAGCGGAGAAGACTCAGCGGCGCACCAGAGGATGGACAGAAACAGCGTGCGAGATCCACCTTCGCAGACGAGGGCCCTGAGATGACTGAGACTCAGAGGATCGGACCCGCAGCTCGATCCAGTTCATCGGCACGGGTACTATTAGAGCCTTGGGCAAACTGTATTTGGGATAATTTGGGAGGATAACTGTTTTATTGTGTTTGTGAATAAATTGTGTTCCTGAATCCTATGAAATTGGAAGTCTGCCTTCATGTAGTGCTGCTGAATATCATACTTTCTCAATTAATAATTTGCCAATGGGGAGATGGCAATTGATGCCAACAGGTTATGTGAGACTTACAAACATGCATAAAACAAAGACTCCAGACCTGGGTTCAGAAATGAAGTTTGGTGTAAAATAAAATCAGATTATTCAATGATTCAAAGAACAATACAGCACAGGAACAGGCCATTCGGCCCTCCAAGTTGCGCCGACCATGGTACCTGCCTAAACTAAAACCATATGCACTTACGGAGTCCGTATCCTTCCATTCCCACCCTATTCATATATTTGTCTAGATGCCCCTTAAATGGCGCTATCGTACCTGCACCCTCCATCTCCGAAGGCAGCGCATTCCACATATTTACCACCCTCTGTGAACAGATTTACCACATATATTCTAAACTTTTCCCCGCGCACAAAAAGATTCCTTTTCTCTGAGCATGGAGCTTTGTATTGTTATGTGCTTCGGATAATATCTCAAAAAATAGAATTCCAGCCAGATAACATTTTGCTCCATTCCAAAGGTTTTCCAAAACTTGAACTCCACTTAAAGACAAAGCAGAAAATACATTCTGCACCTACAGAGGTCAAATTGTGTAAAAGTCATACTACCATGAAATGACTCAATTTGGAATTAATACCAGTATACGGATGAGCATGATAGCACAACGTCCACGTACATAGATCCCTCAGAGTTGCCACCCAAGTTGATAGGGTTGTTAAGAAGGCGTATGGTATGATGGCTTTCATTAAAAGGGAATATAGTTTAATAGCCGCAAGGTTTTGCTGCAGCTTTATAAAACCCTAGATAGACCACACTTGGAATATTGTGTCCAGTTCTGGTCGCCTCATTATAGGAAGGATGTGGATGCTTTGAAGAGGGCACAGAGGAGATTTACCAGGATGCTGCCTGGACTGGAGGGCATGTCTTATGAAGAAAGGTTGAGGGAGCTAGGGCTTTTCTCACTGGAGCAAAGAAGGAAGAGAAGTGACTTGATAGAGGTGTACAAGGTGATGAGAGGCATGGATAGAGTGGATAGCCAGAGACTTTTCCCCAGGGCAGAAATGGCTGTCATGAGAGGACATCATTTTAAGGTGATTGGAGGAAGGTATAGGGGAGATGTCAGAGGTAGGGTCTTTACACAGAGAGTGGTGGGTGTGTGGAATGCACTGCTAGCAGAGATTGTGGAGTCAGTCATTAGAGACTCCTAGACGGGCACATGGACAGCAGTAAATTGAAGGGGTGTAGGTTAGGTTGATCTTAGATTAGGATAAATGGTCGGCACAACATTGTGGGCTGAAGGGACTGTACTGTGCTGTACTGTTCTGTGTTCTATGTTCTAACTGAGCATTTATAACTTTTTTAAGTTCATAAAAGCAGAAAATGCTAGAAATAGTCAAAAAGCATCTGTGAAGGGTGAAACAGGGTTGTCATTTCAGGTTTGATAGCTTTCCCACTAACAGAGAGAAATGTTCTTCTTTTCTACTGTGTTATGATACTAGACAAAGCCAGCTGAAGTGGACTGCAAGGCAAACATTTTTATTGTTTGAATTGTTAATCAAGTTGTGAGGCCAAACTATGCAGATATCAAGAGAAGAACAATGGCTGGATATCGATGGGATGTGGATCCTGAGATAGATGAGAAAGGATAAAGTCAACAACCAACACTTTAGAGGGACAGTGTAGATTGGGGAAGCATAAAAAAAAGTAGCCAAGGAGGGATTGAGATGGGACGGACGCCTGTTGTCGGGAGAGAGAGAGAAGAAATGTGAGGAGAGCGATGGAGATGGAATTGCCAGGAAGGAGAAGATGAAGCCTTAACACCAGATGGAAAGATGTGGTGGCGAGAGCCTTAAACACATGCGGCATTGGAAGAGGAATGGGTGATTGACATGACCTTGGAGAAAGGAGGGATCAATCCGTATTGTGGTGGCCTCAAGTAAAATGAGAGAAGCCGACAGAAGAAGCAGGGGTTGCAAACTAATGCACTGGCACAATGCCATTTTGCACAGCACCTGTTAAAACCCTTCATGAATGTTGATCATGTTGCAAAGGCCATCCTCTCCAATGAGATTTACACGTTAATTTGCTCAGGCATTAATAATATACTGCACAACAGAAAAAACATTCTAAACGTGCTCAAAATTAGAAGTGAAAATTGCAATTCATTCAGAGGGGTCTGGAAGGTGATAATTTAAATAAAGACTATAGTCTAACTATGTTTCAGAGTGGAGGGATGCTGTTCGCAATGATTTGAGGGCAAATAATCTTTGAGTTATATTTGCGGCTGTTTTGGGGTGTTTTTTGATATAGGTTTGACAGTTTGACATAAAGTTGACAGGTGATGTGAAACAATTAATTGTGTCCGACTGGCTTCTCATGGTCCCGGTGTTGTGAAACAATCCCATTGCGATCAGGCACATTCGATAAGTGCCCTTCTATACACCCAAACTCTGAGACTGCAAAATTTGACTTCAGGTTTGACACAGCTAGCCTCCACGGACTTCATTTTTGGTTCTTCAAACACAGTATGGAATCAGAACCCTGATTTGACAAAATAAATGTTAACAATACTGTCAAGATATAAAATGGAGTACACCTTAAAAGATTTCCTTTTGTCCAGATTAAATAATCTGAGTTCAGATTTACATTATCACTTTCATATCACTGCCAAAAATGTGAGTGAGTAACTGCATCTTAAGTTTAAAAGACATATTAACAAAGTAATTCCAAATTAAAATGGCAATTTCTTTTTAAAATTAAGTCCAAGAAATACCTCAGGAATACTAGGAAATGATTAAAATGCGCAGATGAACTATAGAGAAGGGCAATTATTTCCTGAAATATTGTTAAATATGAAAATAATTATTTGCAATTTTTCAGTGCACAGAAGTTTAGATGCTAATTTATTCACTCGAGGATGGTATGGCATCAGCAAAGATACCAGCTCCACTAATACCATTCCAGATCTGAAGCACATCAGACAAGTAAGCACTAAGCAACGGTGGTGATGTCCCTCAGCAGGAGAAGTGGGAGAGAAATTGGGCTGGATTCCCTGTGATATTGTAATTGGCGACTGAGCGGAGAATTGACTCCAACGCCCAAATCCGGGCCGGCACCGCCAGTCCTCCATAATCTGCCCCCTCAGAAATGGCAAAGTCGCGTAGCGCACCACATGGCATTGCAACGCCATTGGAACGTCACCGGCAAGCCCTCCCACGATGCTCCACCCCCAATGGGCCAGGTTGTCGACAGCGCGGGACACATGTAGTCTCAGCGGCTGGAAACCCGGCATGCTGACTGCAGACTGTGTCCAGCACCGACACACCCGGCCGGGATCCGTGCCACTGGCCAAGGGGCCATTCGCACGAGCCGGAGAGACTGGTGGGAGGTGGCTAGGCGGTGGCCACTGGGTGGGCTGTGCGGTCACGGATGGTGGGTGGGGCCTGCCTACAGCTGCCGACATGTTATGCGGCAAGACCGCTGCAGGTTGTCAGCCACGCACATGCGCGGCCAGGGACCAGCCTCTCTCCGGCCGTTTTTGGCGTAGGAGCCGGGGGTTTCACCCATTGCCGCTGCTAGCCCCTCACCGGTCCCGGAATCGGTGAGGGGACAGCATCGATTATTTGGTCGTATCCTCCTGCGAATTCTCCGTTCGAGCCGGCACTTGGCCGCTGAAACAAAGAATCCAGCTCGTTGTGTGTGACAGCCCCTATTGTCTCCTCAAGGCCAATGGCATTGGCAATAACAGTGGTGACAGTGCTGTGCTCAGGTTGCAGAGTGCTTAAAGAAAGGCAGGAAAGTGAAATGTGGAAAGAATATGCAGGAACTTTCCAGAAAATATTCCTCAGGAAAGGAAGACAAGGACAGCACGGTGGCGCAGTGGGTTAGCCCTGATGCCTCACGGTGCCGAGGTCCCAGATTCGATCCCGGCTCTGGGTCACTGTCCGTGTGGAGTTTGCACATTCTCCCCGTGTTTACATGGGTTTCGCCCCCACAACCCGAAGATGTGCAGGCTAGGTGGATTGGCCACAATAAATTGCCCCTTAATTGGAAAAAATTAATTGGATACTCTAAATTTATTTTTAAAAAGGAAAGGAAGACAAAAATATTCAAATAAATCACTTATTTCTGATTTTTACTTAAAAACCCACTGCACAACAAGGAGCAACCTGTGAACTCTGGTTCAGTTGGTAACCTTGAATCCCAAAGTTCTGGATTCAAGTTCCATTCAGAACCTGAGCCTAAAATTCAAGACGGACACTCCAATGCGGTACCGAGGGAGTTCTGCAGTGTCAGACGTGCTGTCTTTCACAAGAAACATCTAACCAAGGCCTTGCCTGCCTTCTCGGGTGAACGGTAAAATATCCTATGGCAATATTCTGAGGTTTCTCAGTGTTTATCCCTCAACTGACATCACAAACAATATATATTGTGTCATTATCACATTGCTGTGTGTGGGAGCATGCTGTGTGCAAAGTGGCTGCCACATTTCCTACAATGACTACACTTCAAAAGTCCTTCATTGGCTGTAAAGTGCTCCGAGAGCAAATGCACAATGTAAAAAAGTCTTTCTTTCTTTCAAACAAAGCCATTGCACCTTTTAATAAGAATGTTCTTAGAACTGATTTGATTGATTTCTAGAGGTAAAGACTAGTCAAGCACCCTGGCATTTTATTTACAGCCCCTAAAAGACCAGCATCACAAATCAAACCTATGTTAGATGAATAGAAGCACAGCAACTTCAAGTATTCTTGCAGTCAGAATCTGTGAAGTGTGTTCGGATGTTTAGTTTTTGCTTCCCACCATTCCCCCTTCATAACAAAACCATAAAATGGCATTAATGTCATACTGTCTTACAGATTAGAGGAAGGGAATAACTGAGAAACAGCACAAATAAGTGTAAGCCGGGGGTCATTATAATAAAGTAATAAAAGTAAATAAAGTAGGTTCAGAGAAGTAAAATTAGCGTAAGGGAGGTAAGTAAATAGTCTTCCTATATAGCTTAAGTTTTGTTAAAAGGGAGTAAATAAGGGGCTTAAGGTAGTCATGGCAGGAGAGTTTGCACCTGTGATATGCTCCTCCTGTGCTATGTGGAAAATTATGGAAGCTTCAATTGTCCCTGGTGACCACATGTGCAGGAAGTGGGTTCAATTGCAGCTACTGGCTATCTGCATTTCACAGCTGGAGTTGAGGGTGGAGCATCGGTGATGCTGAGCTAGTTGTGGATAGCACGTTCAGTGAGGCAGTCACACTGCAGGTGACAGAAAGGAAGCCACCAGGCAGAGTGGAGGAAGGCATGCAGGTGTCCCCTGTGACCATCCCCCTTTCTAACAGATATACCGTTTCGGATACTGTTGAGGGAGTTGACTGTGTAGGGGAAAGCAGTGGCAGCCAACTTCATCGCACCTTTGGTGGGTCTGCTGCACAAGAGGGGAGGAGAAAGATTGTCAGGGCTAAAGTGGGCAGGGATTCAATTGTAAGGGGAAGAGACAGGCATTTCTGTGTCCGCAAAAAAGACTCCGGGAAGGTATGTTGCCTCCCTGGTGGCAGGGTCACGGATGTCACTGAACAGCTGCAGGGCATACTGAAAGGGGAGAGAAAACAGACAGATATTGTGGTACACATTGGTACCAACGATATCGGCATAAAAACGGATGAGGTCCTGAAAGCAGAATTTAGGGAGCGAGGAAGTAGATGACAAAACAGGACCAAGAAGGTGGTAATCTTTAGATAACTTCCAGTGCCACAGGACTTCCGGTTGCGGCGATGCGGAGCTAAGCCGCACGTTCGGTAGCTCCCACTATTTTCGGGCTCTTTAAAGGGCCCGCAGCGGTGCTGGTTCAACTTTTCCCCGGGTCGGAACACAAGCCACTGTGCTCAGCTGCCGGTGGATGGGCTGGACCAGGAGCGGAGCGGTCAGAAAATCGACTCTGAAGCAGAGAAAGTTGCGAGGTAAAGAAAACAAAATGGCGGTAGGCGGGGAACCGGCAGCGTGCAGCAGTGGGCACGGGAGCAGCAGGAGCTGCTTCAGCGCTCCTTCAGGGAGCTAAAACCTGAGATCCTGGAGCGGTATAAGGCCTCGCTGGACATGATCATGACGACTCAGGCGGCTCAGGCTGCAAAGATCCGGAAGCTACAGCTAAAGGCCTCGGAGAACGAGGACGAGCTCCTGGGCCTGGCAGTGAAGGTGGAGTCGCACGAGGCGCTTCACAAGAAATGGCTGGCAAGAATGGAGGAGATGGAGAACCGCTCCCGTCGGAAGAACCTGCGGATTTTGGGCCTCCCGGAGGGGCTGGAAGGTTCGGATTTGGGGGCCTACGTGGTTGTGATGATGAACTCGTTGGTGGGCGCGGGGTCGTTCCGGGGACCCTTGGAGCTGGAGTGGACCCATCGAGTGTTGTTGCGGAATCCCGGGCTGAACGGGCCGTCTAAGGCAGTGCTGGTCTGCTTTCACCGCTTTGTTGACCGTGAGTGTGTGCTGAGATGGGCGAAGAAGGAAAGGAGCAGCAGGTGGGAGAATGCGGACATTAGGATCTATCAGGACTGAAGCGTGGAGGTGGCGAAGAGAAAGGCTGGCTTCAATCGGTGTGGTGATATAATTTGCATACCTGTCTGCCATTGGGGCAGAACACCGGCTTACCATTGGCCCTGGTCGGTCATGTGCCTCTCGACCGATTGGTCGAGAGGCTGAGTTAACCACGCCTCCTTGCCGAGGTATAAATAGTCAAACATCCGGCGGTCGTCCATTTAATTGTAGACGACCGCAGGGCTAAGTTCTAGTTTATTAAAGCCTAACTTTTGTTAAGCAACTCGTCTCTCATACAATTGATGGCTCATCAATTTAATAAACTACAATTTTGAAGATGGAGTTCCGGATCAAGCCCGAATGCCTCCGCATCAGCCCGCAAACTGCGAACTCTGCAGAACTTTTTCAACTTTGGCTGACATGCCTCGAAGGATACCTGGAATCTGCAACCAGCCCCCCCACCATGGCACAGAAGCTGCACATCCTCCACTCCAGCGTGGGTATCGACGCCTACGCAATAATCAAAGAAGAAACGGATTATGATGCAGCAATACTAAAGCTAAAGGGACAATTCATTAAACCAGTCAACAGGGTATTCGCCCGACATCTGCTGGCCACCAGACAACAGCTCCCCGGTGAGTCACTAAACCAATATTACCAGGCCCTCCATACCCTGGGGAGGAATTGCTCCTGAGTCGCAGTCTCAGCTACGGAGCACATGGAACTACTGATCAGAGACGCTTACGTGGCTGGGATGCAGTCCCCGCGGATGCTGGAGACGACCTCAGCTTAACTGAGGCACGGACTCTCTCCTCCTCCCTGGAGGTCGCCGATCAAAACGCCCACGCCTATGACCCTAGCCAGGCCTCCTGGCATGCTTCCCCACCGCCATCCGCCGCTCCCGACCTCCCTCAGGCCTGTGCCGCGGGACGCCCCGACAAGTCCACGGGGCCCAGCTGCTACTTTTGTGGGTTCGCGAAACTTCTCCACGGCCACT
This sequence comes from Scyliorhinus canicula, assembly GCF_902713615.1. Lineage (NCBI taxonomy): Eukaryota > Metazoa > Chordata > Chondrichthyes > Carcharhiniformes > Scyliorhinidae > Scyliorhinus > Scyliorhinus canicula. The sequence goes on along the minus strand of NC_052156.1, from coordinate 25,436,822 downwards.
TCTCCACGGTCTGCCAGGCCAAAACGGTGGCTGCGGCTCTTCTGGACGCCACGCGACACTATCCCCCCCGCCACCGGGCCCCTGCCACCGGCCTGTGCGCCTCTCTCTCTCCTCCGGGCCCTCCAGGTCCCCTCCTAGACGCAGCACAACTTTCTCCCCCCCGCCCCCGGGCCCCCGCGCCTGGCCTGCTCGCCTCTCTCTCTCCTCCGTGGCTGCTCCAGCTCCCCGGAGCCCTCTAATCTCCCCCCCCCCCCACGCCCCCGGGCCCTGGCGCCCGACCTGCACGCCTCTCCGGGCCCTCCCGGTCCCTTCCTGCCCGCCGCGTGAGTCTCTCCACCCCCGCCCCCGGGCCCCGGCGCCCGACCTGCACGCCTCTCCGGGCCCTCCTGGTCCCTTCCTGCCCGCTGCACGAGTCTCTCCAACCCGCTCCCAGTCCGGCGCCCGACCTGCACACGGGCCCTCCCGGTCTCTTCCTGCCCGCCGCGCGAGTCTCCCCCCCCCCCCCGCGCCTGGCCTGCGCGCCTCACCGCCCCCGCACGCAGCCGCTCCACTCGGCTCGCCGGCATCGCTAGCCCCGCCCCCAGCAACCACGAGGGCCCCACGGGCGCCGCCATCTTGGGGCGCCGACTCCACGTGCAGGTCCTGGGCGCCGCCATCTTGGGGCGCCGACTCCACGTGCAGGTCCTGGGCGCCGCCATCTTGGGGCGCCGACTCCACGTGCAGGTCCTGGGCGCCGCCATCTTGGGGCGCCGACTCCACGTGCAGGTCCTGGGCGCCGCCATCTTGGGGCGCCGACTCCACGTGCGGGTCCTGGGCACCGCCATCTTGGGATCCCGACTCCACGTGCGGGTCCTGGGCACCGCCATCTTGGGATCCCGACTCCACGTGCGGATCCTGGCCACCGCCTTCCGGGACTGGCACGCAAGGTTCTTCCAGCATCTACTCGGACGGCCACGACGAATACGGATTTTCTCCACGGCTCGCGGCCATTCAGCTCGACCAGTCACATCCACGCACGCTCGCCAAAACGACAACGCTGGTCCACCTCAACGGCCACGAGACAGGCTGCCTGCTGGACTCCGGGAGCACGGAAAGCTTCATTCACCCTGCCACAGTAAGGCGCTGCGCGCTCCCTGTCCATCAGGTAAAACACAAAATCGGGTTAGCCACAGGTTCGCACTCCGTCCACATCACTGGGTGCTGCATCACGGACCTCACGGTCCAGGGGAAGGTTTTTAAAAGTTATAACTTCCTTGTCCTCCCTGACCTTTGCACACCGGCACTCCTAGGACTGGACTTCCAATGCAACCTGCAGAGCTTGACCTTCCAATTCGGCGGCCCTATACCCCCCCTCACTGTCTGCAGCCTTGCGTCCCTCAAAGTGGACCCCCCCTCCTTGTTTGCTAATCTCACCCCCGATTGCAAACCCGTCCTGACACGGAGCAGACGGTACATCGCCCAGGACCGGTCCTTCATCAGGTCCGAGGTCCAGAGGCTGCTGACGGAAGGGGTCATCGAGGGCAGCAACAGTCCCTGGCGAGCCCAAGTGCTGGTGGTCCGGACTGGGGAGAAAAACCGGATGGTCATCGACTATAGCCAGACCATCAACCGGTTTACGCAACTGGACGCGTATCCTCTCCCCCGTATTTCCACCATGGTAAATGATATCGCTAAATACAAGGTCTTCTCCACTGTGGAACTTAAGTCCGCTTATCACCAGCTCCCCATCCGCGCGAGTGACCGCAAATACACCGCGTTCGAGGCAGATAGGCACCTCCACCACTTCCTTAGGGTTCCATTTGGTGTCACAAATGGGGTCTCGGTCTTCCAACGGGAGATGGACCGAATGGTCGACAAGTACGGATTATAGGCTACCTTCCCGTATCTTGATAATGTCACTATCTGCGGCCACGACCAGCAGGACCATGACGCCAACCTCCAGCAATTCCTCCAAACCGCAAAACTCCTTAACCTCACATACAATAAGGATAAGTGCATGTTTAGCACCTACCGTCTAGCCATCCTCGGCTACGTAGTGCGTAAAGGAGTGATAGACCCCGACCCCGAACGCATGCGCCCCCTAATGGAACTCCCTCTCCCCAGTACCCCCAAATCCCTCAAACGCTGCCTGGGGTTCTTCGCATACTACGCCCAATGGGTTCCCAACTACGCTGACAAGGCCCGTCCCCTCATTCAAACTACGATCTTCCCGCCGTCGACAGAGGCCTGCCAGGCCTTTAGCCGCATCAAAGCGGACATCGCAAAGGCCACGATACGCGCCATCGACGAGTCCCTCCCCTTCCAGGTCGAGAGCAACGCATCAGAAGTTGCTCTGGCGGCCACCCTGAACCAAGCGGGCAGACCCGTGGCCTTCTTCTCCAGAACTCTCCAGGCTTCCGAACTCCGCCACCCCTCTGTGGAAAAGGAAGCCCAGGCCATAGTCAAAGCAGTGCGACATTGGAGGCACTATTTGGCCGGCAGGAGGTTTACCCTCCTCACAGACCAACGGTCAGTAACATTCATGTTTGATAATGCACAAAGGGGCAAGATCAAGAATGACAAGATCTTACGGTGGCGGATCGAGTTGTCCACATACAACTATGAGATCTTGTATCGTCCTGGGAAGCTCAATGAGCCTCCTGATGCCCTGTCCCGCGGTACCTGCACCAGCGTGCAGATAGACCACCTCCGCTCCCTCCACGCGGACCTCTGCCATCCAGGGGTGACCCGCCTCTACCATTTCATTAAGGCCCGCAACCTGCCTTTCTCCATCGCGGAAGTCAGGACAGTAACCCGTGACTGCCACATCTGCGCGGAGTGCAAACCGCACTTCTACCGCCCCGAGCGCGCACACCTGATCAAAGCATCCCGCCCCTTCGAACGTCTCAGCATTGACTTCAAGGGGCCCCTTCCCTCTAACAACCGCAACATTTATTTCCTGGCGGTAATTGACGAATTCTCCTGCTTCCTCTTCGCCATTCCCTGCCCCGACATGACCACATCGACCGTCATTAAGGCCCTCCTCTCCATCTTCTCCCTGTTCGGCTACCCCACGTACATACACAGCGATTGGGGGTCCTCCTTTATGAGCGACGAGCTGCGTCAATTCCTGCTCAACAGGGGCATTGCCTCTAGCAGGACGACCAGCTATAACCCCCGGGGTAACGGACAGGTCGAGCGGGAGAATGGTACCATCTGGAAGACCATACTACTGGCCCTCCGGTCCAGAGATCTCCCTATTTCCCAATGGCAAGAGGTGATCCCCGATGCCCTACATTCAATCCGCTCACTCCTCTGTACCGCAACTAATCAGACACCTCATGAACGTCTTCTTGTTTTCCCCAGGAAGTCATCCTCCGGATCCTCTCTCCCGACGTGGCTGGTCACCCCCGGACCCATCTTGCTCTGGAAGCATGTGCGGGTGCACAAGTCCGACCCGTTGGTGGAACAAGTCCAGTTACTCCACGCTAACCCGCAGTATGCATATGTGGAGTACCCCGACGGTCGGCAGGACACGGTCTCCCTCTGGGACCTGGCACCCGCCGGCGTGAGGCCTTCCCCCCCTCCACCACAGACCCCCCCCCTTTTTTTCCCCCCCAGCGCCCCACTCAGGTTCCCCCTTCCCCATCCATGGCGTCTACACAGCCAGCTCGGGTGACGGAGACTGTTCAAGGACCATCGCTCCAGGACGTCAGAGGAACCACCACCATCGGCCGACCTGACGTCACCTCCTCCACTGCGGCGGTCTGCCAGAACGTCACGGGCCACAAAAAGACTGATCGAATCGTTCTAAATTTCGACAGCTCCAAGGACTTTTGTGTAATATCGCTTATTGTCTGGGCCAGTGGGAAGCCCCAAAATTCGATAAAAGAAAGGAGAGAAAATTTTTGTCCTCCCGGCTGCTACTCATATCACCAGTTCTCTCCCCCCCCCCCCCCCCCCCCCAGGCTCTCGTTCATACGACCCCCCCCCCCCGGCTTCTTTCTCCGCAAGGGGTGAATGTGGTGATATGATTTGCATACCTGTCTGCCATTGGGGCAGAACACCGGCTTACCATTGGCCCTGGTCGGTCATGTGCCTCTCGACCGATTGGTCAAGAGGCTGAGTTAACCGCGCCTCCTTGCCGAGGTATAAATAGTCAAACGTCCGGCGGTCGTCCATTTTATTGTAGACGACCGCAGGGCTAAGTTCTAGTTTATTAAAGCCTAACTTTTGTTAAGCAACTCGTCTCTCGTACAATTGATGGCTCATCAATCGGGCGAAGGGAGTGCTTCATAGGAAGGGGGTGAAGTTTGGCCTGTTACAGCCGGCTCGCCTTTGGGTCACTTACAAGGATCGCCAGCTTTACTTTGACTCTCCGGGGGAGGCCTGGGCTTTTGTCCAGGCAGAGAAATTGGACTCGAACTGAGGACTGGGGGGCTGGGGAATGATTTACATTGTCCGGAGGCTCTGTCCTCCTTGGTATCCTTTCGTTTTTACTGGCTGGTTTGGTGTTGCCTTTTCGTTGCTCTGCTTTTACGTTTTTTAGGGCTGTTATTTATTTACTGTGGTGCTTTTTAGTTTTTTCCACTGATGGAGGGTTGGGGAGCTGTTCCCGGTCCCGCTGAGTCATGTGCCCATCCTTTACCCACGTGTTGGGCGGGGTTCGAGATGGAAGCGGGGCTTTCTTCCCACGCTGGAGGAGTTGGGGGTGGGGCCGGCACTAGGAGATTGGTGGTTACGTTGCATCGGGGGGGGGGGGGGGGGGGGGGGGGGGGGTGCGTCGGTATGGCGGGGGTAGCCGGAGTCAGCAGGAGTCGGCTGACTTACGGAAGTACAATGTTAGGGGTTACGCAGCTAGGGGGGGCCCTAGCTCAGGGGGGGGGGGGGGGGGGGAGACCCCCCCAGATTCTTCGCACACCTGAGGGGGCTGGGAGCAGATGTAGCTATGCTCCAGGAGATGCACCTTAAGGTGGCGGATCAGGTGAGGCTGAGAAGAGGCTGGGTAGGACAGGTGTTTCACTCGAGGCTCGATGCGAAGAATCGAGGGGTGGCGCTTAGTTGGGAAGAGCTTGTCGTTTGTTGCATCTAATGTGGTGGCGGACAGTGCAGGTAGATACGTAATGGTGAGTGGTAGACTTCAGGGTGAGCGGGTGGTTCTGGTCAATGTGTACTGGTCAACTGGGACGATGCGGGCTTCATGCGGCGCATGCTGGGCCAGATCCCGGTCCTGGAGATGGGGGGGTTTGATCCTGGGAGGGGACTTTAATACGGTGCTGGATCCGGCTCTGGATCGCTCGAAGTCGAGGACGGGTAAGAGGCCGGCGGCGGCCTCAGTGCTGAGGGGGTTCATGGATCAGATGGGATGGGTAGACCCTTGGAGGTTCTTGAAGCCGGGGGGTAGGGAGTTCTCCTTTTTCTCCCATGTTCACAAGGCTTATTCTCGGATTGACTTTTTTGTTCTCAGCAGGGCGCTAATCCCAAGAGTGATGGGGGCGGAGTATTCTGCGATAGACATATCTGACCATGCTCCGCATTCGGTGGACCTGGAGCTGGGGGAGGGGAAGGATCAGCGCCCGCTGTGGGGTTTAGATGTGGGGCTTCTGGCAGAGGAGGAAGTGTGGGGCCGGGTCCGTAGGGGTATAGAGGGGTATTTGGAAGCCAATGACAACGGGGAGGTGCAAGTTGGGGTGGTTTGGGAAGCGCTGAAGGCAGTAGTTAGGGGGGAGCTTATATGCATTTGGGCGTCCAGGGAAAGGGGGGAGAGGATTGAGAGGGAGAGGCTGGTGGAGGAAATGGTAAGGGTGGATAGGAGGTATGCGGATGTCCCGGAGGAGGGGCTTTTGAGGAAGTGGTGCAGTCTCCAAGCGGAGTTTGATATACTGACCACCCGGAAGGCGGAGGCGCAGTGGAGGAGGGCGCAGGGAGCGGTATATGAGTATGGGGAGAAGGCAAGTCGGATGCTGGCCCACCAGCTCCGGAAGCGGGAGGCAGCGTGAGAGATAGGGGCAGTCACAGATGCGTGAGGGAACTTGGTGCGGGGTGGCAGGTACATCAATGGGGTGTTCAGATCCTTTTACGAGGGGCTGTACCGGGCGGTGCCCCCTAGGGAGGCAGGCGGGATGGACCGCTTTCTGGGTAAGCTGGAGTTCCCAAGAGTAGAGGATGAGCAGTTGGAAGGTCTGGGGGCCCCAATCGAGTTGGAGGAGCTGATGGAGGCGCTGGGGAGCATGCAGACAGGGACAGCACCGGGACCTGACGGGTTCCCGGTGGAATTTTACATGACGTTTTCAGATCTGCTGGGCCCACTGCTTGTGAGGACCCTGAACGAGGCGAGGGGGGGGGGGGGGGGGGGGGGGGGCTCTGCCCCCGACGATGTCCAGGGCAATCATCTCTTTGATCCTGAAGCGGGACAAGGACCCCCCTCCAGTGTGGGTCCTATAGGCCGATCTCGCTCCTTAACGTCGACGCAAAGTTGTTGGCAAAGGTACTGTCCAGGAGGGTGGAAGATGTGGTCCCGATGGTTATCCATGAGGACCAAACGGGGTTTGTGAAGGGGAGGCAGCCGAATGTCAACGTACGGCGGCTTCTTAATGTTATGATGATGGCGCCGGTGACCGGGGAGGCGGAAATAGTTGCATTGATGGATGCGGAGAAAGCTTTTGACAGGGTGGAGTGGAGTTACCTGTGGGAAGTGCTGAGGAGGTTTGGGTTTGGTGAGGGATTCATCAGCTGGGTGAGGCTGCTGTATAGTGCCCCGGTAGCGAGTGTGGTGACGAACAGGAGGAGGTCGGAGGACTTGCGGCTTTCCCAGGGGACGAGGCAGGGGTGCCCCTTGTCCCCCCTGCTCTTCGTGTTAGCGATTGAGCCCTTTGCCATGGCGCTGTGGGATTCGAAGAACTGGAGGGGGATTGTGCGGGGGGGGGGGGGGGGGAGCACTGGTTGTCGTTGTACGCAGACGATTTACTGCTGTACGTCGCGGATCCGGCTGGGGGAATGCCAGAGGTGTTGAAGATACTTGGGGAGTTTGGGGATTTTTCGGGCTACAAGCTCAATGTGGGGAAGAGTGAGCTGTTTGTGTTGCACCTGGGGGACCAGGAGAGGGAGATAGGAGAGCTCCCGTTGAAGAGGGCGGAGAGGAGCTTTAGATATCTTGGGGTCCAGATAGCTAGGAGCTGGGGAGCCATGCACAGGCTTAACTTTTCGAGGCTGGTGGAACAGATGGTGGAAGAGTTCAGGAGGTGGGACGCGCTGCTGCTTTCTTTGGCGGGCAGGGTCCAGTCGGTTAAGATGATGGTGCTCCCAAGGTTTTTGTTTCTTTTCCAGTGTCTCCCCATATTGATTCCAAAGGCTTTTTTCAAAAGGGTGAACAAGAGTATTCTGACATTTGTGTGGGCGCGGAAGGCCCAGAGAGGGAGGAGGGTATTCCTGGAGCGAAGAAGGGAGGCAGGCGGTTTGGCGTTGCCCAACCTGTGTGGGTATTACTGGATGCAAATGATTCGCAGGTGGGTGATGGAGGGGGTGGGTGCCGCATGGTGGCGTCCTGTGTAGGTACGAGTTTGGAGGGTTTGGTGATGGCCCCGCTCCCACTCCCCCCGCAAGATATTCCACGAGTCCGGTAGTGGTGGCGTCCCTCAAAATTTTGGGGCAGTGGAGGCGGCACAGGGGGGAAGTGAAGGCCTCAGTGTGGGCCTTGATACGGGGCAATCACCGGTTTGCACCGGGGAGAATGGATGGTGGGTTTGGGAGTTGGCACAGGGCAGGCACCAGACGGATGGGGGGCCTTTTCCTTGATGGGAAGTTTGCGACTTTAGAGGAGTTGGAAGGGAAGTGGGGCCTCCCCCCTCTAGTAGCCCGGCGCAGGATTCTTTTACAGTGGAGGGACGCAAAGCCCCCGAGCTCGGAGGCCTGGATTAACGACATGACCGGGTTCATCAAGCTGGAAAAGGTGAAGTTTGCCCTGAGGGGGTCGGTACAAGGGTTCTTCCGGCGATGGCAACCTTTTCTCGACTTCCTGGCGAAAGATTAGAGGGTGGTCAGTCTCTGCAGCAGGGAATGCTTTCAGGTATATGAAGATCAGGGCGTTTGTTAAGCGGCAGGTGGCGGAGTTTCCGCTATTGCCACCTAGGGGGGTGCAGGACGGGGTGCTCTCGGGGACGTGGGTCGGTGAGGGGAGGATCTCGGCAATTTATCAGTTGATGCAGGAAGAGGAGGGGGGGGGAAGAGATGGTATGGGGGTGGGTTCGGGGCTTGTTAAGGGGGTTTGTTTTTGTGACAGTGTGCTTGTAATTTTTATCTTCCTTGTATTGTTGTTCATTATTAATTTATTACTTTGTATCGGGGAGGATTTCTTTTTCTGTTTCTGTGTAAATTTACACCTTGTTTACTTTAACCGTGGGGAGAAAATATGTTGTTGAAAATCTTGAATAAAAATTATTTTTTAAAAAAGATATAACTTCCAGTGCCACATGCTAGTGAGTATAGACATACGAGGTTAGTCCAGATGAATGTGTGGCTGGAGAGATGGTGCAAGAGGAAGGGCTTTAGAGTTCTGGGGCATTGGGACCATTTTTGGGGATGGTGGGAGCTGTACAAGGCGGACGGTTTCCCCCGAACCAAAATGGGACCAGTTTCTTTGCAGGGAGTGCTGTTGGGAAGGGTTTAAACTTACTTGGCAGGGGCTTAGGATCCTGAGAGAAGGTTCAGCAGAGATAGATGCACAACTAAATTCAGAGGAGACATCAAGTAAGTGAGGAGGGCAGAGAATGTCTAGGCCAGTTAAGTCATCAGGGAGTTTGGCAAGATTGAATGGTATTTATATTAAATCAAGGAGTCTCACGAACATGGAAGAGGAATTAAGGGCACTAATTAAACGATGGGGGTATGGTGTCATTGCTGTAACTGAGACATGGTTGAGTGAAGGGCAGGATTGGCAGCTTAATATTCCAGGATACAGAATCTTCAGGCGAGAAAGGGAAGGAGGTAAAAGAGGAGGGGTGTTGCAATTTTGATCACGGAAACAATTACAGCAATAAGGAGGGATGACATTTAGAAGGCTCTTCAACTGAAGCCATATGGGTAGAGCTTAAAAACCAAAAGGAGCAGTCACATTGGTGGGAGTGTTCTACAGGCCCCCAAGCAGTCCGAGAGAAATAGAAGAGCAGATATTTAGGCAAATTTGAGAAGTGTAAAAGTAATGGGGAGCACGGTAGCACAAGTGGATAGCACTGTGGCTTCACTGCGCCAGCATCCCATGTTCGATTCCGGCTGGGTCACTGTCTGTGCGGAGACTGCACGTTCTCCCCGTGTCTGCGTGGGTTTCCTCTGGGTGCTCCGGTTTCCTCCCACAGTCCAAAGATGTGCAGGTTAGGTGGATTGACCATGCTAAATTGCCCTTAGGTGTTCAAAAGGTTAGGAGGGTTTATTGGGTTACGGGGATAGGGTGGAAGTGAGGGCTTAATGTGGGTCGGTGCAGACTCAAGGGCCGAATGGCCTCCTTCTGCACTATATGTTCTATGTTCTAATAGGGTAGTGATAATGGGGGATTTCAACTTCCCCAATATTAACTGGGGAAGCCAAATTGTGAAAGATCCAGACGGTGTGAAATTCTTAAAATGCATCCAGGAAAACATTTTAAGCCAGTACGTAGAAGGATCTACAAGAGAGGGGGTGGCCCTGGACTTAATTTTTGGTAACAAAGCTACAGGTGGTTGAAGTATTAGTGCGAGAGCATTTTGCAGACAGTGATCATTAACTCCGTTAGGTTCAGTATTGTTATGGACAACAATGGGCCTGAGATCAAAGTTCTAAACTGGGGGAAGGCCAATTTTAATAAGATCAGATATGATTTGATCAGAGTGGAATGGGAGCTGACGCCTTTAGGTTAACCTGTGACAGAACAGTGGGACACATTCAAAAAGGAAATAGGGAGAATACAGGGCCAACATGTTCCGATCAAGAAAAAGGTAGGTCCAACAAATCCAGTGAATACTGGATATCGAGGGATATACAGCATTGGATAAGAAGAAAAGAGGAGGTTTATGGCAGATATTTAAGTCTCTATACAGCCGAAGCCCTGGAGGCATATCGAACGTGCAAGAGGGAACTAAATAAGCAAATTAGGAGAGAGAAAAGGGACATGAAAGGATACTGGCAGGTACAATAAATGAAATCCTAAATTGTTTTACAAGTTCATTAAGGGTGAAAGGATAACGAGGGAAAGAGTAGGGCTCACTAAGGACTACAGTGGTAATTTGTGAGTGGAGTCAGAGGATGTAGGTAGGGTTCAAAATGAATACTTTGTGTCAGGGTTCATTCGTGAGAGGGACAGTGTGGGTATAGAAATCTGGGAGAAGGACTGTGATAAAAGTAAAGAGATTAACACAGACAGGGAGGAGGTTCTGAGTGGTCTGGCAGGCTTAACGGTAGACAAATCTCCTGGGCCAGATGAAATGTATCCCAGGCTGGGTGAGGCAAGGGAGGAATTAGCAGGGACATTGGCAATCATTTTAAATTCTTCTCGAGCCACAGGAGAGATGCCGGAGGACTGGGCGATAGCTAATGTGGTACCATTATTCAAGAAGGGAGGAAGGAATAAACCAGGAAATTACAGGCCAGTCAGTCAAACTCAGTGCTGGGGAAACTATTGGAAGCAATTCTGAGAGTCAGAATTAATCAGCATTTGAAGAGGCAGGGATTAGTCAAGAGCAGTCAGTCTGGTTTTGTTAAGGGGAAGTCATGTCTGACCAACCTGATTGAGTTTTTGGAAGAGGTGACCAGGTGTGTAGGTGAGGGAAATTCATTCGACATAGTCTACTTGGACTTCAGCAAGGCTTTTGATAACGTCCCACATGGGAGACTGTTAAATAAGATGAGAACCAATGGGATCAAAGGAAATTTGGTAAATTGGATTTAAAATTGGCTGAGTGGCAGGAAGCAGAGGATGATGGTTGAGGGATGTTTTTCTGACTGAAAACCTGTGTCTAGTGGGGTCCCTCAGGGATCAGTGTTGGTGCCCTTGCTGTTAGATTTAGATATGAATGTAGGGGGTTGATCAGTAAGTTTGCGGATGGTACAAAAATTGGTACGGTGGTAAATAGTGAGGAGGTTAGCCTTCGATTACAGGAGGATATAGAAGGACTGGTCAGATGGGATGATCCGTGGCAAATGGAATTAAATCCGGATAAGTGTGCGGTGATGCACGCGGGCAGGACAAACAAGGCAAGGGCACATATGATTAACGGCAGGACCCTGGGAAGCAGCGAAGATTAGAGGATATTGGTGTGCATGTACACTGGTCCCTTAAGGTAGCACAGCAGGTGGATACAGTGGTTAAGAAGGCATATGGTATACTTACCTTTATTAGCTGAGACATAGAATTTAAAAGCAGGGAGGTTATGCTGGAACTGTGTACAATGTTGGTTAGGCCACAGCTAGAGTCTTGTGTGCAGTTCCAGAATCCACGGGCCGATTCTCCGAAATGGAGACAAAGTCCCGACGCCAGAGTGAAAACCGGAGTGTTTCACTCCGGCGTCGGAGCCCGCACCAGCCCCCTATTCTCCCGCCCCCGGGGGGCTAGGAGCGACGTCGCGTATTTTACGCGCGCTGGGCCTTGGCGCCGCGTAAAAAGCGGACCCGCGTAAATGACGCCGCCAGCGTCGCGTAAACGAAGTCACCCGCGCATGCACGGTTGCCGTCCTCCCCGAGGCCGCCCCGCAAGAATATGGCGGATGGATCTCGCGGGGAGGCGGAGGAAAGGAGGTCCTCCTTTAGAGAGGTCGGCCCGCTGATCGGTGGGCCCCGATCGTGGGCCAGACCCCATCGGAGACCCCCCCGGTGCAGGAACCCCCCTCTCCCCCCCCCCCCCCCACACAGACAGCCCTGGGGCAGCGTGGCGGGACTCGCGCGGTGCCCTGGCGATTCTCCCACCCGGCGTCCGGGGGAGGGGGGGGGGAAATTCCGCCCCACATTACAGGAAGGATGTGATAGCACTGGAAAGGGTGCAGAGGGGATTTACCAGGATTGGAGAGTTTTAGTTAAGAAGAGGGATTGGATAGACTTGGATTGTTTTCCTTGGAGCAGCGGAGACTGAGGGACGACAAGATTGAGATGTATAAAATTATGACAGGCATAGATAGAGTAGACAGGAACAAATTTTTCTCCTTGGTGAAGTGGTCAATGACCAGGGGGCATAGATTGAAGGTGAGGAGGTTTAGAGGGCATGTGAGGAAAAACCTGTTTACCCAGAGGGTGGTGGGAGTTTAGAACTCACTGGGCGAAAGAGTGGTGGAGGCAGAGACCCTCATAACATTTGAGAAGTATTTAGATGTGCACTTGTGATCCTAGGGCATACAAGGCTATGGCCCAAGTGCTGAAAGATGGAATTAGAATGGTTGGGAGTTGTTTTGGGCCAGCATAGACGCGATGGGCCAAAGGGCCTTTTCTGTTCAGTATGATTCTATGACTTTATGACACTAAAACCTGAAAGCCTATGGATCAGGCACAATTTATCTGAATAACAGAACAGATTCAAGGAGCTGAATGGACTACTGTTCCAATTTTACAGTAATTGCTGTTTTTAGTTCCTTCCTTCCCACCATTAAAACCGGAAGCAGTGGACTTGCATTACTGAATGATTCAGCCGGGATATGGTCTGAGCTCCAGACCTCCTTCAGGGACAGAGCAAAGGTTAATATCCTTGAAATAATGGACATCTTCATGCATGTTCTGCTGTTCTGTCTACAGATACAACTGAATTCACTGAAGAGGGTCACTAAAAGACAAATGTTAACCACTTTCTTCCCTTCAAGCATTAATTAAGATTGCTGTTAATGATAATTGTAATTTTACTTGTATTTTTGTTTCTGGATTGCAATTACTCAAGCAACAATTTAATACAGTGGGCAGCACGGTGGCGCAGTGGTAGCACTGCAGTCTCACGGCGCCAAGGTCCCAGGTTCGATCCCGGCTCTGGGTCACTGTCCGTGTGGAGTTTTCACATTCTCCCCGTGTTTGCGTGGGTTTCGCCCCCACCACCCGAAGGTGTGCAAGGTAGGTGGATTGGCCACGCTAAATTGCCCCTTATTTGGAAAAAATGAATTGGGTACTCTAAATTTAAAAAAACAGAAACAATTTAATACAGGCATTCGAAGAAAAGTTCTACTGTCTTCCCTAAATAGTAATGTTCATGCTGGGAAATCAATAGAGGAAGGAAATACCTTTGGATTTTAAAGCAGCCAATGCGTTCCCACATACTTCCTGAAGGATGGCTAGGGAATGACAAGCCGGTGTGAGCAAGTCTTCTGCTGCTCTCTCTGCTATGAAATAATGATAAAAATCTTTACTGGTGTCACAAGTAGGCTTACATTAACACGGCAATGAAGTTACGTGAAAATCCCCTCGACTCCACACTGTGGCGCCTGTTCAGGTACACAGCGGGAGAATTCAGAATATTCAATTCACCTAACAAGCATGGCCTTTGGGACTTGTGAAGCAACAGTGCGAACTATTGTGCTACCGTGCTGCCCGCTGATGCACATTACACAGAGAACCACGTTTGGGATGGATGGGTAAGTTGGAGTTGGGGCGGGGGTGAGGAGTTGGCGAAGAGATGCAGGTACGGTATCATAACCTTCAGGTTTTTTTTTGCCTCGATATTTGCTCAGTTCATTAAGTGAGTCAGAGTTGCCTTGCACTCCAGAATGCAGCTTTTTTTCACCTAAAGTCTAAATAGCTGAGAGCGTGACCTAGATAATGTAACAGACAACCATTACTTGTTACTGGAGCATTATTACAGACGGTAACCAAGTACTGATTCCAGGCAGCCACAACCTCAGACAATCAACTGGTTTGTCCGTAGAAAGTACATCAATGAGACGAGTACAATTTTCACAGCAAGAGCAAACAAATGCCTTTAATCCTGAGTTCTGAATAATAAAATTGCAAATTCATAACTATTTAAATTATGCTCTGCTGGAGCTTCACTAGGACACCTGGTGTGCCTCCTCTCTGCCTTTTATAGCTTTATTTCAGCTCAATTCCATCATGAAGCTGACAGGTTTCCCAACCACATTATGGCGAACTGTGTGCATCAGTGCTCATTGTACATTCAGCAGCTCAGCAACTCAGTACAGAGGAAGGCCCAAGTTCAGCCCTCACCCTGCTGCTAATAGGCACTCATATATCTGTCCATCGCCCACCCAATGAAGCCAAATGTTGAAAATTGCCTCATACTCCACCTCCATATGTTGATTAGCAATTCATATTTCCATTGCGAGTCGAAACCTATTGGCCAAGTGGTGAGAAGAATAAGTTGCATAAGTATTATCTGGATAAGAGGGAAACTGGAAAATTTAAAAGAAAAAAGAAAGACATGGAGGGACGTCAGGAGCACACAACCCGGAACACCGCCTCCTCCCCAACCACAAGATGGACCCGGCCAAAGCCGACGGGGGGAGAAAAGAAAGGGGGAGAAAGGGGGAAACGGGAACAGCCCCCCAGATCAATCAGCGAGGGCACCAGGGGAGGCAGATGGGACAGGGGGAGTTAGGAAGAGAGGGGCTGGGGAGGGGTAGGGAGGATTGTACACCGAGTCAGACGGTGACAGACTGTAAATAGAGAAACTTAAGCAGAAGGCTTTCTGTACTGTACAATAAATGAAAACGAACGGCAATGTATATAATTTTGAAAATGCCAATAAAAAGGTTTTTAAAAAAGAAGTCCAATTTCGGCAGCCAGGTAAAAACCCGATTTGCCACATTGCAAATGCTTTAAAAGTGGGGGTGGGGGAAAATCCATAGAATCCCTACCGTGCAGAAGGAGGCCATTCGGCCCATTGAGTCTGCATCGACCCTCTGAAAGAGCACCCTACCTAGGTCCACTCCCCCGTCTTGTCCCCATAAGCACACCTCACCTGCACATCTTTGGACTGTGGGAAGAAACCAGAACACCAGGAGGAAACACATGCAGACACAGGGAGAAAAGTGTAAAGCCACACAGTCACCCAAGAGTAGAATTGAACCTGGGTCTCTGGAGCTGTGAGGCAGCAGTGCTAACCACTGTGCCCTGCTTGAAGTAGTCTTTCATAACATGCTCCTTTAGGCAAATGCTTGCCCATTGTCATACACATGGGGCTGATTCTCCATTGGCGGGATCCTGCATTTCGTCAGCAGCCCACTCATGCTGATTTTTCAATGGCGTGGGGGTGCCCACAATGGGAAACCCCATTGGCCGGCTGCTGGGGAGGAGAATCCCGCTGCCGGCGGGGGCGGCCACACCAAAACACGGGTGCAGCAGGACAGAGAATCCTGCCATGATCTAACACTCAAACTTAAACTTTTTGTTCCTGACTTACGGGAACTTAAAACATTTTTTACAGTTTATATTCTAAATGGCAAGATTGTTGGCCTCAACTTCACATTAGTATAACCTAAGGGCGCAAAATTGGGATTCATTTTTTGGGTGCTATAAATGTTTTTAGAGCGAGATCTACCTTCCCCGTTGTAGCCGAGAAGCAGCCCTCTTCCGGGATCTATATGGCTCGCGCGATATCTAACCAAGGCGTGGGATCTGACTCCCTCGCCTTGGAGACCTCAGGCAAGTGCTGTTCAGTGCTGGTTTTCATAAACGGAACGGTACAGGTTGGGGTCGCCCAGGGGATTGGAGGCCCCTCAGGTGCTTGCCCTCTGGGCAGGGTGGCACCTTGGCATTGGTGGTGTCACCTGGGCACCCTGGCACTGCTCGCCTGGCACCCTGAAACTGCCAAGATGCCCAGGTGCCACTGCCCGCTGGCAGGTGTACTGCCAGGGTGCCAGGCTGGCACTGTCATGGTGCCAAACTGGCATTTTATATGGGATAGGGATTGGGCCTGGGGGTGGAAGGGAGGGGCGGGGGGGCCTGTGTGTGTGTACATGGCCTAAGGACTCCCTTATAGGTGAGTTGGGGCCTGAAGGGGTTCAGGGATTGCATCGGGGGAATTGAGAGGTTGGACGCCATTTCTCCTTCCACTGAGGGTTTCCAGCGGGCAGAGCGTCTCAGTGCAGAATACGGGACTAAGTGCGTTTCCCGCTGAGGCCCCCGATCTACCTGAATGGCTGTATGGCTGCTCGGTTGTGGCTAACCGCGCACTATGGGACTCTGTTCTCATTGGGGTAGATCGTACCCTCTGTGTCCGTTGCATCCATGCACACTTTGGGGACAAGTCACGTTGGACGTGATATTGTACACACAGTGGACGACCAGTTGGAAGTATGCAGAGCAGGTAGACCACAATGTCACACCACATTGAATCGAAGCCAGCATTCCAGCTAATGTCCTTTCCTAACCTCACACAGCTAAATATGCATTCAGCAGCAGGAAGAATCCCAATGGCATAAACTGTTACACGTTAGTTATTGGTTAATTTTGTTTCTGACTGTTAGCACAATTCTACAAGTATTTAGTGCTTTATCTACTTCTTTCAAGTTGTGAAAGTCTAAAGGTGGGGCGTGGCAGAGGCTCAAGGAGTTTTTGCAGACTTCCAGACTTCTGCACAAAGAGCAGTTCCTGGACCTGGATGCACTGATTGGCATTCCCATTGGAGTACAGCACGACTTGGAGAGTGAGCAGGTGCCATCAGGCATGGTGGCAGCAGTGTGGACCGGTGTCAGCAAACTGCCTGTGCATGGCAACAAGTTGACTTTGCATGACTTTAGTCTAAGGTCTCACTGCAGCACTCAGGTGATTTCTACACAAATTACTATGGAAGCTGGGATACCAGTTAACAGATGGTGCATCATGGTTGGTAATGGAGTTAGTCACCAATCGCATGATGGAAAGGTGGGCTCCAAGCACTGGAAAAACATTTGGAAGGTTGGTGCTAGACTCCTTTAGGCTCCTTGGCAGTGACCACAGGCTTTCCAGCAAGGTAGCCAATGTAGCAAGCATTTGTGTGTGTGGGTCCTGTGGTGATATTCCTGTGAGTAATGTTGCATACACTCAGCAATGTGACCTCCCACCAGCAGGTGGCATCAGTCATGTGATATCCAGTTACCGGAAGAAGGTTGTAAGGCGTACACAAGGACTGTCGCACATCGGGTAGTTCCAGAGAAACCCAGTCTGTATAGATTCTGTGTGTTATCCTTCCACGTGTTAACTAATAAATCATCATTCTAAGTAAGTCATCAGCAGTTCTGCATGTATCATTGCAAGTACAAGACAACAGAACACAACAGGCCCATGAGTCTTTCTCTACACTGCGCTATCAAAGTCCTCATCTGAGTCCTGTGCAGTAGAACTCAGATGTGTCCTCGCCCTCAGGTTCACACAGGGTCTGTACATGAACTGCTGGTCGTGAATGTGAGAGCAAGGGATGGTGTTTGTCCATCTTTCACTTATTGTTCCTTAATATCGCCGCCTGGTCGGGTTGCATTGCTTGGGCATCCGAAAGGTAAAAAGCACAAGGGGAGGAAAAGAAGAAGTAAGGTGCAGAGCATTAAAACCAGAATTGATAGTGCGATGAGGAGGAAGTGGGAAGTTGGACTAGATGGGATAATACGAGGTGCAACTTCAATGCTTTCTGCCCCACTGTTGGCCGTGGCCTCAGTCATGGCCACTCCAGAGATGGCGGGCATCGATGCCTCCACTGGGGTGAGGACGCACAGCCATGTCAGTCCCCTACAGTGTTGATTGTATGTGGGTGAGGTGAAGCTATGAATGTGGATGATAGAGATTGTTGGGAGCTGAGTGAAGGCAGGAGTGTTGGAGAATGGAGCAGTGCGTGAGACAAGTGGAGTAATTGGTAGGATCGGGTATTTGAAGGTACATTCACTGACCTTGACCACACATGTGATGTCACTGAACCTTTTACAGCACTGCCTTCACTTGCTCAGATCTATACTTCTGGCATTTATTGTGATGTCTGGTCTTACTGCCTTCCCAGTGTCTCACTGGAGAGTCTCTAGGTTTCCTGTAGATAATCTCTCTCTCCTCTCACCCTTCTACACCTTAGTCTGCAGTGCTGTGTTACAGAACATTGGAGTTCCTCTCTGCTATTTTGTGTTATTCTTATGTTTTTCCCAGGCCAAACTCACTTTTTCAATGACTCTCAGAAGCTACTTCAGTCAAAATGTACCTGCTTTGCAGACAAACATTGAGTATCGCAGAAGCAAAATAATGTGGAAATCTGAAGTAAAAGCTGAAAATACTGCAGATACTCCACAGGTCTGGCAGAATTATGGACAGAAAAACAGAGCTACTGGAATCTTGTCGAGGTGACAGGGATCTCGGCTGCCAGCTAGAGAACCGGCAAGAACCCCACGTTGCCTCTTTTTGGGAAGCCCACTGCATCTTAGCCACTCATGAACTTGACTAGCCAGGTTAAGGACCTTAAGGGCCACCCAGCAAGAGCTACCAGTCAATCACAGGCCAACAGCTCTTCTATGCTCTGCAGCACCAGTGGGAGCCTGTGGCTACTGTGAGTGCTACACCCAGATAAGGCCACAGATCAAGGAGGGGTCACTGCTCAGCAGAGCGATGACAGGAAAGGGGGAGTGGTCGCAGGGAAAGGGGAATTGTCAGCAAGGGAAGGGGGTTGGCTCTCACTTGATGCCCCCCCCTTTCCGATGCCGGGTCGCTTGATAAGGCACTGAGTGCCTTTGAATGAGGGACCCCTCCCTCCCGAGAGCCCACGAGCATACATACCAGGGTTTACTTATGCTGCTTGCATGGTGGGCCCCTTGCCCACCTCTGGGATTATACCAGTGGCAGTGGGATGAGGCCTTTAAGTGGGCATTAATTCCCCATGTAAAGGGCCTCGATTCGTGGCAGGTCGGGAAGCCTGTCCACAGGCCTTCCGGCCCTGGACTTAAACAGGATAGAGGCGGGATCTCTGCCTGCCACCGTCCCACCTGATTAAATACCCCTCCCACCACCAAACCCACCAAAGTGGAAAGCGCAATCTGCTGCCAATGCTTCAGGTCTGTAACTCTCGCTGACCTCTCATGATTTTAATAAAGATTATTATTATTATTTTGCAACCTCCTGCTCAGGCAAGCAGCCACTTAAAAACGTGCCTCATGCCAGCTGCACACTACATTCATTTAAATGAGCAGACAGCATGAAGTTTGAATGTCGCCTGCCGAGGAAGGAATGGGTGTGGGAGAATAGCACATCACCAACTAAATCCCAGCTGAAATTCAATTCTTTTGACGGTCTGAGAGTGAGGAGGCGCTATGGGAGGGAGACGGACAGTGAGAAAAGAGACTAAATTTTTGTTCATTATTATCTGCTCCGTGAACTAATATTCCTCACTCACAAAAATGCACTAAAGCACAAGTGGCTGTTCCATTGTGACATCTCAAAGATTGAACCATTCCTGTACAAATACTTTATACATTGAGTAACAAATGACTATGCTTTTATAATTATATCTGTTTCATACTCACCATGAAGAGAAAAATACATGCTGAGAAATAATAATATTTCAGTCACACAAGTTAAACATACTTCCTTGCTAACTGCTTTCAAATTGTTGGGAACAGACATGAATAGTTGTATTCGCCTGTTGTACAATTATTGTCCAATTAATTCATTAATAATGGGAAATAAGGAAATGGCGGAAGCATTGAACAGATATTTTGTGTCTGTCCTCCCTTTTGAAGTGGAGATGTGTTTGAAACAAACATGTTGGACTTTAACCTGGTGTTGTAAGACTTCTTACTGTGCTCTCCATTTTGAAGGCACATATAACATCCCAGAAACATCTGTAAATTATGGGCTAAACGGGAGGAACTTGAAACAATCCTAATCACCAGGGAAATGGCTCAGAGAAAATAATCAGAGCTAAAGCCCGACAATTTCCCAGGGCCCAATGGACTTCATCCTAGAATCTTAAAAGTAGCTGTGGAGATTGTAGATGCATCGGCTGAAATTTTCTAAAATACCCTAGATTCCGGAAAGTCACAATCAGATTGGAAAATAGCAAATTCCTCTTTTCGGGAAATTCAGGAGACAGAAAGCAGCAAACGCCAGATTGGTTAACCCAACATCTGCAGAGGGAAAATGCTATAATATATTAAGAAAGTACAGGAAGGGTATTTAGCAAATCTGAATGCTATCAGGCAGAGTTAACATGGTTTTGTGAAAGGGAAATAATCCACAGAACTATAGAAACCCTACAGTGCAGAAGGAGATCATTCAGCCCATCGAGTCTGCACCGACTCTCTGAAAGAGCATCCTACCACGGCCCTCTCATCCGCCCTATCCCCATAACCTCATGACCCGCATGTCTTTAGACACTAAGGGGAAATTTAGCATGGCCAATCCATCTAATCTGCACATTTTGGGATTCTAGGAGGAAACCAGAGCACCCGGAGGAAACCCACGCAGACATGGGGAGAACGTGCAAACTCCACATCATCACTCAAGGTTGGAATTAAAATCGGCTCCCTGATGCTATGAGGCAGCAGTGGTAACCATTATGCTGTCCTGTAATATTTGATGAATTTCTTAGAGTCTTTGAGGAAGCAACAAGCAAGGTGGATAAAGGGGAATCTGTAGATGTACTGTACATGGATTTCCAAAAGTAATTTGATAAAGGGCAAAAATTTGGCAGATGGGGTATAGCGTGGGAAAATATGAACTCGTCCACTTTGGCAGGAAGAATATAAAAGCAATATATTATTTAAATGAAGAGAGATTGCAGAACCTGGTGGTACAGAGGGATCTGGGTGCCCTGGTATGTGAACCACAAAAAGACTAGTACACAGGTACAGTAAGTGATTAGGACGGCAAATGGAATGTTGTTTATTACAAAGGGGAATGGAATATAAGAGTAAGGAAGTTGTGCTACACTTGTGCAGGGCATTAATGAGACAACGTCTGGAGTATTGTGTCTCTAGAAAGGATATAATTGCAATAGCAACAGTTCTGAGAAGGTTCACTCGACTGATTCCTGGAATGAAAGGGTTAACTTATGAGGAAAGGTTGGAAGGTTTGCGCTGGAGTTTAGAAGAATGAAAGATAATCTTACCGAAACGCATGAGTTTGAAGGAGCTTTAAATGAATGCTGAGAGAATGTTCCCCCTTATGATAAAGACCAGGGGCGGGATTCTCTGACCCCCAGCCGGGTTGGAGAATTGCCGGGGGTTGGCGTGAATGCCGCCCCCGCCATCCTCCGAATTCTCCGGTCCCCCAAAAGTCAGCGAGGCGTGAATTGCGCCGCCCTCCTCAGAGAATGGCGGGGAACGGCGTGATTCAATGGGCCCCAGGGCTGCCCGAATTCTCCGGCTCGCGATGGGCCGAAGTCCCGCCCGATTTTTGCCACTCCCGCCGGCGTAGATCAGACTAGTTCCCTTA
Source organism: Scyliorhinus canicula (assembly GCF_902713615.1). NCBI lineage: Eukaryota > Metazoa > Chordata > Chondrichthyes > Carcharhiniformes > Scyliorhinidae > Scyliorhinus > Scyliorhinus canicula. Next base: position 25,415,510 of record NC_052156.1, on the reverse strand, counting down.
CCGGTAGGACCTGGCGGCATGGGTGGGCTCCGGGGTCCTGGGGGAGGAGGGGGGGTGCGGGACAATCTGGCCCCAGGGGGTGCCCCCACGGTGGACTGGCCCGCCATCGGGGCCCACCGATCCGCGGGCGCGCCTGTGCCGTGAGGGCACTCTTTTCCTACACGTCGGCCGTGTCAGCCTCTGCGATGGCCGACGCATAGGTGACCCCCCCCGACCCCCCCCCCCCCCCCCCACCCCCCACGGGTTCACGCCACTCCATTCTGCCGGGACCCCCCGCCCCGCCTGGTATGGGATACTCCCACCCCTGAAGTAAGGGACACAGTTTTAAAATATGGGGGGCCCCTGAAGAAAATATGGGGGCGGGATTCTCCCGTACCCGACGGGGCGGGGGGGTCTTGGCGGGACGGAGTGGCGTGAACCACTCCAGCGTCGGCCCACCCCGAAGGTGCTGAATCTTACTTTTGGGGGGCCAGAGAATTCGGAGGACGGCGGGGGCGAGATTCACACCGACCCCCGGCGATTCTCTAACCTGTCTCCCATTTAAGGGGGAGGTGAGAAATCTTTTCTCTCAGAGGGTCATTAGTCTGTGGAATTCTCTTTCCCAGTGAGCAGTGGAGGCAGAGTTAGATAGATTCGTGATTGGCAAGGGAATCAAAAGATTTAGGGGTTAAGGCAGAAAACTGTGGTTGAGGCCACAATCAGATCAGCCATGATTTCATCAAATGACTGAGGAGCCAAATAGCCTACTGGTACTCCTAATTCATCTGTTCTTATGTATGCCACTGTGTCAGGAGTTATAAAGCAAAAGTAACAGTAACTACCATTTTACTATGGGTTTTGAAAAATTGAATCAGACTAGACACTGCGTTCTTGTGCTTTGACATTCTAAATTCTATTCTTTGGCAGAGAATTGAAGACGCCATTTCTAGGTCCTTACTGCTAATTTTATGAATGTTCAGAAAACATCCCGATATCTCATTCAAAAGGTACATCTGCATTCGCTGGGCATACTGTTTTGAATTTGCAGCCTTTCCCCTAAAATATGGTTAAATATCAAACGTTGGCAGGTAAGATTAAATGATAATTATTCGGCCCACTGAACATCATTCATATCAGAGTTTGGCAGATTACCAGGACTTCTAGTAGAATCTTAGAAATGAATTATAAGTTATTGACGTGTTTGGAGACTTACAACCAAGATTGGATTATGCAGAGACAACAAGGTCATAGATTTCCTGGAAAAGTCAATATGGTAACTGTGTTATACTCTGTCGTTCTGTTACACAACATAAGATGCTTCCTCTACACACTGAAGAATCTGTAGCCTTTTATATGTTGTTGAGCTTTGGCTATTTCAGGAAAATTCTACTTTCTGTATTGGATTTTAATCTATCTGCTCCAACTTATTAAGTTAATGGTTCAAGTATTTTCTAAGCAATCAAATTTGGCACAAAAAATAAATAAAATAATGGGCAGGATTCTCTGTCCCACCAGCCGGCCAATGGGGTTTCCCATTGTGGGCAGCCCATGCCATCGGGAAATCCCCAGGCTGCCGACGCAATGGAGAATCTCGACAGCGGAGAATCCAGCCCAGTGTCTTTGCATCTTCAGTAAACCGTCATGAAGATCCTCAACAGTAACTTTATCAGCTGCCCAAATCGGTCACCAAACACTTGTCAATGGTCGACGAGGGTGCCAAATTGGAAATGCTTTATAGATTTATCGTGAAGCTCTCAAAGAAAAAAATATCTACAAACCAAGATTTAGGCCAAAGTTGATGAAAAAAGAAATTGCAATGCTTCAGTAGAAGGAGGCCAATCTGGCTCATCGAGTGTGCACCGACCCTCCAAAAGCGCACCTTATCCCCTTAATTCCACCCAACCTTCTGAACACTAAGGGACAATTTAGCATAGCCAACCCACCTAACATGCAGATCTTGGGACTCTGGGAGGAAACTGGAACACCGAAGAAAAACCCATGTAGACACGGGGAGAATGTGCAAATTCCACACCGTCACCCAAGGTTGGAAACGAACCCGGGTCCTTGATGCTGTGAGGCAGCAGTACTAACCACCATGCTGTCCAAAGTTGCAGCAACCCGGAGATTAAATCAAAGTACCTAATCCTAAAAGATTACAGTGTCTGAATTGGAATGGCCCTGGCCTCTGATGTACAAGCTTAATAACCCAGAGGAAGGCCAGTATTTCTAGTAATATTAATACTTGTTGATGACGCCAACCAGTATGGCCAAGTGCCAAATATAAAAGGTGGAAAAGTAGCACTCAGGAAATCCAAGTCAATAGTGGAGCGAAGGAATGCTAAAAGGGTTTCAATCATTAAATGTACAATATCAGTAGAAAATATTGCACATTAGAACAGCAGCAGTCACACCATAAACAAAGATAGCAAAGGATTTGAGTTTAAAGGTAGAGTTAAAAATTCTACTCAAGATATTAAAGCTAACAAAATTCTTGTACAGGTTATCATGACTTTAGGCCACTGCTGTGTCGACATTAAGAACATTACGCACAATGTGGGGCATTTAATTTGCGCTGATGGACAGGGAAGGTTTGAAGATTTTGGGTTCTAATTCGTAAAAACTCTTGAAGAATTGAAGAATCAGACTGTGGAATCGAAACCTTTAAAATATTGAGAGGTATTGATAGTAAACAGCTTATTTGACTTCAACTGCAAAAACAGAACCCAAGGTCAGGCACTTAATATTAAACAGATTACAAACGTGAATGGGGTACATTATCCTTGACTGTCCTTCTCACCTTCTGCAACATTTGACATATTCAACCACACGACACTCCCCCAAAGACTCTCCTCTGTTGCCAGTATGACTGTCTGTCCCGATGCAAGAAATCACTGTTCTCATTATCTTCCCTCACATCTCAGCAAAGGAGACATGTTCCATGTGTCCAACCATAAGTCAGTGCGAGGAATTCTCCATGTTTTGTCTCAAGTGTAGTGCCGGCCTATTTCGGGCAGCGCCATTACCGCTCACCGAGACGGCATAAACTTGCACCCAATTCTGCGCTTGGAGCCATATTAATTATGCGCGAGTGAGTTTCTCTCCAAATCACCTGGCGGGTCAGGAGCTGATTTGTCCACCCATCTTCAGGTGGCAGGTTTGAAGGTTCTGGCTGCAGAGTTAAACACCAGCGCTACACACTCATGTCACTCTCTCTAGCCCACCTGTTGTCAGGAGACTGCTCAAGATGGCAGATCCAGACAGAGGCAAAAGGCCACCTCTCTCATAAAGCAGCACCCCACTTTAGCCGCCAGACCCTCGACACTTTGGTCCGTGGATCCCTGGTGCAGAGGTTACCCAGGAATGGCTCCAAGAATGTCACCTCTCTGACTGAGGAGGCCATCGCCCAGGTGCAGCTGGCAACGGCACCCAATTTGGCACACAGTTCAGGAAAGTACTTCATCAGCTCAGCCAGGGCAAGTCAGCCGTTAACTCCCTCCAATAACAAATTCTGACGGTCTGCACATCCAGACAACATAGGAACAGCTTCTTCCCCACAGCTGCTAGACTCCTCAACGGCTCCCCTCGGACTGATCTGTTCCCTGTAAGAATACTATTCACGATGCCCTATGCTGCTCTTCCACATGTATTTGCTTTGTTTGACCCTTTGTTCCGCACTGTAACCAATCACTGTTTGTCGATGTACCATTTGTCAATGTTCTCTGCTAATTATTCTTTTTGTCCACTATGTATGCACTGTGTACGTTCCCTCAGCAGCAGAAAATACTTTTCACTGTACTTCGGTACATGTGACAATAAATAAAATTAAATTAAAAAAATTTCAGCATAGCATCATGCACCCACACAGCTACTTTCTTGACGGATCTCACACATCCATTAGCAAGGGACACGTATTAACATTCATTCTTTTATGGAGACTTTCACTTCACCGTTCTCCCATCTGTCGCGCCATTCAATCTCCGTCCTCTGACTCTCTGGGAAGGGCTCACCACATTCAGGGTTTCATTTCACCCAACTCTGCTTCATTCCCTTTGATATCATCCTTTCCTTCCATCTTCATACACAACAAAGGAGAGCGAACCCACTCCTGCCAGAGGGTGGCAGAGATCCTCCCCCTCACCGAATTTGAGGAGACTGCAGCTGGCCTTGCTGGGGAGGACCACGATCACTCCTGCGGGGGAGGGGAAATTAGCTTCTCCCAACAACCTAGTACGGATCATAGCTCAGTGACTTCATCAAATCCTGAAATTCAAAGTGAATCAAATGCCTACCAAAACCCTATTTTCTTTCTTGTAGGCACCAGCAGGCTGTGGCCATCCAGGCAGCTCAGCAGCAGCTCAAGCCCCTGAAGCACATCCAAGATGGAGGTGGGGGCTCACAAAGAACCGTAACAGTGCTCATCTGCACCCTCCAACCAGCACAGAGACACATATCTCAGTGGGGCGTAGCTCTAGATTAGACTCAGGGTCACTTTCTGGAGAACCTCACAGGCACATACCCACAGCAGTCAGAGGCAGGGACATTCCAGAAGGCTGCTGGGGACCAGTCCCCTTCTCGGTCCCAGTCAGATGATGAGCTTCTGGAAGTGGCTGTCAGCTCACTGGTGGAGATGCAAAGGGAGGCAGTGGAACATCAGGCAGAGACTCGAGAGTCACTCAGCAGACGAGAGGAGACCATCTGCACTCCTTCTGACGTCATGGCTCCGACATTCAAGCGCCTCGAAGACACCATGGGAACCTTGATAACCACCATGGAGACCTTGGTCCAGCAGGTCCTGCCAGATTTGCATTCGGCCCTGCACTCAATGGCCACGCATCCTGGTAGGCACCATCAGGAAGTAGGCGACATGGGGATGAAGTACCTCGACCTCCCTCCAGGTGTCCCATCTCCTGCAAGCTTCAAGCTTGGGCCCCTCTGGCACCCACAGGGAAGATAAGCATCAGCCGGAGACTCCGGGGATGTCCATTCAGGTCACTCCAAGGGTCAGATTGATATAACAGGATTTCAAAATCAAAAGTCCTCGAAGATCTCACCCCTCCCTTTCTCTATAACTTCCTCCAATTGTATACGCCAAGATATCAGCACTCCTCCAATTCTGGTGCCCTGTGCATCCCGATTTTCATTGTTCCACATTGACAGCATGCCTTCAACTGCTTGGTCCTAACCTCTGGAACCCCCTCCCTAAACTTCTCCACCTCTCTACCTTCGCCTGCAAACTATTTTTTTTGAAGAAGCTTTTGGTCCCCTTTCCTAATATCTCCTTCCATAGTTCCATGTGAAATTGTATTTTGCAACCCTCCTGTGAGGTACCTTGGGACACTTTATGACATTAAAGGTGCGATAGAAATGCAAGTTATTTCATGAGCGCCTGTGTACCTCGGATCATACCTGAGGCATTGTGTCAAGTTATCTCTGTCACCCCCTGTTTTGACTCCATCATACACCACAGTTCACAGCTTCTAAATGAGAAGGGAGCAGCATGGCATTTACATCCCCCTTTAAGTGGGGCTTCATTTAATGCTCTCCCTTTGACATTTTAATTTTGTACCAAAATTGGTGTTCTGGATCTCTTTCCTGCAGTGTGATAAATGCAGCAGTAAGCTTAAGATAGCAGGGGACAAACAATGCTTGCTATCTTCTCCAGTTAATTAAAAACAGATAATAAAAGCACTGTGGGTGTCATATTCCAACTAAAACATCCTATTCATTCAAAAGTACCTGTATTCAAGTGAGCTGTGCTGTATTTGTTACAAGGACTTCCTTCTAATTTTGCAACAATAATGTTGACAGTTGATGCTGGTTTTTGTGAAAGGCAATCACTTAAAATAATGCAACTGTAGCAGGTGAGCAACAATGTATCTTGATCAAGTTAAAGTTAATTAATTTACAGCTTTCACTAAATAGCTTTGTGTTTCTCTTCTGCTGTTTTCCATTTCACTCTCATATTACATCCTTAAATTAGTCATGTTCCCTCATTTATTAGAAAGGGCGGGGGGTGAAATCTGGATGTACATTTCCCACCCAGCTGGTTTCAGTCCAACCCTATACATCACCCCACAGGAAAGCGACTCTGATCTCCTCTTGGGAGACAAGATATTCTGTCATCAGGTAGCGTTTCCTTCAAATAGCATGTCCTAGAACTGGATAAAACTTGCCTCATGAGGAAGAGTAATCTTCATTGACAACAAAGGTGAGCAGCTGAGTGAAAACTATCTGCACATGATTCTTGCATCCTGCCACCTCAGCTATTTTATTGCTAGGTGTTTCTGAATTTATGTTCGTCCCACTCGCTAATCAAGATTAACTTTACGGTTTTCTTTATTCTACCATTCACAGATTGCATGGGTTAAACGTTAACTGTAGAGTATAGAAAGTAAGCGAATTGCTTCAGAATGTAGAAAAGGACCTTGGAGCTACATATTAGATGCAGCTGTGACTGAAATGTACTTGGCCTTTCAGGCACTCACTCTAAAATGTGCTCAGATTTATTAATCCTGCTTGGCTTGGCAAGTGCGCACCTGATCCAGAAGCACCTGAAATCATGTGAGAAGGCGGCAGGCAGGCACCCCAATGTCATCGGGCACTGGCGCATTATTCCGGTCGGCGGGTGCGCATGAGTGTCGGAAGCATGCCCGCCAACAAGCAGGCAATTGAGCATATTATTGGGACAATCGAACGCAATTTTACCTGGCCCGTCTGCTTTTAAGGTTGATGGGTAGTCTGATTGATTAGGTGGTCTTTATGTTTTTGCTGTAATCCAGGGCGGGAATGAAATGTCAGGACTGAAATAACATTAAAGAAGGTGCCTGGTGAATGAGATTTATGTTTGAATGTGCTGTCTAGATCAGGGATTTGGTGACCCTTGGGGAACGTGAGCAGATGTCGGGAGGGTGATGGCGGGAGGGTTGTGGAGCGATCGGTCATGGTGTTCACACAGTGGGCCCAATAGCGCGAGAAGCACCCAACGGCCGCTATCAGCATTTTTATTGAGAATGGCGGCCGCCGCTGTTTAAATAAGAAAGAAAGAAGGTTATGTGCAGTCTTCAGGCCAGAAACGGTAGCAGTGAACAGGTCAGGCACTCTGCATGTACACTTGATGTCAAGCGCCCTGTTTGTACCTGCTTTTGGCACCAAATCACAGAGGAGAGTTTCTTCCATTTTTTAGCTGCTGGCAAGCAAGACTAGAGACTGTGAAGATTAACCATTTTCTTACAAGTAAGAGATGGCCATTGATACAAATAGTCAGTGTACCGACTAGCCAGGATCTTACACCTGAATCTGCTGGAGAGAGCTGCACAGGAGAGTCCAGGGCTGGACAGAGCAATGCTAGTGTTAGCTCTGTGCAGAGTTCCAGGGCTTCTGGTTAACAGCTACAAAGAAGAAACTTAACTCGGAACAAAGCAGTATAAAAATGATTTCTTGAGGTATAGTTTTGTCATTTGTGCCAATGAAAATCAGGATGCAAAGCCCATGTGTGTTATATGCAGGGAAGTACTGGCAAATGAGAGGACAAGTTCAAATTTGAAGGAGGAGATTTGGGGGGTGTGTGTGGAAATTCCTTTTGAGATTGAAACCCCACAGTTAGTTATTAACCTACAGCTGACTCCAAATGAAAATATTACGCTGCTGTACCGGACAGGTGATAGCACATTAAAAACATGTTAAAAGTTTATGAGGCTGTCAGCATTCTGGTATGGCATCTCCCAGGAGTATCCAGTGCTAAGTAAAACAAGCATTTTGTTGCTATTGCCCTTCATGATGACCTACATGTGCGTGGTTGGAATTTCAGTTCTCACAAAGATGAAGAAGGCACACAGGAACTGGCTGAAACCTGCTCCTGATATGTGCATTTCCCTCTCCTCCAGTGAACCCACCTGGAGTAAGATCGTGAGGACCAAGCAAGCTCCCCTTTCGCATTAAAGGTAAGCAAACCTGGCATGTATTGCAAAAGTCGGCCGGCGTGGGTCGCTAAGGTCAGCCGGCAAGGATACCGATGTTTGGCCCATTGGCAAAAGTGGATTCGAAGGAAAAAAGTTTGAAAAGCAGTGTCCTGGACACTCTTTGCGGCATTTTTCCATTGAAATTTACTTTTTACAGCTCCGCAGCAGCTGTCCCCCCTGAGGGAGCACTTTAGAAGTGTCAACCCACACCTTCTCTTTTCTCCACCCCACCTCTCAAACCCCCCCAGAACAAAAATACCCCCAACAAATAAGCCCCCCTAACTCCTTCCTCCCCTACCCCCCCTGCCCTCCTTCCCTCGCAACTAACGCTGACCAGCCCTTTAAAGTACAGAATAACCACCTACCATCTCCTGTAGAACCCCTCAATTGCCCCCTCACAGTGTACTTGACTTTCTCGAGGTAGAAAAACTCCATAAGAGTTTCCAGTCTCCGGCATCTTCCTCCCTTGCCTTTCAAAATGTTTGCCGAATTGCCTTTCAAATTTGACCGCCAGAACCTCTGTCGGCTTATCCACCGTAATAGGTGAGGCCCCACCCGACAAGCCTGCCTCCGCCATCTTCTATTCCACTGGACTTCACAACCTTGCTCAGCTCTTCAGGGGGGCTACAGCTCAAACCTTTCTCCCCAATATTCCTTCTTATGTTTTTGACATCCTCTTACAAAAGGCTCTCAAATGGGACGTGTCTGTCCACCAATTATCCCTGGGAACGGGGTGAAAAGGGCTACCTTACGTGCGACAACCTTCTACATGTCACCACTGGAAGTCCACGAATATACGATCTTAAAACTTACATATGCACATCAAGTTGTCACATTAATCAGTGTGATTGGTTCGGTATGATAAACTATATTACTAATTATCCCAACCATCGGAGTGACAATACTTGTCACTGTTAAACACTAGGTTCAGAAGCGATTTTGGCACATTAGTAATTTTATCAAAGCATCAACTCTCGATAGATGATTTCAGTGAAATTCCCAATGGCGCATTGTCAAGTTAAACATAACACGATAAAAAACAGGGAAATGTTAAAGGGTTTCCCCCCCAGGCAGTGACTTGCTCATTTCAGACAGATCACTCAGCTCAGTACTGCTCGAAGGTGAAGTATTAGATCAGAGGAAAGGGAGGGAATAACTAACTTGGGAGCTGCATCTTTCAATGAGCACTCGATATTCCACGTGGTCAGCTTAGACAAAGAATTGCTGTGAAGTAGAAGTAATGACTCATTAATCCAAAAAGCCGGCGAGAATCTGAGAATATTATAGTTTGTTGGCATCCAACCTAATGGTGAAACCAAGGCCCCATTTGCACAAAGGTTAAAAATTGATAAGAGTGTGCTTCTGAAAGAAGGCCAGAATTAATGGGAGGAGGTGGACTCTGCACTGTACTGTCTAACTAATAGCAGAGCAACAAACGTGGCTGATGTCCATGCCAAATTTCCAAAATCGGCTGGACCTAAAGTGGATGGGGAAACAATCAGTGATTCTGGGGATCAGTGCGAGCAGCCATTAAAATACCACAGAGGTTTCTTTCTGAAGTTACTGAAAGAGATTGCGTTTGAGACATGTTTGGCTTAGCTATTCCACAGCATCTTTGAAGTTTCGAACAAACAATTGGCATTCCAATGAACTGAAACACACCAAGCTGCATTAAAAGGGGCTGGTTTAGCACACTGGGCTAAATCGCTGGCTTTGAAAGCAGATTAAGGCAGGCCAGCAGCATGGTTCAATTCCCGTACCAGCCTCCCGAAAAGGCGTAGGAATGTGGCGACTAGGGGCTTTTCACAGTAACTTCATTTGAAGCCTACTCGTGACAATAATGAAATGAAATTAGCTTCTATCAGCATCTATCCGGGGAGGCTGGCACAGGAATTGAACCGTGCTGCTGGCCTGCTTGGTCTGCTTTAAAAGCTAGTGATTTAGCCCAGTGAGCTAAACCAGCCCCTAAGCGATTTTAATTTTCAAAAGAAAATAAGACTCACTCTTATATGAGTACCTTTCATGAGTTTGTGGCATCCAAAAGTGCTTTGCAGCCAATGCAGTTCTTTTGGAAGATCATCAATATTGTAATATAGGTCACGTGGCAACCAATTTCCACAAAGCAAGGCCTCACAAGCAGAAAACTGGTATTGAACACTTAATTTGCTTTCAGGTGATAAATATTGGGCAAGTCCAAAGATGTGCAGGCTAGGTGAATTGGCCATGCTAAATTGCCCTCAGTGTCCAGGAAGGTTGGGTGGGGTTATGGGGTTAGGGTGGAGGTGTGGGCTTGGGTGGGGTGCTCTTTCCAAGGGCCAGTGCAGACTCGATGGGCTGAATGGCCTCCTACTGCACTGTAAATTCTATGATCTATAATCTTTAATCTAAGACACCTGCTCTTACTCAAATAATGCCAAAGGATCCACCTGAGAGGGCAGACGGAGTCTCGGGTCTCATCTGTCAGACAGTGCAGCACTGTAAGGGTGCTGCACTGGAACATTAGCCTAGATTTTCTGTTTCAAATGTGATTTTAACTCACAATCTTCCATCTCAGAGGCAAGTGTGATACCCACTGAGCCGCAGGTTACATCTATAATATCAGTACCCTGAAGGTGGTTCTATCGGTTGTCACAGGATTCATATTTGATATGATGGAAGCCAGTGAGGCAATCAGAAAGAAACAGGCCGAAATGTGAAATTCTGAGCAATGTATCGGCAGATTGTTCCCTCATTCAACATTACAACAAAGAGTTGTAAAGCTCAGGAGAAATCTTTGCTGAAATCAATTTGCAAAATGCTTTTAATTTATTGATTCAAGCAGTCCTCCTGAAGGATTTAAAAGTTATTATCAGGGCAAATTTTCCATTTTATTTGTGATAGTTACTCTGGGGTCAATGTTCAAGTAAGAGCAGCCTGGAGATTCCCCAGATCTCAGCCGGGACGGGCTACTGCATCAGTGTAAACGTCTAGCCTTTGTAGGCTTGCCAATGGAAAATTTCAGTCATCTGGCACCTGGTTTTAGTGCGGAATCTTCTGGAGGAGTTTGTGACATCTGTGAACAGGAAATGTAACCGTGAGACTCTTCAACACAACTAAAGGATCTTCACTGAGCCATGCAAAATTTAATCCAGGAAGTAAACAGGAAATATAAGATACATTGTCGCTCAAGGGTCTGTCACATATAGGGTTAACATGTGACTGAGTACAGGACCACCCACGCAGTGATGGAAGAGAACACCTGGGGGGGGGGTCAGTTTAGTGTTGGACAGAGCCCTGTGTACATGCAAGCATGGAGACCGCTTTGAGCTTGAGCCCTTTACTGTGTATAGAACATAGAACAGTACAGCACAGAACAGGCCCTTCGGCCCTCGATGTTGTGCCGAGCCATGATCACCCTACTCAAACCCACGTATCCACCCTAGACCCGTAACCCAACAACCCCCCCCCCCCCTTAACCTTACTTTTAGGACACTACGGGCAATTTAGCATGGCCAATCCACCTAACCCGCACATCTTTGGATTGTGGGAGGAAACCGGAGCACCCGGAGGAAACCCACGCACACACGGGGAGGACGTGCAGACTCCGCACAGACAGTGACCCAGCCGGGAATCGAACCTGGGACCCTGGAGCTGTGAAGCATTTATGCTAACCACCATGCTACCGTGCTGCCCTACGTACATGTATACACTACGTATATGTACATAGTTCTTGTAGTTAATAAACACATACAGTGAAACAACTTGAGACTTTGAAGACGATATTGAGACCTGCCAATCATTCTCTAACACCGTTAGCAAAATCAAAATTTGAAAATATAGAGAGATTAAAGAGACAGACAGATCTTGTATTTTTTTTTTAAATCAGTAATATGGACTTCCTTCTGAAAAAATAAGTTTCCATATTTGTAAAATTATCTTTTCAGAGCCAAAGAGGCTGTTCAATATTAATCATCACTTATTATGCCATTGGAAATTCAACCCTAAACATACAGCCCTAAAACTTTCAAAAACTCCAAATTCATACCATTACAGTGATTTCAGCGCCAGGTCCATCATCGAAGATTGCAATACTTCAGGGTACCGCTGACAGCAACTTATGGATTTTCATGTTTAACTGTACATGTGTGGGTGCCAAAAGTTACTATCGGATTTACCCTGTATTAACGGTGACTGCTGATAGCCTCTTTGTCATTTACAGCAAAATCCAGGCCATTGCTTTCTTCAGTGGCAGCAAAGTTCCAATGCACATTAACATAGAACTCAAGGAGGCCTTTTAGCTCCTTGAACATGTTCCATTTGTGGCATTATGTTTGTGGCTTAGATGTCCTTTTGTAAGGTTCAGAACTTACAACGGCAGGGCACCCCCTATCCCATGTGCAAGATGCAGAATTATGTTGTGAGCTGGAGATGTGGCAACACGTTTGCAAGTAGGGCAGCACTGACTGACCGTTAGCAAAACATTCTGTGTATGCATTTTATTTATTAACATAAAGTGACCCTAACACCAGTCCACTTCATATTCTACAATATCGATCACATACCGGTCTAGATGAGTTTGGTTTTTAAAAAGTGTGTTCCAGTTTTTACCTCAACCCAAGCTGCGTTATGCCACTTATATAATTGCTATTTCCAAGCATTACACCTTGAAAGCTTCTTAGCCAGTCATTATCAATGTCAGTTTGGGTTCCGTCAAGGTCAGCTTCAGCCTCCATCCAAACATGGACAAGAAAGCTGATTTCCAAAGGGAAGGTGGGAGTAATTATTGTTGACATCAAAGCAGCTCACCACCATTGTCTCAAGGACAATTAAGGATGGAAAATAAATGCTGACTGTGCCGATGACTCACATATCCCAGGAACGAATAAAATAAATCAAGGCAGCATTTGATCAAGCGTGGCAGGAAGGAAAGGTTGATGTCAATGGATACCAGGGAGAAAATTCTTCACAGACGAGTCATACCTAATTCAAAAGAAGATGGCTGTAATTTTTGAAGGCCGACACCTCAGTCCCAGGACGTTACTGCAGAGTTCCTCATGGTAGTGTCCTCAGCCCAGATATCATTAGCTTCTTCACCAATTGCCTCCCCCCCCACCCCCTCCCCCGGGCATCATAAAAAGATCAAAATGGGGATGTTCACTGATGATTGCACAGTGTCAATTCCATTCTCAATTCCTCAGAAAGTGAAACATTCTGTACCCAAGATCCCAAGATCTGGACAACATTCAGGCTCATGTTGATAAGAGACAAATAAATTAGTGAGACACAAGTGTCAGGCAATGACTATTTCCAAAGGTTAAGAATCTACTTCCCTTGACATTCAACCGCATCAACATCTCGTGGGTTGCCATTGATCAGAAACATAACTGGACCTAGGACGCAGAAACGATGATTACAGGAGAAGGTCAGAGGCAGGAAATTCCAATAACACACCACTTGACTCCCCAAAGCCTTTCCTTCATCCACCGTCCAGAAGTTAGATGGAATACCTGCCCAGTGAATGCAGATCTAACAACAGTCAAGAAGTTTGATACTATCCAGGACAAAGCAGCTTACTTGATTGGCATTCCATCCACCACCTTAAATATTCACTCACTTAGCACAAGCAGACCATGTCTGCAATGTGTGCGTCCTACAAGATGCTTTCCAGCAACAAACCGAGGCTTCTTTCACAGCATTACCCAAATCCGCAATTCCCCCACAAAGGACACAGGTAACAAGCACATGGAAACAACAACACCTACAAGTGCCTTGTCTTCTGGATATCAACATTTACAAGTTTTATACCTTTTAAAGTATACTCTGCTTTTCTATTCTTACGACCATTATATTTCCCTCCATTGTAGACAATCTGCCACCTTGTTGTCCACTCACGTAAACTGTCCATATTTCTTTGCAGTACCTTTGTGTCCTCCTCGTGGCTTGCATTCCCACCTAGCTTTATATCATTAGCAAACCTGGATACATTGCTCTGTCTCTGCATCAAAATTATTAATGTAGATTGATAGCTGAGGCCCCAGCTCTGATTTTTACAGCACCCCACGAGTCATTGCAGTTCAAGAAGGCAGCTGACCACCACCTTCTCAGGGGCAATAAGTGATGAATAATAATTGCTGGCATTACCTGCAATGCCCACATTCCATGAATGAATAAATAAAAACAAAATGAATAAAATGTTGTGTCCATAAACAAGAATCTTTACAGTAGAGAGACTAGCAACCTTCGACAGTACTGAGTCTATCCACATTTCTTTCAATTCTAATGCTGCGTTGTCAACAAAAGGATCTCTCTTTTTCTTCAGCTGCCATGCCCGAAGAGGGATTGGCAGCAATGGACTTGGTCCATGATTATGTTTGGCAAGGTACCTCAATGGTTCACTGTTGCCTACTGCAGGTTCTCGCTGACCAGGAGACTCTCCCTCTCTCACTGCCTGCCATGGAAATAAAAGAATTTACAGACTGACCATCAACCTGTTTTGCCACATTACGAATCCATATTCCTTGGCCATCAGCTCCCGGAGTGGGACTTGAACCCATAGTCTCTGACCTAGAGATAAGGGGCGTAATTCAGCAGCCTCGACGCGCCTGAATTGGTGTTGGGGTAAGGCTGTTGAATCTCACAAGCGGCGCCATGCGAGATGTGGGATGCTCAAAATGTCTCGCAAGCTTGAACAGAATCTCGTGATCTGGATCTCGCCCTCACTGTTCATGGCTCATTAAATATATATTGGCCAGGTTCACCCGTCACTCAACGGCCTGGCAAACCTTGCCAGGGCACCGTTTAGTACTGGTCCACACAAACGTGGACCAAGCGCAACAGTACCTAGGAGGAGGTGGCTCTCCCAGGACACTGGATACCGCCAGGTGGTAAAGGACAGGGCAGGGTGGCACTCTGGCTTTCCCTTTGGCACCTACGTACCTTGGTACTGAAAGGCTGCCAGGTTCGCACTGCCAGGGATTGGGCCTGGGGGGTAGAGGGGCGGGTGTAAGGGAGATGTTCCCAGGGGCCTCCCCAAATCTGGGGGGGAGGGGAGGATCGAAAAGAGGCTTCCAAAATGGTGCCCCGATCTGTTCACCTGCAGGAAATCCCTCTAAGTGCTGCCTCAGCGGAGAGAATCTCCCTTGGATCTCGTACCTGCAGTCAACTCAAGGTAATAATGCACATCAACAGCAAACCTCTAACATCTTACCAAAGTTTCCATTCTTTTATAGCATTGATATATTTTTCAATTATAAGGTGGAAACTGCAGGTAACCTAATGCCTGCCTCTTGTGCACCATCTATACAGTCATTTTCTATCAGTATACTAATCAGGGTTAAAAATCTTAACCAATTTACTACCCAAACCTGGAAAACCAAAGCCAGCCCCATTATCCTGACTGCTGCCCAGGTGCAATGAGCTGACTCAGGTAAAGATCAAATTTAGTCCTAGTCTACATGGCTGAATGTGGTGGTGCCTCTAGACTGTATCAAACAAGAACCTGCAGAGTGAAAAATACACCCAAGAACTAACTTATCTTGAGGCTCTGCCTGGCTGTAAATGTAATCCACCCTTAACGAGAGATCATGTGTATGCACAGAGCTTTACCCTGTCGCTGAGTATTGTTCCATTTTAGGAGAGCTGGCATCAGTAACTTGCCTGATTATTTGCAATATTAAAGTATTTCTGAGGTTCATTTCCAAACTGCCCACATGCTTAAGCACTCTCAAAGCAGGGATCTCACATCACACAAGTTATACACCAGCCCAAAGTGATGTGAGGTCGTACAGAGGGAACATGCATGACTTGGCATGTTCCAAAGTCAAATTGGGACCCAATTCAGAGATTATGCTGTGACTTCCACCCAGAAGCATTGATGTGAAAATGGTAACATTAATGTGGCCTTATTTAGACACTCTGGGAGGTGATGATAGGAAAAGGGTGTTTTTTAAACAATTAAAATAAGTTTTGCAATTGGGCTTGTTAGACAAGCCTTATTAAACAAAGTTAGGAACAACGTTTAGCGGCAATGGCAAACCAAATAAATTCTGGTCAATCAGTTATCATTTTAATTGCTAGAATATTCAGTTACCAGACTTCATATTGTGAAGTGTAAAAAGTAGAATCTAATCTCAGCAATTTGTTTAAAAGTACGGAGGATTACAGAAATTACAAAGAAAAAGGCTTTGACAAACCAAAGATTCATAGAATGGGTAATGCAGGAAGGAGGATGTTTGGTCTGTCTGCTCTCTGTAATAGCATTTCAGCTCGTTCCCCCCCCCCCCCCCCCCCCCCCCCCCCCCGTCCCCCCTTCTCTGTAATCCTTCATATTTCTTCAGGTGCTTATTCAATTGTTTTTTGAAAGCCACAATTGAATCTACCTCCTCCAGACCTTCAGGCAGTGCAGCCCAGATCCTAACCGCTCTCTGTGTAAAATATGTTCGCTCATGTTGCCACTGGTTCCTTTGGTGATCTACGTAAATCTGTGCCCTCTGGCTCTCAATCTCAATCCTATCATCTGCTGTACAGCACATCTAACACCCGAATACATTGGATCTAACCCTCTCCAGATTTATACCATCACCCTGATTTATACCTCTGATTTTTAACCCGTTACATTTATTTTCCTGCTGATTGCTCAGGAAGTGGAGCAAAGGAGTGACGGTTAATGGAGAGAGTGAGGTGGGGGAAACAGTAATAGAAGGAGATAGTTTCCATTTAACAAAGGATAACAAGACCCTCAGGGAAGAGCAGCTACTCTGTCAGCCCCGATGAGCAAAATGGGAACAGGGCAGTGAACTGGTCTTTTCTCAGTCTCAGCATATATCTCCAGTGTATGGAGAGGGGGGGATGGAGAGGGGGGGGGGGGGGGGGGGGGTGTCAGTGTATGTTCTAACTGTGTTCTCCTGATTTCTAGCAAAAAATGCAGCAGGCTTTACTGGTGAACTCAGCAACATCTCTCAACATTCACATGTTTCAAGGCAGCTGTTATTTTCTATTGTGCATGTTGTAACACATTTTACATGTTTTCTCAGGGGTGTGGGGAGGTGGTCAGGACACAGTTGCAAACTTTTTAACAGTACTCTTCTGCTGAGGCTTATGCAAACAAACTATTGACAAAACAGGAGAGACTTCACAAGTCTGAGCTCCTTGGAAAAAACTCATTAGAGAGAATATGTTATATTGATAAATACAGATGAGGAAGAACATTTCTGTATTCAGCCAGAAAAAAAGTCATTTCCCTTCACAACAATAAATTCTTCCTTCACCTTGTGGGGTCACCACAATATTGATTGAACACCTTTATATCAACCATCTTGTTTTACAACCAGGCCTCCCAACCATTGCCCCATTTTCACCTGAGGAAGGAGCTGCGCTCCGAAAGCTCGTGTTTGAAACAAACCTGTTGGACTTTAACCTGGTGTTGTAAGGCTTCTTACTGTGCACACCCCAGCCCAATGCCGGCATCTCCACATCATGGCCCATTTATCCAGGCTGGGGACATGCTGGCTTACCTGTGCTGGTGGTCAGGTTCTACTTTCGCCAACAAGTCTGAGAGTGGGTCTTGAACCCAGGTCGTCGAGGTCAGAGGTAATAATCTTTATTAGTGTCACAGATAGGCTTACATTAACACTGCAATGAATTTGCTGTGAAAATCCCCTAGTCACCACACTCCGGTGCCTGTTCAGGCACACTGAGGAAGAATTCAGAATGTCCAATTCACCTAACAAGCACGTCTTTCGGGACTTGTGGGAGGAAACTGGAGCACCCAGAGGAAACCAGTGCAGACACAGGGAGAACGTGCAGACTCTGCACAGACAGCGACCCAAGCCAGGAATCGAGCCTGGGTCCCTGGCGCTGTGAAGCAACAGTGCTAACCACTGTGCTACCATATCGCCCTATGCTACCTACTGAGCCACTCCAGCTCCCTTGTTAAAATGCTTTATCACATCAATACATTTGAGAACAAACAAAGCTACTAGTAATGACTGGGAACAACATCTAACTTTGTTCCATTGTAAAGTGAAGAATCAATAGTTTTATATTAGAACACAGTTAGAGATTTGCAGTAAACTTTAATAAACAGCCACTTCTACTTCTCAAACCAATTGTGTATATTTGTAAAACTGTTTCAACACAATAAAATTCCAGAATATCTGAATGTGAGAATGTTCTATGTTAAGGCAATAGATGTTTCCAACATTGAAGAATCATTCAGTCACTTGGGCTCATCAGAATTACTTCTGATGATCATCCAATATACAATTCAGGGCCCAGGGATACTGAATCCCAATTTATTTTGCGAAATGTCAATTTTGCAACAGAAAATAGCAATATCTGGCAAGATTTACCCTTGGTGTGACCTTATGTGTAAAGATGGTAGCATTACTTTAAATCCTGCAAGGCTGCCATATTTTGCGACACAATCCCAAAGAGATATGAGTCGTGAGCCAGTTTGCTCTTTTAACCGCCAATATGAAATTGATTTCATACAAATGCTGTGACTGTTCTGCATTTTCCATTGCATTTCTTTAATTTTAGTTTTGCAAATATCTTTCCAATGTTAACAAATAAATCACTGTCAGTATAGCAAAGTCCCAGCTATCTAATAATCAGGGCTGAGAGGGGAATTATTCTGTTTTTAAAAAATACATAATTAATCATACAAAATTAACTGGGAGAAATCTACTTCTGTTTCATATTATTTTGAAATTGAGTTTGAGTCATCTGAGGTCACGCTGTGCCAAATGGAGGAAGTCAGACTTCAGCTCAAATCGAATCCAAATGTCATTTGGATTTCTTTGAATAATTATGTTACCATTTGACAGCAAAGCCTCAAGTGGCCCAAGTGTGAAACTGATAACATTGCAGTAATTGTGGAAAGTGGCATTATAACAATGGCCTGTACAGCATCCCATATAAAAACAGAGCGCGATTCTTTCATGGCATTCTTATCAAGAAAATGAGCAAACTTCAAAATATGAATCTGTTTGCATTCCAGATTGAGATTCTCCTTGACCACGTATCTGAAGGATGGAGGAATCCTTATCCATGTTAGGATGTTTTTAAACTTCTGTCAAATTTGCTTTTCCTTTAGAAATGCAAATAAGACAAAATGTTATTTGCACAGCAAGAGGTATGTTTGCACCATTCACAAATGGAAATGTACCTTAATCTCCATTGTTCTATATACAGTTATTTGCAAAATTAAAACATTTTATTGGATGAAAATGGACCACTGCATAAAAATGTTTAATCATTTTACTTTACCAGAGGCAGGATGCAAAAGACTAAATTGAGATTTTATCATAATAAGTGTTGCCTGTCTCACCGAGTGCCATTGACGACTCCACACGGAACATGTATTTGAAGAAATTACCTACATGCAGTATGCAGTTTAATCTTGTAAAGACTGTAAATTTCATTGAAAGGAAACAAAAGAAAAACCCTTTGCAACATAATCAGCATTCATACATGTAGTTATTCCAAGAAAGGCAATTATTTGCTGATGGTTGGAATATTTATCCTTGTGATTGCTTACTGCCTTTCTTCAGAGAATATCAGGAAGATACATTGTTTTAACACCAGCTATAAAATAGTTGCTGTGAATGAAGCTGCACAGTTTTTTCATAGGATTAACTGTCTGCCAAATATATCTGCGACTGAGTGGCTGTGTTCACATCACTGTGAAATATTGAACACATATTTGTGTTCCCAACTGAGCCAGGACTCGTCAATTTTTTTGAGAAACACCCGAGCAACACCTGAAGATTAACACAAGAATTTAATAGACAACATTCAATCAGTGCCTATTATTTCCAAATCACCAGATTAGAAGGTAAATGTAGGGACTAAACACAAGTAGATTGGGTACACAGGAACAAAACATTATGACTAAAGAAATCAGATTGGTAAATCTGATTGTCAGTGAAATGAGAGGGGAGGGGAGCAAAAAGTAAAGAGTTAATTATTACCCCTTTTAGCAGGTTGATAAGGAATTGTATGAAGCGCTGATTACTTATTTAACTCTTGCATACCCCTGCAGATGTTCCAACGAGGCTAAAACTGCACCACACTTTAACATTTCGAAACTACTGCAAAATACTTTGGAAGCCCCATTCAGGTGAAAATATATTACATTGTCTAAGTCTTCACCTGCAGTCTTTCAGATAAACTTTGCATAGTATATACTGCTTTTTCCACTGTCTTCCACTCAACTGCAAAATAGTCACTCACATGAAAATAAAAAGTCTTTTTAATGAAAAACATTACTGATTTCTAATCGGGGTAAGTTATACAATGTGGAGACACTGGCTGCATATAAAGGAGTTGAAAAGTTATTTTGCCTGTATAGATTACTTGTAAATTCTACAAAGGATCGGCACTGACATTAAACAGCTCAGCACCTTCAGATACTAATTACCTGGATAAGTTATGACTAAAGTACATACATATTCAGGTACAAGTATATTCAAGGTATATTTGTCTTTGATAAAATAGCATTCTCGTTATGTGGTCGAACATTAAGATAGCGACTGGCGTAACTAAAAGGCAGCTTATAGATATATATATTTCTAATAGTATGGCATGAAATACATACAGTTATGCAAGTAACAAACGGATGTTAAAATTGGAATTGCATTGTAACCTTCCCCACCGTTGATGCAGAAAATTAGGCAATCAGCTGCAACATTCATTCAATATTGGAATAACTAAATGTTTAGGAATAAAATGATTTAGATTGTAGTGCAGTTCACTAGCAGGGTCTCACGGCTGCAAACTGAACACGCTCACTCTTCCCATCAAACTCAGAACAGTACATGTCGAAATGGAACAGCGTTGCGTTGGATGCTGCTGTAATACATCACCACCACCTCAAGGTCAGACAAAAAAAAATAAGGTTGTGAAGAAAGGGAGACCAAAAAAAAAATTGCCAGCAGCAGTGCTTCCACCAAATAAAATATTCGCACGTTCAAAAATAAAAACCTGCGGAAAGAATAACGTTGTTGTTCTCCTACCTGTTCAGTGTGTGTTAAGACGGTGCCGGCTGCTTCCCTGTGTGTGTGAGAGAGTGGGTGGGTGGATGAGGGTATGAGTGTGTGACTGAGTGCTGCTGTCACCACAGCTCCCCCAGCACTGACTGAAAAATGCACCAAAAGAAACCCATTTACAATCACTCTCACCCACAATGGCGTTTCAACTAACCACCCATTTCAGCAGCAATATGTATTCACACATATATATGGATTATGTTTCGGGGGGGGGGGGGGGGGGAGCGTAGGATGCAGCCAAATGACTGGTGGGGGTGGGGCACTAAATAAGCCTTGCTGTGATTAAAAGAGAAAGGGTTGAAGAATGGGGGTGTCGTTTATTTGCAAACGATTGGGGAGCTTTTAGTTCCAGTTTGGGAGAACGCTTGGAAGAGCACTTCGAGGTGATGCTCCCTCAGCCTCCACATGATGCGCCAGCGGAGCGCCCATTGGCGGGCTCGCTTCGCCCGGGAGGAATGGCAACGTGAGGAAAGTTGAGGGGGATCTCGGAGACTGCGGCAGTCCCGGGTTCGAGACCCCGCAAGGTACGACCTCTCCCTGAGCAAAACACAATCCCCCCCAAAAAAAACTTACCTCATGTTCACCGCGAAGTAAAGCAAAGGGTCGAATGTGACACACTCCTTGGACACATGGATTTCCTTCACACACACACACACAACAAAACTTCCCCCCCCCCCCCCCCCCGAAAAAAATATCATTCATCCCCTCATTTGATCGCTATCCGCATCGTTCTCTAGCTTTGACTCCAGTAGTGAATGCATTTACCGGTTTGGTAGGTGAGTCTGTACTTGTCTCATGTCCATCCTTTCATTCTTTCGGTTTAAGTGCGGGGACTGTTAAACAAGCAAAAAAGCAGTGCTCTGCAGGAGAGGTTCGAGTTGCTCTGAAAGTGACTGAGATTTTTCCATTACGCACCCAGAGAGGCTGGGGTTCAGAAACAATCTGGTTTTCATTCGCAGGGCAGTGGCTGAGTTACATTACTTTTGTAGGGAAAACTGGTCGAATTGTGGACTGCAAACTGCGTGAATTCTGTTGTGACCTGAGTGAGGTGAATCAAGCGGGGCAGGGGTGGAGGACACATGGGATAATATCAGCAGTGGTTATTGCTTGCAAGTTTCCAGAAATGTGAACACTTGCCCAGCCATCAGTTCCTCCCTCTAGTCTTTCATTGCCTTTATTTTGTTAATTTGTTAACTTTATTTAAGTTGCTGAGAGGGAGGGGGGGTCAAACTTTATTATGGAATAAAATGAAATGAAAATCGCTTATTGTGACAAGTAGGCTTCAAATGAAGTTACGGTGAAAAGCCCCTAGTCGCCACTTCCAGCGCCTGTTCGGGGAGGCTGGTACAGGAATTGTACCGTGCTGCTAGCCAGCCTTGGTCTGCTTTAAAAGCCAGTGATTTAGCCCTGTGCTAAACAAGCCCTTTATTTGCAATTAACTTCGATGTCTCAAAGAATGTGCATTATTTTTCCAAATATATGCTGAAGTCATCGTGCACAGTTAACTTTTGTATGAGTAATGGAAATCTGTATAATTGTGGCAATAACTTCGATACTGGTAAAGAAGTGTTTTTTTTTTCCCCTCGACGACCATTAGCTCTCTATGAAGCTGCTCCCACTGGATCTTCTCACCGCTCTCACTTCTGAAGACAATTCAATAAAATGACAATCATCGATCTGTAAACTCATCATTCTGCCAACATGAGCTTCAAGCCTTGCCTCTCAAAATTAACACCACTCTGGCTATTTTTCCTCTGAACATCCGTCTGTGGTCAATCCTAAACCTGAATATGTGGTGTTTCTCCTTCATCCGTCAGTATGTGGAAATCAAACTCTTGCCATGTCTCCTGCACCAGCTGGTGATCTGTATGATCCCGAAGGTCTGGGAACCCTTACTGCCAACACATTTCCACAGATGTCTACAGGGTTTGAAAACCCAAGCTTGATTCCCCTTATCTATTCCTCCCCCAGTATTGGCCTTCCCCTTGGCTTCTCTTTCTATAATATGTGTGTATGTACATGTATGTAAGTGGTATCATCCACTTTAATAAGACTGTTACCAAATGTTGTTACAAAATAAAAATGCACATGACATCTTTATCCGGATGCAGTGACATCACTTGTTTATGGTTAATCTTTTAATATAAAAAGGAAAAGAAATCTACATAGAAAGCATTGTAGTCTAGATTTCATCTGATACCCAAGTACAGACTTGTTCCTTAAAATATTTGTGAAATTATCCCTGTATTTAGGAATCTATAAATCCACAGGATTGAGAGGGATCACTGCAGATTATCCATGATTTACAAAGTTTGAAAAGTAACCAACACTATCTCTCATTCCTCTCAATTCCCTTTTTGGCCAGATCCAGCCCTCTCTCAGTTAAAGTGAAACAATTATAAAAGCAAATTACTGCGGATGCTGGAATCTGAAACAAAAGCAGACAATCTGAACAGGCCTGACAGCATCGGTGGAGGGAGAAGAAATCTCACGTTTCGAGTCTGGATGACTCTTTGTCAAAGTGAAACAATTGTTTGTTATGGTCAATTTGCCTACACTAACCAGAAATTTGTTTCTGAAATAGAATCCTGATGATAGAGGTGATCATTTCAGCAATGTTTCAAGAGTGAGATATCCGAAAGGCGTTATCTACCAGCCATGCTGCGTCGGAAAAAACATCTCGCTGCGGCACAGCGTGGCCGGTGAAAGCTGGGTGACCCCGCTCCCTGGAACCACCCGGCTTGCAATGCCTCGCAAGATCTAATGCAATCTCGCGAGACATTGCAAGGAGAATCCCGCTCACAATGGGCAGGGTCACCTTTTGGCAAATCTGCATATTAGAGCGAGGCAGTAAGCCTTACTCTAATGTGCAGATTCCCCAGGTACCTGAGGCTTTGGGATTCAATCCCTTTGCTTGGAGATCTTGGGCAAAAGCCTTTTGATACTGGTCCCCACAAGTGGGGACAAGATGGAATGACACTTGTGGTGGTCTCCAAGGGGATTGGAGGCCCCCCCCACCTGCATGCCCTTTGGGCAGGGTGGTGCCCTGGCACTGCTGGTGCCACCTGGATACCCTGGTAGTGCCATCCTGGCACCTTGGCAGTGCCACCTGGGTGCCATCCTGGTACTGCCAAAGTGTCCAGGTGGCACTGCCAGCTAGCAGGGGTGCTGCCATGGTGCCAGGTTGGTGATGCCAAGCTGTCATTTTGTGTGCGTGCACGATTAGTCCTGGCTTGCCCACCATGGGTGTTAGGGGGGCTGGGGGACCCTCCCATTTTGCATTCGGGCTGGGGGGGAAGTTGAGGATTTTATTTGTGGGCGTTGGAGATCGGGTTGCCATTTTAAAATTGCGTCCTGATCTCTCGCTACCATGGGTAGATCCGGCGAGCGGAGCTCCCCATTGTAAAAAAACAGAGCTATGTGCGGCCTTGGCCATGTGTTCCCCATTTAGGCTCCTTATTCAACATGAGTAGCACTACGAGCGCTGGGAAACATGCGGCTAAACGCGCTCGCTAGGGGACTTTGTTTCCTTTTGGTAAGATCGTGCCCGTAGTATTTATAGTAAGGTAGCCAATTTTAAAAATAGCCTAAAAGAGCAACAATATACTCTTAAAAATGTAATCCTGAGATATTGTTCTTTTTCATCTCAGGTCAGAAATAACCATAAGTCAATTTCAATCACATTGCTTTTCACTAATGTAAATACTTTCCTGAATTCTGTTTAACATTACCTTACTCAGCAGATAACCATCAACAAGTCCAGCCCAGGAACTCACCGTCGCATCTCAGGAACACTGCAGCAAAGGATCAGCAAATTCCACAGTTTCCAGACAGTGCATGACAGCAAAGGAGCCTTTATTTTATTTTAATATTAATAATACTTATTTTAAGAAAATTACAATCCAGTAACAAGTTGCAGCTCTCTCACCATAAGCCGTGAATATAAATGATCTTAAAATTAAAGACTACTGGGTACATCAAACATTTCATGGCCAGTTAATAATTACAATCACCAAAGTTCCTAATTATCCAGAACACCGCAGAAATTAAACCTGCTTGTCATCCAGTCTATTGTTCTTTGCACAATAACCAATTTTACATTCCCCAATAGTTGAAAAAAACAAAATATTGAGGCCGTTTGAAGTAAACCATTGCAACTGTACTAACCAAATGAGATTGCAGCTCTCTTTAACAATAGCTTGGCTATTGGAGGTTTTCCTTGAAGGCCATTACCTCGGATCCCTTCCCAAGTATGGAATTGAACAAACTGGCCAATCTCTGGGTCTTTAAATATCAAATAATCTCTTGCATCTGAATCTCATCACCCCTTTCCTGTTACATGCATAAGGTAAATCCCTAAGGATTTAGTTTTATAACACAGTTTGAGACCCAATATCATCATAGTTACTTTCCTTTGTATAATTTCAGCTATTCTGTTAGCCATGTTATATTGCATTATCTGAATCTAACACAATATTAAAGGAGGTAATCCAAGGAGAAATGCCAATGACTTATATAGAGTCACAGGTTGCACCTCCAAATTCCGGCAGCTGGAAAACTGGAGTTGACCGGACCCCAGACATTTTTGAAAATATTCCTTTCAATATCTGGGAAAATTCAAAATCCAGCATCGTCTCTATCACGAGGATGCCAAATTTTGGACCTTGAACCTGTATTGTAATTTGCTTGGGTTTGGTACAAGAATATAGAAAAAAATGGAATGGAACAAGGTTCTTTCCAGGTACCATACACAATCTACCATATCATGGGCACTGATATATGTCTATTTTCCGATGCAACATTCTGCACAAGTGCTCTTAGAAGAAAGAACTATTGAGATTATCAGTACTAAAAGAGAACATTTGGTCCACCACATCCTCTGCTTCAAATATTTATCCAATTTTATATTAAAAGATGTAATACTATCTGCCTCAATTATTTTCTGTGACAAAACATTCCATTCCCTAATAACTCTTCCCATTATCAAGAAAATCAAGCAGAGCTGTTTCAGTATTAATCTACGATGCCGCACTAGAATAATTTCAAGTAAGTGCTCAGTATTTATTCCAAAGGAAAGTAGTTCAACTGAGTTGCTTTTTTGTTGGTAAATTTCTCAGCTTACCTTTCCAGGTTCCGCTTCTAAAGTTCATAACAGCTCCTTGTTATTTTTGACTCTTGCCCTCAAAAGTGTGAAATCTTAACTATTTTATGGGCCTGAATTTTGCGTGATCAGTGGGGCCATAAGCAGCCGCAATTTCCACTTTCAGCCCCCAACATGAGACAAATGTGGTTTCACGCTGGTTGGCCAATTAAGGGATGGCTAGCATGAGCACAAGACATAAGAGCAGAAATAGGCCATTTGGCCGATTACGTCTGCTCCACCACATAATGAGATCAGGGCTGATCTGGGACGGGATTCTCTCCTGCCCGGCAGGGCGGGGGGTCCCGGCGTAGCGGAGTGGCACCATCCACTCCGGCGTCGGGCCTCCGCTCCTTTAGGGGCCAAGCCCTCACATTGAGGGGCTAGGCCCGTGCCAGAGTGGTTGGCACCACGCCAACTGGCGCCAACGGCCTTTGACACCTGCTGCCCGGCTGCCCGACGTCACCACCGGCGCATGCGCGCTGGGGGATTCTCTTCCGCCTCCACCATGGTGAAGGCCATGGCGGCGGCGGAAGAAAAAGAGTGCCCCCATGCCACTGGCCTGCCCACCGATCGGTGGGCCCTGATCACAGGCCTGACCACTGTGAGGGCACCCCCCGGGGTCCGATCGCCCCCCCCCCCCCCCCGGGGGCCCGCTCGCGCCGCTGATCCCGCCGCCACCAGAGGTGGTTCAAACCACGGCGGCGGGATTGGCCTCTCAGCGGCAGGACTTTGGCCCATTGCGGGCCAGAGAATTGCCGCAGGGGGCTCGCCGATTGACGCGGAGGGCACGCCAATCGGCCCTGCGGGGGGTCGGAGAATTTCGCCCCAGATGTTTAATCCTCAACTCCCCTTTCCCGCCTTATCCCCATAACACTCGATTCCTTTTGATTAAAAATCTTTCTATCTCAGCCTTGAACTTACTTAATGACCTAACCTCTACAGCTGTCTGAGGTAAAGAATTCCACAGGTTCACTACCCACTGAGAGAAGAAATTCCTCCTCATCTCTGCCGTAAATGGCCGACCCCTTACTCTGAGATTATGCCCTCTGCTCCTAGACTCTCCCACAAGGGGAAACAACCTCTCAGCATCTACCCTGTTAAGCTCCCTGAGAATCCTATATGACCCAATGAGGTGAGCTCATTCTTCTAAGTCCAATGAGTACAGGCCCAACCTACTCAACCTCTCCTCATAAGAAAATCCCTCCATATACAGGATCAACCTAGTGGACATTCTCTGGACTGTCTACAATGCCAGTATATCTTCGATAAGTGGACCAAAACTGTTCACAGTATTCCAGGTATTGTTTCATCAAGGTTTCCTTATTATTTTACTTCATTCCTTTTGAAATGAAGGCCAATATACCATTTGGCAATAGTACTTTCACTTCCCTCATCAAGTCATTAATATACATTTGCTTCCCCATAACCTGCTGGACTTGCATGTTAGCTATAAGTGATTTATATGCAAGGACTCCCAAATCCTTTATGCGGCAGCTTTCCGGAATCTTTCTCCATCTAGAAAATATTCAGTTCCTTTATTCTTCTCCCAAAGTCCATAACTTCATATTTTCCTACATTATATTCCACCTGCCAAATTTTTGCCCACTCACTTATCCTGCCTGTAGACTCATGTCATCCTCACCACATGCTTCCCACCTATTTCTATGTCATCCACAAATTTGGCAATAGTACTTTCACTTCCCTCATCAAGTCATTAATATACATTGTAAAGCACTTCCTGTGGCGGCTATGAAGGAGTAGGTCGCACATTTGGTAGCTCCCGTTCGGGTCGGGCCTTTGGACCTTTCCCCCCGATTTTCTGGCTGACTTGATTCAGTAAATTGATGGTGGAGGCAATTGTGGAGTGGATTCCTACATCAGTGCATGGAGATGCGGACTAGAAGTGCTCACAAAGGAAGAAATAGGCGAACAAGAGAAGGCTTGTGCTGAAGCTGCAGCAGGCGAAAGCATGGCGGATGACCAGGGTCCTGGCTTGACGACCCAGTGGTCGACGGAGCAGCTGATGCAGTTTATTCAGGACTTCGCCAAGCAGAAACAGGAATGCTTGGACCCGATTAAGGAATCGATTGCTCGGCTGGAACGTAGACTGGATGCTCAAGACCAGGCGATCCAGAAAGTGGAGAAGGCGCTGACTGAACAGGAGGAACATCAAACAGCAGTGGAGTTGGAGGTGGGGATGCTGAGAGACCAGCAGAAAAGGCTCCAGGAGAAGGTGGAGGACCTAGAGAATAGGTCCCGCCGGCAGAACTTGAGAATCGTCGGTCTCCCGGAGGGGTCGGAAGGAGCAGACGCTGGGGCATGCATAGCGGGCATGTTCGAGAAGTTATTGGGGGATGGGACGTTCTCCTGACCCTTGGAGATGGACAGGGCGCACAGAGCGCTCGTGAGGAAGCCCCATGTGGGGGACCCCTTGAGGGCAATGGTGGTGAGATTCCACAGGTACCTGGACAAGGAGCGTATTTAAGGTGGGCCAGGCAGACACGGAGCTGTAAATGGGAAAATAGCATCCTGCGTCTATACCAGCATCTGACTGCGGATGTGGCCAGGAGAAGAGCGGGGTTCAACCAGTTAAAGTTGACCCTTTTCAAGAAAAAGGTTAAGTTTGGACTGCTGTATCCGGCCTGTCTTTGGGTCATGTATGAGGAGCAACATTTTTACTTTGAGTCGCCCGAGTAAGCGATGGACATCGCAAGAAGGAAAGGGCTGGTAGCGGACTGAGGTCTTTGAACTTTGCTGCAGCGCTCATGTGAAAAAAGTTTCTTGTTTGTCGGATGTTATTTGTAATGCCTTCTGTATTGATTTGGGGCCTGTTGCAGAGCTGTGTGAGTTAAAGTTTGCATTTGCACTGTTGGGGGCTGGTGCTGTTACTTGAAGGGGGGGGAAATGCTCTGCTGACGGGGGAGGGACTTTTGCTGTGGGACAAAAAGGAGGTTGGGGCGGAGGCTGCCTGGGGGCGGGCCAGCGGATGCATGGGGCGCGGGCTGGAGACTGGCCCAAGAAAGATGATAGCTGATTGGCGGACGGGGGTACAATAAGCCCCCCAACCAGGCTGATCACATGGAACGTAAGAGCGCTAAATGGGCCGATTAAGAGGGCACGTGTGTTTGCGCATTTGAGGGGACTGAAGGTGGAAGTAGTAATGTCACAGGAGACGCACCTTAGAGTAACTGATCAGAATAGATTAAGGAAGGGATGGGTTGGACAGGTTTTTCACTCGGGGCTGGGCTCTAAGACTAGAGGCGTCACGATCCTGATTAATAAGCGAGTGTCATTCGAGGCAGGAAGAATAGTTGCGGATATGGGAGGCCGGTACATTATGGTCAGTGGGAAGCTGGAGGCTGCCGGTGGTACTCGTGAATGTGCACACGCCAAATTGGGATGATGTGGAGTTCATAAAGAGGATGTTGGGGAAGATCCCGGACCTGGATTCGCACAAGCTGGTCTTGGGGGGGGGGGGGGGGGGGGGGGGGATTTTAACACAGTCATTGACCCAGGGCTAGACAGGTCGAGCTCAAGGACAGGCAGGATGCCAGCAATGGCAAAGGAGCTAAAGGGGTTTTTGGAGCAAATTGGGGGGGGGGACCCATGGAGCTTTGGGCAGCCAAGTGTAAAGGAGTTCTCCTTCTACTCACATGTGCATAAAGTGTACTCCCGGATTGACTTTTTAATTCTGAATAGGGCTCTACTGACGAGGTAGTGGACACTGGGTATTCGGCGATCACAATCTCAGATCATGCCCTGCACTGGGTTGACCTAGAGGTGAGCAAGGAGGGTGGCCAACACCTGCACTGGAGACTGGACGAGGGACTTTTAGCGGATGAGGAGGTGTGTGGGCGGTTGAGGAAATGTATTCAGAACTACCTGGAAGTTAACGACACGGATGAAGTTTCGGCGGCGGTGGTCTGGGAGGCATCGAAGACGGTGGTTAGAGGGGAGCTGATCTCGATCCGGACCCACAGGGAGAAGGCAGACAGAGCAGAGATGGACCGACTGATAAAGGAGATACTGCAGGTTGACAGGAGGTATGCGGAGACCCCAGAGGCAGGGCTTCTGAGGGAGCGACGGAGGCTACAGGCAGAGTTTGGCTTGTTAACTACAGGGAGTGCGGTGGACCAGCTGAGGAAGGCAAGGGGGGTGATTTATGAATACAGAGATGAGGCCCACAGAATGCTCACGCAGCAGCACAGAAAGAGGGAGGCAGCCAGGGAGATCGGGCAAGTAAGGGATGGGAACCTGGCCGGAGATTCAGCAGGGGTTAATAAGGCATTTAAGGAGTTTTACAGCAGGTTGTATGAGTCAGAACCCCCAGCTGGGCCGGAGGGGATGAGGCAATTATTAGGGGGGCTGAAGTTCCTGACGGTGGATGAGGGGTTGGTAGAATGGCTGGGGGCCCCGATCGGGTTGGAGTAAATAGCAGGTGGTCTGAAGGCCACGCAGTCAGGTAAAGTCCCGGGGTCAGACGGGTACCCAGTGGAGTTTTATAAAAAGTTCTCTGGGATATTGGGGTTAGGGAGTGAGGGGTGCCTCCCCCGATGACGTCACAGGCCACAATCTCATTGAACCTGAAGCGGGACAAGGACCCGGAGCTATTCGGGTCCTCCAGACCGATTTCCTTATTAAATGTAGATGCCAAACTGTTGATCAAAATCTTGTCCTCTAGGATTGAAGACTACGTTCCGGACGTGATTGGGGAGGACCAGACGAGATTCGTTAAGGGTAGGCAGTTGGTGGCCAACATAAGAAGGTTGCTGAATGTGATTATGATGCCCCCAGAGGGTAGCGACGTAAAGGTAGTGGTCACAATAGACGCAGAGAAGGCATTTGATTGGGTAGAATAGGAATATCTGTGGGACGTACTGGGGCGGTTTGGATTTGGGCGGGGTTTCATTGACTGGGTCAGACTGCTGTATCAGGCTCCCGTGGCGAGCGTGGGACGAACAGGTCAACATCGGACTATTTCAGGCTGCACCGGGGGATGAGACAGGGATTCCCCCTCCCCCCACTGCTGTTTGCGCTGGCCATAGAGCCGCTGGCAATTGCGTTGAGAGCCTCAAAGGGCTGGAAGGGGCCGGTCCAGGTGGGAGTGGAACACAGAGTCTCGCTATATGCAGACGATCTGCTCCTGTATGTTTCGGACCCACTAAAAGGAATGGAAGAAATTATGAGGATTCTGGGGGAATTTGGCCGATTTTCGGGTCATAAATTGAACATGGGGAAAAGTGAGATGTTTGCGGTCCAGGCAAGGGGGCAGGAGAGGCAATTGGGGGAGCTGCCATTTCGGGTGGTAGAGAGAAGCTTTCGGTATCTAGGCATCCAGGTG
This sequence comes from Scyliorhinus canicula, assembly GCF_902713615.1. Taxonomy (NCBI): domain Eukaryota; kingdom Metazoa; phylum Chordata; class Chondrichthyes; order Carcharhiniformes; family Scyliorhinidae; genus Scyliorhinus; species Scyliorhinus canicula. Next base: position 25,384,061 of record NC_052156.1, on the reverse strand, counting down.
GCGCAGGAATGGGAACGGCTACTCAAGTTAAATTTGGCCCGATTAGTAGACCAAATGAAGGACGATTTCCAAGGGTGGGACGCGCTCCCGTTGTCACTAGCTGGGAGGGTGCAGACAGTGAAAATGACTGTCCTCCCGAGATTCCTGTTTGTGTTTCAGTGTCTCCCCCATCTTTATTCCATGGTCCTTCTTTAAACGGGTCAATAAGGTGATCACTGGCTTTGTATGGGCGGGCAAGACCCCGCGAGTAAAAAAGGGGATGCTTGAGCGGAGCCGGGGGGAGGGCGGGCTGGCGCTGCTGAACTTTAGTAATTATTATTGGCCGGCGAATATAGCCATGATTAGGAAGTGGGTGATGGTGGGTGGGGGGAGGGGGGGGGGGGGGGGGGGGGGGGATCGCTGTGGGAGTGAGTGGAGACAGCATCATGCAAGGGCACTAGTTTGGGGGCATTGGTAACGGCGCCCCTGCCGTTCCCGCCGGCATGGTACTCCACCAGTCCCGTGGTGGTAGTGGCCCTGAGAGTCTGGGGGCAATGGAGGAGACATGTGGGAGCAGAGGGAGCAACTGTATGGTCTCCAATCTGCAACAATCACCGGTTTGCCCCGGGGAAGCTGGATGGAGGGTTCCAGAGATGGCAGAGAGCAGGGATTGAGAGAATGGGGGATATGTTTGTAGAGGGGAGTTTTTCCAGCCTGAGGGAGTTGGAGGCGAAATTTGGATTGGCGAGGGGAAATTAGTTTAGGTACCTACAGACGCAGGACTTCCTACGCAGGCAGGTCTCAACCTTCCTGCTCCTACCACCAAGGGGGATACAGGACAGGGTAGTTTCCAGAATGTGGGTGGGAGAAGAGAGGGTTTCTGACATTTACAAGGAACTCATGGGGTCAGAGGTGACGCAGACCAAGGAGTTGAAACGCAAATGGGAAGAGGAGTTAGGAGGAAAGATAGAGGATGGTCTCTGGGCGGACGCGTTGAGTAGAGTCAACGTGTCCACAGCATGTGCCAGGCTCAGCCTGATACAGTTTAAGGTCGTTCACCGGGCCCACATGACAGTGGCCCGGATGAGCAGGTTCTTTGGGCTAGGAAACAGGTGTGCAAGGTGTGCGGGAGGGCAGCGAACCATGTCCATATATTCTGGGCATGGCAGAAGCTTAGGGGATTCTGGCAGGGGTTTGCGGATGTCATGTCCAAGGTGTTGAAAACAAGGTTGGCACCGAGTCCAGAGGTGTCGATTTTCGGAGTGTTGGAAGACCCGAGAATCCAGGGGGAGAAAGAGGCAGACGTTCTGGCCTTTGCTTCCCTGGTAGCCCGGAGACGGGTACTGTTAGCTTGGTGGGACTCAAAGCCCCCGAAGTCGGAGACCTGGCTAACTGACATGGCTAGCCTTCTCTGTCTGGAGAAAATCAAGTTCGCCTTGAGAGGGTCAATGTTAGGGTTCATCTGGAGGTAGCAATTGTTCACCGACTTCTTTGGGGAATATTTTCCGTCAGCAGAATGGGGGGGGGGGGGGGGGGGGGTATTGGGGTTTAGTTTGGTTTAGAGTAGGGTATTAGTAAAGGGGACCTGTGAGGGAGGAAGATGGCTTTTGCACTATGTTGATATTTGCATATACATTGTTTCTTCTGTTGTTGTTATAAAACCATCCATACCCCAATTAAATGTTTATTAAAAAAAATTATATACATTGTAAATAAGTGTGGCCCCAGCACTGATCTCTGTGGCATTCCATTAGTTACAGGTTACCTTCCTCAAAATGTCTCTCTTATCCCAACTCCCTGTCTTCTATCAATTAGCCAATCCTTTATCCATCGTAATATACTACCCCCAACACCATGGGCTCTTATCTTATTGAGTAGCCATTGTGTGTTACCTTAACAAACGCTTTTTGGAAATCCAAGTATGTTACATTTACTGGTTCCCCTTTATCTAACTGCCCTGGCATTGGATAAGGGTTGGCGACAAGGGTTGGGAAAATGGCATGAAGCAGGTCCAATGGGGACCCAGAGGGAGATTTAAATGGAGTTGAGGCAGCTCCCTGAAGGCTACCAGGAGTTCTTGAAGATCCTCAAGGATCTGTCCAGGAGACAATATCGATATGGTGTGAAGATATGACCTCAGCACTTGCTTGACATGGCAGACAGGAGGGCAATGCTGGTGGGCACTCTGCGCTCTGCTTCTCCGACAAGTGCCTGCGCACTCTTATGGAGGCAGTGAGTATCAGATGGGACATCCCAAAGCTGCAGGATAGCAAGAGAAAGCCACTGTACCAGACGAAGGAGGCCTCACCAGAGATGGCAGCCTAGGTTAGCGGGCATGAATTAGTGCACTGTACCTGGATCTCGTGCCACTAAAGGTTTAATGATCTTCTGCACTTTCCAAGGGTGAGTGCCGAGTTGGCATGGTACTGTGTGGAGAAGTCCTGAAGGGTAGCCGTCCTTTGTAATGCTCAAGGGTATAGGATTCAGAGTAACAGAAGGCACAGAATGGGTCTGTCATGGCTGGGAGATCAGACCATGAGTGCATATAAAGGCGAGGTGTGCAAATCTGACTGGCACCTCAACCTGGTTCTCGGAGTGGGGTGGACTAACGAATGCGCTTTGGTCTGTACAGGACAAGAGAAATCATAATGCCATTGAGCACACATGAGGTGCCCGACCTGCTCATCCTGAGCAACTTTGAGATGGACCCCTGACAGCTTAAATGCAGAGCAAGGCCATGAGGAAAGACAGATGTCTCAGAGGAAGGTATGAGTTCAGTGAACAGATGTGAGACTGGTGTAGAGTCCTCCCATCTCCATTAAGAAGTTCTAAGCAAAGGTCCCCAGTGTCCCAACAATGACGGTGCTGCCATGTAGTCCATAGTCTCACCAGGCCGCCGAGCATCACATTGACCAAGTGATGATGATGCTACTGACATATTGTCATCCTCTCTCAGATGCACCATCGTCCAGTGACCTCCAGAATCTGAGGATCCTCCATTGACACAAGAGAAGGAGATACACACAGTTACACCAGCTCACATATAAACACGCCGGTGGACATCAGGCTGTTGGTTCAGATGGTTGTGAACGCTGGTGAGGGCATGGCACACTCGGAAGGCAGAGCATTCTCATGGCGCCAGCTGTCAGAGGGCCATGCTAGTCCAAGGCAGATGATGAACCTCTGGAGTCCTCCATCAGGCAGAAGATGCTGGATGTCCAGTAGGATATGTGGGAAGGTCTGGTGGAGATCCCTGAGGATCTGCATGCCATTGTTGCTGTCATGGGAGGGTACATGAGGAGATTGAGCTCTGCATTGACCCTGAGCACTGAGAGCACAGCCTCCTCCATTGAGAGAGTGGCAACTCTCATGGTGAGGCAGCTCCAGGAGCACAATCGAGGGTTCCTGGGGTCGCACTCGGACCTGTAATCTAACTCACCGGCTGTGACTTCAGGAGGTCACTGCCAGTGTGAGATGCAAGAGGCCCCTAGTCTCTTTACTAGTTGCCCATCCATCTACAGTGAGCAGTTAGGTGCAAACTCACCCCACCCTGGTGGACACGCCACCTGTCATGTCTGTGGCCTCTTCCTCTCAGGGCACTCCAGAAGAGGGCAGCAGCTCTTCCACCCCTCTGCCAATGACTGTCACATTTAAGGAGGCTGTGACAACTGAGTAGTTCCCAGCCATTGCGTTAAACACACCCTCCCAGGCAGAGCTCACTCAGGCTGCGCCAGCCAGAGGATGACTGCCAATGGCAGCAGAGTCAGTCGGCTGCCACTAGTGTCACTGCCATTAAGGGAGGGAGGGGACAGCAAGACCCAGCACCCGCAGGCCTAGGTTTAAGGCACCATGAGCACAAAGAAGATTTTCATGGTGACAATATTTCCCTTCATCCTTGTAATGTTTGATTTCTGTGTGACATTTAACACGTTATTACGTTATGTTCATTTGTCGTTATTGTCTACAATACATAAGTATTGATTTTGTTTTAGTGACCTCCGTATTCTTTATGTTTTCCACAGGTGCATGGCACAGCAGTGGCTTATGAGAGACAGCAGGGGCTGCAAACTTTATTACAGAAGTTATGATTCTACATTGGGAGTAATAGGATTGCCTCCTGTGATTAACGTAAGACATATATATAATGTATAGTATAATGTGTTTGCGGCAGTAATGTTATTAAAAGCACTTAGGTTAAGGTATCCAGATTATATATCTGCTAAATCTATCAGTAAAGGGTTAACAGCTAGGCAGGTTGTGACATCACTCATGGGAGGGGCTGGTTCTGATTTTAGTTTCGTTTTCAGCCCTGCCCTATGTCTGTTGTTTTCAGTTTCATATTTAGAGTTCTGCTCTGGATTTTGAGGAAAGGAGGTATGTTTTTCAGGCTGACGTCGGAAAGCTTCTCTCCTAAGACTTTGTGAATGAATCCGTAAGTGCTAACTTTATTCATAAGTGGTATTTGGCCTGTGTGTATGGATTTTGTTTAATTAAAATTTTAGACGTAGACACGAAAGTAAGCTCAAAGATCTTTCTTTTGTTTTGTAAGAACTGTTAATTGAAAAGCTGTATTTCCTTTGGTTGTTAATTAAGTTAATCCTGTGTTAATAATAAAAGTTTTTTTTAATATGAAAGATCCCGGGTCATCCGTGGAATCACTCCTGGAGCAAAATATCCTTTCCTCACAGTTTACAAATTAAAAGATTGATGGGACCTCATCCGGTTATCTAAATAAATTGGATTCTGGTCTGGGTACCAAAACACTCTCAGAAATGTTTGTTAAGGAGATGTGCCCTCAGCATGAGGTTGGAACCATGCCATGGCAACCTAGCTGAAGGTGTGTTAAATTAAGGCAACAGGGGTATCCCTGCCTCCCGGAAGCTGTCTCAAACCTGCCTCCATGACCACACCGTGCTTCCCGGGCACCTCGTCAAACCCATCACTGGAGTCATCCTGTGCATCCTGTGGTGCAGCCTTGTTATCCTCATCCTCCTGTAGGACACCCCCTTGCGTAGCAGTCAATGACTGCGTCTTGTGGTTGCATACTATCTGGATGCCCATGGAGTGATAACCCATTCTCTTCACCGGGCTGACTTGTTGCTACCTTGATGGTTACAAGTTCAGTCCTGGATGTGAGAGAAGCCAGCAATAGCTGTGAAGCCTCTGACTCGCTCAGCCTGGTTGGCTTCATCCATCTGGTAATGAATGAATTTGAGGACCCGTCGGAACAGAGCGTCAGTGACGAGCTTGACGCAACCAACAGCACGGTGGCACCGTGGTTAGCACTGCTGCCTCACAGCACCAGGGACTCGGGTTCAATTCCAGTCTTGGGTGACTGTCTGTGTGGAGTTTGCACTTTCTCCCCGTGTGTGCGTGGGTTTCCTCCGGGTGCTCCGGTTTCCTTCCACAGTCTAAAGATGTGTGGGTTAGGTGGATTGGCCATGCTAATTGCCCCTGAATGTTCAAAGATGGGCTGGTTGTGTAGGGCTATGGGAATAGGGTGGGTGAGTGGACCTAGGTGGGATGCTCTTTTAGACGGCCAGTGCAGATTCAATGGGCCGAATAGCCTCCTTCTCAACTGTTCCATTCTATAATTTTACCTGTGAACAGCAGAGTGAGATACCACACAAATGCCCATTGATCCTCCATTGGCATTAGGTTACCACCTATACAGTTGGAGGTGAACTCCAGCACAATCATCTGGCATCGTGATGTCATGGTGTCCCTAAAGATGCGGATCAACCTGCAGCACTGGACCTCAGACATGGTGAGGCAGCTGGGTCACTGCTTGGGGTATCTTCTGCAGTTCCTTCTGCCTTTCTGTCGCTGCTGACCCTGCACCCCCTGTGTCTGAGCCTCTCCTCCCACAGATCACTCCCTGCGAAGCTGTCCGCGGACATCTGGCCTCCATTCTTACCCTCTCTTCCCCCTTATAGGGAGTGCCCCCAGTGGAGTGCACAATCTCCATCTGCTGAAATGCAGATGGCACTGTCCCATGCACTGAAGGCTGCAACTCAGTAGAAATTCTCCAAGAAAGCTCACAAAACAAAAGAGCCCTCAGAATACTTCAGAAGAAACCAGAAGAAAAAGGTAGGAAATCTCAACAATGAAGCACCAGCTTACCTGACAACACTTACCTGAACTCCCGACAACTCACACAGCTAATGCTCCCGTTTCCTTTTATCCCACCCTTGGATGAGAGATGAGAGAAAAACGATTTGCCGTCTTCCCATGCGATGAGCGCTAAATTGCGCGGTCAACATAAAATTCTAATCACTTAAGTTGTTAATGGGCATTGACCGCTCAATGGTTGGTGGGCATGCTTCCAGCTTTCCCACACTCCAGCCAACTGTAATGTTGCAGGTTGTTGAGGATGTCCGGATGAGGGCCTAAAATCTTCTCGTGCGATTTTGGGTCACAACGCAAAATTTTGGCCATGGTTAATGGAGCCTAAGTCAGTCTGTCAGTATGAAGTTACTTATCAGTGCCTGGCCATTGTTGAATGATAGATCCGATGCCTGCCTCAATTAATTAATTTATGTGTCAATTATAGGTCAGTTGTAAGCACTCTTGCCTCTGAGCGACAAGGTTCTGGGTTCAGGTCCTACACCAGAACTATATGTAAATAAAAAAATCAAGGCAAATGCTTGAGGGAATGCTGTACTGTCAGTTATTCTGACTTTTGGATGAAACGTTAAACCCTGGGTAGATGTGATATATCCCATAATGATATTTTATTTTTAAGAACAATCCAGGGTTTCTCCGGTGCCCTGGCCAATATTTATCCTTCAATCAACATCACTCAAAAATATAGTATCCCATCTTTATCATATTGCTGCGTATGAGAGTTGCTGTGTGCAAATTGGTTCCCGCATTTGCTACATTACAACTTCAAAAATACTTCAAATGCCCTTTGAGATGTATGTTGGTTGCAAAAGGTTCAATACAAAGGCAAGTCTTTTTATTAAAAAATAGCTAGAAATACTCAGCAGGTGAGGCAGCGTCTGTGGAAAGAGAAACAACATTAATGTTTTGGGTTATCAGAAGTCAAGATTTCCATCTTTCTCCAATTCTGATGAAGCTTCGTCATCAACCTGTAACATTAAATTCTGTTTTGTTCCACAGATGCTTCATGACCTGAGAATTTCCAGCATTTCCGCTTCTGAGTCAAGAGGGGTCAAGCCCCACTGGGGACAGCTCCAGCAACCACAAATAGGGACAGACAATTCTGATTTCTCACCCATTGGCCGGAATTAACGCTTACCGGTTTAATTCTAAATGTTCTTTCTGCCTTCATTGTTTTCACGAGAGTTTGTGCAAATATTACCAACATTTTAATTCTAAATTGTAGGATCGTAGGACTTAGGAGCAGGAGTGGGCCAGCACGGTAGCACTGTGGTGAGCACTGTTACTTCACAGCTCCAGGGTCCCAGGTGCGATTTCCGGCTTGGGCGACTGTGTGGAGTCTGCACATCCTCCCCGTGTCTGCGTGGGTTTCCTCCGGGTGCTCCGGTTTCCTCCCACAGTCCAAAGATGTGCAGGTTAGGTGGATTAGCCATGATAAATTGCCCTTAGTGTCTCAAAAAAAAGGTTAGGTGGGGTTACTGAGTTATGGGGATAGGATGGAGGTGTGGGCTTGGGTAGGGTGCTCTTTCCAAGAGCTGATGCAGGTTCGATGGGCCGAATGGCCTCCTTCTGCACTGTAGATTCTATGATTCGGGGGAGGCCCCAGCAGAGTAGTATTGTCACTAGTAATCCAGAGACCCAGGGTAATGCTCTGGGGGCTGGGCTCAAATCCCACCCACGGGAGATGGTGGAACTTGAATTCAATAAAAATCTGGAATTAAAGAGTCTAATGATAACTATGAAACTATTGTGGATTGTCATAAAAGCCCACCTGGTTCATTCATGTCCTTTAAGGTAGGAAATCTGTAACCCTAACCTGGTCTTGCCTATATGCGACTCCAGATCCACAGCAATGCAACAAATGCTGGCCTTGCCAGCCACACCTACATCTCGTGAAATCATTTTGCAAAAATTTACTTTGAGCCTGTTCCACCATGAATAAGATCCTGGTCGTGATCCCAACTCCACTCTTCCATCTGGTCCCCCATAATACTTGACACTCTTGTCTATCAAAAATCTAACTCTGCCATGAATAAATTCAATGACCCAGCCTCCACTGCTTCCTGGGGATGAGAATTCTACAGACTAACAACCCTTTGAGAGAATTTATTTCCTGACATTTCCATCTTAAATGGGAGACCAGCTGTGTCCCCTGGTCCTTGTCTTTCCCACAAGTAGAAACATCCCACCTGTTATTGACCCTATCAAATCCCCTCAGGATCATATGTTACAATAAGATCATCGCTCCAGCTGGGTATCGTTCCCTCTTCCTTCTTAAGATAAGCTGTTCATTGCAGGAGTGAGTCGAGTGAATTTCGCTCAATCGCTTCTAAATTGTACTTGTCAATTGGAGAAACATTCATCGACCCAAAGGTGATCCAAGTATAAGAGCTGAAAAATGTGCCCACAGTTGAAAAGGAAAATAAAATGTTGGGATGTATAAGTAGAACCAACAGCGCAAAGTTTAAAGAATCAATCTAGGAATTTATAAATTTTCAATAAAAATGGTGGATAAAGTATTTGATCCAATTGTGTTAGAAGTAGCAAAAGGTTTCTAAAATAGAAAGCCAAAAGATTTCAGATTTTAGGTCACTACATTGTCGACAGGGCTCTCAACCATGTCTGACCCATCTCCGCACCTCTGCTCTCACTCCTTCCCCTCCCTCCCAGAAGCAGGATAGGCTTTGTCCTCACTTTTCACCCCACAGCCTCTGCATCTAAAGAATCATCATCCACCCCTTCCCCTAACTCCAACATGATGTGACCACCAATCACATCTTTGCCTCTCTCCCCATGTCAGCATTTCTCAGGGACCATTCCCTACGGGATACCCTGGTCCAGTACTCCATCACCCCCAACACCTCACCCTCTTTCCACAACAACTTCCTGTGCAATTGCAGAAGGTGTAGCACCTGCCCCTTTACCTTGTTTCAAGTGAGGCAGCACTTCATGTGCACCTCCTTCAATCTGGTCTATTGCATTCACTGCTCCCAATGCAGTCTGCTCTACATTGGAGAGACTAAACGCAGACTGGATGACCGCGTTGCAGAACACCTTCCGCCCGTCCGCAAGCAGACTCACTTTCTGTCGCTACCATTTCAACTCACCGTCCTGCTCTCACATACACGTGTCCGTCCTTGGCCTGCTGGAATGTTCCAGTGAAACCTCGGGCAAACTGGAGGAACAGCACTTCATCTTCCGACTAGGCACATTTCAGTCTTCTGAACTTAACAGTGAGTTTAACAACTTCAGACTGTGAACTCTCTCCTCACCTTCACCCCATTTTTATGTCTGTCAATTTATTTTCATTTCTTTCATTGATCTGTTTTTCCCTCAACATTGCCCCCTCCCCACGACCCCAACCACTCTTTGGCCGTCTGTTCCCTGTTCCTAGTTGCTCTTTAACACACTGATCATTTTTGGTCTGCAATTTATACATTCCTTTTTTTAAAATAAATTTAAAGTGCCCAATTCTTTTATTTTCCAATTGAGGGGCAATTTAGCATGGCCAATCCACCTACCCTGCACATCTTTGGGTTGTGGGGGTAAAAGTGCAAACTCCACATGGCAGTGACCCGCAGCCGGGATTGAACCCGGGTCCTCAGTGCCATAAGGCAGCAATGCTAACCACTACGCCACCACACCATTGGCCAGCCAATCACACATTCTAATTTGTTTATGTGCCATTATCAGCACCTTCTTAATCTTAATCACCCCTATTTACATTCCTTTTATCTTTATGTCGACACCATCTTTGTCAATCTCTACCTATTGCTGGCCCCCTATCTAGCCCCAATGCTCCTCGCCCACCGCCCCCGCAACAGTAAAACTCTAACCCTATTCCAGTTCTCTCTATCTTTCACAAAGAGTTACCCAGACTCGCAACGTTAGCTCCCTTCTCTCCCCACAGATGCTGTTAGATCTGTTGCGATTGTCCAGCATTTTCTGTTTCTTGACTACAATATGAAAATGAACTAAAAATCAAAACTGATTAGTTTTGATATTGTGGTGGTATGACTAGGAGGTTTACGGTACCTCAGAGTAGTGCTGCCATTGGTGCAGAAGACTCACTGCCCATTGGCTCAGGCATGTCATGTGTCTCTCTGCCAATTGGCTGAGGTCAGTCATGTGACTGCTCACCGATTGGCCGAGAGGCCAGTAGCCCCTCCTACAAGGCGGGGTATAAGAACCCGTAGCAGCCGGCAGTCGGCCTTTCTCTGTAAGTCGACTGCCGGGCACACAACTAGTTCATTAAAGCCTGATATTTGGAACTTCTTCACGACTCGAGTCCAATTGATGGTGCATCAGATATAAAGAAAATTAAGGGGAGAAATACGATTCTTTGAAATGATAAAGGGAATCAAGTGATGATTCAGAAAGGTACCTAAAACCATAATAAAATAAATATTATATACAGAGCTAAACATGGCCCAAGAAGGATCTTATGTGAAGAATTTGCCTCCCACTGAAATATGCAGTGTTTAAGTAAAACACTTATACAGCACGCTTGCCTTCATCGGACGGGGTATTGAGTACAAGAGTAGGCAGGTCATGTTACAGTTGTATAGGAATTTGGTAGGCCACATTTGGAATACTGCGTGCAGTTCTGGTCGCCACATTACCAGAAGGATGTGGATGCTTTGGAGAGGGTGCAGATGAGGTTCACCAGGATGTTGCCTGGTATGGAGAGTGCTAGCTATGAAGAAAGGTTGAGTAGATTAGGATTGTTTTCGTTGGAAAGACGGAGGTTAAGGGGGGACCTGATATACAAAAGTGTACAAAATTATGAGAGGTATGGACAGGGTGGATAGCAACAAGCTTTTTCCAAGGGTGGGGGTGTCAGTTACAAGGGGTCACGATTTCAAGGTGAGAGGGGGAAAGTTTAAGGGAGATGTGCGTGGAAAGTTTTTAACGCAGAGGGTGGTGGGTGCCTGGAACGCTTTACCAGCGGAGGTGGTAGAGGCAGGCATCATTTAAGAGGCATCTAGACGGGTATATGAACGGGCGGGAACAGAGGGAAGTAGACCTTGGAAAATAGGAGACAGGTTTAGATAAAGGATCTGGATCGGCGTAGGCTGGGAGGGCCGAAGGCCTGTTCCTGTGCTGTAATTTTCTTTGTTCTTTGTTCTTTGTTCTATCTAAAGGTGGTTAGAATACTTTTTTTTAATGTGGACTTCCTGGTAAATCATTAAAACATGCAAAACTGACAGGCAGGAAAAGACAAGCTGCTCCATGCAATTTTTCCCATATATTCATTTTAATAATTAAGCATCATGAACCCCACAACCCTCGCCCAACACCTTCCGCCTAATGTCCAATGAGAGGGAAAACTCTCAGATTTTAAACCATCCCTCCTCCAGTCCCCTTCTGCCCCTTCCCTTCCCGCAGCCCCTCGCCCGAAACCAATTCAGAAGGAAAAAAAGAACTCTGCATAATTTATATCCAACTTCTTTCTCTCCAGAAGTGCGTAGAGCAGAGGAATGCATGGCTGGAGAGATGGTGCAGCAGAGAGGGGTTTCGATATCTGGGATTTTGCAACCGGTTCTGCGAGAGATGGGACCTGTTGAGGCTGGACAGGCCAAATGACAATGCAGTTGTTTTCCAGAGCTATATGGGATAGTTAAAACTAAGTTGACAGCGGAATGGGAACTGCGATGTAACATTAGACAGGAAAAGCAAGATGGACGCACAAAGAGTTGAGAGTGTCAGATAATTAACTTTAAAGAGTAACATATTAGGTGGGGGTCGGAGTGAGGGTTGATGCAATAAAGTCTAAATGAGGTTCACAGCGCACACAAGTGAATTTCTGGAGTGTGGTAAATAGGTTTGCTGAGCTGCCGAAGCAGGTGTATATTGTTGGTCGTTCTAAGTTAGTGTGTTTAACACTCCTCCAATAGAGGCAGTGTGCTTAACACTCGTTTGGCTCTGTTTCTTATTTCTATGCTCTGGAGTCGCCAGGTGCCGTATGAGACACCGTCACAAGTGCTAAGGTCAAGTTCAAGTCAATAAAGTCATACACCGATTAGTAAGTCCAAAACAATTAGAGTTTATTATAGCAATTATAATAAATACTCATGTACACGCTAAAAGACTAATACTTATCTAAGTAGGAACAAGC